>NC_088684.1:185516382-186141382 GCF_028017835.1 Emys orbicularis | reverse complement strand
AGGTGTGCCTACTAATACTTGCTGCTGACACTGTTAGATGGCAGGTGGGACACTTCCCCTCAGAGTCAGACCATACACCCCTGGGGATATGGTGCAGAGCAGGCACATTAGCTGTCTGTTTTAGCTCGTCTCTCTTTCAGAAAGATTAAGGACAGGTTCATCATATCCATTCTGCAGTAACAAAGCAAAGGGGAAAACATTAAAACCTACTCGGCTTTCTAAAAGGAAGAGGTGAAACCACTTCCTAATCCTAACAGCCATATAAAAGATGATCGTTTGCTTTACCCTGCAGTGTGGGTTTATGAATGAGGAAAAATAAACAAGTAATTATTTAATGGGAAATAACTGTTTTAGTGCCTTGAGCAAACACCTTGTAAGCAAACTGTGGATAAATTGCCTGGCTATTGTGTTGTAATGAAATACAGAACTGTGAACACATATGGCCAGCAGGTGTACTGCAAGTAAGTGCAGGGTGAATTTACATTATTTTGCGTGATAAAAAGAAAGTGACAAGGTGATTGCCTTATCTTTGGGGTGATTCTGTAAAATAATATTTCTCGGGTGTGAATCACTAAGGAATAGCATGAGCCCACCTGCGAGGAGTGGGCATATATGAAAATGTTTTTTGAGGACCTATCAGAAGGTGGCTGGCCCTCTGAAGGAGTCAGAGGCTCAGCCTACCCCTGACAGGTTCCACAAGCGGGAATGAGGAAGCTTGGGTTCACCTGGGAGTAATTAATTCATGGAGTTACCGGGAGGCAATTAATTGGGCAGAGGAGTAACTGGGCAAGATTAAAAAGGAAGCTATGCCCAATGGAAGGGCTAAGAGAAAAGAGGATCCTGTCCCTAGGACACTGAGAGAGCTCCCAAGGGGAGGACTTCTCAGAAGAAACCTGGTGAGGGGGCTCACCAGCAAAGGAAACTAAGTAGTACTGCTCCAAGGGGGAGGAGCTATGAAGGCCAAGTCTTAGCAGAATCTGGCCCTCATGGAAGGACCTCACCAGGTAGCAGCAGAAGCCCCAGAGCACAGATATTATATGCTGATTTGAGGAAGGGTCATTGAAGAGGCTGGCACAACTGATTAAGAGAGCTTTAAACTAGGAATTTGGGGGAGATGGATGGGAGATGTCCAGGTAATCTCCACGCCGGATTTTAACATTGAGAGGGAAGAAAATGAAGTAAGAAAGGATACAACTGTGGGTAGGAGAATGGACATAAGAAGGAAGGGTAGTGTAGATACCAGTCTAATAGGTGTTACTGGCGGTAGAATGTCTGTGCCTAATCGGGTAAAGAATGTGAGCGAAGCCAAACAGCAAAAATTAAGCTGGGGACTTATCAGTTGGAAGTAACAGAGGAGGAGAAGGACCTCGGAGTATTTGTTGATCACAGGATAACTATGAACCACCAATGTGATATGGCCGTGAAAAAAGCTAATGTGGTCTTCGGATGCATCAGGCGAGGTATTTCCAGTAGAGATAGGGAGGTGTTAGTACCGTTATACAAGGCACTGGTGAGACCTCATCTGGAATACTGTGTGCAGTTCTGGTCTCCCATGTTTAAGGATGAATTCAAACTGGAACAGGTACAGAGAAGGGCTACTAGGATGATCCGAGGAACGGAAAACCTGTCTTATGAAAGGAGACTCAAAGAGCTTGGCTTGTTTAGCCTAACCAAAAGAAGGTTGAGGGGAGATATGATTGCTCTCTATAAATATATCAGAGGGATAAATAACAGGGAGGGAGAGGAATTATTTAAGATCAGTACCAATGTGGACACAAGAACAAATGGATATAAACTGGCCATCAGGAAGTTTAGACTTGAAATTAGACAAAGGTTTCTAACCATCAGAGGAGTGAAGTTCTGGAACAGCCTTCCAAGGGGAGCAGTGGGAGCAAAAGACATATCTGGCTTCAAGACTAAGTTTGATAAGTTTATGGAAGGGATGGTATGATGGGATAGTCTAATTTGGGCAATTAATTGAGCTTTGATTATTAGCGGTAAATATGCCCAATGGCCTGTGATGGGATGTTAGATGGGGAGGGATCTGAATTACTACAGAGAATTCTTTCCTGTGTGTCTGGTTGGTGAGTCTTGTCCACATGCTCAGGGTTTAGCTGTTGGCCATATTTGGGGTCGGGAAGGAATTTTCCTCCAGGGCAGATTGTCAGGGTTTTTCCTGGGGGTTTTTCGCCTTCCTCTGCAGCGTGGGGCACAGGTCACTTGCTGGAGGATTCTCTGCACCTGGAAATCTTGATTTGAGGACTTCAATAGCTCAGACATAGGTTAGGGGTTTATTATAGAAGTGGGTGGGTGAGATTCTGTGGCCTGCATTGTGCAGGAGGTCAGACTAGATGATCATGATGGTCCCTTCTGACCTTAAATCTATGACTCTCTAAAAAAAAGTTTGACCCTTCTGGGGATCTTGACCCAAAGGACCCTTCTCTCAGCTTATGACGAGGCCCTTGTTCCAGAAGAGGACTCTGGGTCAAGAGGGCCCCTCTGGTAAGGGACCTGGACATAAGTGGAGTTGATGGACTAAGGTTAACTCAGCCCCATACCCCTCCAGTGGGGGGAGGCCTATTTGAACAATGTTCCACCTATGGATTAAATAAACTAGACCCCCTGAAGGGGCACTGTTCAATATACATATGCCTCACTGGACATATTGAAGCCCACTAGGGGAAACGGGCTGCCATGTGGCGCTTCAGGGGTGAGGTTACCTGTTACAGGGCCAAACAAATGAGTTAGATTCTGAGCTTAATTTAACACAAGTGTAAATTAGGTGTAACTGATTCTAGTGGAGTTACTACTGATTTATGCTGGAATAACTGAGATCTGAATCCGGCCTACTATGTCTAACCATTCTGAAATGAAAGGAATGGTTTAATTACTTCAAAGAAAGCATGGGATTTCCCCCCTTCAGGTGTTGTACGCACCTAAACCTGAAATAACAATATTACAGTCATTGTAGCAGAGTAGGCCTGTCATAACATGGATGTTAGTAATCAACAACTGTCTGTTTCCCAATTCTAATACAAATGCAACAAATACCTCTGTCTATTCATTCAGCACAGTTGATATTTTTAGATCCATAATAAATATACTGAGGGGGAAAAAATGAACCTCAAATCCTTGTCCAATAATGTGGTCCGTTTTGGTGAAATAAAACCTGTTTGTTGTTGTTGTTCTTCTCAGTATATAACTGTTTGAACACAAACCTAGATGTTTTAATTAGTGTTACTGATATAACAGCAATGATTAGTAATTTTCCTTAACACAAGCCAGATGTTAAACTGTAAGCTCATCAGGATCTCTAAAATAGTAACTTTATTCCTGTCTGTTTCTCTCTTTTTTTCCTGTGCTACCACCCTGTAGCTGGAAGCTAGTACTTAAGGGGATGTTTTCTTTTCCAACTGATCTTTTCCTCACAGAGGTACATTTAAGGTAGCCAAAATGTAATTTTCTGCAGCCTCCTGCAGAGAGTGAATCTCAGTGGTCTGCAGTCTCCTTTAGAGATCACCATTCTCCAGCCTTGTCCATCTCTGCTTATGATATTCTAGCAAAGTTTAAAATGTCCTCCCCTCTCTCTCCCCAATACAGCCCATGCTATAGAATGCCAGAAGCCATTTTTATAAGTGTTAGTGTATCACCAGATTCCATGGTTAGGATAACAGTTAGGTCAATAAAAACCTTATTCATTTATAATTGGATGATTGAAGCAATCATTCCTGTTTCTTTGACAGTCATCCTTTTTCTTGTATTGCATAATTCAATTTTATTTATAATCAAAAATAATATTTGAAAAGGGAAATTATCCAACCAATTATAGAGGGTATATGCACACCACACCAGATCCTCCACCAGTAATGCTGGCCCACAAATCCTATTGCTGACTAATTCCCCTCTGTCATTCTATAGAATCAGTCCACATTGTCCTGTTCCGAGGAATCTTAAAAAAGTGATGCAGTGATCATTTGGGCACCTTGCAAATGCCAATTGATTAAGCCTCAGACCACTGCTTTGAGAAAGATGTGAACAGCAGGAAACCGAAGCATAAAAGAGTTAATACCGACCTGGAAATTAATTGTAGCATTGCAGTTAGACCATATCACAAAAGGGGTGCATTGGGACAAAAGTGACTTACCCACAGCTATAACATGAGTCTGTGGCAGAGATGGGAGTGGGACTGTGGAGTTCTCTCTACCGTACTGTAAGGCGACATCCCAACATGTGGGACATCATGTTTACAACCCCCTGTTCTAACCACTACACCACGTTCTCTCCTAAATTAATGTTTTAAAAAATTGACTAATTATTTGTTATCCAAATTCAAACCTACCAAAGCCCCAAAACAATGAGCTGTTTATGTTATGGTCTTGAAATTGATGTAAATATTAAAAAGAGAAGTCCAATAATTGTTTTCTCATTTGTTTCCTGAAAGGAGCGATTTGTACAACAAACAAACAAGCCCTCAAGCAAAACGACTTTTTGTATATGATTTTAATAAAAATCAAGTTTTTCTTTTTTAAAATCTCATGGTATTCTTCAAATAAAAACACAACATTTGAAAACTGAGACTAGAGCAACATGGATGCACACACAGACACTGCATCTTAGGAGTGTGCTGGCATCCAAAACCATTCAGTTTTTCTTTCATAAAAGGATCAATTTTCTTTGTACCTACTTTAGAGTATACATTAAAATATACCATTCTTCCTCTACTCTTTTTTTCTTGGACTCTGTCTGCACTTTCTCTAAGTATCTGATTTGAAAAAGTCTCATTAATTTTTGTTGGCATTTGGGTGCTTAGCAAGACTGAAAATTAGGTGCTTAATTTTCTCAGATGTTGATATTTTAAAGATGAATACTGTACAGTGGCATATTGTGAATTCCAGCAGCATATGACCATTTGCACCAAAATTCTTTTTTACCTCGGTGTTCCTGATTATTACCTTTATGCCTGATCCAATTTACATCACTTGTCATTATCTACTTGATTCTCTGAAACAAAACAAAACGTAATTGTATCCCTTTCCCTTCTTTCTGTAAGAAAGACTTGCCCCATCAAGGGAAAGTGACTACATGACTGACTGTAAAGGAAAAATAGTGAATCTGACTATCCACAATCACAAATACACAATGAGGGGAAAAGCTAGAGTCCCCCTTCCCCACTCACAAACACTTTATTCCTTTTTAATTGTAATAAAAAGCAGAAAAGTTGGCAGAGTGTGATTTTTTTTTTAAAGTTATTTTTAGATTTATGATATCCCTTTAACACAGTGCACATTTTCTTGATGACTTGAAGCTTTCTGAACATGTTACTTGGTAAATACAATCTTCCATAATGATATTTGAGCTCCTAAGCACCACAGTACGTACACACAAGCCTGATCTAGTTCAAAATATTCACAGCCTTCTGTGCCATCTTTGAATACCATAAATGATGCCTTGGGGGGCAAAGCAGGAAATGCCCTATTAACAGGAAAAGTCAATTTGTCATGGAAGCCCGCAAAAATAAATAAATAAAATAAAATCTGCAAATCTCTTTTATTGTTCATAATTATGGAGCCACCCAGGATGCACAGTATAGCTCTGCTCTCTGAGAATTTTTTCCCCTAGCTGTGGTTTCTAACACAGTGGGGTTCCTGGATGTTCCACATTAATCCAAAAACTGCTATTGTGTGTTTATCGAGACCATGGAAAAAATGTGTTGTAAATAAAATGTGCTTTTGGGAAACTGATATTATGTGGTGGTGATCTGTATTAAAGTCAGCATGTTTACTATATCATAGCTAGTAAAAAAAGGAATTTCCCCATTAAGTCTTCACTTGATATGCACTGGAATAGAAAACTGCTGTGGTTAGGGCTAGACTGCAAGTGTTGGGCCAGATGTAAACTGACTCTCACTGAAGTCGATGGAGCTGACGCATTATGGATATCACTTTTTGCTTTATATAGCTCTCATTTGGTAATGAAAACCTATATGTTGGGTTTGATTTGTTTATTTTTTCACTGTTATCTTCCCCAGCTTTTAGATTGAAAACAATTATGAACGTGTATAGAGTTTAACAGTGAAACTAAAGAATGAAGTGAACTTAAAAATATTTATATTATAGTGGGCAAGACCTGGGGAGTAATTAGTCTTGATGATCAAAATTCAGACTTAATTTCTGTTCATCAAAAATTCTCATTCGAGACTCCTGCGAAATTGATTTCCTGATGAATGTCAGTTCATTGTACAGTTCGTTTTTTTAATTAAATCTCATATGTAGCAGATGATGCTTGAATGTTGGTGATTTAAAAAAAAAGTAGCCAGAAGTTTCCGTGAGAAAACAGATTACGACCTTGATTACGGCTTCGGAGATCTTGTTTCTGTATGATCCTGGGCAGCTTAGCTCTGACTGAATTACAATGGAAGGCCTTGCTACCAGGCTGGAGTTGGAGACCCTGAAGGTTTCTGACGGAGCAGCTGTGATGGCAGTTAAACTAAGCAAAGTCTTTTACTGGTGTTACAGCAGGTTATTTGACAGTGAGTCTGAAATATGAGGATTCAGGAATATACTTGAGGATCCAGTTTAACAAAAAGGACTTTGCACAGATGATATATTTCACTCTTTAAATTGTATAACATTGCTCCTAATCCCTGAGGCAGTTCCTGCTGGTTGAGAAAAAGAAACATACACAGAGACGTGCGCACACGTTCAAGTGGTGTCTGTCACATCCATGTCTGAAATGAGCATCTTGATTTCCCTGCTGGATTAAGACAGGATTGACAGTGGTCCCGGGGAAATATCACAGCCCTTGTTTAGGAGTGGTGAGTACCTCTGAAGAGCAGAGCTCTCTTTTGACTGAAGAAACCTGGGATTAAATTGAGCTAATTTGCTAGTTTTTTTTTTTAAGCAAACTGAAAACAATCAATCTCTCCCTAAATCCCATCATGTAGAATCACATTGACCCCCTTATGGCTCATGATCTAAAGGTTCCACCCCTGCTCCACTGTGAAAACATCTGCCACTTGAGCTAACTGAGTCCTCTAGGTGAACACAAACTTTACCAGTGGGTTTCACAGATATTTGCTGACAGAAGAGGAATGTTCAGACTCAAGAAACTTTGGGAGAGGAGTTTGCTGTAGTGGTCACAGAGCCTTCTGCAGGATGGAAACTTCAGAGAATTTAGCCTACAGACTCTAACAAGTCTCTACTGAGCATGTGGAAACTGACATGTTTTTAAAAGCATTATAATTGGGTGGTTTGGGTGTTGTTTCCCCTTGTAAATAGCGTAAGGCACAAACAACACCCCTATGACACCCTCGCATCCCAATATTCACCATTATCATGTAATTAGAATATGTTTTGTACAAAGTATGCCTTGTAAGGTATCATTACAAAATCTTGATCTGCTAGACATTAATACCTTGTTGGATTGTATGTGCTATCGTCGTATGTGAAGTTATGAAGTTTGGCTATGTATGTTACTGAAACATGTTGTGAGGTTGAAAACACCCATAAGCAGCCTTTCAAGTACAACAGTAAAAAGGCCAAACAATGTTAATGGCTGATTGAGGAAATGCACACAAGCACAAGGATTACCCCAGGAACTGTGTACAATAGAAACCTCTCATTACACAACGGGAGCTGTTTGACCCAGGTCACAGCAAAAGACCTTTCAAGCAAGTTGGAAGAAGATATAAAAGGGGGAAAATGACATAATGATGGCACCCACTCTCCATACAGCAACACATCTGGAAACATCTGAGGGGCAAGGACTGAATTGGGGGAAGTGATGGTCCCAGGCTGAAGTGATTTTTAGCCTGTGTATGAAACCTGGGAAAGCCAAAGCAACTTTTACCTTAAGAATCTGCCAGCCTGATTATCACTCAGGATGAGAATTTGCTCATTTATATCCTACCTGTCTAGTGTGTTTAAACTCAGTTTGCGATTTTGTTTATTTACTATGGTAGTCTGCTTTGATCTGTTTGCTATCATCTATCTTTTGTAGTTAATAAACTTGTTTTGTTTTGTCTAAAACCAGTGTGTGTGTAAATTATAACTTGGGGCAGAAAGCTGTTTCATATCTCTCTCCGCATTGAGGGATGGGGTGAATTTTATGAGCTTACACTGTACAGTTCCCTGTGCAATGCAAGATGGTATAATTTGGGGTTTACATTCCAGATGGGGGGGTGTGCCTTAGCAACTGGGAGGTGCCTTAACTGAGCCTTCCCATGCAGAGCTGATCTCAGCATCTGTGTGTGAAGCTGCAGCTGGGTGTGTCCCTACCTGTGTGTGTATGCTGGTGAAAGAGCAAGCTTGGAGAGGTTGGCAACTTATCACAGGCTGGTGGGTCAGGCGGGCTCAGTGGTACCCCAGTTCCAAGTGGTACCCCAGTTCCAAGTGGCACCCTGGGGGGGAACCCATGACAGTGGCACAGCGAGCGGGGTCATATGCACAGCTTGTTGCTCTGAGACACTGGTGGTGATTTTATATGAGTGTTAAGGGTTTTGGCTAGAGAACAGTCAAACTGGTTACCAGTTTATTATTTTCTATTTGCTTATTTCGGGCAAGGGAGGTAGGGACAGAAAAGCAGGAAAATGTGTGACAGTGAAACTAGTAAGAAGCCAGAGCTCTGCAGGTTGCAGGCAGGAGAGACAAAAAATTACACAAAAAACAGATGGAATTAATGTGTCTGCAGATGGAAGCAGAAAATGCCAGGCAAATAGCTGCCCTGGAACTGTGAACCAAGGAAATGGAGGAGAGGAAAAAAGAGAGGAAGCATGAACTAGACTTGATAGAGAGGCAGAACCAGCACCCTCCTCCCATCAGGGAATCCCACCTCTCCAAAAATTCACAAATGGGAACGGTTGTATCCTGCATACAGCGAGACAGGGGACATTGCTGAATATTTCATCACCTTTGAGCGGCTGTGTGTGCTCTATGAGATTCCTGAGAATCAAAAGATGACCACTTTGGTTTCAAAATTGTCTGGGAGAGCTCTGGATATATTCAATAAGATGCCAATTAGTGATGCTGCAGATTATGGTAAATTTCAAGGAAATGGCTTTTAAACAGTTTCAGATTACACCTGAAACATATAGAGTAAAATTTAGAAGCCTTAAAAGAGGTGCTGGAATTAGTAATGTGGCATATGTAAACCGGATGAGAGATTTAATGGATAAGTGGATAAGGGGAAAAGGTATTACAAACTTTGAAGAAATGTGTGGTCTTGTTCTCAGGAACATGTCTTGAGTATGTGTAATGATGATGTAAAACGGTGTTTATGGGATAAAAAGGTAAAGACCTCTGAAGCACTTGCCACTTTTGCTGATGAATTTGATCAAACCCAAGCATCCATTAGAAATAATTCACAGGCAGAGGGGTTTAAGTTTGATAGGAAGCAGGGTTCCCGTTTTACCCCTGGGAAGGAGGAGGGTGGATGGGAGGCTGGACGCTCACCTCTCCAGGTTCATTCCTCCAGTCTTCATCCCAAATCTCCTGAAAAAAGCAGAAGAGCCCAGAAGGTGCTATCATTGTAATTCCACTGAGCATCTGAAGAATAAATGCCCTGTGCTGGGTGAGAACAGGCAGCAGGCCACTCATGGAAATGCTGCTACCCAGAGCACAGAAGCACCTCAGGCGATTATCACTTATCATACAGGGTTTTTTAAAAGTAGCTACTGCCCAGGCAGGCAGGAAGCACATAAAGGCTGCCAGAATTAATGGCAAGGAATTCCCTGGGTGGAGGGATACAGGTGCAGAAATTTCTGTGGTTAGGAGAGACCTGGTTCATACTGCCAAGACAGATGGCAGAGCTTTTGTTAGTAGGAGGTCACAATATCCTTTTGCCTTTGGCTAAAGTGCACATGGAAACTGAGGATTTGCATGCTGAATTAATGGTGGCTGCGGTATTCAATAACCCAACCCAATTATTATTGGGGAACAACTTTTTCAGTGTAGCTCAGGCTGTCAAGGGGTCTGTCAGCAGCAAGGAGAAATATTGGGCTGGAACCCCAGAGGGAAAGAGTGAAGTCTCAGGAACTGCTGGGGGAAGGGGAGAGTGTCTCTTTAATTCTGCAGCAGCAGTGGAAAACAGTCTGCTACCGGGGATCGATGTGGTTGAGACCAGCTCCTACAGCCCGGTGACTAAAGGCAGTGCTTGCTCCAGAGGGGAAGGGAACATTTTGCCTGTCTGTGAGAAAACTGTCCAGGTTGCCGGCTGCTAACAGATTGCAGTCAAGCAAGGACAGACCTCACTCTAGAATGCATAAGGATCTAGCCCTCTTTTCCTAAACAGTTTCTTAGTATTAACAGAGGGAGAGACCTTGATACTGCTTGCAAAGTTTGAGCCCCCCGGTATGTGCCTGCTATCCAACCAGTGGCGGCTCCAGGCACCAGCGCTCCAAGCGCGTGCCTGGGGCGGAAAGCTGCGGGGGGCGGCGTGCCGGTCGCCGTGAGGGCGGCAGTCAGGCTGCCTTCGGTGGCATGCCTGCGGGAGGTCTGCCGGTTCCGTGTATTCGGCGGCGGGTACGCCGAAGCTGCGGGACCGGCGGACCTCCTGCAGGCATGCCGCCGAATCCGCGGGACCGGGGACCTCCCGCAGGCGTGCCGCCGAAGGCAGCCTGCCTGCCGTGCTTGGGGCAGCAAAAAAGCTAGAGCCGCCCCTGTATCCAACGCAGCACCAAAATGAGGCAATATCTGTGCCAGGGAAAGCTCAATTGAAGAACTTCCTGAAGTATTCTGGGAAATATTTTTTGTTTTTTAGATGAGTGCATATGAGTTTTTATGTTGCTTCACAGTTACCTACTAATTCTATTTGCCAAGTTTAAAAGAAACTTGTTACAGCTAAATTACTGCTCCCCTAACTTGATGGGTTGTCTTCTAGATTTTCAGAGCACTAATGAAATATCTTTTGGATTAGACTTTACAAGATGGAGCGGTCAGATTAGCTACAATACTTTCTCTTTCTTCTCTGGGATTTTTGAAACCTTTAACATTCCAAGGATTTGGGTCACAAAAGTAGGTAATCAGATTTGTATCTTGCTGATGTTCTCAGCTGGGAGACACAAGGGTGAGCCTATGTTTGCAGCATGGGAATCATATGTCTCAAATTTTATAAGTGTAAAGTAATTAAGATATGAATGGGGTGGACAATATAGCTTTGATGGCAGTCTTTATTATCCCCCTTCACAGTGATGTCTTTCAGGAATATAGAACATTCTGCATTAGCCTTTAATGTGGCAATACTTGAAACGGCTTAATCAACGATTAAGAGTCTGTGCGTGTGTGTATACACACACACGTACACATACACATAGCTAATATAAAGCAAAGAATTGTTCCCCTTCCTCGCTACCAAAAAATACTTGAAAAGTACCAGCTAAACTTATAAGTATAGTTTATAAGTTTGAAGCGTAAACTACACTTGAAGTTTAAAAGGATATTGCAAGGGTAATGGTTATGTATTTACAAATAATTCATATATGAAGAAGCAGGAAAAAAGCAGAAAGACCTTTAAACATCTAATTTACTTTTCACAATTCATTCTGTTTGCTTTTTTTATTTCACTCAATTTGGACAATGAAATTAGATGCCTCAGTTTCACTTGGTGAATAGCTTCTTTCATTTTCTGGTTCTAATGCAGTGGTACCATATTGTAGTGATATGCTGTGATGTGTCATGTATAAATCCCCTCCCAAAATTTTTCACAAATACTTTACAAATATACTGTTAACAAAGGTATTAACATCCCATTCCTATGGAACAAAGGGTGGTTTACATCTTTAAGATGGTATTTGTTAATTTCCATTCATATGTGTTTTGTAAATATATATTTACAAAGAAACCTATATTTGGGACCTAGTACTTGATAGTATTCCTCATATCATTAAGAATGTTGGCTTCCCAGGCAATTTAACCAGTCTTCAATACAGGAACCACATGTTGTATAAGAATAAGCTTCATTAATATATCTGTGCAGGAGAACATTGCTTCCTAGATTGCTGTGATGAGTGACTTTATTGTAGTTGAATGTTAGTGACCTTATCTCCCTTGTGATCCTCAAGGAAATGAATCATTCTCCATACGAAAAAATATTTTTAAAATAATCCAACAATGCGGGCAATGTGAAAGGCTTGGAGGAGGGCATGCAGTATTATGCCATTTTATTCAGTAACCTGCAAGCTGTTTACATGGTGTTTGGAGCAGTTTTCAAATATTTGGACAGCGAGAGTAGTACAGTAGCCTTTCAAAGTTTATCTTTGTGCAGCGGTAGTTAAAAGGTGTGGTCAGAGATCATTTCAAGGGTGCACAAAAGTGAAGTTCAGGTTTCTGTTCTCTTATTCCTAGTGAGTGTGCAGTTCAAAGAAGTTGCAGATATTTGTAATGTAAATCCCAGAGTGGATTTTAGTGCACATCTGAATTCTGTCTGTGCATTTGGTGGCCGCTATCAAATAATTTCTCTTAAAGGGTTGCAAATCAGAAAATTCTAAATGCTTTCTGCATGGTTACTTGTGGTAATGAACTCTCTTTCATTTGGTCTGAAATTGATTCCTTATGCATTTTTATCATTTTAACATTGGATTTTATTAAACTGACACAGTCATAATCTGGGGGTGAAATGAAAATATATATATTTTTAAAGAAGTCAGTACCTTAAAACAAAATGGTGACTCTGTTTTTAAAAAATAAACAAAAAACTTTCATTGGGAAAAAAAATTAAAATGCATGCAGCTCTTTTTGAGAGGAAACGTAATGGCATGTATCAAAAATGAAAGCATCAGTGATGTTCTTAGTCCAATAGACACTTCTTAATTAGTACAATTTTCATATTTATTATCTGAACCAGTGTTGCAGAAAAAAAAAACTTACTCATTTTGCCACTTTCAGATATTCATGTGGATTAATTCTCCAGTTGTGTGTGTGTTGGGGTAGGAAGGAAATGGGGAGGCAATTATGGCTCCTTCATTCAGGGCTTCTTCACCATGGCAAAAGTTAAGGTAGCATAGGGGCAGGCCTTAGTTATGGCACTGTTGCAAGGGCCCTCAGGATCTTTATGCCAGGTATAGGATAAGATATAGTAGAGTTGTGCTCAATCATGTCCTCTTCTCCTATCTCTGGAATACCACCTTTCCCCCTTATTCTGGGGGCTGTGCGGCAGCTGACACAGAAGGTGGCTGAACTGTCTCCTCCAGATTTCCACCAGTAGACTATTCCCCGCCACACACAGACTTCAAGTCCACTTTGCACTCTGACCTTAGCAGACTGGACCAGACCATCGATTTTAAGGTTGGAAAGGATCATTATGATTTGTTCTCCTGAAGGATTCCAGAGTACAGATTGGGGACAGTAGGCGCTCTTTGCATCCAGGGGAAAAATTGGCACTATGTATGTGCAGGGATCACTCCATCCATCAGTGAAATAGTTATTTCTGGGTTGGGATGCAGAGGCATTCTGTGTTTGCCACATTATATGAAAGACTTTTAGAGGTAGAAGAGAAGGATAATTTATGTAATTGAATCTAAAGGGGGAATTTAGATAGCTAGAATGTAATTAGATTTGGGATTTGGCCAGGAATTAAAACCAAAGGTACCCTCTAATAGTATGCCAAGACTATACTGTTGTCAATTAACTTGTGATGTGAATACAAGGATAAAAGAAGGCTAGGTGAAGTCCTAGCTCTACTGCAGTTGATGGCAAAACTCCCATTAATTTCAGTGGGGTCAATATTTCAACCCATCTTTAGAGTTCTTCTGTTTTCAGGTCCCAGGGTCATGTATGACTTAATTTTTGGGGGAAACTTATATTGTTGTGTCTCGCCAATGAGATACTGTCTCAGTTTTTGCCTGTGAAGTAACACTAGATCAACCCCTGCACGTGAGTTCAGACTACCCATATCCTCCAGTGAAATTGTCTGTGTTAAAGTTGCCTGCTGTGCAGGGATTTTGTATGAATCCTGGTTATTTCATGAATTCCTTGACTGACAAGTGAAACTGGCCCAGTTAAGAGCTGAAACAAGCATTGCCAAGGGACTCATTCATTTCTGTGTTGCTTTCCAAGATATGAAAGAAATCACAATATAAGCAGATCAGTTGATCTTGCGTGCAGCAAGGTACCTGTTTAATGTAATTGAAAACAGAGCTTGGCTGCCTTTGAATCTTTTTTAGGACTTGAAGTTGGGTGAAGGTAAATACTCTAATAACTTCACTACAGACTGCATACAACCTCCATGAAATGCAGCCACCTCTGGCATGACAAGGTGGCCGCCAACCACACATAACATTCTGCACAACGAGGGGAGGAGAATCTTTAGCCAAGGACATTGGGACTAATCTTTATTCTTATGGATAGTGCCATGGGATCTTTAATGGCACCACAAAGCAGATAGTACCATGGATTTTAAGCTCCTGTCTAATATTATTACAGAGGCTTTCACAACATGAAACTCAACTTCTCTGTGTCAGAAGGATGTATGGCTGATCTGGCCCTGCTGGGAAACACTTGACAAACACTTACTAATGCAAGTGGTCCATTGGCTTCACTCTGGCCCTTCCCTTATTTGCAAAATTAAAAACCAAACAAATAAACAAAACCCTAACTATTATCCCTTTTGTTCTGTGAGAAAAAAAAAACTGTGTGAGATTACTACAAAATAATAACACCTAGCTCTTGTTAGATCTCAAAGTGCTTTACCAAGGCAGTCAGTGTTGTTATCCATATTTTATAGGTAGGGAAACGGAGGCACGGGGAGATGAAGTGACTTGCCTAAGATCACCCAGGAGGCCAGTCACAGTTACATTTTATGCAAAGGCTAACCTTCTTCTTAAAAGACGGATTCTATAATAATGGCTCGTTATTTGTAACTTCTGTGTAGTGAAAACCCACTCATTTAATTTTTTACCTTAGTCTCCTCTTAGGCCTAGTGCCAAAGCTACATCGTTTAAAGGCGGATCATTATTTCTAGTGATGTGGTAGCAAGTCATGCTTTGTGACTAGACAACATGAGTGGAAATGTGAATGCATGAAATGAGGTTTTATTTAAGACACAGTGTTTCCTTCATGCTTACTGTGCTATTCAGAAAGAATCTGAGTACGTATCAGCACACAAACCCTCTGCAAACACTTTTCCTATGAGTAATATATGCCGGCAAGCATTGTAGGATCAAGCAGGACTTAAATCAACTACACTCTGTCTGTTATATGAGATGGTAGATGAAAACTTTGGTCTAATTTGTGGTCTAGTCTGTGATAGTATTAAGCAATCTGATGCAGCTGCCTGTAATTCCAGTTGTGATTAAGAGCAGTCAATTTAACTAGCTGATTTTAGTAACAATACAGCAATGTATGCTGCTAATGTATGTTCTTTAATGGATCTGCTTAATTCTGGCTATGCCACAAAAGATTCTTAATTAAACATAATATTAAAATCAGCATGTGTTTTTGTTTTCTTTCTTTTTCTTACTCCTCATTAGAGCCGTCCAAAACTAAGAATTTTCAGTTTGTGAGAAATTTTGAGATTTTGAAATTTGGTTTCATTCTGAATCAAACTGAAACCAAACCTCTTGAAATTTGTTGCAAACTGAAAATTCTGGGGGGGAAAAAACTAGTTTCAGAAACACCAACACATGGTGTTTCCCAAATGAAATATGCTCCCCAGAACCGGCAGCTGCCAACTGAAATAGACATTCTTGACTGAATGTCAATTTCAGTCAGCAGCTTCAAGGAGCCTCCTGGGGTCTGTGGTTCCAGGCAGTCCTGCCATATGGACTGTCCTGGGGCCAGATCTGGCCCAGGGCTTCCAGACTCCTGGGCCAGCTGGCTCCATAGGCTGCCCAACTCTCAAGGCAGTTGGTTCCTCAGACTGAGGGAGTTGGGAAGAGGTGCTGTAAGTCCTTCAGGTATCCAGCGTCATTGCTGTGGAGCCAGGTTTTCAGGCTTACAGCTCCATGGAGGGCTTGGCAAGCAGAACTGCCCTGGAGTCCTTGGGCCCCGGAGCATGGCTCCTGCATGGTGGGTCTGCCCTGGAGCCATGGACCCTTATAGCCTCAGCATCCCACCAGGCAACCTGTCAGGGAGCCAGGCAGATTTCTGATGGAAACCTCTCTGGCGGACAGGGTTCAGCTGGCTTGAAAGGGGTTGAATATTTCAGATGTGTCATGTGGACTAGGTGTGCCATTTAAATAGACTCATTTTGCTATTTACTGTTTACACATCAGTCAGTATTATTATAAATCATCTTCACTATGGCCCCAATCCAACAAAGCACGTAAGCATGTGTATATCTTTAAGCATATGAATAGTTTGTCTGACTGCAGTGAGACTACTTGTGTGCTCAAAGATACACATGCTTAAGTGTTTTCTTGTATCAGGAACTAAGCAAGTGTGTTTTTTACCAGGTTGCTGAGAAAGTGGACTCTGTTGGATATTATATGTTAAATACATTTACCACCTTCTAAGAGAGATTTACATTTTTCTAGCTATTTGCTTTGGCCTGATTGCATGGTTTGCAACATATAAGTAGGGCCCTACCAAATTCATGGCCATGAAAAACGCATCACAGACCGTGAAATCTGGTCTTTCCCTGTGAAATCTGGTCTTTGTGTCCTTTTACCCTATACTATACAGATTTCACTGGGGTGACCAGCATTTCTCAAATTGGGGGTCCTGACCCAAAAGGGAGTTGCAGGGGGTAACAAGGTTATTTTACGGGGGTTGTGGAATTGCCACCCTTACTTCTGCACTGCCCTCAGAGCTGGGTGGCCAGGGAGTGGCAGCTGTTGTTCAGGCGCCCAGCGCTGAAGGCAGCACCCTGCTAGCAGCAGTGCTGAAGTAAGGATGGCATGGTATGGTATTGCCACCCTTATTTCTGTGCTGCTGCCTGCAGAGCTGGGCCCCCGGAGACTGACGGCTGCTGACTGAGGGCCCAGCTCTTCAGGTAGCAGTGCAGAAGTAAGGGTGGCAATACTGCAACCCCGTAAAGTAATCTTGTGACCCCCTGCAAGTAAGGGTGACATATACCATATCATCCTTACTTCTGCGCTGCTGCTGGCAGCGGCTCTGCCTTCAGAGCTCAGCTCCCAGCCACAGTCGCTGCTGTCCAGCTGCCTAGCTCTGAAGGCAGCGCTGCCGTCAGCAGCAGCGCAGAAGTAAGGGTAGCAGTACCGCAACCCCCCCTCAATAACTTTGTGACCCTCCCCCCCAAAAAACCTCCTTTTTGGGTCAGGATCCCTAGTATTACAGCACTGTGAAATTTCATATTTAAATAGCTGAAATCATGAAATTTACTATTTTAAAAATCCTATGACCCTGAAATTGACCAAAATGGACCGTGAATTTGGTAGGGCCCTATATATAAGTTAATATTACAGAAAATAGAATATTTAGCTTTTCCTGATTTATGCATTACAATACATTCTGCATCACCATGTTCTAAAATGTGGTGTGAATAGTTTATTAGATCAACCATTATAGTGCAATGCTTATCTCTTTCTCCTTTCATGCTGCAAGATGTTTTCTTCAACTAGATGCTGATGGAAGAAATAGAACATGTTAGTGTAAAATATAATCAAGAGACCATGCAGAGTTCTACTTCACCTGATATATAGCATTATAAACAAGGTGTTTGTGGGTGTATCATATTAAGAATTTCTGTAATTCAAAAGAGACAGCTTTAGTGTAATATGAGGAGTTTTTTAAGGGAAACACACATACAGAGATATTTCCCAATTAATGCGTCTGCTGCTGCTCTGTATAAAGCTGGTATTTTTACATCTGTTTCAGTTTTTAATTTTAGGCAGTCCTGGTTTGCACAGGATTCTATCTCATATTCACCACAAGTTATATTGAAGGAAAGTTCAGATTCTGGCTAACCTGACCAAACCCAAAGACTGAGGGCCTGATTATGAACTCACTTCAGTTTGGCACTCTTGTAGCTCCATTGATTTTGGTGGAATTAGACAAGTTTAAATGCAGAGAGAATAGAGGCGAAGCAGGCTCTGAAACTGTTAACAGAGTTGTTGCTAGATCTTGTATTGATTTGGTCCTTTAGGAGATCATGGTGTTAGTGGGTGAATCAACATTCCATATGAACTACAACTGGACAGAATATGAGTGAAGTCATGTATTCTTTAGCTCCTTGAATTTCTTGGCTTTTGTGAGTTTATTAGTAGGCCTGCGATATTATTCAATTGCATTGTTTTGGTGAGATTGTTAATAAGATATTAAAATGCAGTGGGAACCAGGACTATCCAAAATTGAAAACTGAAACAGAAATAAAGATGGTTTGTGAGCCAACATTTGCTGCACACAAGATGGACAAAAACACAAGCTCCATGATGCTCTTCCTAAAGCCAAGTGTGAGGAAACTTTTATACGACCATAACTATGCCAAAAATGTAGAACAGATGTGATTTCTTTACTCTTAGAAATGAAGAAAGTGATAAAACTAGTTTGTGACCCTAATTTTTCTGATTACTGGAAACTAGATGTACATCTTCTTGCTCTGTCCCTATTTTAATATCTTTGACTCTCTTAGGGTTGGATCTAGTCCCCACTGAAGTGAATGGGAGTCTTTCCATTGACTTCTGTGGACATCGGATCAGGTACATAGCTTTAATCTCTCATTGTTTCTTTTCTAAGGGGAGTGTGTCTTTGAGGTGTATGTTCCTCTCTTTGAACCTTTCTATTTTCATCAATTTTGGACTGTTTTGATTACCCCATTATGATGTTATCAATACTATCCATAGAACCTTAAGATTATTTTCTCTCCTTTAAGACTATCTTAGCACTAAGCTTACTAAAATCCTATTTAATTAATTGGTATATTCTTTTTGGGTGGAATTATCCACTCCATGACACTATGAAAAGTATAAAATTCCTGTGTGTAATATTAGTCACGGATATGAGACATTTATGAATTGCATACAAATTCTCATTTGTTTTTTTCATTTTTCCTGTCATGTTTAATCATGCAATATAGAGCATCATAGTAATTACAGATGAAAAAGACCTATTAGATCATCCAGTCCATTGCCTTGCCAATGTAGAATTGTTCTCTAGAGTCTCCTTTCTATTATTTTTCCAGACTCATTTCAAAAGTCCCAAGTGATGGAGCTTCCACCTCTTTTTCTTACGAAACTATTCCGACTCTAATACACTTTTTCTTTCTTAATGTCATTCTATTACCACCCAACTTATACCCTCTTATATTCTTGCCTTGGGGTTTACTGTCTTCAAAAGGGAGAGACTTTTGTCGTATTCCCTCCTTAGCAGTTGCTTAGCCAATTTCTTTTAAAATTTCATTGTAATTCAATCCCTCCAGCTCCTGGGTCATGTTTAGTGTCTTCTCTGAATCTTCAATTTGTAACTATTTATCTCAACAATGATTCCATAGTTGAATGCAGTGTTCCAGGAATGGGGGTATCAGAGCTGTAGAAAGCATAGATCACTTTGACTCATAAGTGACATTATTGTTATTTTTTTAACAAGATAGTACTTAATGCTTTAATTATCATTTTATTTTTCAAATAAATGAAACTTGACTTTTAAATAAACTTAGTTTTCCATTAATTAAAATATGTAGTTGGATCACCAATGGTGGGCTATGAAATAAGAGAATTCAAAATTGCAAATATATAATTTTACCTTTTGGGATACTGTTGACATCATAAATCAACATTGTTGTCATTCCAATTTTCTCCAGAATCTCTTATTGTAATTTGACTATTTATGTTAACTTAAGATTTATTATTCAAACCATATTCATATGCAACCATCTATTTCTTGACAATTTAAAACAATTTCTTTCATTAACAGCTATCATATTTACCATTAATAAATGATTCGTGACTAAACAGCAGAGCTTGATAATCCCACCATTGTTTTCTTTCCTAACACATGTATGCCATATAATTCACTGGTGAGTATATATTATTAGAGGTACTGCTGTTTCCCAATTGCAGAGGATATGAATGTTCCATTTACAGGTAGGGAGATTTGGCTCTTTAGTTTATGTGGAAGCAGTTTATGCTTTTAGCTCTTGAGGGCCCTAGTTCGGTCCCCTGAGTGTTAGCCAAGATGGCAATTGTCTGAAATACCCATTATTTAACATTCTTTTCCTCAGCATGAACTGCTATGACCATTTGTTTGTTCAGCAGAATTAAGGCACTTCTGTGTAGAACTTTCCCTTCTGTCCTTTGGCTTGCTAGTTAGAAAACCATCCGTTTTTATTTTAAATATATGATGTTGAAATTCTGCTAATAATAAAACTAAGTATTTATCATGTGTCTTGCTACTGGTGGCCATTTCTAAAGGGGACTAAAGCAAAAGAGGAGACATACTAAAATTGCCATATATTGAACATTTGGAATGTATGGATCACAAAGCTTGTAACAAACAAACCAATTGGTTATTCTAGCCAATGTATAGTAATGTCCAGAACAGCTATGATTTCGGTATATTTCTAGAATTATGTACATATCACATCAGCAGCAGTTTAGAAAAAGCAAGGAAGCTTCCATAATTCTAAGATGAGCTTGGAAAACCCATCTTTTTTTTGTAATTTTAACTTGAAAGTAAAGAGAATAAATTGCGAAAGAGAGGTGCTTTGCCGAGACCTTTTCCTCCCCAGGAAAATTCTTCTGAATATTTTCCTTTTTAACAATGAAGCCTTGAGGCCAGAACTTAGCTGGTGTGCATTGGTATACTTCCATTGCAGTCAGTGACGCCATGCTGATATACACTAGCTGAGGCTGTGGTCCCTAATTCCTACAGAACTGCAGCAAATTAAAGGGCCTTAGCTGTGAATGAGTTAATCAAATTACACTGTATCAGATTCTTAGAGGGGAAGGGCTGTGTGGCTTGGAATCAGGAGCAGGCACAAAGGCAAAGAGCTTTATTTTTGTAAATGAACTCATTCTGTTCACTTGTTCGTTTTTTAAAAAATGAATAAGTGTACTGCTTTTTAAAGCCAGGAAGAAATGTGCTTCCTAATTGGAGCACATGCTAACATAATTCCAATTAAAAATATTATACTTTGCCAGCCTCTCTTGAGTCACTCCAACTTGTTGTCAGTCTTTTTCTTCAGGTCTAGTGTTGCTAGGCAGAACTGTATTTTAAGATAGTTAAAAGCTCTTGAAGGGTAAGATTGACATTCCAAAATACTATCATTTTTATTTAGAAAAAATGTTTGTCTGCTACACATTTATGAACAGAAAAGATAAAAACCTGTAACATTCATAAGAATATAAGAACGGCCATACTAGGTCAGACCAAAGGTCCATCCAGCCCAGTATCCTGTCTACTGACAGTGACCAATGCCAGGTGTCCCAGAGGATGTGAACCTAACAGGTAATGATCAAGTGATCTCTCTCCTGCCATCCATCTCTACCCTCTGACAGACAGAGGCTAGGGACACCATTCCTTACCCATCCTGGCTAATAGCCATTAATGGACTTAACCTCCATGAATTTATCTAGTTCTCTTTTAAACCCTGTTATAGTCCTAGCCTTCACAACTGCCTCTGGCAAAGAGTTCCACAGGTTGATTGTGCACTGTGTGAAGAACTTCCTTTTTGTTTTAAACCTGTTGCCCATTAATTTCATTTGATGGCCCCTAGTTCTTATATTATGGGAACAAGTAAATAACTTTTCCTTATTCACTTTCTCCACACAACTTATGATTTTATATACCTCTATCATATCCCCCCTTAGTCTCCTCTTTTCCAAGCTGAAAAGTCCTAGCCTCTTTAATTTCTCCTCACATGGGACCCGTTCCAAACCGCTAATCATTTTAGTTGCTCTTCTCTGAACCTTTTCTAATGCCAGTATATCTTTTTTGAGATGAGGAGACCACATCTGTATGCAGTATTCAAGATGTGGGAGTACCATGGATTTATATAAGGGCAATAAGATATTCTCCGTCTTATTCTCTATCCCTTTTTTAATGATTCCTAACATCCTGTTTGCTTTTTTGACTGCCTCTGCACACTGCGTGTACGTCTTCAGAGAACTATACACGATGACGCCAAGATCTCTTTCCTGATTAGTTGTACCTAAATTAGCCCCCATCATATTGTATGTATAGTTGGGGTTATTTTTTCCAATGTGCATTACTTTACATTTATCAACATTAAAATTCATTTGCCATTTTGTTGCCCAATCAGTTTTGTGAGATCTTTTTGAAGTTCTTCACAGTCTGCTTTGATCTTAACGATCTTGATCAGTTTAGTATAATCTGCAAACTTTGCCACCTCACTGTTTACCCCTTTCTCCAGATCATTTATGAATAAGTTGAATAGGATTGGTCCTAGGACTGACCCTTGGGGAACACCACTACTTGCCCCTCTCCATTCTGAAAATTTACCCTTTATTCCTACCCTTTGTTCCCTGTCTTTTAACCAGTTCTCAGTCCATGAAAGCATCTTCCCTCTTATCCCATGACAACTTAATTTACGTAAGAGCCTTTGGTGAGGGACCTAGTCAAAGGCTTTCTGGAAATCTAAGTACACTATGTCCACTGGATCCCCCTTTTCCACATGTTTGTTGACCTCTTCAAAGAACTCTAATAGATTAGTCAGACATGATTTCCCTTTACAGAAACCATGTTGACTTTTGCCCAACAATTTATGTTCTTCTATGTGTCTGACAATTGTATTCTTTACTATTGTTTCAACTAATTTGCCCAGTACTGACGTTAGACTTAGCGATCTGTAATTGCCGTGATCACCTCAAGAGCCCTTTTTAAATATTGGCGTTACATTAGCTATCTTCCAGTCATTGGGTACAGAAGCTGATTTAAAGGACAGGTTACAAACCATAGTTAATAGTTCCGCAATTTCACATTTGAGTTCTTTCAGAACTCTTGGGTGAATGCCATCTGGTCCCGGTAACTTGTTAATGTTAAGTTTATCAATTAATTCCAAAACCTCCTCTAGTGACACTTCAATCTGTGACAGTTTCTCAGATTGGTCACCTACAAAGGCTCAGGTTTGGGAATCTCCCTAACATCCTCAGCCGTGAAGACTGAAGCAAAGAATTCATTTCATTTCTCCGCAATGACTTTATCCTCTTTAAGTGCTCCTTTTGTATCTCGATCGTCCAGGGGCCCTACTGGTTGTTTAGCAGGCTTCCTGCTTCTGATATACTTAAAAAACATTTTATTACCTTTTGAGTTTTTGGCTAGCTGTTCTTCAAACTCCTTTTTGGCTTTTCTTACTACATTTTTACACTTAATTTGGCAGTGTTTATGCTCCTTTCTATTTACCTCACTAGGATTTGACTTCCACCTTTTAAAAGATGCCTTTTTATCTCTCACTGCTTCTTTTACATGGTTGTTAAGCCACGGTGGCTCTTTTTTAGTTCTTTTACTGTGTTTTTTTAATTTGGGGTATACATGTAAGTTTGGCCTCTATTATGGTGTCTTTGAAAAGTGTCCATGCAGCTTGCAGGGATTTCACTCTAGTCACTGTACCTTTTAATTTCTGTTTAACTAACCCCCTCATTTTTGCATAGTTCCCCTTTCTGAAATTAAATGCCACAGTGTTGGGCTGTTGAGGTGTTCTTCCTGCCACACATGCACACATACGCCACCCGCCCACAGGGCAGGTAATCATACATGCTACACTGAGTGCAATAAACAGGATAGCCCCCACTCTGCTGCTCGGCTTCTGCCTGCATTCTCTCCTACAGCTACCTAGGTTAATGGTAGGGTTTTTGTTTAAATCAAGAAGTTTTGATTATAGTTTAGTTTAAAGGTTTTAAAGAATGGCAAGTGTACCTCGCCCCCTTCCCAACTCCCTCTCAAAACTCCCTGTTAGCGGCCCCTGTTCGCAAAGCTCCCTGGTCACTTGCTCATGACTTTATAAAGCCCTGTCCTTCCTGATAGCCCCACCCCCCTGACTAAGGCTCAGCCAGTGAACAGAGGCTTCTAGATTTCAAACCTTGTTTAGAAGCTCACAGCTTCCAACTGCCGGCCACAGCACATGGTCCTTCAAACAAACAAACAGACAGACAGACACAAGCTCAGCACACATAACCTCTGTACCTACACAGTTTCTCCTTAACAATATTCCCCGACCTAGTGGTTAGAGGAAAGTCACCTAATAAAGGGTATCTCCTTACCAGGATCAGTTTGATAGATGGTGACTGCTGACACTAGCCTCAAGGAAATAAAAGGGGATTGAAGTCCATGCCACAACTCCTCAGTAGGCCAGGATTTCAACCCAAGATTTTCAGATATCCATGAGGAAGTGGCCTTTGTCAGAGAGGAAAGAGAACATTAGCCTACTTATGCTCAGAGCAGCTGAAAAGTTCTTTCAGGAACACTGCTGCGACAACAGCTCAGTGATCATGTGCCTGAACAAAGATAGAGGCACCAGAAACCATCATCTTTTGGATGAACGACTCCTGCTCTCCTCATAAGACAAGGAACAATACCTAGGAGAGCTGATAGACCACTACCAGGGTTTGGTAGTAAACTTTCCCAGTTACCTTTCACTAACTAAATATACCTCTTCCTCTCTGATCTGCAAGAGACAGAATAAAATTGTGTGTCCTTGTTATCTGCCTGCGAACGTATTTTTAGAGCTTGGAAGTACTTTGCATATTGATTCAATTATTGCTGTTATGGTTGTTCGGTTAATCTGTGGTTTTATCTCTTGAATGCCTTGTAAGACTCTTTTACAGAGACTGAAAATTTGGCATCAAAAGCACTGATGTCCCATTGTCTTTGGCACTGTTACCTGTCAGCCAGTATAGAAAGAGATACACCCTATCAGCCCAGATTGTTTCTGCTTTTCTGCTTTACCAGTCTTTACAACTAATAATCTGCTTTCCAATTCCGTTACAGGGAAGACCAGCAGAGCAGTGGAAGGTAATAGATAGTAAGTGTGGCAGAATTAGTTTTTTTTCTCCTTCCTTTTCAACTGGAAATGATCTGGCAGTGCTTTTTGCTAAGAGGGAAAGTGCTCACGTTGGGATTTCACAGTGGCTCATGTAGTGTCCTTGAGCTGTTGACCTTTTAGGTTGCTTTGTCCATACATCTTGCCCACATATGAGCACAGGTTCTAATGAAGAGCTTGACAGTGCAATGCTTCTACAGAGAAGAGTATAACTTACAGCTGTCCGATTGATTTCACGCTTTGCTGTTACTTGCTTCAGCATGTCATTGAGTTAATTCTGAGTTTTAACCACAGGGTAAATGGAGACATCACAACTGACCTTCACCTTCTGCTGTCAGCGAACAAATTGTAATTTAAACAATAATCAGAATGAAGCCAAATAAAAAGTGAGAGTGTTGGGAGGGCACAATAGGATTCTAAGAACATATTAACCCTAGTGCAGGTCTATTGCACACCTTGAAGATAGGGTTGTTCTGCTGGACTGAGAAGCAAGTAGTTTGGTCAGATGTAAACAGTTATATAAGCTTGTGTACTGTGTATAAGAGACAGGCTCTTGTATGGTGGGCTGGTTTTGTTTAGGGACCAATGATCCCAAAGATGTTGTAAAGATTCTTTTTAGTAACATGCATACAAAATCTGAATGACAAAAGGAATCTCCCCATTACATTTCCAGTAAAAGAAACACAATGAACAGTAAGTACAAATAATGCATAAATGATAAATATAGGGGAAAGTTATTTTGCAAAATGATTTAAAAACATTTAGCTTCTTTTCTGAAGTGCTTATCTGTGAAGAAGAAATATAGAATAAAGTCAAATCTTTAATTTAAAAGGATTGACTGGACATTTATGTTAAATACATACAAATAAAATCTCAGACTTGTGGCTTGTTTAGCTGAATGGATTCTCCAAGACTGCATAAATTACCAGTACATTTTTCTTCTTTTTTTCTGTAGCACCCATGACCGCAGTGTCTTAGTGCTCTTTCTCTCTCGCTTTTTGCTTCCAAGGTCCATTCTTTCTTTTTCTCATTCACACTGCCCTCTTTTTATAACTTGCTAGGACCCCCTTTTCTCAGCCACCTGGTCTCCACTCCACCACCTCATTCCCTCCTCTTGCTTTCCCCTACTGCTTGGCAGTGGTACTCTAAATACTTTCAATATTTAACCACGTTGGCAGAATCTCTGATGTCACCACTGCTTGTGTGCGGTTCCCTGCTTGGCCGATCTTACATGTGACATATACTTTCAGTCCACCCACCTGCTACAGTTTCATTAGCTAACCAAAGTATCTATTTTAATTTGCAATGGATACTGTGCATGTTCCCTAGTGAAAGGAAGGAGGGCTGATGTACTTATGCAGAATTTCAAGCTATTCCGTTACATACATGGACAATGTTGATACGGAGCCAAACGGACAGTATTAGCTGAATGCAGTAGTGTTGTAGCCATGTTGGGCCCAGGATACTAGAGAGATGAGGTGGGTGAGGTAATATTTTTTTATTGGACCAACTTTTGTTGGGGATAGAGATAAGCTTTTGAGCTTACACAGAGCTGAAGAAGAGCTCAAAAGCTTGTCTCTCTCAGTAATAGCTGTGGCATGCATAAAAATGGGATACGTGCTTCTGTCCCATTGATATTGCATATTATTGAAATTATGCCGATTTTGAGAGTATTTAATTTTACTGCTATGATAGCAAGAAACTAATAGTTAGTTGCAAAGGTCATTTTCTGATATGACTGTAAGATGCTATTATGCAGATATATCTGGTAACATGGCCTGGATCCACGTAGCACATTTCAGAAAGCATTTCAGCCCTGATTTTTTTGGAAAGAAATACAGAAAGGGGAATAGGAAGAAGACTTGTGTTGTTACTATTACTTTGGCTGCTTCTGCTTAAGCAGAGCTATTTAGGCTCTCTGTTTCCCTCTGAGAAATGTCTGCATGCCTGTTCTGTTGCAGATTGATTGACTGATAGTTTGCAGGATCCTTTCCATTGATTTTCCTTGTTGTATGTCAGGAGTTCTGAGACTTGGGGTTGGGAATAGATGTCAGGGGGTCACAACTGCCCTTTCCTTATCATATTGTGAAATGTGGCGAGGGTGGTGGTTCTTGTTAGATGGGAGGAGGGTCTCAGTGTGATCCTGGTGTGGAAAAAGGGGCTCGGGGGTTTGCAGTATGGAATATTTGAGAAAATAAATGTTTTATATCATATAGCTTTGGACATCTATTTGAGCTCCCTATGGAGGGCTCCTGTATTTCCTTAGTGCCCAGTAGTAAATCTGCAAATCATGACTGCATTGTTGCAGTTTAATTTATATATATTTTTTATTTTTGCTAGGTCGTATCTAGTGACCTGGTTTAAATTAATTAAGGATGCTGTTTAGCTACCGTGACAGTAAGCTGAAGGCCAGACATTCAAAGTCATGCATGTACAAATGTGAGTGGATACTTTCAGTTTCATTTAGGATGGTACTTAAAAGGAATGTGAAAATACTTCTACCTGTCACAGCATTTTTGAGTAAAAATGTTTCAAATATTTCTTTGGGAATAAGTGTTACTCTACTTCTGTAATCAAATGGCATTCTGTGGATGTGACTCTGCTTCCCTCACACCACAGTTAGATATAAACTGAATTCGAAATAACTCATACACAGTTGGTCTGAGGTTTTCTGTGTATTGCTAAGTAGTGCTGTATGACATCATGGCATACAGTCAAAATCAATGTTTTGTTCAGAAACTATAACATTGGCCCAAGTAAAACTGCAGTAAAACTGCTTTACATTTTGATATTTTATTAGAGCCAGGAGACATTCAGGCAAAAAAATTTCAAACATGGGTACCTAAAGTAATGCTCTTAACTCCGTATTTAGGTACCTAAACAAGAGAGGATTAATTTTCAAATGGGCTGAACAGGTCACACCTGCACTACCTCTTGACTTCTCCAGGATTTGTGAGTGGTCAGCAGCACCTCTGAAAATCAGGCTACTTTTAAATATGGAATTAGCCCAATTTTGGGCCCCCCAAGCTAGAAAATGTTGGCCTCAGACTGTTGTATTCAGCTGGGAAAAAAACAAACTATTAGATTTTGAGCATATTTGTAATAAGAGGGTAATACAGGTTTTTCGATGTCAGTGAACACTGCTAAATATAATAGGTTGTTAACTGTGTCTAGGAAGTAGAAAATATGGGTTTGATTCTGCAGTATACCAGTTTTACAGCAGTGTCAACTCACTGAAGTAAATGGAGTTACACCAGCATGAAACTGAAGTGACACGGTGATGAATCAGGCCCTGTGATTAAGAAGTGACATTTGTCATCGTACTTGAGTCCCAACTCAGATGGAAACATTAGCTTTCTATTATATATTTTCTTAATTTTATTTATATTATTTGGTTGTTTTTTTATTGGACCTTTCACAAAGATGATGATGAAAATTAAGTTTTTCAGAGCATCTGTTTTTTATAGACCAAGAAAAATAACTTCCCATCCTTAGCACTGCCACCACTATTTTAATTTTTTAAGTCTTTCAAATAATCTCCAAGATCATTTTGTATGGTTAGAGATCTCAACATCCTGAAGAGATTAAGCATGTTTTCTCTGAGCAGAATTCCAGAGCAAGCCCAGTGAGTGGAGGCCCTTTATTTTCCAACCTTGAGGTGTGATTGAAAGATCTTTGATGTAATTTACATGTAAAACAAGGGCTCAGAGTTCTGAAGCCCTAGTGTGAAAGGCTTTTGCCACTACTGTCACAGTGGGTTGTGGGAAAACAGCAATAGCTGTGGTGGCTTTGTGCTGCTGCCTTTGTTAAAGTTGGAGTCACATCAGTGGTGACCTGACTGTACTAGAAATGAAAAGATTACCGCCTAAGAACAATTGCATAGATACAAGGGTGTAGGCTTTTTCTTTTTTTCTTTTACTTAAGTTAAGCTGTCAGAAAAAGTAAAAATTAATATAAAACTAATTAAAATAAATTATATAATTAAATGTTTGTCTGCAGCTTTTCACACTTGGTCAAAGACCAGCATTGACATCTTTTTTTCTCTTGCTTAGCAAATACATTTACTGCCCAAGATACATTCATAGTCTTTTCTGTAAATGTTGTGGGGGAAAGTCCATTTATATTTAAATCTTGCTATGAAAATGACACAATGGTGCATATGGGCAGTTCCACTGGTCATTTCTGGAGTCTTGTTAAAACTTTAGGAAATAGGAAACTATTCCCCCTGATATCCTAACTGCTGATTATTTGACTAACAAATGCCCCTGTAACATTTTACAATCAAGGCATCTGTATAACTTTATAATTTAGTGTATAAAGCACTGAATTCTATAGCAGAACCTGCATGTAAATGATTTATCCTTGTTCCTCTGGATAGTTTTGCTCCTGTGTCCATCCTGATTTATGTTTAGGCTGAAAAAATCTGGCTTGACTGTAAGTTACAGCAGGAGCTGTTCCTGGGCAAAATATCTCTCACGCCTCTCCAGTCTAAACTTCCTGCAGTGTATTTTTAATTCAAGATTTCTTAAGACACTTTACTTTGCACGTTACAACAAATTTTTGGAAGTTCGCTGTTGTTTTAGTTGCAGTCAGATTCACCTGGTGTTAAAACCTTAGTTTGACCTTGAAGATTTTATTAAGTTATAGAACCAGAATCATGTTAAAGTTTTATCCAGAATAAGTCATACATAATAGGAAAGTATGTATGTGATGTGCTCTTTCATAAGCAGTATTTGTATCTGGACATCAAAAGAAACAGGATATCTATTTCCCACCTTTCTCCTTTTATTATTATTATTTTAATTTTATTGGGCAAAACAACCCCTGTGCACTTTTTCTCCATAGAATTTCCACAAAGTGTTGTCTCATATAGGCCATGTAGTTCATAGATCCTTTAGTAAGTACCCTCAACTAACCCAGGATTTTAATACCATCTCCCTGATCTTAAAACATAATTCCCCTTTCTCATGTTCTCTGGGTTATTCTCTTAAATAAATCTCAAACTATTTCATTCCATTCTCTTCCCACTTCAGTCTATATTTCTACATCAATTCAGACTTTGTTTTGCTAATCATAGCCCCTGCAGTGCTCATAGGAAGCAGTTTGGTAATATCCACCAAAGAATACACTGTCCACTACATTCAGGTGAAGAATTTGTCACTAGTGTGTGACACAGTTTTATAATTATTACCACAATAAGATTTCCTAGTACTGTATTTTTGGATTAGTCGTTACTTGGAATTTAAAAGGTTCTGTTACTAACAGCAGATTATAGAGAGGACAACTCTGATATTGGCTCTTTCCCAATGGAAAGGAAGGTGATAAAATGCTGCTTGTTGCTACAATTTCCAGTGATGATTTGTGATATAGTTTCGCACAAACTTTCCTGTAGAAAAAAATTACTTAATTAATTAAATGAATGGCCTTATTTTCAGTTTTGTGTAATGGTGCAGCTGCATCCCAGAACATTCTGCCCCTCTTGACTTGCTTGAATGGGAGTGATGTGTATGCATGCGAAGGCAGAGTTTGGCCCATGCATTTTTAAAGAGAATGTTTTTCAGTCTGTAGATGAAACAGTCCTTCACAAGAATCTTTCAGAAGCCTTGGACAATTTAAATGAATTCTTAGAACTGTGGGTGTCTTTTATCAAGAAATTAATTCCTGAAAAGTTGTTTCTGGCTGTTTTATGCCTAAGATCATAGTAAATTGTTCTCAGGAAGAAATGGGGAAAGTAACAGTGGTTACTTGTCAGTAGTCATAAATACTACCCTCTTTTCATGTCAAGCCATCATCCTACCGCCGATTAATTTTGGTTAGGAGGACCTGGGAAATACAGTGAAGAGTTTTCAACTGTTGATGGCTTTTAAAAGACTTTTAGATTGATGTTTTATGGGGCTGTGGAGAAACAAAGAAAGAGCAGAGATCTGCCAGAGAAGGAATGAACAAGGACAAAAGGACAAAAGAGGTGTTTTTGCAATGTTTTAATGTGATAGGTGCAAGGTTGCATGCATTTATAAAAAATTAAAAAGAGAGAAACTGACTTGGGCTTTACCAGCGAATACAGCTTAGCGGTTCTGTTTACATAAACATTAAACCAGGGGTCGGCAACGTTTGGCACGCGGCTCGCCAGGGTAAGCACTCGCCGCGGTTCGCCGTCCCGGGCCAATGGGGGCGGCGAGAAGCAACACGGGTGAGGGATGTGCTGGCCGCGGCTTCCCGCCGCCCCCATTGGCCCGGGACGGTGAACCGCGGCCAGTGGGGGCTGCGATCGGCCGAACCTGCCACGTCAGCAGGTAAATAAACTGGCCCGGCCCGCCAGGGTGCTTACTCTGGCAAGCTGCGTGCCAAACATTGCCGACCCCTGCATTAAACCTTCTATTTCACCAAAGCTTCCCAGTGCATTTCTAAAGTGAAATTCACATTTAGCAGTATAGTCAATATATGTTGCCACAATATGGAATAAATGATGTTTCATTATAAAATAATGGTTTTCAAAGCTGCACTTTTATTGTAAGTGGGATAGCATATGATTCATTGCTTGCTGAATATATTGCATTTAATATAACAGTTGATTTTAGGTACAGTAAAATCTAAGAAAGCTTTAATATACATGGAATTAAGTTTTTAAGATACAATGATAATGTTGGCAAAAAGTCCAGAATATCACAAGAACATAAATGCTCATAGGATGAAATTCATCCCTCTGCAGAGTGCTCCACTTAAAGGCCAGGCACCACTTAAATCCAATTTAAACCCTCAGAAATGGGTTTACTTATTATATTAACTTGGCATAGGCCTGTGCAGGCCCTTTGCACAGAGATTAATTTCAACCATGGTGAACAGTGGGGTGCATGGGAGTACTCAGAGCTGCTTCTACTCTCACGTAACACTGGTGTACATCAGGACTATCTCTTTTGAAGCCAGTGGTGCTACACAAGTGTAATGGTGAGATCAGAATTGGACACGTAGTATTTATGTCTTCCTGATATAGCTGGTTGGGGTATGTTTCAGTATTGCCAACCCCAAGCATTCATAAACCATGAGTCAGGCCCCATGAGTCAAGACACTGGTTTAAATATCATGAGATTATTTTTTTTAGAAAGTCTTTTTTTATTTGCCTTCTGGTTTCTGAGCCATTAGAATACATCTAGGTCACATTTCTAGCTCTTCTCATTAATGATGAGATCTAGCAGTGCACAGCTAAAAAAAAAAAATCCCTTGTAATTATGTGATTCCAGGAGCTGGAGCTTAAAAATATCACCACCCGATATATACTGTCAATGTAATCCAGAGAATTGGCAGCACTGTGGTTTGCTGTTTTTAGTAGTTACATTTTAATTTGCTAACACCCAATATATCTAGTCAGATAGCAAAGCTTCAGTTCTGGCTTCGATGATAACTTATTCTCATTTGCAGCTAATCTGTTTTCCCATCATTTAAATATTTTGTGCCAATTTTAAGTGCAGCATTTATTATTAATGCACATTCTCTGCCATGCCACAGTGGAATGCAGCTTGTTTTTACAACACTTGCCCAACAGATAACAATGCACTAGACTTTCAGTCCCAGCTAAAAGCAACTGTTCGCTCATCTGAAATTATCGTGAACCAAAAAAAGCAGCACATGTTTTTCTGTTGTTAGAAAAGCTTGCCCTGCTTGTGAATGGTTGGAGGCACTCAGTATATATTGTACTTTTATTGTGGGGGAAGTTCTTGTTGAAGATTCTATGGTGGATATTCCCTCTTAGGGTGACATGTGTTGTGGATGCTAAGGCGATCTGTACATGGAATCTCCACAGTAGCACATGAAGGCAAATTCCATGCATCCTGTAACTAGAGACTAAATTTCAGTCCCAATTTCAGTTTGGCGATTTCAGCCACACTGAGTGGTTGTTGGCTCTCTCTGACTCGCCCCAGGGAGCTTGGAGATGGAGGAGAAACTAAGCATTTGTGTGGTACTCATTGTTACTGTGCGGTGGAATAAGTGAATAGTAAAAAGTTGAAACATCCTAAATAGCCTCAGAAAGATCAGAGTCATAGCAAAATGTCCTTTCTGAGACTACATTAAAGATTAAAGGGAACAGTGTTGGAAATTCCCCCAAAGTTTCTGAAAAAGACACTGTTAGAAATCTCCAGGATGGCCTAAGTCTCTTTGAGAAGCTGTTGTTAAAACATTTTATAGAGATAGGGTTAGCTAATAGGGATGTTTTAGTTTATAAAAAGGAAAAAATATATTTTAAAAACGTTTACCCATGAGGTGAGCATCTGGATGCAGTTCCAAAAATCAAAACACATTTATGAGTTATTTACATCATACTGGCAATAATTGGCTGCAAATGTTCCCCAGATATTCTCTGTCAGACCAGTAGGAGAAGCACATGGCAGAACTAAAGGGCTGATCATTGAAAATAGCTCTTAGCTCTGCCTTCAAACCTAGGGACTATAAAGAAGAGAACATTAGTTGACTACATCTGTTGCACTGGTACTTGGGGATGGAGGCAGTGTCTCAGGCAGCCAGGACCCAAATCATGCAGAGCTATATAGCTCAATAGCAAAACCTTTAATTGCACCTAGAATTAGATTTAAAAGTTATTGCTGACGTGTTTGTCTTGTGTATATATAAAGTGTTTGTTTCTGGTATGTGCACAGTTCAACTTCGTTTGTTTTGCATGTATTTAAAATGAGTTTAAAAACAAACAAACCAGAAGCCTGAATTTAGGATCCTAACTCCATATATACAGGCCCTTATGTGGCCTAACTTTGGCAGTACAGTCTGTAAATATTCCCTGTAAAAGATCACATTATGTTATGGTTGGCTTTTGGGTCTGCACGAGCTGATTTAGCTTAGAATCCATTATTCCTACGCGGGCTATTCCTATACAGTATTGTGCGTTCTCTTCCAACGTTTGGTGTGACACTGAAGTTTCTGTTCACGAATGGCTATTGTATAGTCTACATTCCATTCTAAATCCCTTGGTTATGCTGGACTGAATGTAATATTGTTTAAACTGACTCTTGGTTGAAATCATTAGAGAATTACTCTCTGAGTTTGTACATACTCCATTTAATTTTAGCAGCCTGCTCACAGGCTCAGTTATGCCAGGCATGATACTGAAGAGCAATTATTATCTTTGGAAACTGTTGACATGACAAAAACATATGGGCTTGGGGTTGTTCCGTAGATTAGTGCTGTTGGCAGTTGAAGTCAGCCTTAGCAAAAATGTCCTCTCTCTTCCCTGAGTAATTATTTAATTGATAAGCATTCTGTAGTTCTGATAGATTTGAAGAGCAAAACAGGCAGTCTGGTTCTATTATCTCTTTTTTGTTTCCACCCATCATAATATTAAGCTGCAACAAGAACCTTTTGGTGGGGGAGGGGGGTCAAGTTATAGCAATTTGTAGGTCACAGGTCCTGGAATGTTACCTACTACTTTTAATTTCTTAATCCCTTCCTTGGCCTGACTCTACAGAAATCCCTTGCATTGCAGGAAGGTGACAGGTGAAAAGAAGAATTTCTCCCTGAACAAATGTATGAAAAGTTCAAAAGGATCAGGGTCATGATATTTATGCAAAACTCCTATTGACATCAGTGCAAATTCTGCACATAGAATGGTGGCGAAGAATGGTAAATCTGGTGGTGAACTGAAATCTGCAGTGATGCTAAAAGCTCAACAGTTTTAAGGGGTTTACACACTCATCTGTCATACAAAAAAACCACCAACTCCTATAAAAGGGAAGAATAACAGAAAGTCCCCGTAAATGATTTCTGACTACAGTCATACATTCACTGACATAAGTGGAGTTATCCCAGTGTAAAACTGCCGTCAGACAGACCAGAATCAGACCAGTAGTCAGGCCTTAATCAAACACGCTTTGTACTAAAGATCTCTGAAGCTTGTCTACACAAACATTTAGCTCGTGGCGAGCTGGGGTGTGAATCTACCCCGCACTAGCCTGCCACACACTATGTGTCCCATGTGGACCCTGCTGCTGTGTGTGTGTGTCAGCAGTTCCCTCGTATGCTTAGATCTACTTCCATTTCAAAGCAGGGTAGATCAAAGCTCACTAAAGAAGTGTTAGAACATGGCAGCAGGGTCAGTACGGATACTTAGTGCCCAGCAAATTCACACTTCGGTTTGCCGTGAACTAAATGTTCGTGTAGGAATCCCACAGAGTTATGATATACTAGAATTTAGTTCCATTTAAACCCTCTTTATTTCACAGACTTCACTAGAATGTGCATACAGCGAGAAGGAAAAAAAAAAGATTTTTTCTTTTTAATTTAACGAGTAAGCCAGATTTTGGAAAGATTAAAAATGTAGTTCAGTATGGTGTTGAAAGAGGACACTGTTGTTAGAAATATAACACCAAGTCAGATTTGAACACAACTTTCTTGCCAGAAATTGAATTGAGTTCCATTTTATTCTTACGCACTTATTTCAGTTGAAAGGATTCCTGCTAAGTCCTTTGGGAATGGTCACACTTCTGAGTTAATAGACTCTCTTTAAATAAGGCACCTGATTGGTTATATCAGTACACAAAGCTCACACATAGCAAATCCTGCTTATGAGAAATCTAGACACTGTCCATATAATTGCATTTCTGCAGAACTTGGGAGACATGGTTCCACTGGAGATACCAGGCCAGGAATGAGGTGTGAAATGTGGTTGTTTGCTTTGTTATAAGTCAAAGATCTCACAGTGCTTGTGGAATAAAACTGCTCTAGTTCCATGACACATGTTCTTCCACTAGTTCTAATTCTTTGAATTTCTTTTTTATAAATAAGGGGTTCCACCTCTTCATGCAAAGAGTGTAGGCTTAAGGGAGGTCTTACACAAGGGGATTCTGAGCTAGTATGTATATTTCAGAAAAAACACATTCAAAGTGCATATTAGAATGTAAATTAGCTGGCGGAGCCCAAACGGAATATTATATTACAGTATCTCCTTAAACCTGGGTGACCTCTTTCTCAATCAGCACACTTCCATATACTGTAGTCCCTTTCACCTTTGTTGATTTTTTTTTTTTATGGGTCTTATTTTTGCCTTTTGTTTTTCCCATTTTTTAACCAGCTCTGGTTAAAATACAGGCTGGGAATTTTGAGTTTGATAATGACCATTTGGATTAAGAACTTGGGTTGTGGAGGATCTGTGGGGACAGAGTAGGAGAGCTTGAATGTACGTGGACATGGGTTGGTTGCCATCTGTCCACTTTATTAATCCATGAAGCATCATCTGTGTTAATTTTAAAAGAATGGTCCTTTTTCTCCTGTCTCACTTGTGACAGGAATCCAGATGTAGAGGCAGCCAGGGGGCTCAGTTTGAAGTTTGTTTTAGGTGAGCCTGGGAATTGTGTTTTATTTTAGATTTGCTTTGCAAATAGTAATGCCTGCTACACATAGGATTTGTTTTTTGGTTCAGAATCATAGATGTGTATGTTGCAAAATAAAGACTGAACGGATTCCAAACAATCTATCCCATAGTTTAATGGTTCTCAGTGGTGCTGGGCTTATGAGGCACTTCTGTTGCAATGTCCAGTTTTTGTGGATTTTATAACTCCACAATATACAGTTCTCTTCAGTTTGAAATTTAACATTTGAGACCTTAACGTGATGAAAGGGAAGTATTGTTAAAAATCCATATGTCCATTTTCCAATAAAAGGGCATGAGTCAGACATTCACTGGGGTCAGTGGTTGTGTTTTTATTATTCTCCTAAACAAAAGTGGGTTTGGAGTTGTTTTGTTTTCTTTGCTTCGAAACAAAGTTTTATGGATCAAAGGCTTTAATTGTTGGGTTTAAAAATGTTTTTGAATAGAAATTAGATAATTTACTTTATCAAGTGGTTGCTAGGCAATGGCAAATTTCCCAAAAATATCACAAGAATGTTTGTTTGCAGGGTTGTTGTAGCCATGCTGGTCCCACCATACTAGAGAGACAGGGTGGATGAGGGTAATATCTTTTATTGGACCAATTTCTGTTGGTAAAAGAGTCAAACTTTTGATCTCATTTTAGACCACTTTTTCTGGTGAGTTGTTAACTTTAACAGCTAGCTCTGAGATAAACTGGCAAGGTCATACCTTGTGTCATCATGTTTCAATACAGTGATCACGACAAGGATTAATGTAATCCTATTGTGACCCAGCTAACATATCCTAATCATATTATTTGACATTGATATTGATGTTGATATTGAACTCGCCCAGAAAGATTTATTGAGGCCCTAAATATCCTCCAGGTCTAATCATCAGCATGTGTTTACTCATGAAAATCCAGATGATATAGCTAAAATTAGGATCAAATTCTGGAGCAAGTTTACATTATAAAAAATTATCTGAATAATTTTTCTGCCAGTCCATTTCAAATCTTAGCTAAGTGAAAATATTAACTTATTGAAAACCTTATGCTATAGAAATGAGACCACAATCATTTTACATTTGGCAATATGTTTTGTCCTGCTACAACTGAGGTCTTTAGAATCTCATTATAAAGTATGAAAGTATCAGTGGGCAGAAGGCTGTAAGTTACTCTTGTAGTAAGAAAATTGCCCGGTGGCAATAAGAGCCATAATACATAAGAACATTATGTAGTTATTTTCCTTTTGGAAAGTAAAAACCAAATTCAGCTCCAGTCATTACAGGCCTGATCCAGAGCCCATTCAAATCAATGGGAGTTGTTATATATTGACTTCAATGGGCATTGCATCCGGCCCCTACTAACTTCGGCCTGATTCTTCTCTCAACCTGTTGTAAATTGGTTCATCTTCATTAAAGTTAATGGAGTTATGCAGCTATAAATCCAGCGTAAATGAGATCCGAGAGAGGCCCTGAGTTCCCAGTCATTGGTTGTCCACACCAAGTATAGAAGAACTGGATTTTGACAGGTTGGTACAACCAATTTCTTATTATCCAAAAATAATTCTGGGCCTAATACTTACTTGCACTAAAGCCCCATTAATCCACTCTGGCAGTGTGAAGGGGCCTTAAAGTGGTGGTAAATCATAATTACACTCACTTTGAGGCCCCTTTACAGTTCCTGAGCGGTATAAAGGAATCTGAGTTTAAATGAATATGATGCCCTCTATGTTTAGATGCAGAAAGAGCCCAAGCTGAGGGAAAACCCAGGCATGGTGTGGTTATAGACCATTCTCCTTCTGAAATGATATGGAAGGTTTAATATATGTTGGTACAGGAATGAAGAGAAGGGAAGTTCCCCTTTGTAATCTCAACCAATTAACCATGGTACTTGACATATATTGGATATAGATTTGCATTGTTCTGAACTACATTGGGATTTAAGGGCTTGATTCTGATCTTACACTAGTGTACCCTCATTGACTTCAGCGTAGTTACTTCTGATTACTCCTGAGAAAAAATGGCACCTTGGACATTTTTAGACTTGTATTAAATATACCAACTCTACCCACTAAATGGTGAGCCTTCCTATCAAAACAGTATCCGATTCCTATCGCCCTTATGTGGTATCTTCACACATCTCTCATCTTCCTCTCTATTTTATCAATAGGCTTGTGCGCTATCATCCATTCATCCATTTCTTGGAGAAGGAAGGACTATTTTTCACTGACTTTTCCAACCACCAATCACTGTCTATGCTTTCTTTTATTGGGCTTTTTAAGCAAATTGTACTATGACAGCCTGATGACAGTTCACCGCATTCCGGTGTCTGGACTAGTGTGAACAGACATCATTTAGTATTACTGGGAGATTCCCTTTTTGTCTTGTAATTGAAATAGAGGAAACTCAGAGGACAGTAGTGACAGGTCAAGAATCTGTTAGAAAAAATGGGAGAGCGGTTATTTTTGTGTATCACACACTCTGACAACCTTTTTTTTAACATCTGTAAGAAATGTTCACTCATATGATAGCATACACTGGGATCTGAGCATGCTTCTGAGAAAAATGTCAAAAGAAGGGCTGGCTTGATCAGTAATTCCACAATAGTTATGTGAGACCGTTGTCCTTTGTTTCTTTCATTACTGGTATGTGGGTGGTACTGCTTATGGGCCTCATCCTACACCTACTGAAGTCAATGGCAAAGCTACCATTGACCTTGATGCAGGATCAGGCCGTAGGTCCTTTCACTCCATATGTGTGTAATAAATATGTGATAGGCTTTTCCACATGATCTTCTTAATGTATCTGTTTGTTCAGCAGAAACTAATAAGTCTCTACTGTCACTATCAGTCTGAATTTGCCCAAATGGGCAATGATTGTACATGATATACAGTCAGTCATTATCACCACAGACTGTACCATAAAGGTTAAGATTGTACTCTTAATATTACTATAAATTATGTGCCCATTACTGTGTAATATTGTTAACTGTATTTTGTTGAATGTTTGCGTTAATATTTTTAACAAAAGGGCTAATTCAAAAAATAATTAAAACATCTTATATGGGAGACCTCTAGCCATATGGCAGCTAGCAAAATTGAACACTGGTGTGTTTTGCAATACGTTTGTCTAAAAGAACTCCTATAAAGTCAGACACATTTACTGAAGGCATATTTGCATGTGGTAATGCAAATAGTTAATAAATATAAATATATTTCTGCAATTCTGATGAGGGTAAACTCATGGGATGTCTTGAGAGGCTTACTTATCTGAGGCATGGGTGAGAAAAAATAAATCTGTTGTGTGGAAGAAGCCTCTGAGGATGGGGTTGAGTTAGGTTTATTGATTTAGTTTTACATGTAGACAGTTAATGCTGCTGTGTAGTAGATTTTTACAACTCTTGTTCATTTATGACACTGAAAAGTATCATAGAGATACAACTTTTTGGTATCAGCTGCTTGTCACAAGAAAGGAAACCTCTCAAACTCTGGTTAAAAGTGGTGTTGCACCTCTCTTTTTGAATTCCAGTTAGATGTCAAGCGTCATTATTTATTTTTAGGCCTTCAGATGAAAGAACTAAAAAAAAACAACTGAAGATTTTTCAAGTCAGATTTATAATGCAAATAATGTTAATATTTACTGGGCCCTTCCTTTTGACTCTTTCTACGAGTCTACTACTGTTGTGCTTCCAGGCACTTTATGCAGTTATATGTGGTATACTTCAGAGCCCTTGAGTAAAAACTCGTGGCCAAACTCCTAAAACAGTTTACTGTTCATATGAAAATGAGTTTATGCCACCACCATGATATGAGTTGCAAGAGGTAGAAAGCCTGTTTGTTTTGTAAAGTCATGCTTAACTTCTGAATGTGGATCAGTGACTGAGACTTTGCATTTAGCAGTGAAACAGCTTTTCTTCCTCCTTGCCATATTTCCATACTCAAAATAAGCACTTATCACACTATAAACTCTTACCCACTTCTACAGTTAAAAAAATGTTGACTCTGAGGTAACTTGATTCATATTTCCTGCAGCTGATTTATGTCTGTCCCTGGTTTTCAGTGGGTCACCCTGTGAGCTCTGGCTGTGTTGACATAAATCAATTTCAAATAGTAAATGTGTCTCATTACTTTTTGCTGCAATGAGACATTATGCAGTCAGTACTACCCACCAGTATTATTATTATCTATTCCTGTGAACTGGGCTGCTTTCCCTTATAGCCTCTCCCCCTCTCCCAGTAATAAGTTAATATCTTTATTTTACACGCCATTTTATCATTAAATTTGTATTTTTTTTATGGGAAGAACATAAATATTAAGACCATGGTACCAGTCTTCTGATACGGGAAAGCCAGGTGATATGGTGGCTAAAGTAAAAGAGAGCCCATCCTTTTGGGTTCAGCACTGAAAATAGGGATAGCTCACTCCGAATGGTGCATGTGGGAAAAATAAGGGGCTATTGACCTAATAAGTTAATATCATTTTATAAGCACCAAATAATTTACATCTTCTCCTCTGAGCAAATGTGGGAATGTATGCAATTAGGGCTAGATTCAAAGCCTATTGAAAAGACTCCCCTTGATTTCAATTGCCTATGGTCAGGCACCTAGGAAGTTCTTTGAATTAGGCAGTAAAGAAACAGAGGTCCACTTCTTTCTCAGCTTTCTTGGGTGGACAAGTGGGACTGAGGAAGCCAAAATAAATTGGGCCAAATTAATCCCTGATGAAAATCCCTTGGCTTTAGGAGAGTTATGATGGAGATGAGATTGTCTGTCACAATTGTTATCTAACTTTATTTATTGCTAATTAAATAGACAAATCTCAGTATAAGTGTGGAGACAGCCTCATGTGAGTGAAAAAGGGTGTGGGGAAGAAGAAAGAGAGCACCAACTATCTGGTACCTAATTATTAATTCTTACAAACTGCAGATGAGCATCGATGAAAATTAAATTATCTAAAAAATCCAAAGTAAGTGCCCCACCATTGCTGTCTTTATAAACTATGTAGATGTCAATACATAATCAGGTCACCATCCATGAATCTGGTTTTGTCTGACTGTGTGGTACAGTGGGTTAATGGCTAGAGTACTGGATGGGACTTAAGAGACCAGGGTTCTGTTCCTGGCTCAATCATTGGCCTGCCTGATGATCTTGGACAAGTCACTTCCCCAATCTGTGCTTGTTGCCCTATCTGCAGAATGGGGAGACTGAGACTTATCTCCTTCATAAAGCACTTTGAGATCTACTGATAATATTATTGTAGGTTTTAAAGAAGGGAATTGGAACAATCCATTGGCCATTATTAATTTTGCATTTCCATAAGAGATGTTTTCATTTGTTTGATTTTTTGGAAAACATTTTAGGAGCCATTTCCTTATATCTTGCATGAAGTGTTCCATTAATGTTGAATGGTACTTTTAGTGTCACTAACTGATGAGGTCACTACTGATAAACAAGCAGGGGTCCTCTACTACTGAAAGCAGCTACAGTATATCTGCAGCATACTTCACAAAATCTGGTAACTTTTTTTATTGGTGAGCATGCATAAATCCCATTGATGTTGATGGGAGAGTCAGGTGCTCAGCACAATTGAAAATAAAATTTTTATTTAAGTGCTTATATATGGACGTAGGTGCCTAACTTTAGGCATCCAGGTTTGAAAATTTTAGCCTTAGTTCACCTCCATCATTCCCACAATACCAACAGCTTTTAAAATATAATTTATCTCTTTTCCTAATGAAAAGTTCACTTCATTAAAATCCAATTAGTAAATTGGGAGGAAAAAAATTGCAAGCTTCCACAGACCTTGGAAGTCGGATATTAAGTGTTGGCATCTTTACGACAAAAGCATATTGTACAGAAGTTGATTTTATCCCCAAGAATACTAGATACTGTGGGTTAGGCCAATAGATTTCTGCACCAGCTGCTGAAGATTGAAGCCATTTTCAATGGCTCCAGTGGGAGCAAAATAACATTTTCAATGCAGATATTTTATTTCAGCACAAGTAAAAGGCAATGTGCAAAATACTGTTGCAGAAAAGAGGTAATGGGAAATGTATCTCTTTGACTTTGTAAAGGAGATGGCTGCCAAGCCTATGGAAACAGCAATTGCTTTATAAAATAAAATTAAAGTAATTAAAACACCCATTAAATTTTGAACAGTGTTCTTAAAAAAATATTGCTGCAGATGTAGCAAGTTCATTTGTAATGCCAGTGTAAATAGCAGTGCAACTGTGTTGGGTTCAGGTTAGCTGTCTGTTCTCTGATAAAATCTAATGATTATTCAACCTCTAAAAGTTTGGTAATTGAGTTCAGTTTGGAAAATTATCCAAACTGTATCCAAAGTATCAAAGCACCTGCACAGAAATCTAGAAACCTCATGAGAACAGGCTTTCTTTCAAGATTTCCTGTGGTTCCTAGCTGCTTGCCTTGCAATATTTTGCCAATCCTGTATGGAATCAGGAAATGCAGAGGCAAATGAAAATGAAAGAATAATAAGGGGTAGGAGGGAGTTACACAAGCTTTCTTGAACTTCCAGAAAGGTTTGGTTTCAGTTCTGAGATTGAGTGAAGGAAAAATGTGTAGTGAGAAAACAGCTTCTGGGCCTGAGTCTGGGAGCCATCATGCTGGTTCCATTTCTCAGAAGGTTGGAAAGCTAATTGAAAAGAATTATAGAGCAGCCAGAGTTACCTCATGAGTTTCAAAGAAGGTACAGTTCTGCTGCAGTAACTAGGGCATTCCCTACAACCCTCTGAAGCTCAGCCATTGAATATGGAATATGTGATTTATCAGTGGTAGATAAACAGCCCGTCAGTTGCTAACCACTGCATTTCAACTTAGAGGTAGCATCTTAAAGTGCGGAGACTGCAGCATTATGGTAAAAATGTGTAAGTTTTTCTTCTAGGGCCAGTTTGGGATGTCCTAGTAGCAGGTCAAATGTCTCTTGTTAAGTGATCACCCTCTCCACAGACGTAGAACAGGATTTTGAAAAATGAAGATCAGGCCTTTGAGTGGATGAGAACTTTACCTTTTAATAAGACAGAGTGAGGAACAGTTTTATTTATTTGTTTTTTGTTCATCTTTCCTAATATTAAAGGAATCCTGCAAAGAGTTTTTAAAAGTTGGGTTTGAGCTCTCTTTTTCTGCTTTATGATGTATAAAGAGCTTGCAGATATTTTTGTTTGTTTTTATTTTTAAAGGTATTTCCTCCTGCTTTTTTATTACCTAAGAAATATCAGGAATATCAAATATCTCTTGGGGAGGGAACAGAGGGGAGCTGTCTCGGAGCATGTGTATTGTGTGTTTTCATACCTTAACTGAAGAAGAGATGAGGATACTGCATCTTGAACAAAGACAGCCTTTAACTAAAATGTTCATTAGTTATTAGAGCTAGAGTTAACAAAAAATAGTTTTAAACAGCCAGACTAAAAATCTCATCCTCTCTTGATTGCTGAACTTTCAGTCTCTTGACTTTTGTGATGTTCTCATTTCATTAATTTCCAGTTGCCAAAAAGGCCTCCTGGGTAGACAAGACCTGAATTTCTTAACCCCCTCACCCCCCCCCCCCAGTAAAAAGGAGAACCTGTTCTAACCCCAGTTATTTTTGGGAAAGGGAAATCTGTTTTGGGTTTTTGCTATAAATCATGAAGAAGCCAAAAAATAAAGGGCACATGTATATTTCCCCCCACTTTGCTTGTCACATTTTACAAGCTACATTTTGATGCCGAGAGGAAGGAGATTAAGGAATTTTATTAAAAATGAGTTAGGCGAGTCTGCTTGTATAAAAGTAACACAGCCTTAGTTACAGTGGCTTGGAAGACTTTCCTCCAGTCCTTCCTGAAGTGCCAGAAACTAGGAGATTGGATACTCACTCTGTTAGCTGATCATAGCAACTTTCTGTTGACGATGGCCTGATGTGAAAAAATGCTTAGTTTCAAATGTTCAGGCAATTATCCACTGAACTATTTTAAATTTATACTTCTTTGACTTTTATTGGTAAATGTTGCTTTGCATTTCATATAACAACCACCCAAGATATCCCAAATAAGATAAAAATAAACTGCAATTGCAATTTATGGTTTAAAACAGTAAATTTATGAACATGCCAAGTCAGGGATTTGACACATAATGATCAACAGTTCTGTTTTTTCCTATGTAGTGCATTTATTTATTTTGTGGCAAAGCCATTTAACCAAGGGTGGTTGGTATATAGAGGAACAGAGCAATGTTGGAGGAGTGGAAGAGCATATGATGATGATGATTAAAACAACAACAAAAACTGAAGGGTTAAGACGGGGGGAAAGGGAGGGTTCCAGGAAGAGAATTCAGAATTTACTGTTGGGACATATTCTTCCCCATAAGATGAATGGGGTGAATGTGAGGGGGATGGATGGTAAAAGGAAGGATAGTATGGACAGAAATCCCATTTACACTCTATCAGCTACTACATCAAGGATTTAATTACAAAATGGTAGTCAACTGCGAAGATTGTGGCGTAGTTTGGCCACATTTTCCAAATTTTCAACCTATGCTATAGTCCTGCTAAACTCCAGTACTATACCAGACCTGGTCGTCCGCTATATTAATATGGTTGAGAGGCACAGTGAATAAAATGTGGGTCAGTCCTGGCACTATGCAAAAAGTGCCAGGCGCTACCATGTTGTAACTGGGAGCCCTGCCACAGTAATTAGTGTGTAGAGGGGATAAAAGAGAGAGAATTCTTGCTAATAGTGGGTTTAAATATATTGGGATGGATGTGAAAAAATATTAGATTATCCTTTCCTCCCTTCTTTCTTGTTTTTAACTAAGCAATGTATGCTTATGTTATGATGGGAGGGAAAGACCTTTAAGCACTTCTGTTTAGTTGCTGCAGCACATTTATGACAGCTGTCCTCATAATTATTCTTTTATATAGTGCCATAGAATCTTTAAATAAGGAGTCACAAGCTCAGTTTTATTCTTATATGCTGGCAAAACTTTAGAAGCAAAAGTACCCCCTAGCATCACTGGCTGGCATTGATTCAGTAGTGACTGAGAGTACAGAGTACCGTTTACTCCATTAGCAATGCTGTTTAGAAAACTGATTTAGCTGTGGGCTTGTGTTACCTTTCTAGACTATTTATCAAGAGCACATCTTCATCATGGTGTGTGCGAACTGAGAAAAACTCCTTCGCGAACTGCTTACAGGATATTTGTGACTAATTCCCCTTGCATTGTGTTGAAAATGGCTGAATTAGTGAGTGTATTGCATTCTGGATAGTGCGTGTGTTTGTGTGAAAGTAGCAATGGTATAGCATAAGGATATGTTTCCTTAAGGTGGTAAGAGCATTAGTTTTAGAATATTTCTTGATCCTGTTAAAATCCACCAGCTACGTAGGCCATTTCTCCCTTGTATTTAAATGTGAAATGCATTCAAAAAATAACTTGTGGTGCTCTCCTGTCTGGGTCCGTGGACTAGAACCTGGGTTGGCAAAGCTTGGGACAGCTGATGGTTCTCACAGTGGCACTGGGAGGCCAGATAGAGCCAGGGAACACTATGGAGAGTAGGCGCCACAGAAAGTACCACCCAAGGGAACCAGAGAGACAGTACCCTGTGGCCCTCTGACTGGCCAAGTGCCCTATTTATCATGGGGTTGCCCCAGGATGTTGTCTGGGTAACTACACAGACCTCAGCCTGCTGTGACTCCAGACTTCACTCCATCTCCTGATTTCTGGTCTCTGATCCTGACCTGACTCTGACCCTAACTCTTGCTTATCAAACCCGGCTCTTATGATTCCTCCAAGTCCTACTCATTGACTACTGTCCCTGATGTGCAGACCCTAGGCCAGACCACCTACACCCCAGTCCCTTACATCCCCATTTTATGCCACACTTAGGCCTTGTCTATGCTTGCGGCTTGTAAGGTATTTGTAGCCACATGCCCCAGTGAAAGGCATGTTGTGTCCAGACTCACTGCTGTGTGTAGCTACAGGCAGCTATGAAAGGCTCTGGCAGGGGAGGAGCTAACACAGAAAGGCTCTGGAACCAGGGAGCTGCCAATGGCTTTCCCTGCTGCTGGAGTCCTTCACTGCTGTGGGGAAAGACTCTGGCAGCAAGGAGGCAGCAGGACACTACATGACTAAAAATAGCAGTGTGGACACAGGAAGCACTGGTTGGGAATGCAGGGAGCCATGTAGGGTAAAGACTCTAATGTTCTGGCATGTCTCTACTCAAGCTGTGCCTCACAATCTACACTGCTGTTTATACTCTTGCTAGTCAGTGTGTGGCATGTCTGTACTCTACAATCCGCTGCAAGTGTAACCATACTCTTATTTATTAGTGTAGAAAAGTTAGATTTCTGAACAAACCTTCTATATTGCACTTCAGTGTGAAACACTATATATTCAATGTTAAGAAGAGATCTAAAAGATGGAAGTTCCACCAATTCAAGGATAGTTTAGAGTGTGGGCAGATGACACAATGCAACCAGCGATGTTCTGCTATTCTATGTATTCACACCGTTGGCACCTCAGTACTAAATAATGTTCTTCTGGGTGAAGGACCTCTCTCCTTTCCAAATCCCTCTCTGTGTTGTACATCCTCAGCACATTGGAAAAACTGTAGCGTTGCTGTAAATGTCTCTGAAAATTGGTCTAAGCAGCTAAATAGCAGCAAGTGCTCAATTAACACATGCACTGGTGTCAGAATGTGGCAGCAATTCTATATAGAGCATTTAGTAATCTTCACGGAATGTCAAAGCATATTGGGTATACCTGGGTATATGCTCAGCATGAAAGCTGATCATAGCAGATCACGATCATGATTCTACATTTTTTTCTTTGTCCAATTCCAAGGAGGGACATGTAACGTTTCAGGAGGTAAATATACTCCCGTCCCTTAGGCCTGGTCTACACTGGGGGGGGGGGGGGGAGGAGGGGATCGATCTAAGTAACGCAACTTCAGCTACGTGAATAATGTAATTGAAGTCAACGTACTTAGATCGACTTACCGTGGTGTCTTCACCGCGGTGAGTCGACTGCTGCCGCTCCCCCGTCAACTCCGCCTGCGCCCCTCGCGGCAGTGGAGTACAGGAGTCGATGGGAGAGCGCTCGGGGATCGACGTATCGCTTTTAGACTAGATGCGATAAATCGACCCCCGCTGGATCGATCGCTGCCTGCCGATCCGGCGAGTAGTGTAGACGTACACTTAGACTCACTCATTCTTAGGAAAGAGGCTGGAGACCTAACCATTCATTTTGCTCTCATTCTTGAATGTTATTTGAAACATATGAGTATAATTCACTTAAACACGTTATGTGGTAGTATGCTCTGTGCCTCTTACTCTAACACAAAGGTATTGGTTGTGAACATGACTTTTTGATCTGTATATAACGTGGGGGTCTTAGTGCAAGGACAGCAGGTGGATTATATTTTTGCCTACCTCTCTGAGATAACCTTAAGGAGTACTTGGTTTTTCTTGGCCTCATGCCTCTTCTGAATGGGGATTTATTTGCTTAACCTGAACATGTGTTACACTCCTACCCGCAGCTCCACTTTCATTCTCAGGATCAACCAAACTTTTCCCCCCTGATCATTTCCCCATCTCTTTCTCTCCCTTTAATGAACATAAGTTTATTGAAGCAGAGTTCACGTTACTATGCCATTTTGTGGTTCACCAGCTGCTGTTAGAGTAAACAGTTTTTAATTTGGAGGAATAAATACATATTTTTCTCTTGACAAATGTATTGCTTCTGCTTGCTCTCCCCCATCGTTCAAGGACTGAACCATAAGAACTTCCTTGTGATGCTAACAGGAAGCAGCAGTGAACTGTGCTGTAGCAAATTTGTATCCTTTGTTATACTTGGTCTCCCCTGTGAAATACAATCTTTGTTACACTGAATTATGGCATTTTATATTTGATTGTTGTCTGGTTATTATTTCAACCTTTTTTTGGTAGGCTTTCCGCCTTAAAACAAAAAACAAACCACCACCACCAATGACATTTAAAAAACCCAAAACAACAGTAACAAAAAACCCACCCTGATTTTGGAATTACATTACAGCATCACGTTTAAATATGTTTAGTGCCAGATACCCTTATTCAATTTGAATAGCACCCTGCTCCACCAGTGGTCCCTTTGACGCCAATGGGACAGTTAGTTGAGTAAGGTACTCCTCAACATGTTGGGGCCTGTCCTTTAGACATACAACATACTTTATGGGTCCATTTCTTACTTACTTTGACTAGTACCTGGCTCCATGAGTCCTTGACAGTGTTAATAGTTCTTTCATTTTATCTAATCTCGCCCTTTCCAGAAAAATTCACTACTCTGTTGCCAAGAAATGAGGACAAAAACAATGTTTGTGTAGGACCTACACTGCTTTATGTCTTGCTGCTGCAGACTAAACAGAGGGTATGTTTACATAGGGAGCACAAATTATCAAAAAAAACCCATCAGGCCTGGCAAGCTGTACTGTCATTGTGTTGGTGCTACTAGTGCAATAAAAAGGGAATTGAATAGAAAATTATGTTAATTTATAACAGAAACACATGGGGAAAGTAATAAAATAATTGCATTTTTAAGGAATGACATTTTTTGAGATTTCATGAGGATATTAAAATACTTTAAAAATGCAAGTATAAATAGTCACCAACTGCCTTTTTTAATGTGACTTAAACCAAGAAGCTAAGGGCCCTGATTTTTAAAGCTGCTGTGTGCAGACTGCAAGGGTCTGCCTGCATTGAGAAGATTGAAGGATAGGGGCCTGTATTGGGTATGGTACTTTTCTCTAAGCTGCACCAAAATTACTCTCATGGGTGCTGTATAAATGATTGTACTAATAATAGATTAGGACATTGCTGTCTTCTCCTTTTTGGCATGAAAGAATAGTTTTGTGATAGCCTTAATTTAGTGTTTCTTGGATTTGTTGTTCTAGATCACATTGTAACTAGAGCTAGTCAGAAAAATTTTGATGAACCATTTTGTTTGATGAATAAAGCTGTTTCCTCAACATGTATCAATTTTGAGAAAGTGTTCCATGGGAAAGTTTCTGAGGTCCAGGGTGAACGGCCTCTCTAGTCGCTAAGAGAAAGGGTGGAATAGAAAACCTGACCTTTTTGACACAATTTCATTTCAGAAAAACATTTGAAAGGGTTTTTTGTTCCAATGTAGAATGAAAACAAATTTTGAAATTTGTCGCAAAATAAAATTAATTCTCCAACCAGCTCTAATTTTAACGTTATTTAAATATGCCTTTTGGTCCACTTCTTTTGTGATTAATTAATCTGAATATATCCTAACTTTTGTTTGAGCTCAGGCTAGATAAGGAATATGCTGTCGTGATGCCAATTCATAAAAATGGCAAAAATCTATATATTGGGAAATCTCAGCAATAGCAAAGGAGCATCACAGAGCATAATAAAGAGCAAATGCTCGTCAAAAATTACTTCCCAAGATAGCTTGAGAAATTAAAGTTTGCATCAGACCTTTAGAATTTTGAAAATAGCACATCAGATACAGCACTATTGTTGATTTCCCCCTCTCATATATTTGAGAGATGCAATTTCTTGTTATTCAGAAGGAGAGAGAGTTTATAACTTTAAATGGGTTCCCATTGGATGTGCATTAGGTACTTTGATCTATCAGTGATGCACATGCCTGTGCTACAATGTAAAAGTTTACCATGGTAGTACTAAAGAATGCTGAAAGAACTTTTGTCTTGCAACTTCCTGTGTGCTATTGTGTTTCCTGAGCCAGTCAATAATAGGTGGTAAGAGAAAGGAAGAAACCAAAATAATGAACACTAGAAAAATCCTCAAAAGTTTGGCCAAAGCCATTCAGTAACTGAATAGCTCAAAACGCTTAGCTTTCCATTGTTAATTTTGATGTTTGTACCAGCACATTTCACACTCTATTCTCATCAGTCATCACTTGTAATGAAGTGCATTCTGTGCAATTGTAGTGGATTGTGACATACTAGACATATTTGTTCTTGCAGATCTTCAACAGAACAAAAAATGACGAATTAAAACCATAGTTTACTAATTTGGTAATTCAGAATGCTAGTCTGTACTTTCTCAAAGGCAGTATGAGTATGTGCATGCATGTATATCCTCATGCAGAACAACTAATGTAGAGCTCTATGGCTTTATATTGGAAGAAACAGAATACTAGACTTCTCCTAATCAAGAGAACTCTGGGTGTGTGTGAACACGTGTGCACAGAGAGAGAGAGTCCTTTTTATAATATCATGTATTTCAATTAAGGCAACAATTCTTTTATAAAATATTGATGTTTGAAGTTAAAGGTTTTGAAAAATTTGAGTCTATATTTTTTATATATTTATATATATAAATAAACTTAAAAAGTGAAGTGCTCTACTTGCTTCAGATACTTGAGTATTGAATGCATGTTTCAAAGCCTTTCTGCCTTTAAACTTTATTTTATTCTTATATACAAACCTTTCTTTCTAGATGAGGGAGATGATTTATTTAAAAAATGTGTTTTGTAATTATGAGATTTGGGTTGTCACCTTTTTTTAAAGTGGAGCTTTTTTGCCTTCAAGCAAAGTGGACTAAAAATGACACCAATGATAGGGAATTTGGGCTATTCATTTTGTTACAATTTTCCTTTTAACATTTACATTTTATTTTTTTAAGTTTATTTGTAGGAGTTGTCTTTAAGAAAAAAGTTTATTTTGCATGACAGATAGAAGCAAGTGCAAGCAAGTCATATTGAATTCCAGTACTGGTTAGAGAATGGCACAAACAATAACTTCTTTGTTTTATGGTTTGAATAAAATATAAATGTAGGTATTGGACCTTGGAGATGGAACAAGGAAAATTGTCTAACTTAGGGGTGAATGTCTTTCTTTCTTTTCTTTTCTTTTCACCAAGCCCGTTGTATATGTAAATTTTAAAATAAAAAATGAAACTGCAAAACAGCATATTCTGCAGAAAACCCCTCTTTATCCAAATGGCTGACAATTAAAAAAACAAAACAGATTTCAGTATGGCAAGTAGTTCCAAGAGTAAACAGGTTTTATTTTGTTCTGTTCGATACTTCAACACTGAAATGATGTGATCTTCAAAGGCACATCTGGGAAGCCTTTATGTTTCCTTTTCCAGTGAGACATTCACATCTAATTTTCATAAACAGTACTGCCAGCTGAGAAATTGGGCAGGGAGAGGCACTTAGGTAGTTATTCCCATTTGACAGCAGAATGTGTCTCTTAAACTGGAAATCATATTTTATACCATCTAGTCCTGGCACAGTTTACAGTTAAGCTTTGTGTGTTACAGCCAACGTGGTGACTGCGTCGGAGAACTGCAAAACTTTTTTCTTTAAAATGTCCAGAAAGCCTCTGATAAAGTCCTCCTTTTAGTACCAGGATCCAATTAAGTATCAATGCAGATACAAAGCAGTGTCCATGGCTAAGTAAAGGAGTGCGCACACATACCTTGCAGGCAGTGTAAAAAAAAAAAAAAGTCTTTCTGTAAATGTACCTATATATTTTGTATTGCAGCCCAATATGCATGCAGCTAGCGCAACAGATTTGAGAACTTTTGAGGGATATGGATCAGTTGTAAGATTACCAAGAGTATTGCTTGCCTTTCAATACATTGGGAACTTAAGAGTGCAAGAACTCTAATGCTCATGCTTCCACTCATGTGATGTAGTGGTCAAATGTTAGGCCTTCTCTACATGAGAAAATTGTGCTGGTTTAACTTAAGTTGTTTTTAAAACTGATTTAGGCCATGTCTACGTTACAGAGGCTCAGCGATAGCACTGAGGCAGTCAGGGGTGTGGATTTTTCAGACCCCTGAGCACTGTAGCTATGTCAAACCTTAGTTTTAAGTGTACCCCATACATCAGTTAAAAGTGTTGTAAAACCATATGTGGACACACTTAATTTGACTTATTTCAGTTTGTTTTAAACCAATTCCCAACAGACTTAAGCTACACTGAAATAAGCCACTGTTAAACCAAAATAAGCATGTCCACAAAGGTGTTTGCACCAGTTTTAATTAAATCAGTTTAAAAGTACCCTTTTTGTTAAATCACTACTATTCTCTGTGTAGAGAAGACCTTCGTGCAGTGGGGTGAAACACAGATCATGTAGCAATACTGACTGCCTAAAAATCTGCTAAAATATTTAGTTACATTTCTGTACAACTTTATCTGGATTTGTGTTTGCCTCTGCATTTATAACATAAAGGGTAAAAATAATTTTGACCAAGTTTTTTATACTGTAGCCAAATGTTACTGCCTTTGTGGCACAGGATGCACCATAAGAGCAGTGAAACTACTGATTGATTACATTACATTATGTTTACGTACTATAGCAGTTTTGATGCAAATTACTAGGGAAGGATAACAGAAGAATACAAAAAGTAACAATACTCAGCACAAGGTCTCAAAGAATGAGAATACTCGACCATGGAGGTAAACAAGTCAGCAGCTGGTGATCATGAATAAGAACAGAACCAGGCTTATGATGATGGCTACCATGATTCCAAGACCTTATACAGTCCTCCCAGGGTTCTCTTATGCATGTGTTTTATATGCTGAAATAATTTTTCTTAGTAGTTTTAGCAGCAGTTGAGAAATGATTAGGTTTCCTACTGAAAACCATACAAATGGGAAAATTAACAAAGGGATCGGGTGGTCTTAAGTGACATACTAAAGAGTTGGAAAAAATAAACAAAAAACCTTGATGCTGGGAAGATAGTTGTATGATTAGAATCTATGAAGGCTGAAGAACAGAACATGCCACAGAACAGGCATATTGCAGTCTGGTGCAGCCCAAGTTTCCGTCTCTCACTGGCCTGCCAGTGTGCCTCAGTGCTGTTCTGAAGAGGACAATGGTAGAGGGTGAGAAGGTAGCTCAGTCCTCACATCTGTCCTTGCTGAGTCTCCCAACAAGGATAACTGTGGTCCATGAGGTTTTCTGATATGGACTCCTATACACTTGGAACTGTCCAGAGACTAGTATGTGGTTAGGTTGGAATATTTAGGAGTCATGGACATCCCAACATCCTCTATAATTTTGTATATTCTGTATGATACCTGACTATTTGTGTACCTTGCACTTTTTGTGCCAGCCTGTCCAGTCTTGGCTGAGGGTATATGATGTAATAAGATGTTCATCATGAATAAAATGAGTCTGAGGTTCCCAGATGATTAGAGACACCAACTCATTTCATGTAGGTCACTGAATAGCCATTAGATAATATCTTTTGCTTTTTGCCTACCTGGGCAGGATTTGAAACAGTGACCTAGAAGAGAGCGGCTCACTAGCTGATGTTATCTAGCAATTTCAGATGGATTTTTTGTGTATTACGTTAGGATACCGAAAAATGACACTCGCTGTTATTGGTGCCAGATGGATGACCCATTCAACAAGTCCTTTGATTCACTAGTGTTGAGTGGCATAGCAGAGGCCAGTGCATTTACCTTTAATACTTTTACCTAGAAAAGAGGGTCTAGCTGTAAACATGCTAAGTTCTTGACTAATACAGATTTCTAGAGAGATGCCATTTCCTTATATTTGCAGAGATAAGCTGCAATTAGTCTGATATGGAAAATGAAATTTAATATGGAGAGAATTTCACTTTGGCTTAACAAATAGGGAGAGCTGAAAAAGAAAATATGGAAATAAGAAGGGAGCAGAACATATGCTTCTCTATGAACTCTGATATCTATATATAGTAAGCAATGGTTCAGCAGCTATAAGGCCATTATCTCAGTGAAGAAGCAGTGGTGTTACACTGGGGAATATTTAATATAGGTAGGACAAGAGAAGATTGAACTCATGAGTACAGAGCAACTACTGCACACTCACCACTTGAAGCAATTACAAACATGAAAAGTTGTATTAGAATGTAATATGTTTAGCTGTTTTTAATGCAATTTAGTGGATGGAGTCAGTGCCATGTTTCTAGCCTGCCATAAACCACCAGCGAGTGCTCCATGGACTGAAAAGAGGATCCCTTTAAGGTGTCAAATTGGGCACCAAAAACAGAGGCACCTAAAATCCCCAGGAACTTTTGAAAGTCTTGGCTTTATTGATGCCTTTTCCAGCACTGACTTTTTTTGGTGCAGTTGAATATTTGATGATGCGATAGAAATGTTAAACCATGGTCTGTTGAGCAAAGGGGAAGTTAATTCTCTCCTTGAGATTATTATACATGATGTATTGATTTGACTGTACTCTTTGATTGAAAATCCATTCATTCAAGTAGTAAGTAAAATTCCATCAACTTTGTACATATTGAATAGACCTGTTACACTGTTTATTTTCTTTTTCTTTGCTGGATTCAAGTGAATGTCTCAGGCACTTTTGTCTAGTGATTAAAATGGCAGGAAACCTTGCATAATGTTGTTGCCAACAGTTTACTGTTGAGAGAACCTTGCACGATCTAATTAAGATAATATGTGAAGCCGCTGCTGTGAGTGAGCCAGAATAACTGTTTTTGTTATATTGCTACTCAGGGGCATGCACAAGGGGAGGGCAAGCAGGGGCACAGACCCCCCAGAAAATCTCTGTGTGTCCCTGCAGCCCAGGAGGAAGCAGCGGGGTGGCTGGCTGCCACCTGAGCGCCTTGTCCCTCTATCCCTACAGCTGCAGCCTGCTGCTTCTCCTTTCCTGCTGCTGGAGTCCCCCCCATTAACTCTGCCTCCACCCCTGAGTCACCTCCGCGGGCGGTCTGCAAAGCAGGCAGCAGTGCTGGGACTCCAGCAGCAGGGAAGGAGAAGCAGCAGCCATAGCGGTGGAGGGAGGAGGAGCTGCTTCTCTTCCCTCCCCGGGACATGGAGAATGCTGCTGCCATGGGGAACCACTGCCTCCTCACTGCTGGGCGTCCCCGCCAGAGGTGTCCCAATAATTTTTTTTCGGGGGGGTGGGGGCATGTCATACGAACCTTTCATTTGTGTGTGTTTAGCGTGTCCCTCCAAAAGTGGTCAAATTTAAATTCTCTGCAACAAAGAAGCCTCATGTGAAACTCTGTGAGGTGGTCTGAACATTAACCAGACATTCCAGCTGGTTTTGCATATTCTTAGTGTGTGTGTTTGAAGGAAATGCAGAACTTGGAACATGGCCCTGTTTTGTAGCATGCTCTACTGTCAGTATCACTGCTTAATAATACAAGACTGATGCCACTCCCAGGAGCTGGGAAAGATTGAAGCATTAAGCAGGCTGAAAGCTATCTTGTTGTGCTCTTTTGCTACTTGTCCACATATTTTGGTTAAATGCCTAGTGCTTCCTTTTGCTTCCTTAAGTGCTTGCTTTACTTTGGTGACTAAGCAATCCTAAATCTCAACGGTGAAGAATTGTCTTGTGAGGGAATATCAAAGTTTAAAATGCTTTCAGAGGAGAGATTTGAGATGCCACGATCATCTATGGAGGAGTATGGCTATCATTTCTGCCATTCTCTAGTTTATATATGCTATGAAGGGATGCTTTCACTGTGGATGATCTAGGATGTTAGATGATTTAGCTGCCTTTTGGAAAATCTTGTGTAAATTAAGTTATCTTTTCCTTGCCCTTGGTGAGCTCCTTGCCTGATGTTGAGGCACATATTAGTATAGGAATAGTGGTGATATTACTTATTCCAATAACACAGCATAATAGAGGTACAGTAAATGCTGTTGAACTGTGACATTTACTCCGTTGGATTTCCTCCCATTTCCTCACCTCATTCTCCCAAAGTACCACATTCTGGCTGGAGCTTAGGAAAGGTCTGAGAGCATAAGTTTTAAGATAACTTCTTGACATTTACAAGATGACTTAATCCAGAATCTCTTGTCTATCTGAAAGCAAACTGTTGAGATGGTGACCACAATAAGTAGAGTTAATTATAATTTAAAATTCTAGATGAATGCTTGGGGAAAAAAATTCTGTGAATACCTGTTTAAATAAAAATTGAAATTGCTTCAGCTGTGTTTTATAGATTCATAGATTCTAGGACTGGAAGGGACCTTGAGGTCATCGAGTCCAGTCCCCTGCCCTCATGGCAGGACCAAATACTGTCTAGACCATCCCTGATAAACATTTATCTAACCTACTCTTAAATATCTCCAGAGATGGAGATTCCACAACCTCCCTAGGCAATTTATTCCAGTGTTTAACAACCCTGACAGTTAGGAACTTTTTCCTAATGTCCAACCTAAACCTCCCTTGCTGCAGTTTAAGTCCATTGCTTCTTGTTCTATCCTTAAAGGCTAAGGTGAACAAGTTTTCTCCCTCCTCCTTAGGACACCCTTTTAGATACCTGAAAACTGCTATCATGTCCCCTCTCAGTCTTCTCTTTTCCAAACTAAACAAACCCAATTCTTTCAGCCTTCCTTCATAGGTCATGTTCTCAAGACCTTTAATCATTCTTGTTGCTCTTCTCTGGACCCTCTCCAATTTCTCCACATCTTTCTTGAAATGCGGTGCCCAGAACTGGACACAATACTCCAGTTGAGGCCTAACCAGCGCAGAGTAGAGCGGAAGAATGACTTCTCGTGTCTTGCTCACAACACACAACACATGTTAATACATCCCAGAATCATCTTTGCCTTTTTTGCAACAGCATCGCACTGTTGACTCATATTTAGCTTGTGGTCCACTATAACCCCTAGATCCCTTTCTGCCGTACTCTTTCCTAGACAGTCTTTTCCCATTCTGTACGTGTGAAACTGACTTTTCCTTCCTAAGTGGAGCACTTTGCATTTGTCTTTGTTAAACTTCATCCTGTTTACCTCAGACCATTTCTCCAATTTGTCCAGATCATTTTGAATTATGACCCTATCTTCCAAAGCAGTTGCAATCCCTCCCAGTTAGGTATCATATGCAAACTTAATAAGTGTACTTTCTATGCCAATATCTAAGTCGTGTATGAAGATATTGAACAGAGCCGGTCCCAAAACAGACCCCTGCGGAACCCCACTTGTTATGCCTTTCCAGCAGGATTGGGAACCATTAATAACAACTCTCTGAGTACGGTTATCCAGCCAGTTATGCACCCACCTTATAGTAGCCCCATCTAAATTGTATTTGCCTAGTTTATCGATAAGAATATCATGCGAGACCGTATCAAATGCCTTACTAAAGTCTAGGTATACCACATCCACAGCTTCTCCCTTATCCACAAGACTCGTTATCCTATCAAAGAAAGCTATCAGATTGGTTTGACACGATTTGTTCTTTACAAATCCATGCTGGCTATTCCCTTTCACCTTACCACCTTCCAAGTGTTGGTGCTCTTTTGTTGTTTGTAGACATTCTAATGAATTTTTGGCAGGAATGTTTGAAGAAGTGTCACATTTTAAGCACCATTTTAAGACTACATGCAGAAAGAGAATTGTAATTCACAAATACAAGTATTCACACTAGAAATATAATTCTAATTAGTGTTATGCATATTCAGTCAGTGAACAGACCACAGTACCATTTGATCTTTATAAGTGAACACTGCTGGTTGGGATTTGAAATATCTGTATTTGCAGTGAACTATTCATTAACAATCTGCAGAAAAAGCATTCTACACAGAAATTATTTGGTGAATAAATTCAGTAACAAATACATTTGAGAAAATTGTAGAGTACTCACAGACAGTGCGTGAACAAAAAGAGGCTGTAGTTGCTGAATAAATTGTTCTCTCTGAATTATTTGCTCAGCTCTGGTGAATTAATAAAACAACGGGAGCTGGAGATCATGAGTAACAGCAATGTAAAATAAAAAAATTAAAACATTTGGAAATGATTTGCAGGCCCATTAACACAGTGAAGTGAAGAAGATATGAAATTACTAGATAATGAGGTAAGAATTTACACCCAGTACTTATTATCTGTTCTCCAAGAGGATTCTACGGACTTCACTGGGAACATCATGCACAACAGATGAAGGGGCAGCTTGAATATATGCAAAGAGCACTACCGTAATATAGGGAGGGGAAATTTTATTCCAAGGACACTGGGGGAAACTCCCACTCTTAGTCCTGCTCTACACACCGATTTTTGTACTGGCATAACTATTTAAATTAAGGCTGTGATTTTTTACTGGAGTAGTTATACTGGTAAAAACCCTAGTATGGAAGCAGCTATACTTGTGTAAAGGTGCCTCATGCCATGATAGTTTATTCCCTCATCTGTACAAGAATAGCTATACTAGTGGGGGTTATACCGCTGTAACTACACTGATACAGTGAAAGGGATGAATCTTTTGTATGTAGTCAAGTCTTTATAAAAGGTGCCATGGGATCTTATTCTCCAATTGGAACAGACATGATCTGTATTGGGACAGGACTTGAACAGTCTCAGCTGAAAGACAGACACAGAGTAAACTGTTTGGCACTCAATTTATCTAACCTTATGGCATTTGAATGTTGTGGCTCCATGGAATCTAGCTATTTCCAAACTGAGACACTGTGGTAATTCTCACCTGCTCTAACCTGGTTTTTCAAAACAAACAAACAAACAAACCAAAAACCCTCCAAGACCCCTGCACTTAAAAACATACAACACTTGCAAGAGCACCTCACAAAATATTGATGGCAAAAAAGATTGGATAACATTATATTATCTCTTTAAACAATATTTTTCATGCCTGAATCATACATTTGTTTTCATGCTGGTTTCAGTCACGGCAACTACTTCAAGATTTTTCTCTCATGAGCTGCCAAAGATTAGTCATTAGCACGACATTAGAAGCAACCCTTCTGTTCCCAAGGGCTCAGGGGTCTGTTTCAGTTGTATTGTGGTGGTGTTTGGGTCGGTGCTTTTGTTGTGGCTATCTGGAGATGGGCTCCCAGAGTTTGGCTGATGTTTGTTTTTAGGAAGAGAGAGGATATAAAAAAAAGTCCCCAGAGTTCCTGTTGTTGTGAGACAGCAGAAACATCTGCTGAAGTGATGAGGAGGATGCTGAACCAAGTACAACAGCAGGGAGCTCACAGTTCTTCCTCCTCCTCACACTGCTCGATGTGAACCTGCTGCAGCACAAGGGCTGGCATCACAACAGAGATGTCCCACGGGGAAATATGTCTCAATTCAGCCAGCCAGAAAAACCTTAAACAAAAATATTAAAATAGAATAAGAATTTGAAATATTTTTGTGTGTGGATTAATTCACTTCCTCTCCTCCACATTCAGTTTGTAAGGGGCATCAGCAGATTTTGTTTTGTTTTTTAAAGAAAAAAATATTTTTGCAAGCTGCTATACTTCAGATGTCACCAGTAGCGCACAAATGTCAAGACTGATAGATAAAAAATTAGAAAGTCTTGGTGATTAATTTAATATAAATTTAATTTTTTTTTAAAAAAAAGGAGAGAAGAATGAAGGCAGCAAGCTGGAGTTTAAAAAAACAAACAAACAACTCTTCCTTCCCCCACCAGTCTGTAGATTGTACCCTATGGTAACCAGTCCAAGTAGTGTTCTCATTGTGTGCAATTGTGTGCATGCAGATTGCGTGTTTCTGATTGGCTCACGGGATGGGATGGGGATGCAATTCTTGGACACACAGCTTGTAAAATGCTTAGTGATCCTTTTGGAAAGATGCTGAATAAATTATCATGTATTTACTATTCTTTTATTATTGCTGGAAGGCAGGGTTTTTTTTTAATGTGAAATGTACAAGGATCTGGATTTCTTGCAGACTGAGAACTGCCCATGAGAGCAGAACAAATATATACAAGATTAGAAATACCGTAAACAAGTATTAGATCTAACAGAAAAGATTTACAAAATTAGGTGAAAGTTTTTAAGTTCCCACCATCCAACTTAAAGGTCAAATTGTTGGCCTCCCCAGCCTCACCACATCCTTTCAGTGTACTGATTTAATAAGGCTTGACTCTTTACAGACCAAGCCCAAATAGTCCACACAGCCACTGTTTTGCCCACACACTGCCTCACATTCCACTCTTCAGGGGCAATGACTGGTGGATCTGAGTACAAACTGATACACTGGTCCCAGTCCATACCCAGGGACACTCCCTATCCCTTGCATGCAATTGTGTAGGACCACATGAAGCTGAGGTCCAAACTATGCAAGGGTGTTGCGGTCTTCTTAGCACCTGCCCATACCGCTCAGCCGTGCAGAAGAGCCACCCTAGTTCCATTGTGTATAGGGTCCTTCATGCTGTGGATGAAGGGGCTGGCTTTTTTTTTTTTTTTCCTTTCCCAATCTAGGAAATTTCTGGCCCTGGTAAATGTTGAAATTATTTGACTCTTAGCTCTGCCATGCTACTAAACTTAAGTTATTTCACTGTGAACTCAGCTGAGGCCTCCTGCAGAGTCACTGACCAGGGCAATTACAATGAACCATCCACTAAGGAAGTGGTTACATTCTAAATACTTGCACATGGATGAGGTGAAGATTATGATGTTGGCTTTGAATAGACCGCTCCATTGCACAAACCCCTGAGCTGTTGCTTTTTCCCCCTTCTTTCTAATGGGCAGTTATTGTAGTCATCTTTACAGACTTTGCTGAGCAAAGGACATGATTTCACTTGTGATCATAAATGTGTTTGTAAGCCTATGATTTGAAAACACATAAAAGTAAAAATTGCAGCTCTTGCTGTCTTAGCTTTAAAAATAACTTATGCACATTTTGATTTCCGACTGGTATGGTAACTTTTCCCTAGTTGTGTATTAAAGATTTTGGTGCACAAGCTAAGGGTCAATTGAAGAGCTTGTCTCCGAGCCTATCATTCCATGTCAGTTTTGCCTACCCTCTTTCATATGCAACCAGAGATCCAATTCATTTGAATAGTTTTGACATTTGGATGTTAATCTTCTTTGTAGAAGTTCGCCACTGAATACATCCAGGTTTATAGCCAAGTAGAATGTGGCCATAAGCTTAGCACAGCTATTACCTATCACCACAGTTGGAATTTCAATGAGCACCGTTGCTGGCAGATTTCAACGCTAGGAAAATATAAGGTTTGATGGATTCTTAGGAACAACACTGAATTGTCAGGTGGCCATCTGATAGAGCATTTACATATCATTATATATAAAGCCTGCAGTCCTTAGTCAGAACTCCCATTGTAGTCTCTTCCCCTCACATACATTTGTATTTGTTTTTCAGAAGTTCTAGTTGGAGACTCAAGTGCTTTTCAGGTCTTTCAGGTGTCTTTCTTCATTTCCTGAAGCCAGGGGGAGGTTCACCTGATTAACGGCTTGACTAAAACATGTACACCTTGTCTTGTGCTATTGCTTCTGTGCAAGGTACCTCGCAAAATGGTCCTTGGCTTCTTGCAGTATAAAGGGATGCAGAGCGGGAGGTGCAGGAAGAGAAACGGAACATCCAAATTCTTTTATTTTAAAACAGAAATGTAACTTTGTGTTAAAAACTGCTTTTTTATTGTTGAACTTTCCTCCCATGGCAGATGAAAGTATCTGTCACCCTTTTTCCATAAAGAGGATCAGCTGGTTTAGGACGAGGGAAGGACATTTCTCAGTTCAGGGACACTATCTCTGGAACAGCCTCCCTCACTGTCTACCAGAGACCCACTGTAGCTGCCTTGAAAGCTCAGGGCAAGGCCTTTCTGGGAAGATCGGTTCCTTCTTGACCATTTTGGCTGCAGTTTTCCCATACATATATCTTGCGGTTAACAAGCTCCTCCTCTGCCTCTCCCACCATTCCATTTTTTTAGGTGACTGGATTTAGGGCCATTCTGCCCAGCTATATTTTAATTTCTGTATTAAAAGCTTCCATTGTCTCAGATGTCTTATTTAGGGACTTTATTAATGTGTCTTTTCCTTATTACTGTAATTTATTAATATAAAATAAATAAAACAAATACTGGCCTATATTCTGTACATTGGAATAAAGCAACAAAAAATCAAAAGGGAGGAGGCTTTGCTACGAAAAAAATATGTTGTCTCCTCACCCATCATATGTGCTTTAGTCTCTTTAATGTATGTAAGTTAATCAGTCTGTGGCCAGCTACTGGAGAGTAGGAGAGATTAGTGGACATGGCCTAATACTTCCTTACTCTACTGGATTTGACCCTTTTTAGCTCCAGGTTTTTGCCTTTTTGAACTGACTAGCCTGCCCCCAGCATGTCCATTCCTTTGCCTTCCCATGAATTGCATTGTAAGAAGCCTCTGCATAAGCCTATATGGGCTCTTTGCTGCCTCAGGCAGTGGAAACACAGCAGAGAGTTGCCAACTCTTGCAATTTTATTACAAGTGTCATGCTATTTGGTGTTATACTTAAAGCTCCAGCTCCTGGGAGCCAGTGATTCAAGGGCAATCTCAGTTTTTTTGTTGTTGTTTTTTTTAAAAAGTAAGTTTCTAGCCCTCATGGTTGTGAAGAAAAGTCAGAAAATGTGAACTGAGTGGGCCCTAACGGCTCAGAAATCAGAAGGCAAATAAAAAGAAACCAACAATTAAAAAAAAAAATCTTATGTTTTTTTAACAGATCTTATTTTTGGGAGGTCCTAACTCATGACTTTTGAACAATATTGCAGCATTTCTGCAGGGCTTGAGCCTTTACATACCTGGGAGCTGATTTGTCCCAGTGTGATTATTAGATACCAGGGGCATTTATTGGATTCTAAAATGATGTTTTCACATTTCATCAAATGAGAGAACCGCTCTACTCACTTTTCTGTCCTCTCCCTGTTGGCTAGAATATTCACAAGCCACCTTCTAATTCAATAATGAGTACTATGCCTCCCAGAGCCTTATCGGAACATAAGGAACATAAAGGCCATACTGGGTCAGACCAATGGTCCATTTAGCCCAGTATCCTGTCCTCCTACAGTGGCCAATGCCAGGTGTTTCAGAGGGAATGAACAGAACAGGTCATCATCAAATTTATGTTTTATGGCTAAAAACTGAAAAGTCCATGTAGATTCTGGATATCCTGGAAAGCAATGAGTAATAAAATAACTTTCCTGTGGTATTCACTTTTCTTGAATTCATTTTTGTTTACGTTTTGTAGCTGCTTGGCATCACAGTGATGGACTAATGTGTATCTTCCAAACTGCTTCTACTCAAAATTCTGCCTTTTGATAGAAAAATATACAGGAGCATGAGTTAGTGCGCCTGTGGAGTTTTGGTTCTAGCAGTAGTTGCTGGCAGGTCTTCTGGAATAACACACTGGATACAACAATAGTCTGCAAAAAGAACAGGAGTACTTGTGGCACCTTAGAGACTAACAAATTTATTTGAGCATAAGCTTTCGTGGGCTACAGCCTACTTCATCGGATGCATGTAGTGGAAAATACAGTAGGAAGATATATATACACAGAGAACATGAAACAATGGGTGTTACTATACACACTATAAGGAGAGTGATCAGTTAAGGTGAGCTTTTATCAGCAGGAGAGAAAAAAACCTGTTTGTAGTGGTAATGAAAATGGTCCATTTCCAGCAATTGACAAGAGATATGAGGAACTGGGGGCGGGGGGATAAGCATGGGGAAATAATTTTACTTTGTGTAATGGCCCATCCACTCCCAGGCTTTGTTCAAGCCTAATTTAATGGTGTCCAATTTGCAAATTAATTCCAATTCAGCAGTCTCTCGTTGGAGTCTGTTTTTGAAGTTTTTTTGTTGTAATATTGCAACTTTTAGGTCTGTAAACTTTTAGGTCTGGACACCATTAAATTAGGCTTGAACAAAGCCTGGGAGTGGATGGGCCATTACACAAAGTAAAATTATTTCCCCATGCTTATTCCCCCCCCACACACACACAGTTCCTCATATCTCCTTGTCAATTGCTGGAAATGGGCCATTTTCATTACCACTACAAACAATTTTTTTTCTCTCCTGCTAATAAAAGCTCACCTTAACTGATCACTCTCCATATAGTGTGTATAGTAATACCCATTGTTTCATGTTCTCTGTGTATATATATATCTTCCTACTGTATTTTCCACTACATGCATCCGATGAAGTAGGCTGTAGCCCACGAAAGCTTATGCTCAAATAAATTTGTTAGTCTCTAAGGTGCCACAAGTACTCCTGTTCTTTTTGCGGATACAGACTAACATGGCTGCTACTCTGAAATAATAGTCTGCCGTAAGTAAAACATTGGTGATTCAGTGACTTGATATCTAGCATCTGTAAGCAGATGATACTGCCACGAAAAAAAGATAATGTATTGTCTCTGAAAAGGAGAATGCACTTAATGGTTTGTTTTTTCATTTTGTTTTTCTGATTGAAGCTGTCATGTGCTTGGTGGCTACCCAGGTCTGTGAGTAAGAAACTCTAGAGAACATATTTAAAAATTTTATTAAAGTGGATGTTTAAAATTAAATATACACAAGTTAAGAGGGAAGGTACTGTATGGTACTCTGACATGCAGAACACTTTCTAGTGATGGCTGAGATGGCAGCTCAGCTTTTGACACAGATGTGCTGTTCACTAGAACATGGGCTAGCAAACAAATATAAAGAAGGAGAGATCCTTTCAGTGTAATGCCAGACATTTTATTTTCTTGTTCCATCAGTTTTTCTTTTGTAACAGTGTTCAAACAAACAAACAAAAAGTTGAGCCTAGTCATGTTCTGTAAATAGCTTGGGTATAAACCTGACCTAATACACTGCTACCTCGATATAACGCTACCCGATATAACAAATTTGGATATAACGCGGTAAAGCAGCGCTCCGGGGGGGGGGGGGGGGGGCTGCGCACTCCAGTGGATCAAAGCAAGTTCAATATAATGCGGTTTCACCTATAACGCGGTAAAGTTTTTTGGCTCCCGAGGACAGCGTTATATCGGGGTAGAGGTGTACTTATAAATGTACCTTATATTGAGGAACGTTTTGGTTCAGGAACCAGGGTTCTCTGTGAACACAAAGCTTGCATGGTCTCATCTGGTGATGTTAGGTCCCAGGACTGTCAGAACTTTCATTTAATGTGTTCTTATTTTTCCTACTGTGAGAGAGGATGACAGCTCATTTTGTTTGCCTCATGAACAAATACAAAAGCTGGATTTCTTTCTCCTTTTTTTCACAGCTAGGATGCAAGCTCTGTTATGGAGACACACTGATTAATTCCAGCTGCTTCATTTGAAACTAGGGATGGGCCCAAATCAAAATCCTGGATTAAAACTCCACCAAACTTTGGCAGTGGGGCTGGTGGATTGGTACCTGAACCCAGATCTTAATTTTGCAACTGGCCTATATCCCTACAATGGGCCTGTCCAAACCCTGAACTTGAATACCCCTAAATTTGGAGAAATTCAGATCTGAGTGAGTTTTGTGGCTCAGGCCCCTCTTTGGTTAAAATTACAGTGTCTGTGTGTAATTGTGTGTGTTTATCTAATCTGGATAGCGTGAATACACCACTGTAACATTTTCATGACAATACTGCATGCCAGAGGTTTGCAAAGAGAATTGATATATCTGTGGAAGTTTCAGGCACCAAAGAAGTGCTGAACATGCAGTAGAGATCTGTACTGTTGATACATGAATTGCATTGTTGATCAGAGAGAAGAATTAGGCCCCCTTTCACACACCCCAAAGAAAAGTCTTGTATAGGTTGGATTGATGTATCTAAATATGGTGAGAGATTAAAGAGAACTGCTATAGAAAAAGCAGCTCTCCAGACCAATTTGAATTAGTTTATATATCCCTTCCCAAAAGGAAGGAGAAAAAAATACTTTCAAGAGTTACTTGAATAGGTTCTGTGAACTTGATACTGTGCAAAAGCCAGGGTGAGGGGGAGGATTAAATGTTCAACAAACATTTAGATAACATAAAGCACATCAACAAATCTATCTTGAACCCTAATGGTGTTGTGTACTTTACTTTGTTTTTCCACATAATCTGAATTCTAAATACTTTGTACTAAATAAATATATTACTGTGAGCGTGAAATTCTTTCTTCCAGCTTTGCTGACAGGTAGTTGTTGATACTTGCATGGCCTGCTGCCAACAAGCCCACACACCTTAGACAGAAAGGGCCAAATTCATCTATAATTTAATTTATATCCAGGATTAATTTGGCTCAGGGAATCTGACTCAGTGCAATAAGTTTCTGGTGCTGTTAAACTAAAACATACAGTACAACAGTTGGCTCCATAGCTGTTACCCTGGAATCTACTATTTTGTCTAAAATAAAATAAAACTTTTTCATGCTTTTAATGTTTGAATGGTCTTATTGCAAAAAAAAAAAAAATCCAAGTTTATGTCTGATTTGAGTTAATAGGCGAGATTGGGAAGATGGTTCATTGCATTGACGTGTCCACTACACATTTCTTTTTTTAACAGGTAGCTATTTGCATATGCTTCTTTCCAAAGATCTATCCATGGTAGGAGAGTAAATTCCATTATGTGCATCTGATTAGCATTTGATTTCAATTTTAAAAAGTGACCTGGCTTTGGATATTTCTGCAGCTCCAATCATCTGTCTTTGAGATTAAATTCAGCATTGAAAAAGACAGTGTAATAAATACATATTTGTAACATTAACAGTGAGTGGACTATGTTTAGTATTCCACAAGACAATATTTCTTTCCACAATGATACTTTTAATCTTATTTTCTTTAGTGATCTCTTTTCTGCCATTTCCGTTTTGCAATAATAATAGCGCAGACTTCACAGAAAAGCTATGTATCTTTGAAAGAAACGTGTTTTGCAATACAGAAATTACAGCTGGCATGGAAGTCACTTAGAATTATTGGTTTTATGGATAGCTTGGTTGGTTTGACATTGCTTCTTTTTTTCCTTTTTCTTCTTTTTTAAAGAGGGCCCTGATTACTCTTTATTTTTGCCCATGATGTTTTACTCTCATCTGTAATTTTCAGCCCACGAGACAGTGGGCCAGCTGGACCCATCTTTTAAAGCAATTTTCTTTTGTTTCTTTTTAAAACAACTTTTCATCTCTCCTTAATTTCTTTGTTGTTAAACTAATTGTGCTTGATGTACCTTTCCTGAGCTATATCACAGAAATCCAATGATTTAGAAGCATCGTCTTTTAATTCAGTATAACTCTTTACTCCCGTTGGGATCCCCCAGGCAAACTCCTGAATGATTTTCTCTCTGTGTGGACAAAGTCTACCATTTTTCCTGAATTGGAAATTCCAATTAGTTGTAGGGACATTTTTCAGAGAACCAGCTCTTGAAAATGAACTTTTCAAAGGAGAGCCTAACTGCAATGTACCTTACATATTTTGTCCTGATTATCTCTTTTTGTATAGCTCTCCCACATACTCCTTGCTTGTATTTACCATGCTTCTTCGTCACTGATTTCCTTCTTCCCTTATATAGCTCGCATGTGCCATCCCATTATGCTCCCAAAAGTTGTTGTCCCAAACACACACAGGGTTATGTGCTAACCTCAGGGCACGTCTTCACTACCCGCCGGATCGGCGGGTAGCAATTGGTCTATCGGGGATCGACTTATCACGTCTAGTGAAGACGCGATAAAATCGATCCCTGATCGCTCTGCCGTCGACTCCGGAAATCCACCACGGCAAGAGGTGGCAGCGGAGTCGACGGCGGCGCGGCAGCAGTCGACTTGCCGCCGTCCTCACAGCCAGGTAAGTCGACCTAAAATACGCCACTTCAGCTACGCTATTCACGTAGCTGAAGTTGCGTATCTTAGGTCGACCCCCCGCTGTAGTGTAGACCTAGCCTCAGTCTGCACGTAGTACTCCCATTGATATCAGTAGGAGCTCCACCACACACACCAGGATATGGCCTATATAGTGGTTCACATTAATCTGGGAGAGCTACTTAAGGGAAGGAGGGGAGCACAGATACTCCATTGAAGGGTGCAATATAAAGAAGATACAGTAGAACCTCAGCGTTACGAACTCCAGAGTTACGAACTGACTGGTCAACCACACACCTCAGTTGGAACCAGAAGTACACAATCAGGCAGCAGCAGAGACAAAAAAAAAGAAGAAACAAATACAGCACTATATTAAAAGTAAACTATTAAAAAATAAAGGGAAAGTTTTTAACAAAAAGATTTGACAAGGTAAGGAAACTATTTCTGTGCTCGTTTCATTTAAATTAAGATAGTTAAAAGCAGCATTTTTCTTCTGCATAGTAAAGTTTCAAAGCTGTATTAAGTCAATGTTCAGCTGTAAACTTTTGAAAGAACAACCATAACATTTTGTTCAGAGTTATGAACATTTCAGAGTTATGAACAATCTCCATCCCCAAGGTGTTCATAACTCTGAGGTTCTACTGTAGATAAATAACATCTCTAGAGAGATGAGTTTTGCAAGAGAGATAACCAAGAAGGGAAAACAACAGTGTTATTGGAGAGATGAGAATCTGATTCAAATCCCATTGAAGTGAATGGGAGGAGTTTGTCCATTGGACTGTTTGGATCAAGTCCTAAGAAAGGAAAGGAATAAAGGGAAATGCTGAAGGCACCAAAAGTAAATGAGAGAAGAGAGAAAGATAGGAGGCTAAAGAAAGGGAAAGGCCACCAAGAAGAGGAGAGGGGGAGAGAACACAGGAAGAGAAGAAGGATGGTCTAATGGTTAAGGCACTAGATTAGGACATGGCAGACCTGGGTTAATGTCCTAGCTCTACCAACGGCTTCCCATGTGACCTTGGGCAAGTCACTTAACCTCACTGTGCTTCACTTCCCTCTCTGTGAAATGAGGGTAATAGTTCAGAGTTGGGAATAACATGTTATTGAAATAAACTGTCCTTCACCTATAGGGGAGTGAGAGGCTCACCTTAAGCTGGAAAGTAAATCAGGCATTGTCATACCAACGTACAACAATTAGGTTCAAAGATGGTATGGATTATGTCTGAAAATCAAATAAATAATTGGAGACTTGGTCTGAGCCCACTCACTAACCCATGACAAACTGGGTACATTACTTATAGATATGTAGCTGTAAAGTACTTCAGGAGATCATAGACTCCCCAAATGGGTCTTAGTTGGTATGGTGAGAGTCTTGAGTTCCTTTAGAAAGGCCAATGATATGCTGCAACTTCTAAAACGTCAACTGTTAAAAAATACGGGACCACAGGACTCTTCTAGAAAAAGGCAGAGGATAAAGCAAGAGGTAGACGTTTCTTGCAAGCAAAAGTGTTGAGCCTTTTATAAAATAAAATAATATAGGCCAATATTACCCAGTGGAAATTTTATTCTGTATTGCTCTTTCACACTGTGGGGATAAATAAATGTTACTGTATGTGTTAGAGATGGGCAAGAGAGATCTGAATTTTCCCAATGTTTGAGATATTTGAGGGAACAGAAAAAAAGGCTGAGTAAAGTGTTCTGTTTCAGGGCCCCTGTTAGTATTTATAGCGGAAGATTTATAACTTGAGACAACCCAATAGTTTAGTCAGTGGCACTAACTCAGTGTGGCTATACAAGGGATCTCATTTTGGGTCCTAAGCTCTATTTCTATCAGCTTGGAACAGGAAAGGCTGAGAGTACTATGAAGGCGGCTTACTCAGCTCTTGAATATCCTTCCCATTGCTTTTCAGCAAATTTTGTTGGCCAGCATTTAGAATGATTGGCTCCAGAGGGAGTCACATTTAGTCCTCTGTGGTGACAGGGAATGTTGTTGGGCTTTTGGAGAAGGAAAACTGGGTCAATCATGGGCAGTAGTAAGCAATACTATGGTCCAAGAGTTTGGAATTAGAAGTCCTCCATGCATTGCAAGCTTCTTCCCTTTGGACTAGTTTTAGCAGTTAATCCTCACTGCCTAGTCAGTCATAAATTGCTACTAATCAAAATAGTTCTGGCAAAGAGTTAGTGAACACTGTGTGTTATTTCCTTTATGCTCTGCCATTCTCTAACAAAGTGGCGGTGGTGGGAATGCCATTTTTTACCACAGTAATCTAAATTACATTAATCTAAAATACATTAAAAGTTCCCGTCAGACTTTTCCTAAAATAAAAAAGGGAATTGTCTCAGCAAATGTTGATAGGGAATGAAACTTTGAACTGTTGAATAAATAAAGCTACTGAGCACGTGTTGTAGGAAGTTTTGCACAAACCACTGTGAACTGATGAGTTCTCTGCCTCCTGGAAATTTGCATTTAACTCTTTAATCTTCAGATTTAGCCAGTAAAACTCAATATTACAAAGATTATAATGTTATGTTAATGGTTATCCTCCATTTTTTCTTTATGCATAATCCATCTAGAAAATAGTTTTCTGTGAACATTTTCTGGACAACAAAATAGCTTTCCCATTCCCTCCTCTGTTTTGTCTCCTGGGCAAGAGATTTTTTTGGCTTAGATATCTCTCCCTATGCCTTTCTCAGCCATTCTACCCGTACACAAGTTCTCTCTGTAGTCATTCCTCCCAATACCTTCCACTTAGAGCAGATGCTGGGCAAGAAGGACAAGTCAGACCTTATGTTGTTTGTGTGTGCCAGTGTCTGAATATAAATAAGGTTAACATGCTGTATTTTGCAATATTACAAAATATGTATTATAGGGTGTAACAATTCTCTGGCACATCAGTAAAACAGTTTTACCACTTTCATAAATCATGAAGGAAATGGAGAATGAAGTTGTAGCTTTCATATAACTAATGTGCAAATTGTCAACCAACGCAGACCAAAGTGTCATACTATTGGAAACCTTAACATATGTGATTTTGAATTTATATTTCTTTTTCTCACTCCTTCTCTCTATTTTTAATTTGACAGCATTTTATTTATGAGAGCATCGCCTGAATTCCAAACAGAGAATAAAACATTGCAAAGGAAATAGAGGCCACAACAATATGTCTGTGTCCGTGACATATAAAATAGAAGTCAATAATAAAGCTATTTTTTTAAAATGTTAGTGCCTAAAGTAAATGACTTGAAGTTCAGATGTGCTGAACACAGATAGCTCTCAATGACTCCAGGGGACTCATCACCGCTGAAAATCAGACCACTTATTTAAGAGACAAACTATACTTGATTGCATTTACTTAGGTTTCCAAGTGTTGGCCCAATTGCTTACAAGCTATTCTGCATATATAATATGAAAGATAAAGTGTATTACCATAGATAGCCTCTTTTTCTGTTTCAGAAATATATATCCAGCCTAAATGTAAGTAGCAGGCACCTCTGGTAAAGTCTGTTAGAGTTACACTGTCATACAGCAGGTCTGAATTTGGTAGTATAAATTTCTTCTTCGAGTGCTTGCTCATGTCCATTAAATTCCAGGTGTGTGCGCACCTAGAATGGAATGGACATAAGCAACACATCTCGAAGAACAACAGTTACAAAAGGTAGGTAACCATTTTTTCTTCTTCGAGTGCTTGCTCATGTCAATTCCATTCTAGGCGCACACACACACCTAGAATGGAATGGGCAGGAGCAACACATCTCGAAGAACAACCGTTACAAAAGGGAGGTAACCATTTTTTCTCTTTAACGAGATAAATCCTAGTGCACTATTAACGGCTTCTGCTATTAAGGAGGGGGGGGGGGACATTGAAAAGGAAAGCGAAACTGACTTTTACTTAATGTTCCTTTATCTAGAAATCTAAGGTCTCTATCTTGCCCTCAATCTGTGTTCTCACTGTTGCTATGAGTTGTGCACCTACAGTCATCCCCATAAAAAGATCAGCATTTGTAAGTAGCTGTTGAAACCAGTATGGCCTTTCTTCTACCCTGTTCTATCATGGGAGTTTTCTTTAAAAGGATTTTAGAGACTCGTGATGCGTACACATTTTTGTGTGTTGTTTCTGTCCTCAATTTGCTGCATGGATTTCAAGATGAAGTATTATAATAAGCAACCCAGTGGCTATCAAAACAGTGTTCCAATTTGGTGTTTGTCAAGGGATTCTTTTTGTTTTCTTTTCAAAGTCCTTGTGTGTTCAGATAAGTAACTATGGTTCTTTTGGTGTACCACATGTTCCATGGAAAGCTAGAGACAAACAACTGCACTGTATATTTGTCTTTATCCTCCTTAATTATATACATTGCTGCTGAGAGCGCCGTAATGTCCTATCACTTTGAGATAGGACTGCCTTCATAAAAATAAAAACATCTACCAAATCAAGTTACAGTGACACGTTGTCATTGTGCACTGGGAGAAAATGAAGACACACAAGAAAAGTAGAAATAACTGACCTCCTTACTTACCAATACGCTGAGTATCTTGCGGTGCGGTATGTAAGAAAGAATCAGTTTCCAGGACCAATCTCATAGGCTGGCAAAAGAGCAGAGAACACAGTAGTTCATCAGTGGATCTCAAAGCGCTTCACAACCTGCAATGTATTTATCCTTCCAACATGCTTGTGAAGCAGGAAAGTTTTGTTGTTCCCAGTTTTACAGATGGGAAACTGAGGCACGGCGGTTAAACGACTAGACCAAGGTCACACAGAAAGCCTGTGGCAGAACAGTGAATTAAATTCAGGTCTCCCAACTCCTGGCTAGCACCCTCATCAATGGACCATCCTTCCTTCACCACTCTTTTTTTATTTTGACTATGGACATTCTCAAATTGTGGAGAGGATCAGCTTGATTATCATGCTTCTCTCTAGGTTTATTTTTAAGTTATCTCCTATGTTTTTGTGATCCTTAAACAGATCTACTTGAGTATGCTTTGTAGAGTGTGTAAGCACAGATTGTATCTAGGTATCTAGATCAAGAAAGTAACCAGAAGTGGTCACGCTGTCACTTGAAATTATCCTGAAAAGCTGCCCTTGTAAACAAAAAATAGGATATCTTTCTGATGTGGTAGGCCTCAGTCATGTTAATTTCTTGACCACTACAGAGTGCCTAGGATGATGATGATAATGTCCTAACTGATTACATTATTTGTGAGTTTCAAATGTGTGGGAGAGAGCTTATTATACATGAATTGCTTTATATTTCCTTTTATAATCATTTGTACTGTGGCTGTAGCAAATCGAATTTGTGTCACATATACTAGAATGCCATTTTAGGAAAACTATTAGATTTTTTCCTCCTTTGGTAAAGCCAGGAAGTTGTTTGCTTAAGAATTTCCCTACTTATTTAAATCAGTGTGTCAGGGGTTGAGTTGTGTGATCCTTATTCCCCTTTGCCAATTGCTAAAGAATAACTGCAGATAAATATTTTAGTACAATTGTTTAAGCATGGGTATTACAATTAAAAGCTGTTTATTAGGATGAATGGATCAAGATATTTAAGGCCAGATTCTGATGTAATTTCTAATGGCATAAATCAGGAGTAACGCCATTCACTTTAATAGGTTTACTCCAGATTTACACCTGTGTAAATGAGATTGGAATTTGACCCTTATTTTTCTGGTCTTTAATTATTTCATAGAGTTTACAATAGTTAGTTTAGTAACTATCAGATTCTAATTCTATGCAGATTTATATGGTTTAAACTGTGTACATAATACAGATAAATAAGTCAGAGACCTGACTGATAATGAGTGCCTGGTTTTGGATTTAAGTGTTATCAACCTTAAGAGTCAGGGTGAAATCCTGGCCCCATTGAATTCAATGGCAAAATGCCCACTCATTTCAATGGGACTAGGATTACATTATCTGTTCAGTAATGTGTTGCCCCGTGGACAGGTGAAGAAAGGTCTTTGTTCTGGGTATTCAGGGTGCAGTGGTGGTACATGTACCACCTTCATACCGATTAGGCATCACATTTCTTCTTTTGTATTAAAGTGGCATAATAAACCAGACTTTATTACTGAGATAGAAAGCACTTTATTCTGCAAACAATTCCCTAGTTTTTGAGAGGCTAAAAAAGATGCTGGACAGTACTTTGCGTAATGCTAGAAAATAGTACTTTGTCAGAAGCAGCCAAAATTCATTTGGCACTTCTCACTCTTCCATATTTATATATTTTCTTCCCCCATGCTGAGCTCTGTGGAGGGAGCTTGCTTAAAGAAACGAGGAAGAGACGATACAGTATTGCAGAATGACTCATATCTCAGCACTGTAGATGTTGGGAGTACAAAAACACCTCAGGAAGGGTTTGTTTCCTTATAGTTAGCTAGCTACAGTACACTGCATTTTAGTTTTCCCAGGTTTTGGTATTGTTTTTTTCTTTCTTTCCATCAGAGTAGATCTTCAAGGAAGTTGACTTCTAGTCCAGAATTTTCCTCTGATTGAGGCCAAGAAATTAAACAAATTCAAAACGGGATTGGATATTTATATGGCTATCAAAAATATCCAGATTTGTTATAGTCAATGACAAGTTTTGGAAAGGGATGTTAACCCTTGTGCTTCAGGGCTTAAATCAATCTATAGCTATTCTAGACTAAATAAATAAATGAATTAATGGAGATATCCTATCTCCTAGAACTGGAGGGGACCGAAAGGTCATTGAGTCCAGCCCCTGCCTTCACTAGCAGGACCAAGTATGGATTTTGCCCTAGATCCCTAAGTGGCCCCCTCAAGGATTGAACTCACAACCCTGGGTTTAGCAGGCCAATGCTCAAACCACTGAGCTATCCCTCCGCCCCCCCCCCCCCCCGAATGACTAGAATGACTAGACTAGGATGAGACCTATGTTGGGGCAGATTTGTGATGGGGTGTTCACCCCACACTTGCCCCAAAGGGGTTAATGGAGGCCAGATGGGCCAATCAACCTAATTAGGCTGCAAACTGGGGGAATTATGGTTTGGGGTTATAGAGGCAAGTAGTCTACAGTTACTCCCTGGGAGGAGGGAGTTGTGGGGCTGGCACATGCAGAGAAGGAGGGAGAAGGTAAGGAAAGGCTCAGGGAAAAGGCATTATGGTCCAGGATCGAACAGACCTTGGCTGCTGGCAGCAGATCCCTGAGTTGGAACACAGAATAGAGTATTGGGCCTGGGTTCCCCAACCAGCCACGGGGGAAGTGGCACCATAGTGGCTGTGGATGGGAAGACTATGCAAGATTGGTGGTAAGGAAAGATTTTGGTACCCTGGAATGGGGAAACCCACATAGTGACCTGCTCAGAGGGCCAAATCACAAAGAGGGAGCTCCTTGAGTTGCAGAGAATGAGAGAGCGAGCGGCAGTAGGGTGTGCAGCAAGCAGCAGAAGACGGCATCGAGCCTACAAAGAGCTAATTCCCAGAGTGGCCAGGAGAAGGTGCCACCTGTGGTGACTGGACCCTGTGACAAGATTATTCCACATTTGTTATATTCCAGGATTCTAACCCCTTCCTCTCAAGCGTCTGGTATGGGGTATTGCCGGGGCAGGATATTGTGCTAGATGGGCCTTGGGTCTTATCCAGTATGGCTGTTCTTATGTTCCAAGAATGATGAACCAAACAATAGTAATAGTGACCAGTGTTGCCAGCTCTCAATTTTATTGTGAGTGTCATGAAATTGTGAGTGTTTCTTAAAGCCCTAGCTTCTGGAATCATATGATTATATGAAATCTCCAGTTGCCATTTAAAAAAAAAGTTTCTATCTCATATAGTTGCAGCGAAGCACTTGAAAATGTGACCCAAATGACTCCTAAAGACCCAAAAAACTAGACAGAAAAGAAAAAGAACCCCAAATTTAATATTTTTAAAATTTCATTGTTTTTAGGGCACTTAATCTCATGATTTTTGGGGCTTGGCACGTGATTTTTGAATGACTGAGATTGGCAATACTGGGCTTTGAAGATTGTGAATGCCCCCATTGTCAAAGGTTTATGTTAAAAATCAATATTAAACACTGGATAACATTTGTCATCAGATTTGTTATACTGTAAGATCCCTTTGTTCACCACAGTCCTGTTAAAATATGTCCATAAAAGAAGTGGAACTTGTGATGTCATCTTGACACTGCATTTTCAAATTGTGACATTGCAAGGTGTGTGATGACTGTGTGCCTATAAGATGAATGCTGTACTCTCTCGGGTCTAGGCTGACAGAATGTTGTACTTTATTTGCACACCAGTGCCCTCCTGCCTACATTAACCACTGCTCCTCCCATCAGCTCTGGTCTGTATTTGATGCCTCAGAGGAAGAAGAATGAAAGGAAACAAAAGCACAATGTACCTTGTCTCGTTCATGTTTATGGAACAATTGTTAAAGCGGTTTGTAAACCTGTTTGTTTTTCTTTTTCTTTTACTAAAATGTAGAGCCAAAATTGGGACCTGGAAGCCACCCTGTCTCGTATTTCAGAGTGGGGTGAAGGGGTTTGGGTTCACATCCCAGGATTCAAACCCCTCCCTATAGTTTGGTTATAGGTAGGTCAGTTCCAATTCAGCTGTGGCCAAAATCTCATGAGAACGATTGATCATGCCTGGTTCATCCCATTCACAGTTTCTTCTGAGATTTCTGCCCTGGGACTTCATTGCTATCAAATCCAAGTCCTAGCCCTGATTTGGCTTGGAAGCCCAACCACAGTTTAAACCTAATCCTGATCTAAGCACTAACTTGTGAAACCAATATTATTAGTTTATTTCTCTATATGAAATACTGCAGGGTGCTGTGTGGTTCAGCTTCACTACCAGGATTTTCTGTGCTCTGAGGAAGCAAAGAAAACCACCTATTTGAATATTTTTTAAACAGGAATTTTCAATTTTTGAGTATATTTATTGGAATTGTTTGTGTAATACTCATACATTTGTCCTATATTTTTGGGAACTATGGTATTCAATAGTGTGAGACGCCTCTGATGCTGATTAGCTAGTTGACTCTAGTTTCTTGACAGAAAAGGGGTTAGGGCAGAGAAGACACTGCTGCTGCCTTCTTGTTTCTTGGAAAACATATTTCATGTTTCATCCAAGTGAGTATAATGGAAAATGGAATACTATAAGCAAACTGTTCATGTTTTATTTTCTCTACTTAACAGTAATCTAAAAATAGCAAATAGGAAGTTTATGACCAAAGCACAAGTGGCATTTTAGTTCATCTAGAAGAACTGCCATGAGCTGAAGTCAGAGGCTAAGATCTGATTCTTTCCATGCCTGGGGAAAGTGTAGCTACGTGAGAACAGAAAAGGGAAGCTGTAGGAAAAAAACTGCTAGAACTGAGGCGTGGTTATTGAGGACCATCTAATAAGGCCAGGTAAGCAAACTGAGGCCATCAGAGTGTGAGGTAGCTGGAAAGGAGCCAAAAGCCCTGAGGAGTTTTGGAGGGAGCCAAGAGAGCTAACTGAAGGCTAAAGGAAACATTGAAGGTCCAGGAGGCTAGTGGAGCATTAGAGAAGTCTCCGATTTTGTAAATAAATCTGATCCAAGACAGAATCCAAGATTTCTGGTTGAGAGCCAAACCTGAAGATAAAGACCTGTACACAACTCTGGCTGGCAGCTACTCTTTTCTTCTGTTCACACACAGATGACATATTTCAACCATTTTATTAACTATTTCCAGGCTTGCTTTTGAGAACATAATCGCCTGAACTGAGGCAGTGCAGTCTAGTGGCTAGAGCATTGGTCTAGGATTCCGGAGACCTGGGTTCTATTGCTGGCTCTGCCAGTGGCCTGCTCGGTGATTTTGGGCAAGTAACTTTCACCACTCCGTGCCTCAGTTTCCCCATTTGTGAGATGGGGATAGTGATACTGATCTCCTTTGGAAAGTGCTTTGAGACCTACTGTTGAATAGTGTTCTATAATTGCTGGGTACTGTAATAATTATTATTATTATAAATCACTAGCAAATACTTTAAGAGCTCAAACACACAATACACAAAATATTGCATACTATTTAAAACAAGACTAGACACTGTTACGCATTAAAACAACAAGGAGTCCTCTTTAAGGTGCCACCGGACTCCTTGTTGTTTTTGTGGATACAGACTAACATGGCTACCTTCTGATACTTGTTATGCATTAGTGTTTGCTGTGACATGCTAGCTCTAAGTTGCAAATGCCTAACACTCACAAAAGTTTTCATCTATAATTAAAGACATAGGGACAAATTCTTTGCTTCATTACACCAGTGCAACCCCTTTGACCTCTATTGAATAAACAAGATAAAAAGAAATTGCCTGCAACTGCCAAAACATAATAAGAATAAAACCAAGAGCAGAATTTTATCCATGGTGTTTTGGCAGTTGGAAACATGTTAGTTCTGCCTGTCAGCTGAGGTTGCTGGATATGGAGGCTCTGTAAGTGAAGTTGGAAGCCTTTGAGGCTGACCAATGCAATTCAGAGAGTAGGGAGATCTCCCTGGCGAATTAACTCTCCCAAGCCAGCAGCCTTTTATGACTCCAGTCATAAACCAAATGTTTCAGAAGCCGAAGGAATTTTCTTTTTAATCATGTGATCAGGAATATAACTCAAATGTTTTTCCAGTGGTGTCAACAAAAGTTGACTAAATGCACAGTGGAATTCTGATCTGTAATTGCTTTAATCCACATTCCTCACTTTTCATCCAGCCACATACCATGTCTACAATAACCCACTGAGTACAAAGGCACACCTGTACTGGCTAGATTTACTAACCAACTTTTTTTATTCCTTTTAATTGATTTTACCTTTAGGCCACAATTATTTTATTAATTTTGGAGAGTCTCTCTCAAGCTGATAAAGTTTCTTTGGAAAGCGACACTGACCAGACATGTGCAAAGCTAATAGACTATTTAAATCCCTGCCTGCAAATCATGAATGGCTAGAGAATGGCCTCCAAAAATAACATTTTTATTATTTAAAATTGTACCATTCTATTACTGAGAAATAAAATAAGGGCAAAATATTAACAGGCATAGAGCAAACTAAAGATTTGTGCTGAGTTTCGGAAAGCCACTGCCGTGATCACTAGTTAACTGACAGTGGAGCTGTTTTGCCAACACTGATGATGATGAACTACAAGCAATGAAATAAACAAAAATATGTTTTTTAAAACTCAAGCTCCACTTGAAATATAGGAGTTAAATAAGACACAAAATTCATCTTCACTCTAGCTCCTTTACACCTGGGAGGAATTTGTCACAATACTTAGTAAGGGGGGAAATTGTTAGGGAAAGAATGTTAATTTGCAAGTATACTAAAGTATATTATCAGATAGCCTCCTCATTGTATAGTTTATAGTGACGATGATAAGAAACTTTCAGTCAATTAGCAGATTTTGTTATAGTAAATGTTGTTCAACAAGGGATGTTATAATGCTACAGCAACTTTGGAGTAATCTATTGCAAGGAAAATTCTTATAGACAGTAACAAATTCTTGATCAGCCAGAACACAAGGGATTTTTAAGTTACTGAGCGCAGTGTTCTGAGTTGTCATTTGAAGATGCGTCATCTATACTAGATCATAGAATCATAGAATATCAGGGTTGGAAGGGACCTCAGGAGGTCATCCAGTCCAACCCCCCGCTCAAAGCAGGACCAATTCCCAACTAAATCATCCCAGCCAGGGCTTTGTCAAGCCGGGCCTTAAAAACCTCCAAGGAAGGAGACTCCACCACCTCCCTAGGTAACGCATTCCAGTGCTTCACCACCCTCCTAGTGAAATAGTGTTTCCTAATATCCAACCTAGACCTCCCCCACTGCAACTTGAGACCATTGCTCCTTGTTCTGTCATCTGCCACCACTGAGAACAGCCGAGCTCCATCCTCTTTGGAACCCCCCCTTCAGGTAGTTGAAGGCTACTATCAAATCCCCCCTCATTCTTCTCTTCTGGAGACTAAACAATCCCAGTTCCCTCAGCCTCTCCTCATAAGTCATGCGCTCCAGACCCCTAATCATTTTTGTTGCCCTCCGCTGGACTCTTTCCAATTTTTCCACATCCTTCTTGTAGTGTGGGGCCCAAAACTGGACACAGTACTCCAGATGAGGCCTCACCAATGTCGAATAAAGGGGAACGATCACGTTCCTCGATCTGCTGGCAATGCCCCTACTTATACAGCCCAAAATGCCGTTAGCCTTCTTGGCAACAAGAGCACACTGTTGACTCATATCCAGCTTCTCGTCCACTGTGACCCCTAGGTCCTTTTCTGCAGAACTGCTACCTAGCCTAGTCTGTAGCAGTGCATGGGATTCTTCCGTCCTAAGTGCAGGACTCTGCACTTGTCCTTGTTGAACCTCATCAGGTTTTTTTTGGCCCAATCCTCTAATTTGTCTAGGTCCCTCTGTATCTGATCCCTACCCTCTAGTATATCTACCACGCCTCCTAGTTTAGTGTCATCTGCAAACTTGCTGAGAGTGCAGTCCACACCATCCTCCAGATCATTAATAAAGATATTAAACAAAACCGGCCCCAGGACCGTTTGGCACAGATAGATTATTTTGTTTGTTTTTGCAATCTCATATTGACTGCTCTCTAAGAACTACATACAAATATCAGAAGACAGCACAACATCTCTTATCTTATATTGACCCTTGGGGTCTTTTTTTAAACTATGTAGGGAGACAGCATTGTCTAGCAGTTAAAACAGAGAACCTGGATTCTAATTACAACTCTGCTACTGACTTGCAGTGTGACCTTGGTGACTTGCTTAACCTTTCTGCCTGTTTATGTGCAAAATGGGGAGAGTTATAGTTAAATCACCATTTTAATGTTTGATCCTTGTATTATCTAAATAATTTTTTTTTAAAGTGTCTGTATGGGAAGCAGGACTTTTACGTTTATTGCAGAGCCTTGGGGATCATGCAGCTTGCTTGTTGTTGCCACAATTTCCCCTTGCACTAAGGAGGGAAGATCCAGCCCTGTAGATGAGCCTGCTGAACAAGGGACTTGTTTTTCCCCTTTGTTTAATATTTTGAGCCAGCTTTCCGGAGTTCTGAGAGCCCAGTATCTTGGGATATTCCTGAGTCTCCTCAGTAGAGCAGATTCAGCTCCTCCCTTGAACAGTGCAGCTGCTCTGAGTAGCAGCTGCAGCCATGGTAGAGGGAGACAGGATTAAGAGTCGGTCCGTTTCCTCCAGCACAATGGAAGCAAAAATGCTTCTGCTCTAAGGGAGATAGCTAGCAGGGTGAGAAACAAGTGGGCAGGGGGACAATAGCAGGTAGGTAAAAGACAAGAAGAAGAGGGCATCTACCAGTGAGTGGCTGAAACTGAAATTCCAGAGTGGGGAATTGGACCAGACAAAACAGCAAGATAGAAAATGTCCCTGAGAAACAGTGAGAGAGCACTTTGAACTCTGCTAGAAGACAAATATGTAATTACAGCTCTGTAAAGTGTCAGACTGATGTTGTGTGCAGAAGTACTGTGATCTAGTGTAGTCACATGTTAATTCTCTATTTGGATATGAGTGATCTGAGTGTTTGTAACCTAAAGCAAAAGAAAATGAAAATGTGACATGCTAGTTTCAGAATATGAAATATGACTGGGATCAGAGGGTTAGACAAGGAAGATAGAGATTCGTCTACACTATCACACTGTAATCAAGGGCCTATGTTGTTGTTACATGAACACCAGAAAATGTATGACTATTAATGAAGAGGGTGGTATTAAGTTTTATGTGTGTATGCATGTGAAAAGGGCAAGTGACTAGGCCATGTGTAATGTTGCAAAATGCAAGGTATAATAACATCCTCAGAATGACAGTGATCTTAAATTGGATTACATTGTTCAGAAATTCTTCAAAGTAAACATCATGGTTACCCTAACATGATCTGAAGTAGTGTGTAACAAAGGTATATCTTGTGCATTTAAATTCAGCTTTCATTCATGGTTTAACCATGATGTAGGATGGTTAGAATTCCCATTTCTTCTTTCCACTTTCATTACATAGCTGACAAAAACACCTCCATCCCCATCTTTCCCAGACTAAATAGGCATTAATAATTCCAAAGGGAATTAATTTAACAGCTACTTAAGCCTTAGCTATCACATGTAATTAAGGAGAAGTGGTGAATAGGGAAGACAAAACGCAGAGGCAAGCTGGTAAATTCCAATAGTAAACACAACAGACTGATGTTAAAATACTTCAGTACAGAAGAGAAGACAGGACATTAATCTTACATATCATATTAGGAAACCTCATTCAGTTTATATACTCTATTAATCTTGTATTGTTGAGAGTTCTGTGTGACTGCCATCTAACTTAGAGAGGTGTAAATTAAAATAATGCAGTTGAACACATGTACTGTACAGTGCATCTGAATCTGGGCTTGCTTGGGCAATGAAACAACTACTGTATTGGGTCCAATAAACTTTTATTCTTTTAAAAAATACATGGGATCGTACTCATTTTTACACTGAAATCTGTGTGTTTAGTTGTCTCTGAGTTATTTCTGTACGTGTTAATAGAGCACAAAATAACTGCATTACATCAGATAAAACTGCATACTGACTTTTAAAAAAATTGTTTTTCAGTGGCAAGCACTGCATATTCATAGGATTTATGTGACTGTCTCATGATTATGGGAACTCTTATCACGGACGAAATAATGACACATTATATTTACCTTTGGTGGTCTTTTAACATGAAGGGCTTATGGACAAGAGTCTTCATGATGAGTTTCCCCGACCCCTACATAAGTGGTTCCCGAAATCTTCTACAATCTAATGGAGTCCTCATAGCGTCAGGCGGCTTAGAAAATTTAATTTGTGATAATTCACTCATTATTGGGAAAGTTTGAAATGAAGAATGCTTTATCATTTACACATTTTAGAATATTATACCGTATATGTGGTATGTTGCACTGTTTTAGTGTAGAAATGATATGGGCCCTAATCCCGGGAGGATTTTTGCACGTGTTTTAAGTTAAACAGTGTGCGTAAGTCGGACCATAGTTCTCTTTATCTGGTTTTATGTTTCTTCACATTTCTACACCAAACAACTCTGGAATTTCCACTTTAGCGGGAGGCTAACTCCTGGGTTTCAGCTTTTTAAAAATGCTAATGAAAATTTACCTGCTCTCTATTGGTGTTACATCAAATCAACTAACATACCATTATCGAGGTGATGATTACAATGAAAATAACTAATAATATTTGACTTGCCCATCAAGAATAAAAAACAAACAAACCTCTCTTGCCCCTGGAGAGTGGTTGAGTAGAAATGTTGTAGGATCGTGCTTCCTGAAGAGAACATGTCATAGCTTTAACATCTGGATTTCCTGAAGAGTTAACAGAAGCCACGTGGATTTCTGGATCCATCGGTTGAATAAGTAACTTGCAAAAATAAGTAGCTGAGACTGTAGTTCCTAACAGACTAAGGCCTGGTCTACACTGGGGGTAGGGGGTCGGGATTGACCTAAAATATGCAACTTCAGCTACGAGAATAGCATAACTGAAGTCGACATATCTTAGGTCGACTTACCTCACGTCCTCACGGCGCAGGGTCAACTGTTGCTGCTCCCCTGTCAACTCCGCTTCCACCTTTCGCTGCGGTGGAGTACAGGAGTCGACGGCAGAGCGATTGGGGATCAATTTATCGCGTCTACACTAGATGCGATAAATCGATCCCCGATAGATCGATCACTACCCACGATCCGGCGGGTAGTGTAGAAGTACCCTAAGAGCCTTGCTGTAATGCATGCATATAGGTGGCAGATGGAGAGGCGTAAGTATCATCGTGTCTTCTTTGTGCTGAAGTTCTTGCTATGAATGCAGCATTTTATTGCTAATTTAGAGGGTCCTTAGGCACTTACACTCTCATTTTGTATTACATAAGGGAGGAGGAGAAAGGTAGATTAAAATGTGCCAATTTTTGCCAATGCCTAAAACTACTGATGAGATTTAAAGGAACCCCAGACAGGTGTACTTGAAATGCTTTTTTCTGGACTTCTCTGTCAGTTTAATTTGAGGCATCAAAGTTAAACAAAAAACTACGTAAGTCACCTGTAAAAAATTCCTTATGCACCGTTTCAATGGCAAGGGAGAAAGAATGTTAGAAGTTGCACCTCGGTGTAGCATTTTGATTTCTGGGGGACCAAATAAATATGGATGACTGGCAGTCATCAATAATTATCTTTGTAAGGCACCTGCTCACTGTGTGTCAGATCCAACCTGTCATTTTGTTCTACTTGTCTCCAGCTGTGTCACCTGTGTGAAGCATTTTGTTGCTTCACTTTTTTGCAGACAGCACAGCTGGGGATGTCAACGCATAATTTCCTGAGTACCCTTCAAGTGAAGAAAAATTAGCATCGTTCTGCAGCAGCATGGTAGTTTAGACAGCTTAAGACATCATAGTTCTCTCCAGACTTTACTTAAATATGTTATTTGTGTACTTCATGATACTCTAAAAAGATTCACTGGCTATCAAACAGTATAATCTGACTGAGGTAACTAGAGAAAAGAGGGAATTTTATTTAGTGAGTGTTTTTACTTTCCTTTTAATTTTTTATGCATGTGTGTTGCTAGCACTCAGTATACCAGTAACCCAGAATTTTGAGATCATCATCTCCTGCTGAGAGGTTAGCAGAGGGAAAGAAGCATTGTTCAGGGTGACCATGTAAATATAAACAGTGTCCTCCCTTTAGGCAGTGATTTAAGGCCTGCTTGTATTGGAAATGTAATCCTGTGTTTTTCCTTGCTCTGCTATAATTCAGGGGGAATGCTCCATGTGTAGGAGGCCTGAGTGCAAAATTTGTGATTTATGTGACTGATAAATTGGGGGTGCAAATTTGCTTTTTCCAAAGTGGTATCTGAGGGCCAGGTTCTCAGGTGGTTTAAATCGGTGGAGCTCTGTTGACTTCACTAGAACTGTACTGACTTACACTGGCTAAGGATCTGGCCCTGAAACTTAATCAGGGAATATTGGACTCAGTCCGACCACAACAGATGAGAGGGAATGCATTTGTCCCCTGTTTTCTTCTGCAATCTTCTGTAAAATAAATAAATAAATGAACAAACCCCCAACCAACCAAAAAAGCCATCCCACTAGTCAGGACCAGATCTGAATTTTTACTTTTCTGACACACTGATGTAAGGCAGGCTTGAAAAGACCTCTTACGCTATTTAGATAACATAACTTTTGGCAATCTACTTATAATAGCAAAACTATTGTGGAGAAGGTTTATTCCATTGCTCTGATGTCAGCATGATGAAGTAAGTGACTTTTTAGACCTTTCTAAAAGTAGTCTATTTCCAAACAGCTGAACAGTGTTGCATATCTTTTTACTTTCTACACCTTATTCTGCATTGAGTTAATGCCATGGTTCCCTGCTCTGCAAGATGCACCCTATATTTTAGAACCTGTTTCCTTCAGGTCTGTTAGCATTCTCAATAATACCATGCTGTACTCTTGGGGGTCTGGCAAACAGACACTGCTTAGTCCCCTTACTGTGACCAGTAGTGAGATGGTTACTCATAGGCAGAATTTCTATCTCTGGCAAAAAGGAATGAGGTGAAGGGGTCTTTGGGTCAAATCCAGTGTCCAGTGAAGTCAATGAGAGGATTTTCATTGACTTCAGTGAGGCCTATAGAAAGCAACAGACAGCATGCTTCCCAAAATGAACTAATGCTGTCAGTTTTGGTTTTCTTGCCCACATTTGACTTTTACTATCAAGCAGATTACAAAGGAGCCATCCTAGAGAACAATAGAATTTAACTGTTAACCACAATAAGTAGGAATCTCAGAATGTCCAGTTAAGCAATTGAATGAATTCAGTTGCAGTACAGTGCTCACAGTATTATAGTGGACATTTTGCTTCTCATAATATTGCGGTTGTTTTCTCTGGCATACTTGTTTTGCAATGTTTATGTTATTGATTGTTCAGGAAACTATTGTTACAAAGTTTGGCAAAGATCTGTGACACCCTTTTGTTCTTCACAATGAATTGTTCCCAAAATTTGTGGGCAACCGTATTAGTTTACCAAGATATCAAATACTTAGACACCAAGTAAAAGAAGCTGCAGCCTATATTTTCAATAATGTGTAAATTGGGGTAGGAAATCGTATTTTTTCCAAACACATTTTTGTGGTTAGCATCCTAAACAAAAGCTGTTAGAAGCACAAGTCCCTTAGTGATTTACTGCTGGTTATCACAAGAAAGATAACAGTCTGTTTATATTGCTGTTGTCTTTTCAGTTGATGTTGAGTGCTCATTGCCATAGACTCCAGAGACTGACTGAGAATATACATGTGAAACCAAATAATTATTCCTGATAGAGATAATGTATCTACACTAGTGTATAGATAGTGGTAATTCTTCATGTCATTTAGATAGTAGATAAGAGAGTTGTAGCAATTGGTAGATGAGTGGCTTGAATCACAACATTACACTGCACAATATGGGGTTTGTACTAGTGGTTATTAATACAAATGTATTTACTACAGAGTTACGATTTGCACAGTGATTCTAAATTACTTCACCATGCAAAGGAAATTCAGTTCTTGATTTCACTGCTAAAGGTACTCTCCCTTGTCCTTACTCATTTCCATTAATGTGGAAACAGAAGAGTGGAAGAGATGTTATATTTCCATAGCATTTATGCAAAGAAACTTATTGCTGCTGCCATGCACACTGGTGCTAGAGGTGACATCCGGAGGGTGGAGTGAAATCCCTCCTTCTCTCAACTGTGGGGAGTTTTATTCGTAAGTGTAGGTGGAGCTTTGGATGTTCTCCTTCCCAGAGTACCTACATCTGTTAGTAGTTGCTGGGCTTCCTTATTTACTGGAATTTACAAGTGTTTATTTGTTTTTCTAGAGTGGAGTTATTCTATTCTGGAGCGTAGACTTTGTCTTTGACAGAAAAAATCTTCAATGTTGATGCATACAAAGTAATGGACATTGATAGGAAAAATTTAAACTGCTCAAACACAAACATACAGATTTCTAAATGAGCTCTGTCAGCTAAGCAAATGGAAATAGAAATGACATTGTGGACAGCTCAATAAGGACGTCTGCTCAGTGTGTCAGAAAGGCAAATAAGAATCCAGGATGCATAAGGAATAGGATGGAGAATATGATGGAAAATATTATAATTTCAATACCTAAATCAATCATGCAGCTTTATCTGGAATATTGTATGCAGTACTGGTCACTGCATCTCAAAAAAGTATTTTGCAGAATTAGAGGTGGTTCAGAGAAAGATGATGAGAATGGTTAGTGGCCTGGAAAAAGTCTTGTATGATGAGAGATTGACAAGATTGGGATTGTTCACCTTAGACCAGTGGTGGACAACCTGCGGCCCAGCAGGGTAATCCACTGGCGGGCCGCCAGACAGTTTGTTTACATTTGCACGGCTGCCTGCAGCTCCCAGTGCCGCGGTTCGCCGTTCCAGCCAATGGGAATTGTAGGAATCATTGTAAAATTATATAAAATAATGAATGGTCAAGAAAGTAGATCAGATGTTTCTGCAAGGGATATTCAATGAAATTAAAAAGGTGGCAGATTCAAAACTGATCAAAGAAAACACGTTTTCACGCGACATAATTAGACTGTGGTGCTTTTTGCCACAATATGTCATTGAGACCAAGAACTCAGCAAAATTCAAAAAGGGATTGAACCTTTATATGTATAATGAATATTCAGGATTATGATCGTCATTGGTACCAATTTTTTTGTAAGAGATATTAAAACAATATCTAACTTAAGCCAATCTCTGACTAGTAGAGATCAGGATGAGACCTGACGTGTGTGGGGAAGCAAATTATTCTGCATCTCCCTACTGCGGATTCTTACACCTACCTCTGAAGCATCCAGTGCTGACTGCTGTCAGATAAAGGATTAAATGGAACCTAAGGTGCTATCCAGCATGGCAATTCCTATATTACTAAGGCTTGGTCTACACTAACCCCCTAAATCGAACTAAGGTACGCAACTTCAGCTATGTGAATAACATAGCTGAAGTTCGAAGTACCTTAGTTCGATCTTACCTCGGTCCACACGCAGGAGGCAGGCTCCCCCGTTGACTCCGCGGTACTCCTCTCGTCTAGCTGGAGTACCGCAGTCGACGGCGAGCACTTCTGGGTTCGATTTATCGCGTCCAGACAAGACGCGATAAGTTGAATCCAGAACTTCGATTGCCAGCCGCCGAACTAGCGGCTGGGTATAGACGTACCCTAAGGGTTTCCATTATGAACTGATTATCATATAATTTTGAAGTAAGTAAATTCATATATAAAACATTCCATAACGTTTCTTTAATACAGCCAGATAGATCTCTTGAATTAAAAGAGTGACCTTGAAATGGTGACTGTGATAGTAGCGTACTGCTTTATTAACATTGTAGAACAACCTATTGCTAGACTACCTATTTACTTTAAGATGTGGAACACGGGTACTGAACTTCTTTGCATGGCCTAGTGAATGATTCTTTCCCTAGCAGCAAATCATTTAGCTAACCAGGGGGGAAGAGGAGAGAGAAAAAAGGCTGAAACTTCAAGGCTGAAGCAGGCACGATCACCTAGGACAAGTTTGGCACTGCATTCATAAAAATTCTTTTGTAAAATGTGGCTCAGTCAGAAAATGCAGCTGTAGCAGCCCAGTCTGTGCTTGATGGAAAGCAGACATCCTGCAAGAGACAGAGAAAAATAAGTATCAGACTTATAAAATGGAATGAAAGAAACAACGTGAAAGTGAATGCAAATTGACACCCAAGTTACAACCTCCCGCCGCCATTGTAGTCAATTTAGTTTTGAAAATTTAGGAATTTGAACCTAAATAATTGCTTAGGGAGAAAAAATGTATAAAGACTGCATTTTGTCCATCCTGCATGAATATCTAATTATAGGTGAACTAAAGGGAACTGGGTGGACTGTAGAATCATGTATTATGTCTTTGGGCTGCTGTAATATGAGTTACCACAAATCCCATTCTTCTAAACTGATAAATAAGTGGAATTCATTACAGCTTTTTGACTGTTTATGTTTTCACCGGGAGGCTATTGATATGTGATGAGGCGACGTTAATCATGTGTCTCATCTATCAGCCAGTAACAAGAACACCACACATAGAAATGTAAAGGCTCCAAAAGAAGCAAGGAAGTGCACACACTGGAAAAGATCGAATCCTACCCAGTTAAAATATTACCATTCAACTGTGAATGACTGGATTTAAGCAGCAAATTTGACCAGACAGACCACACAATGAACTCATCAGTGCTAAGACCCACCAGCTTGGAGTAAGAGAGGAAACAAACCCAACCCCGGGTTTTAAGACAAATGCTTTGAAGAACAGTTGATATTTATCAGGTGGTGCTACTGGTTTGGAGTTCTTTAACTGTTCTGTATGAGTAAAAAAAATCTGATAAAGAACATAACAGTATAACAAAGCCAAAGCCATGTTGTAACACAGGAAGCCACAGATCTGAATCCTACTTAGGGGGAAATTGGTCACGGTCCATCTTTAGATTCCTTAAGCCAAACTCATCCCTAGTGTAACTCTGAAGTCAGTGACGTTACACTGGGGAAGAATTTGTCCCCTTGGCTCTGGACTGTCTCTGTGCTTTTGGAGAGATCAAAATAGAGATCCTGCTTGCTATTTTGACAGATTATCATTTGGGAATGGTTTATTTCAGTGGAATTCCCAAGACAATCCTATTCCATCCCCTCTGTGGGCGGTCTCCTTTTCCTTTTGTCTTCTGATCTATTTTCTTTGTTTCTCCTTTGTCTAGATGTAAAATGATAATTTGCCAAACTCTTGCTTAGAAACAATAAGGTATCTTCCCTCTAAATTTTGGAAGTGTGTGTGGAGATGATTAAGTTAGGTCACTTTCAGAGTGACTTTAAGTATCAGAGTGGTACTTTGCCTTACACTGGCTATCGATGTCAAATGTGATAGGTCAAAATTTGCCTGTCTAACTCTGCTTCGAGTTGCTAACACATATGCATGTTCAGTAGAACCTGAGTAATCCACATACAGTATCTTCACACAAAATTGATGGTCTCTCTTCAGCTTTTGGTAAAGATTTCATAGCAGCTGCTCTAGTGAGATCTCATGTTACCAAAACATATTTGATTTATTTAATAAAATGTTATATTTATTAGTACTTTTACTTGCATTTAATCTTCATTATGCCCCTTCCATATGTACAAAAATATAAAAGCATCTCCATTAATATCTAGAATGACGTACATGTCTCCACATCACGACAGAAACTGAACCCTGCCGAAACACCCCTTTTGGCAGAGATCGGAGGGAAGAGCTAGGCCTTGCATTATGCCTGAGGATTCACAAACTTGGGCTCCTTTGACCTCATGGTAGGGTTGCCAACTTTCTAATGGCAAAAAACCGAACACTGCTTCTCCGCCCGCTTCCCCAACCCTTCCCTGAGGCCCTACCCTGACACCGCCCCTTCTCCAAGGTCCTGCCCTGCTCACTCCACCCCCCCTCCCTCCGTTGCTCTCCCCAACCCTCACTCACTTTCACTCGGCTGGGTGAGGGCTCTGGCTGGGGATGTGGGCTCTGGATGGGACTGGGGATGAGGGGTTTGGGGTGCAGGAGAGGGCTCTGGGCTGGGACAGGAGGTTGGGTACAGGGGGGGTATGGGCTCTGGGCTAGGGGTGTGGGCTCCGGGAGGGACTTTGTGTGCGGGAGGGGACTCTGGGCTGTGGCTGGGGGTGGAGTGTTGGGGGCGGGGTGCAGGGTTCCAGTGGCGCTTACCGTGGCTCCCAGGAAGCAGCCACCAGGTCCCTGCAGCCCCTAGGCACATGGGCGGTAAGGGAGACTCCGCTTGGTGCCCTTGTGCATGCATGCGCTGCCCCCACAGCTCCCATTGGTCGTGGTCCCAGCCAATAGGAGCTGCAGAGCCGGCACTGGGGGCAGGGGCAGTGCACGGAGCCTCCCTAGTTGCCCATGCTTCTTGGGGCCACAAGGATCTGGCGGCCACTTCTGGGGGCTGCACGGAGCTAGGGCAGGCAGGGAGCCTGCCTTAGCCCTGGGCCCCTGCTGCACCGCTGACCGGACTTTTAACGGCCCTGTCAGCAATGCCAACCAGAGCCGCCAGGGTCTCTTTTTGACTGGGCATTCCGGTCAAAAACTGGACGCCTGGCAACCCCGCCTCATAGAAGAGGCAGTTCAGGGATTACTGTCTGCATTGGCACATTGTGATGATGAATGTGGTAGAAATATATAGATAGATATATTATACTCTGAGATTTCTCATAAATAATTACAACTACAGTGACAGTTGTAAAAATAAATGAACGAAGTACATTTTTTGACACATTTTCATGTGTGTATACGCTTTGGCTTATTGACTCACGTATGTATGTATGTTCTACTTTTATGGTTTTAGTTTTGCCCTCCCTTGGTGATCAGACATTGTAAATCAGCCCCCTCCAAATCCTGAGATTGGCTTAAAAATGATGAGATAAAAAACAACCCCCACCCCCACGTATTGCAAAATTCAAGATAAAATCACAAGAGTTTGCAACACTGCGTTTTGCTTTCTGTAAGCATGCCCAGTCCTGCTCACATTAAAGTCAGTGGGAATTAGGACTGGACTTCCTTTCTGATTTGTACTTGTAAGCAGGCAACACATAAAACCATGCAATTTGAGTAGACAGCAAAACTGAATGTAAATTTCAGCACCCTTCTTATACTCACATTAAACCTGACTAGTTCAACAAGGAAAACTCTTGTTGAATGTACCTGAGTGGATTGTGGTTCTGATTGTTTTATTGTAATTTTGATCTTTGGTTTTCAATTTAATTTATGGAAATACAACTTGGAAGCCTGATTCTGCAAATAGATACACAGCCACTTGCTCCAGTGCCCAGCCTCACTGACTTCAATGGGATTTCACATCAGAGAAGGTGTTTGAATGTATGGAAGGTGTTTGTATGTATGGGTCTGCTCACAGGATTGAGCCCATGCTAAAGCCTAGTCCTACATTTGCACATGTGAGTAAAATTTATTCCTGGTGTAAGTGTTTGCAGAACTAGGGTCTAATATAATACTCAGTGGCAGATTTGTCAAATATCTTTGATTAGCAAATACAGCAAGTTTGAACACAATAGGTTTTTTCTGTATGTGGGTTACTGTACTGAAGCAAACTGACATAACCTGGAAAGAAAACAGCCCTGATGTGTGGAATTCCCATTAAAATTCTTTTACAAGTTCCAAGTATACAAAATTATCTAATGGCAGATCTTGTTTTTTCCTTCTGAATTTTATGCACAAGCCAAAAAGAGGTAAGAAAGCCAGGGAGGGGGAGATTTGTCAGATAGTTTCATTAAAAAAAATTTTTTTTTTTACTGTTGTGTATGTGATTTTCATGAAACCAAGCACTCTGTAAAATATTTATGAAAATAGGAGCAAACCTTTTTTGGGAGGGAGAGGGAATAACCCAATGGCCTGATCCTGCAACACTTACTTATATCAGCAGACTTATTCAAGTCAGTAGGACTGACCTCCTCAGACATACTTGTTTACTCACCTGCTAAGTAATTCCCTGAGTAAGGTTTTGCGGAATCAGACTCTAATATCTCAGTCCTTCAATGGGACTATTCTCACGACTAACATTAAATGCATGCATAAGTGTCTGCACGATCAGAGCCAAAGGCATTTGTTTGTAGATGCAGCAACATAATATGTTTCCTTGAAGAGCAGGAATTACTAACTGCCCTGCAAGTTGAGCTTTTTCAGTTTACATTAAAGTAAAGCATTTTAAAACAGAACAGACAGATACTGAGGTATAATTTTACAACGTATATTTTACAGTATTTTAGCTCTTTTGATCAGGAGACACTTTATTGGATGACAACCTTGTTTGTTATGCCAGATTTCCCATAAGAAGTCTGTATTTCCTCACTTGAGGGAATATGCTTTTTCTCTAATATTTGTGCCTGCAGCAAATCCTTAAAGGTATGAGTATAAGGGCATGGCTACACTTGTGAGTTACAGCGCATTAAAGCAGCCCAGCGCGCTCTAACTCACTACCCGTCCACACTGGCAAGGCACATAGAGCACTCTGACTCCATGGCTAGAGCGCTCCTGGTAATCCACCTCGGTGAGTGGAATAACGTTTGATGTGCCCCCGCTGCAGCGCCGCAGCACCAGTGTGGACGCCCTGGTATGTTAATGCGCTCTGATCGGCCTCCAGAAGTGTCCCACAATGCCTGTTCTAGCCACTCTGGTCATCAGTTTGAACTCTACTGCCCTGCCCTCAGGTGACCAACCGTCAGACCCGCCCTTTAAATTCTCTGGGAATTTTGAAAATCCCCTTCCTGTTTGTTCAGCCAGGTGTGGAGTTCTCTCAGTGACTCTTTCCAGGTGACCATGCCTCCACACACCAGGCAATCCCCAGTATGGAGCAATGGCAAGGTGCTGGACCTCATCAGTGTTTGGGGGGAGGAAGCTGTCCAGTCCCAGCTGTGCTCCAGCCACAGGAATTACGATACCTTTGGGCAGATATCAAGAGACATGATGGAAAGGGGCCATGACCGGGACACACTGCAGTGCAGGGTTAAAGTGAAGGAGCTGCGCAATGCCTACCACAAAGCCCACGAGGCAAACTGTCGTTCCGGTGGTGCTCCCACGACCTGCCGTTTCTACAAAGAGCTGGACGTGATACTTGGGGGCAACCCCACCTCCACTCCGAGTACAACCATGGACACTTCAGAGCCCAGTTCAACAAGGCAGGAGGAGGAGGAGGAGGAAAGCAGGAGCGAGGGTGCTGAGGAGGAGGAAGACACCCCGGAATCCCTAGATGCATGCAACCAGGAGCTGTTTTCAAGCCAGGAGGAAGGTAGCCAGTCGCGGCAGCCAGTGCTTGGGGAAGGACAAACACCAGAGGAAGTGCCTGGTTAGCAGCTTTTATTTTGGGAAAGAAGTTATTTGGTGCAGGCTCTTGGTGCGAGGAGGGTTAGGGCTGTGTGCATGCCTAGATGCGGAATAGGGCGTTGATGTGCTCTCTCACATCGCGGTAATCAGCCTCAGTGATCTCTTCAAAGGTCTCATCCAGAACTTGGGCAATGCGCTTGCGCAGGTTTCTTGGGAGAGCCACTGTGGTCCTTGTCCCAGTCAGGCTAACATGTCCCCGCCACTGTGCCATGAGGGGCGGGGGGACCATTGCTGCACACAGGCAAGTTGCATATGGGCCAGGGCAGGAGCCACATTGTAGTAGAAGACCCTCCCTTGCTTCCTAGGTCACCCTCAGCAGTGAGATATCTTCCAGGACGAACTCCTGTGGAAAATGTGGGGACAGTGTTCAGTATAGGGGACCCCTGCAGCTGTTGGCTCTCCCCAAGGCACAGAAACCCAGAGGACAGTACAGACGTGAAACAATCAGTCCCCCTTGGCCCTGTGCTTACTCACCATTTTGGGGCTCCTGTGGGTTATGTGAACTTGCTTTGGGACGGGCAAATTACCGTATATACTCTTTCATAAGCCGAATATTTTTGGTAAAAATGTGACGCATCAAAGAGCGGGGGTCGGCTTATAAACAGGTCTGTACCAAAATTTGCTGATTTTAAACTCTATGGAATCATTGAATTGAATATCTAATACATTGTCATTTTGTTTACCTGGAGCGTCTGCAGGCATGGAGCCCCTCAGCTCCCTGTGGCCGCGGTTTGCCGTTCCCAGCCACTTCCTGCAGCTCCCATTGGCTGGGAACAGCAAACCTCGGCCACAGGGAGCTGAGGGGCTCCATGCCTGCAGACACTCCAAGTAAACAAAACATCCCGACCCGCCAGTGGCTTACCCTGACGGACCAGGAGCCAAAGTTTGCCAGCCCCTGAAATATAGGGTCGGCTTATGAAAGGGTCATACAGTTTTTGCTATTTTTACCTAACCAGCTTGGGGTGTCGGCTTATAAACGAACGGGCTAATGAACGAGTATATACGGTATGCTATTGTGTAGACTGTGCTTGCCCTTAAGTATGGGGGGATCATTGCTCTGTCTGGTGTGAACAATGCTGCCTGTGTTAAGTGCTGCATTTTGCCTTTAAAGATGCAACCTTGAGATCTCAGTGGTCCGCGTTATCACCCTCCGAAAGACTGCAAAGAATTAGGAAGAGGCCACGTAGAAGCAAAGAAGACATGCTGCATGAAGTAATGCAGCAGTCCCTTAACGAGAATCTAAAAGCGCAGGAGTGGAGGGAGAGTGAAAGGAGGATCCACCAGCAGAATGCAGATCGCCGGCACATAAGCGCGAAGCTCCGGCAGCAAAGCACGGATCGGCTGATAAGCATCATGGAGCGCCAAGTGGACTCGATCCAGGCGCTTGTAGCCATGCAGGCAGAGCACTACCGCCCCCCGCAGCCCTTTTCCCAAAACTCTTTCCCTTGTGCCCCCATGTTACCGCCAACCCACTTTCCCCAACATCCGGGTTCTTATTGCCACCAGCTGCCTCCAACACCTGTAGCTTCACCACCCAGCCCTGAAAACTGCGACCCTTACCCACTGCACTCAACCCCCATCACCATGCAGTATAGCCATCCTGAAGTGCAGCACTCCTTGCACAGCACTCCAGACAGGAAGGCTGAGTATGAGAACAGGACATACGCAAATCTGTGATTGCACCGTTCCCCACCCCACCCCCTTGCCCTTTCTGTTTCCCAAGCAGTTGTTTCTTTTCAATAAATGAATTTTCTTTTCAATAAATGGATTTTTTGGCTTGAAAACATTCTTTATTATTGCATAAAGTAAAAGATACCTTAGCCCAGGAAAGCAACAGGCACTGCAAGTCAGCATAGCAAACACAGATTCCTACTAACATTGGAACCACTTCAATTCACTCCCGTGCAGGGCACCAGACATTACTGGTGGCTTTCAGCCTCAAATTGCTCCCTCAAGGCATCCCTAATCCTTGCAGCCCCACGCTGGGCCCCTCTAATAGCCCTGCTCTCTGGCTGTTCAAATTCAGCCTTCAGGTGTTGAACCTCTGAGTTCCATGCCTGAGTGAATCTTTCACCCTTCCCTTCACAAATGTTATGGAAGGTACAGCACGCAGATATAACCACAGAGATGCTGTCATCGGCCAGGTCCAGCTTCCTATACAGAGAGGTCTCCAAGGATCACAATGGGCATTTCGACTTCCCCTACGGTGATCTTCTGGTCTGGGAAAAAAGTCCCATCCTGCAGCTTCCTGAACAGGCCAGTGTTCCAAAAGATGCGTGCGTCATGCACCTTTCGGGCCAGCCTGCGTTAATGTCAATGAAACGCCCACGGTGATTCACAAGTGCCTGGAGAACCATAGAGAAATACCCCTTCCGATTAATGTACTCGGAGGCTAGGTGGACTGGTGCCAGAATTGGAATATGTGTCCCATCTATTGCCCCTCCGCAGTTAAGGAAACCCATTTGTGCAAAGCCAGCCACAATGTCATGCATGTTACCCAGAGTCACGGTTCTTCTGAGCAGGATGCGATTAATGGCCCTGCAAACGTGCATCAACATGATTCCAATGGTTGACTTTCCCACTCCAAAATGGTTAGCGACTGATCGGTAACTGTCTGGAGTTGCCAGCTTCCAGATTGCAATAGCCACCCACTTCTCCACCATCAGGGCAGCTCTCAATCTCGTGTCCTTGCGCCGCAGGGTGGGGGTGAGCTCATCACACAGTCCCATGAAAGTGGCTTTTCTCATCCGAAAGTTCTGCAGCCACTGCTCATCATCCCAGACTTGCATGACGATGTGATCCCACCACTGAGTGCTTGTTTCCCGAGCCCAAAAGCGGCGTTCCACAGTGGTGAGCATGTCCCTGAATGCCACAAGCAATCTCAGGTTTCAGAGTAGCAGCCGTGTTAGTCTGTATCCGCAAAGGTGCCACATGTACTCCTGTTCTTTCTACAAGCAATCTCGTGTCATATGCGTTACTCGAGTTGATATTGTTGGAGTCCTCACTGTCAGTTTGGATCTTAAGGAGTAACTCGACTGCCAAATGTGACGTGGTGGCGAGACTCGTCAGCATATTCCTCAGCAGTTCGGGCTCCATTCCCGCAGACCGAAAGGGAAGACAGAGCGCACAGCACAGAAAACATTGAAAGATGGCCCCAAAGGTGGACGGAAGCACAGGGATTGCTGGGATGCGAACCGACGCATCACCTCCCCTTCCCACAAGAATGCCCCGCACCCCTCATCCCCTTCCCACAAGCCACAGCACCAGAATGGGAAGAGGTGTTCTGTGGAATAGCTGCCCATAATGCACCGCTTCCAATGCCGCTGCAAGTGCCTCAAATGTGGCCATGCCAGTGCGCTTGCAGCTTTCCCTACTGTGCTCTCCAAAGGGTGGTTTAACTCAAATCTGCAAGTGTAGCCATACTGAATGGTATGCATGTGATAGGATTAATCCCAAACATTTAGTTAGGCATGTTCAGAGCTAATTGCAGAATATTGGACCTTAGGCTATTCTGGCCACATCCTGCAATTTGGTTTTCATGGGCGTACACTTGTGTCCTTAGTTACCCCTCCTGATACATTTCACTACAGCTCAGTGTTAAAGGGACAGTGCCAGTTTGAAATCTAGTCAAATTAAAAACAAACCAAACAAAAAAAGGTTAAAAAGGGCATTTCGAGTACTAAACCAGCTCTGTGACCCCCTGTCAAGTTTGAGGGTTTTACAGCCATGATTTGGGTTGTTTTTTTTTTTAAATTATTTTTCTCCTCTATTGTGGTCACTTAATAGTTAAGAAAATATGTCTGGCCTCCTCTACATGGTGTTGGTTTTACTTATATATTTCTAAAGGATGATAAGTTGAATTCTCCCTAGGGGGTTTGGTCAGCTGTGCCATGAGAAGTCTCTGCTGGTTAAAGTTTGTTTTGCTTATCTGGGCCTTTTCAGTGTTTGTCAGATCCCCTGCTGAGTGAAAGGTGTTTATATGAGTGCTGCCTGATGGGGTGATACTTCTGGGACTTTCTTATACTGGTCAGTAGATTGGGACTTGAAGCTCAAATCTAGGGCGCACAGTTATAATTAACTGCTGGGCCTCAAACACAGTCCTTTAGCTGCAGATAGATTTTCAGCAGAGCTTGACCTTTGATGGTGCATGAATGTCTAATCAAGTTTTGATACTGATTAATAGGAGTGGACAGTTTTCTAGGAAACAAACAGATTTATCTTAGTGTTTTAGGATTTTTGTTTTAGGATCCAGGCCTTATTGATCAGGGCCGGCTCCAGGCACCAGCGAAGGAAGCAGGTGCCTGGGGTGGCCAATAGAAAGGGGCGGCACGTCCAGGTCTTTGGCGGCAATTCGGCGACGGGTCCTTCACTCTGTCTCTTCCACTTGGGCGGCAGCGCAATCGTTTTTGTTTTTGTTTTTCTTCGCCGCTTGGGGCAGCAAAAAAGCTGGAGCCGGCCCTGTTACTGATCATACCAAGTTAGCATTTGCAGGATGACCCATTATTTTTACCTGGACTGCCTAGGATATTGTTTTGCTCTGCTTTCATTTCTCTGTGGTCTGGTCCCATGGGGTGTGAATGTGTCCTATGCAAAATGCTGAGCATCTTCCATTTCCATTTAAGTAAATGGGAACTCAGGTTGCTCAATACCTCTCAGGAAAGCACCATAACACACTAGATTGGGAACTTAAAGGGACACCAATAATGTGAAAATTAGTCAAATAAAAAATAATTAGTTAAAAGTACTTGCAGGTCCTTCACATGCCGGAGACCCTGTTCCAATTTTAGTGGCTTTACCATAGTATTTTATTTATTTAAAATCTTCCTCTCTCCCTTTTGCTGAATGTGAAAGAGCCACACAAACAACAGAGGGAAACTAACTAAACATCAGCAACCATGAAACAGTGTATACCCAAATTGTTGTCAAAAGCACAAACTAAACAATCTGAAACAATCAGAAAAAATATTGGTTTCTCTAATCACTTCAAGTTACAGTGTAATATTCGGGGGTTACTTGAAACAATGATAGGTTAAAAAAATCAGATTTTTTTTTTAAAAGGTTGATATTGACCCATTAACTTGCAGCATACGTGAGGGGTAAATATATGAAATGGGATGAGGTGACAAGATTCCCTTGATGTGTAAGGGTAGTGACAAGTTCAAGGGGAATCTGGGATAAAAGCATCTGCCTTATGAAAGCTTGTAATATAAACTTCATAAGTTAGAGATTCAAAATTAGACATAACATCCGATATTATAGCAAGCAGTATTATAGACAAGGCCTCATGCACATTGACCCTAAATTCTGTGGCGCTCATGTGCAGCTGATAGGAAATTCCATGGGAGCTTCATTTAAATTAAAAAATTGAAATTTATGAATGAATAGATATGAAACAATAGATTAGTACAATACTTCCAGTTATATTTATCATCAAATTCTCTATCTGTGTAGGCATGGGAGGTAGTTGGCATTGTGGGATAAAGACATTTGCTGGAAATTTCTGCTAAAATGCTTAGCAGTAAAATTGTACTGTCCTGCCATTTAAATGATCATCAATAGTCTTCATAGTTAACACTCCACTGATTTGTGGTTGACACCTTTCAGACCTATTGTTTCAGGCTGTTAGCAGACTCAAAAGACAACACTGAATTGGTTCTAACTCTGCTCACATTTTCAAGGTTGTTTTCACAACTAGAAAGGCTAAAAACATAGGGCCAGTTCCTCAGCTGATATAAATCAGCAGCCCATTGTTTTAAATGAAAACATATATTCTAGAGCACAAGGCTGTGTCTACACTGCCACTTTCAGTGCTAAAACGTTTGTCGATAAAGCATGTCTACAGTGGCTGCGCTGTAACGTGGGTAGTGTAGACATACCCCAATTTTGCAGCAATGAGTAGAGTCAGTGGTAAATGTTGCAGCCATTTTTTATATTGCGCTTTAAATTTAAAGATGAATTGAAGTGCTTTTAACAAATAAAAGAAATTGTTTAAGATTCAAAATCAGTAACATACAATAGATGTAGAGTCAAAAATGATAGTCTAGTCAGTGTTATGTTTAAAAAAAGGTTAGTTGAAGAATCATTTCGTTCCTTTGGGCTTTATCCTGAGTGATGCTGTGCAACCTTAACTCGCTGGGTCAGATTTTCCAAAATTGCTCCACCCCTATACACTTAGTGCACTGATTTTTGAAAGGAGTTTAGCAGATTGGATGCTGAGCTCTTTTGAAAAGGTCCCAGTTATTGGTGCTGAGCACTTGAGAACCTGGTCCTCATTAGCTGCTCTGTGAGTTGCAAATTCTCAACATCTCTCAGAATCAGACCCTTGTTTACCTGCCAAGTTCTGGGATCTTTGTTTTCCTCTGTTAAGAGCTGGTATAATCACTAACACTTAAAATATGCAGAGAGCTGCATTCCTTACATTCCATGAGGCATTAATGATGTCACCAACTGCTTCAGGATAAATACATAGCCCTGACCTCAAGTCTTTGCAGGTAAAACGTCTTTGAATTTGCATTTTTAAAGGCATTTATTTGTATTTTTTAACATCTGCTCGTGTATTCAGTTAATGATTTAGAATCTCAGGTGGTTTTGTTTATTTCAAAACAGCATTTTAGTTCACCTTCAAACTATTACAGATTCTTCTAAGATCTCACAGTGCTCTCAGAGCTTGCTTTCTTTCCATCCAATTTCAGTTCTCAGTTGTTCAAAGATGATTTTATTTTGTTTTGCATGTGTGATATATAGACCTTTGTTCTGGTGTGTGTTTTAATAGAAGCATGCCTAAATAAACTTGCCAACAGAAATGAATGTAGTGCTCACCAGACCAGCATAATGAAGAAGCTGTAGCCCTTGCTGTCACTTAAGACAGAGAGGCAGGGCAGTGAAGCTTAAAGGGACTTATTGGAATAGATTTCACTAATTCAAACCGATTTTACTGTCTTCTTGAGTGAATCAGTTTTTGTGCTTCTGACCTGTATTTACACATGGTTCAGTGTGATGAGCAGTTAATTAGATTCACGAGGTACAGATACCACCAGGGGATCAATTTTCATCTTCTCTCTGTCTAGGCTCCATATTTCTATGGTCCCTTTTGCTGTAATATCTGAGCACCTCACAAACATCAGTGAATTTATCCTGATAATAACCCCATAAGATAGGGAAGTGTTGCTATCTACAAATTACAGATGGAGAACTGAGGCACAGAGAGATTGAGTGACTTGCCCAAAGACACAGAAGATCTGTGGTAGAGCTAGGAATGGAACCCAGATCCTCTGCGTTCCAGTCATGTCTCAAAAACAAGACCATCTTTCTGTCTCTCCTTCAGGTCCTGATTCTGGAAAATCCATCTCAATTTAGGAAGGCGCTTAAGTACATATGCTTAACTTTTGAGCATGGTGCTTGAGAGCCGTCCTGAATAGATGATGTTTTCCTGAACTGGATTCAAAAGTGAAAACCTGTGAAGGGGGGGGGGGGGGGGGAATCTTAGACATTTACTATCATTACCAAGTAGGTTGTGCTTTTAGAAGACCGTCATAGTAGAGTGTTTTGGGAAAAATGGCAAATTGATTTTCTAATATCAGTGCTTGTTTTTCAGTGGAGTAAAACTGCTGCTCTGTCACTTCTTTTCTAATTTTCACGAAAGTAAAGTTGGTGTTGGTTTCTTGAGAAAAAATGCCAACTAGATAGAGTATTTTTAATCTGTTGTTTTTTAGATGATCCACTTATGCCTTTAGAACACACTCAGTGCTCTTTAATTGTTATGCAGTGCTTAGATTTGATGGTGTTAGGTGCCTTAGGAAAATGATAGATACACAGAAAGAGCTATGCATTAATGGACATGTCAAGAGTACAGAAATGGGCTGTTTATACTACAAAACACCTTTAATAACTATCACAGTTAAAGATTTAAAAATCTAACTTTATCTCATTATGTAGTTCATGCTCAATACTATTTGTTTAATAAGTTGCTTCTCTTTAAGAACCTATTATTTCTGAAATAATTAACAAATTTGGGGGGCCTTTTTGTGTTCTGCTAGATTGCCTTATAAGGATCTTTTGCAGCTATATGCTAGATTGAAATCTTAGAGCAGTGATACTCAGATGGAGGCTTCGGAGCTGCAAGTGGCCCTTTAATGTGTTTCCTGCACCTCTCTGCAGCACATGATATTAAAACACAATGTGATTTAATTATTACAATCAGGGTGTTTCTACTATGTTGTTAACCAATTATAGGATACTTGAGTTAGTCATTTTGCTCTGAGAATAATTTCATATATATATATTCATTTATTTATTTATAAATAGTAAATGAAACAATGTATTCACACTACCGTCGCTCTTTTGAGTAATGCTGATCGCTGATTTGGCTCCTGAACCACTGAGGTCTAAGTATCAATGTCTTAGTAACCAAAGAGGAATGGCTGCTTGTCTCTTTTGGAACTGACATGCTGGACTGAAGCTTTGTTCATATTTTTGGAGAGACAATTAATCTGATGGCATTTTTAAAATTTTCCATATGTGCATAATGGCTTACTCAGGGCCCACTTCAGTCTTCAGCTACATAGACTCAATTCCTGTTGACTTCAGTGTGAATTGCATTCAATGCGAATTGCATGAGTGTATCTGAAAGGGGCATAGGAACATATGCTTTTTTTACCATCCTCAGGGCCGTCCTTAGGCATATGCAGCATACTCAGCTGAGTAGGGCACCTGAAAATTTGGGGCACCATTCCCCTCAGTGGCCGCGCCTGGAATCCTCTCTTCTCTAGCCCCTTCCCCGCACTGGGCCGGCAGGCTTCTCCCCAACCCTTCCTCCTCCCTCTCTCCCTCCCAGTAAGCTGAGGGCTCCAGCCTCCGGCTCTGCCGCCCCTGCCCCGGGTAGCCCAGAGTGGCGGGGCTGGTCACTAGCGGCATGGCGGCCTGACCCACCGCCACCCAGAGTGGAGTCCCTCCCTGGACCCTGCCTGCCTGCGCCACTCGGTCTCCGGTGGGGGCTGGGCTGGGGACAGGACAGGAGGAGCGAAACTTCCATGTGAGTCAGAGTGGGGGGAGAGGGGGAGCCGGGTCAAGGGGAGGGACAGAGGGAGGGACAGGCTTAAAGTGACAGGGGGCTCACTGTCTCTCACACTTCCCTAACACACACACACACACACACACACACACACACACACACACACACACACACACACACAGTCTGGCTCTCAAACTCACATACACTCTGCCTCTCACGAGTCACAGTCCTCCAACACAGATTGTCACACACAGTCTCACACTCCCCAACACACACTCTGTCACACAGTCCCCCAACACACACACACACACACACACACACACACACACACACACACACACACACACACACACTGGGTTTCTCTCTGTCTCTCTCACATGCACTGGCGCTCTCTCTCTCTCTCTCTCACACACATACACATTATTGTTGTTGTTATTACTGCATGGTACTTCCTGTCAAAATGCTCGTGGTGAGCCAGGAGTGGCGAGGGGCTATGGGAGGGCCGTGGGCTTTGGCAAGATGCAACCCCCCATGTGTCAGCGCGAAGCCTGCCTTGAGCCACTGCCGCAGCGTCTGTGTGTGTCAGCAATGGGGAGAGGTGTTCTGGGGGTCAGCGGGAGGGGGTGGTGGCTGTGCCCCCTCGACATACTGGGGTCAGCGGCGTTGGCTGGGGACCACCTTTAGTGGAGCATAGGGGCACCAGTTTAATAATACTGTGTAGGGCCCCATAAATCCTAAGGACAGCCCTGACCATCCTCCTTAATTTATTATAGTACAGCTACACTCTTCCATACCCTACATTCGATGTTTGCTGACGTTAAGTGATCTAAACTGATCACTAAGTTTGAATAGTGCCTTAAGAAACGGCTTTTAGGAATGTAGGATTTGCCACACCACCCTATGCCAGTAGGAGAGAGACAGTCCTCTGACTCCTGCAGTGGCCAGTGACTAATTTTCCATAGGGATGTGAAAATTCACCAAACGTTGCTAACCAGTTGTGCAGTAGTCTATGCTATAGTGATCAGTGTGTCTTCAAATATTACATTTGATGACATCATTATTCTTAAATAGATGTTTTAGGCAAGGATTTGGGTTCATGGTCAAAGACAAGGATAATCTTGGATTTGATGACAACAAACTCTTGGGAGCTGTTCTTAGGAGATGTATTTGCTCCCACATGGTTGGTATCACTAGATTTGATCCTCTAGAAGTGGCAGTCTCATGAGCTCAGTAGTTTGCATGAGTTTTCCACTATCTTGAGCTGAAACCCCATGAGAGTTCAACTGCATCTGAATCAGAATGTTGACCTTTTTCCTATTTTTGATCTGACCCAGAGATTCTCCATGGAGATTGTCCTTCCAGGTTCAAGTTATATCTCATCTTTGCTAAAAATGCAATTTACATCCTTGCAAGATTTCAGGGTACCTAATATACTTAGCACTGTGCAAAAGCATCTTTTTTTCCCTGGATGGAAAAATTAGTCTGCCTGACAGTTCTCCTCTTTGCAGTAATCTTGAAGTAATTCTAATTTTTTAAACTCGCTAGAGCCTCATAATGCAAATTATTTCTCAGCTAAATATAGATGTTAACCCACTGTAAGTCAGGAAAGAAACTGGAGGGGAAAAATAGTGTTCCTCTTCTTCCAGCTTCTGTTCATATTTTGCAGGTTACCTTCACAAGAGTAAGGGCCAGAGGCTCAAATCAACATTTTCAAATCCATAAGTAGGCTCCTAAATAAAAGTGCCTGATCTGCAGAGATGCTGAGTGCTCGCAGCTCCCTCTTCAATCTTCTCTGCTTCCACTTGAACAGCAGCAGAGTAGTTTGCCAATCTGGAATTCAGATCTCTAGGGATGGAAATGGACTATGGCCTGAGTGGTGCATTACAGCCTTAAAGGCATATGGCCAAATCCCGAGCCATCGTGCAAAGAAGCACAGGAAGAATGGTCCTGTAGGTAAGACACTGGACTAGAACTCAGGAAATCTGAGTTTAGTTCCTAGCCCTGCCATATTCTTCCTGTGTATCCACTTAATCTCCCTGTGCCTCCTTTCCTCATCTGTTAAAAAATGGAGAAAATAGTACTTCCTTTCTCCCACCCTTTGCTTGTTTTATTTATTTAGGTTGTAAGCTCTTAATTATCTATACAATGCATAGCATGATGGTGCCTTGAAGGCACTACTGCAATAAAAATATTATCAAGGGAGTTCTGCACGCCCATTATCATGTGGCAGCCTGCTCTAAGCCATTCTTCCCTGCATTGACAGGATGACTCTTGTGACTAATATATCCTCATGCCCCTCTCACACTTTGTCTGTCCCGTGAGGGTAGGAGTTTGCCCTGGACTTATTTGATGTCTAAGAGAAGTGAGGCATACACTTTCATTAAAAACCGTAAATCACGTTGAATAAAAAAAGATAGGTAGAAATGGGTGAAGGGTTAATATCTGGGTGTGTAAATTTATGACTGGTAGGTGTCCTATGTACTCTGTTTCTCCAGCCTCCTTCTCCAGCCTACTGCGTATATGACATTTTCCTAAGAACCAGTGATTGATATGCTCAATTCTTGCACTATTGATCTCATATAATCTTTCTAATGTCTCAAAGTATAATTATGCTATTAATATGCTGAGGATAGTGCAAATACAATAAACTGATCTTTTGACACACCTTGAATTTTTCACACATCGTATAATACCCATAAATCTGGGACAGTCTGTGTTATGTTATATACTATTTTATAATCTGGGTTGTTGTCTATAGTATGATGACCAATTGCTGCTGCTCTTCCTAAGCCAATCCCCTTCATTCAATCCATGGTGCGTAGTTTACTTCAAAGCCTTGCCCTTGAAGTTGATGGCATTGTGCCTTCATGTGGAACGGACTGATCTTTTTTGTCTGTCTGTTTCTACAGTAAATATGGTAGCTAAGCACTTCAAAATGGAAACTTTTCTGTCCGGTTTCTGGGCCATATGGACCATAACAGGCATGCAGTTTCCCTTAGGTCAGTTATTTGGGTGTTTTTAAAGTCAGTCCATCTAATGGCAGTGTTGTTACTGGTATCACTTCTGAAAGTTTGATACGGTCTCCCTTGTGTATGAAATGAAAGGATTTCACTGTGCATCTCAGCAATTGGCTTCCATTATTTATGGTTTATTCTACATATGGCACAGAATTTGGACCCAGAATCCAAACACACCTGAAATTTGGGAAGGTTTGATTCTAGATTCAGGCTTGTTGACCCCTGTTTCTTATGGACTACAGAAATACTCATCTGAATTTTTGGGGAAATATAGATTAGGAGCTTATTAATCAAAACTTGCCTGCTCAGGCTCATCTCTATTTCATTCTAAAATTGTACATAGACCAATCCCACCTGACTATGCTGCTTAATAAATCAAGCCAAACGTGGGTCAGGAATTGAATCCTTGGGGATGCTATCCTCTATTGATCCTGCCTGGAATTATCACTGTGATCCTGTAGGAGATGTCATCATTTTCATATACTTTTCTTTTGATTTTGCTTTGATCTTGTCTCAAAGGAGAGTTGTGTTGCTTACAAGGAAATGCCCATCTTGAACTAAGATAGATGAAAAACAGATCAACTGCACACATCTGGCTGCAGAGCCTTTGGCCCTTGTAACCAAATTCTGAAGTCTAAAGTTCCCTAAGGCCTTCACCATGTCTAAAAACTTGTGAGCTTTACAGAGACTTATAGGTGTTCTCTCAAGCAAATATTCACTCTTCAAGTTTGCACAGAGATGAAGAACTTGCCATGTCATATCTAATTAGCTGGATCCAGTCCATAGGCCTTCATGTCATTATGTCTTATTAGGTGTTTGTACATTTATGAAAATTCCTTGCTCATACTAACTAGTGCCTAAATGTTTAAGGCAGGACAAGCAGTAAATTAGATCCAGGAACCAGTATTGACCAGTGTGATAAGGGTTAGATTCTCTGCACTTGAGAATGAGAGAATTATGATTCAGATAGAGAAGTGAGTTTCCCACTGTTGCAAAATGTAGCTACTCCTAAAGTGGGGATGGGAGGGGCAGGGGAGGCCTACATTTTTTTATTAAGCAGCAAGTAAATAAAAAGAATGAATAGGTTTTCACTTACTACTGCAGTACAATGGGACGGTGGAAATGGGCCAGTATACCCTAGAGCTACATGAGAATGCAAAAAATTAAAACTGATTTTCCTGTAGTTTCATCTTGCACCTTATGATCCCCACAATCCAGCTTACTCGGGAATCAGGGGAAGAAGTAGCTGACTTCTCTTCCTTATATATTCTTGACAGACCTCTCCCCCAAAGTCCTAGACTTCCTCTTTCACCTTCATTCATCCTCGGCAGTAAGTCCCACTGGCCTTATACTCTCCCTCCTGTTCCTGTCACCTTTGGGTCAGCTGGGTCCACACAACTCTTCAGACCAGGACCATTCGCTTTACTTTCATCATGCTGCACCTTGGTGGGAGGGGAGAACTACCCCAACCACCTACTGTTGACAAATGGAACATAGAAAATCATTGCTAGGCTCTGCCACTGACCCTTTGAATTACACAATTACCCTCAGCAATTTCCACCCAGACCTGAGTTTTCTCAGTTGCTTGGGAAACGTAGTGAGACGCTGTTGTATTAACTAGAACAGAAATAACTAAAAGGGCTTGCTGAATCACTGGCTGACCTGGTAGGTTTGATGCTGTATTGTCAGAATACTTTGGAGATGAGGAATGATTTGTGCTTATGTTATACATCACTACACAGCTTTTGCTATGAAAAATCAGCCCAGTATGGGTATTTGTCAGTGGTCAGACTTGTGTTCTGTTCACTCTGGAGTACCTTCTTTCAGAATTGGCTCTGATCCTGAGAGATGTTTTATGAGTTGTTGGTGCTCAGAGTTCAATGAACTTGATATCAGACTCCAGTTTGGAATGTTTAGGGGGGAAAAAAAGCTGTAATACAGGTTTTGAAAGTCCATAGCCAGAGGGGACCTTTGTGATCATCTAGTCTGACCTCCTATAGAACACAGGCCATAGAACCCAAAGTAATAATTCCTAGAGCATATCTCTCATTTCCATTACATTATTGTCAATATTTAGAATAATAGTACACTACAATGGTGGGGTTGTCCACCACCACACTATGCACCATAGCCGTCCACTCGATGGAGTGTGACATTCAAATCTGTGTGATCATAGCACTCTCTTTTGGCTCAACACTATGACACAAACTACCGTTTCTACTGAAATCTCTAAAGAGATAATGTTACTTTCTAGTGGTTGCAGCCTGCAGTGGGTATAAGCCCTGATACTACAAATGTGGCTTTTATACTGGTTACCTTTATTTTGGCCCTTGTGGGTAGAAGTCAGACTGATCTTTGTGATACCTTCTAATGAGTCAGTAGCGTCCACACAGTGCTATCACTATGTTGTCTATGTGAACATGGTGTTAAACGATGGAACGATAATATATGTTAAAGACCAGTAATGAGTGTGTTGTGTCGCTTTCTATTTTGAAAATATAGTATCTTACCTGGCATTTTCATGGCACTTGAAAAGACAGTTTGACCATTTCAGCGCTATATATTAAAGAAATCCAGAAATTGAACTCTGTAGTGCTAGCAGGCTTGGTGTCCATGCCATCCCTTTCATGGGTTTGGGATTGATCTTGAGTAGTTAATTAGTCTTTCCAAGCAATCCTTATAATATGTCTCCCACCTTTTACAAACATCAGTTGGGTACTGCTCTCCAACTCTTTTGGCCAAGACAAGGTAGGATGCACTAACATCAACTTCAGGTGTTAAATATTTGCTTTGTATTGTAGCCCAGTAACGAAAGGGTCAAATGAGTAAGCTGTACATGAGCTAAACTGGAGTCCACGTGTCCTAATGTCAACGTTTAAAGTAGTTTGCTTTGTGATCTACCAGCACTTGTAGGCTAATCTGTTTTTTGTGGGGTTTTTTTCTCTGCTGAAGAGCATAGAGCTGCTGAATAAGAAATGTATTAGCTTCTAATATGCATTGCTGTTTGGAATCTTTGCATCCTTAAGCAATTCCAAATTGATGCTTTATGATTTTTCAGTTCACAGTATCGGGAACAAATGATTTCAGGGTTGTTTAGTGAAATGGCAGCCAGTGTAAAAGAGGAAAAATGAGGCTTTACCATCTCGGCCTAATAAAATAAAATTCTTGCTGCTGATTCTTGGTCCTCTTTGCATATGCTGGTATTTTCTGACTTTACCTTATCCATTTTGCTGCATTTAAAACAACATGGCATTCAACATATGCTGAGTTATGAGAATTAAATTTGCCACTCTCATTTAAAATATGTTTAGAGTCACCATAATTCTATTTAACTAATGACAAACATGGCAATGTACACACACTTTGCTGCATTGATTCGTCTTTGACTTGCATTCTATTCACCAGTCTCCAAGTGAGTTTACATTTTAGAAGAGAGATTTTTTTTACAGTTCTCTCTCTCTGGTCACCCAGAGAGAGTAGAAGAAGGGAAGAGAAGAGAACTAAAACAGAGTGAGAATCCAGTGATGGGGGACATTGAGGGTACATCTACACAGGGATAAAAGACTGCGACATGGCTACAGCTGGCCTGGGTCAACTGGCTTAGGCTCGCTGGACTTGGGCTGCAGGGTTAAAAATCACTGTGTAGATGTTTCGGCTTGGACTAGAGCCTGAGCTCTGGAACCCTCCATCCTCGCAGGGTCCCAGAGTTTGGACTCCAGCCCAAGCCTGAATGTTTACTTATTCAGCCCCAGAGCTTGAGCCCCACAAGCCCAAGTCAGCTGACCCAGGCCAGCTGCAGTTTTCTTATCCCTGTGTAGACATAACCTGAGAGGGCTTTCTCCAGCCTAGTCTCTTGTTTACTGACACTGCCTCTTCAAATGAGAGTACTGCTTGGGATATATAATAGCTATTGTAAAGCTATTGTAAAGTTTGTTGCAAAGATTTTTACTTGCTTAGCACGTTCCCAACGTGTAGACGCTCATAAGGAGCCCTGATTGTACTGAGTGTTTGAAAGAAGTGGTTTCCCCCCATGACTTACTGTGCTGTTAGCTGGACGGTTTTGTGAAGCCATGTTAATCGCCACAATTTACAGTTCTCTGCATCTGTGCTGAGTTGTTAGGAAGGCTGAGAGTAAGAGGCACAGCTGATTTGCGGCTTACCTCTTCTCTCTCTTTGGCCATTCAGTAGGGAGTTCTGTGGTGACATTGCATTAGGATACAAACGTTGTTTCTTTTCTTTTAAAAAAGAGCCCTCTTATTTCACTCCCATGGGGATCCTAAGTCATACAAAGCAGTGTGGGTACAGTAATTTGAGTGGAGTTTCATAGCAAAGGGATATTTTATCAGAAATCTTTCTAAACAGAATGCACTGCAGTTTCCTTTTATTATAGTACTCTAAATTTGATAGTGCCTTTCGGTCTCCACCGATCCAAAGCACACTCCAAATTGATACGGAAACTATTACAGACACTTGTCATCCACCAATGAAGGTGCAGCCTTTTCCGCTCCTTCAAAAATTGGATTTTTCATGACCTCAAGTGGGTCTGAACTTTGGTTTTACTATCATCTGAAAAACAGCACAGTGTCCTAAGCATGCTGAGGTATTAGTTCAGTTCTGCTTGAGAGGAAAGAGCAACAGCTACAGAATCATTGATACTTCTTTCTGGAGTACCTAGCCTAGATGGAACTTGGATCTCTGATCCAACTACTGACCCCACCAGCCCAACTTGTTAGATCTGTCAGAATCACAATTTGAGGTTTTGTAGTTGCAGTGGTTGGATGAAATGGACTGTACACAGTTAACAGTGTGCTAAATACCCCTACACAACTTTAAAGAGGACTTTCTTGTCTAGTGGCTGTTTTGATGGATCCAGAATGCAGCAGAAAAACCTGACTATAAAACCCTGCTCTGGGGAAAGAGTTGTTAAGCCCTGAGCAAAATGGGAATGTAATTTTATGGTGCCCTTAAACCCACCATCATAATTCAGGTTTTAAATTTATTGGAGAAGTTGTCCAGGTGCCTTGCTCTTCATTGATATGACTGATAAGAGCTTAACTGCAAGCTCCTCCACAGTGGAGCATGTACATACAGCAAACCCCAAAGACTGAGCATTGCCAGCAGTGATACTCTTTTTCTGTCTGTGACTTTTCTTTGTAGAGAGCATTGTTGGAAACTTCAAGCAAAATAAATGGACTGTGATGGAAAAGGGAGGCTGGAAGCTTTCCAGGATTAATAGCACAGGAGGTGTAGTATTTCAGACTTAAATTACCTTTTTTTTTTAAAAGGAGTGAGAGGGAGTGTTGTAGAAAGAAGCTGTTGGCTGGAGGATTTATGTGTTGCTGTTATAGTACCTACAGTATGCGGAAACGTTTTTATTTATTTTGGAAAAAAAATTAGCAGCTATTTTAGTGCAGAGGATTAACCACAGTTGCCAACTCTGCCGTGATAGAGCATAGGATAATGAGATGAGAGTTTTGTTTGGAGAATGGAAACCAACTGAAAGGACAAACAAATCAGTAAAAATTGTTTTGTTTACTGGTTCCATAATATTGAGTGACAGGGTGGAAAACCTGCAACCCAGCTAATCTTTGCTCCTCTAATTAAACATTCTAATCTTATGCACCCAATAACTTGATTATTGCCTGAGGGTTATTCTGCAACACTTCTCTCCAGTTCCCATTCCAGCTAACCATACATTTATTTCAGAAAAGCACTTAAATGCTTAACTGCATCCCTACTTAGGACCTCACTTAGACATATGCTTAAAGTTAAGTGAATGCTTAAGTGTTGTTTTGAATAGAAATGCTCAGATAGGTTCAGGTTCTGCTCTCCCTCCATCCTTAGCAAGTTAAAAAGGATTCTGTCAACTGCCTCAATATTTGACCAGTCTTAAAGTATTAGAAACATACCCTGGATTTTACATCTTATTTTTTAAAACTACTGTTCTGTGGGTGAGACTCAAGAATGTCTGACCACAGTGCATGATCCTGTAATATTTTGCTGTGCTGCTATGGCAGACAGCTCCGGAATTCTGCTGATTCATCTGTATATTCATAGCTAACGCTCAGGATACTGCAGAACCAACACTATGCACTCATGGTAGCCTGTGCCACGTCTGACACAGCATGGGAAAGCAGTGTTTGTAAAATGGAATAGGACCTAGCGAGTGCAGAAAATCTAGTTAAGTCAAGATAAAATATTACCAACAAGGGGGTGTCGTTTAAAGTCTGTTATATTAAAAATGTTCATCATTTATCCCTTAAGGAAACAGCGGTGTAGACAGATGAATATAGAAATAGTTTATTCTTGACTTCCTCTGCCCCATTTAAGTTAAAGCAGCCCTTGGAAGTGGAACCATATTCTTGTTCCAATTTCACATATATTTCCCCTCTCAAACCCAGTATGACTGTAAGTGGCATAGTGGATTCTTCAGGGTTCACAATAGTGAATTTGTGCATCAGAAATTTGCAGTCTGGACATAGACGCCTTGGAGTATGTCCATTTTTTGACTTTGACAGTTACTTGGATGCTTTTTAAATAGGTTGCACTACATTACATCTGTTTGTGTGACAGACCCACCATGCATGGTGCCCACATACTGATTTTCATTCAGGGCAATTAAAGATTTCTCATTGTGAGTGATTTTAACAGCTTTGGCTGACATTCACTCAGAAATCCTTACTTGGTTTAGTCAACATGAATTTCACCATTTGAGAGAAAGGGTTTGCTGACTGCATGGAAGTTACAGTCTCTCTTTGCCAAACCTAATTGACTCTCAGCAGAAGAGAGGACAGTGAATACTGTTTGCCCTAGTGAATTGGCAATTCATTAGAGAGAGAGGAAAAAGGATGGACTAAAGGGCTTTTTCAAGCTGATGCACAATAGTTTACCACTTCTTTTTTCTTGTAGGAATGCCATTTAAAATAAGGCATTTTTTTAAAGATGTTGCACATAAACAAAAATGCAAGGCATTCATGTAAATTTTGAAATAATTTCTTCATTATCCAGTAACCTCACAGTATAAAACACCAGCCTTGATGTGTTGGGCAGTGAAAATTGCACAAATAATTGTTGTCCAATTTTGTGTTGGAACGTTCACTTAATTATTTTATGACAATTGAATTAAGTGGGTTTTTTAATAGAAAATTTCAGCACTGAAGCTCACCAAGCTAACAAGGCAGGACTAAAAAACAACTGATAATAGACTTTGGGTGGCCGAGATTTACAAATAAAGCCAGACTAAGAGACTGTGAACACAGTTCGATCATTGCTACAAATAATAATAATATATCATAGGTCTGTGGTTTGCGGTATAGTTAGGATGCCCAAGGAGATTATGTGGCACATGTTTACTGTGAAGAAGATGATTTTTAGTAGTGTGAATAGAAAATAGCCATGCTTATCAGAAATTGTCTGAGAACTGAACTTCAAATCCATAGTATACTTGAATAAGGGCTAACCCCTATGTTAGACTTCAGTTGAGGTGCGAAATGAGTAAGAGTGTACCTTCTATTTCAGATGCAGCTGAAATCTTGCAATGATAATCATTCTCATGAGATTTTCAGCATATCACATGAACAGATTATGAAATTTGGAACTGTGTAGTCTCCAACGTTCTTTTGATTTGAACTCCAATCCCAAAGTCTAGGCTAAATCAACTCTAGATCTTAATGTTCAGCGGCCCTTCTCGAAAACATTAGCATGGTGTGTTACATTTTGTCTGACATTTAATATTTGGCAAACAAGACAATGTGGCATTTCAGAAATACTGCATTCAGTGCCTACGTATACTAGCGGATATGCTGCATTCATAAGTTATCTCAACCTTGAATCTGGCCTGATTCCATTCCAAATATAATGTAGAACATTGGGCTAGGTAATTTATTTTCAGATATTTTCTCTTTTTTTAAAATCAATAAATGAAAATAATAGTCCACTTTTAAAAAGGGCTGCTGTTTTGGGTTCTTTGTCATAGAAGGCTGCGGAAGAGACAGTGGAATGTTTCCATACCTTTGAGTTTTGCCAATACATTCCTTGGTACCAGTGAAAAAAAGGAATTTATTAGACTGTCTTGTTTGACAACTTTCCTTGTGTCGGTGTTTGTTTTTCTTTAATTGTCAAACTGCCGAATGGTTTCTGATTGGCCATGTGCTGGTGTAAGTCATCTAATAATTCTATGACAAAGCATTTATTGACCTTAACACTTTGGAGACTGTGGCCACATAACCTCCACAATAGATGTTTGGTTGTCACCAGCCTCGAAATTGCTGGCATTCTAGGGGTTAAAACTGATTGCAAACCTCTGAGACATGTAAGCCTTCTGAATCTGCAAGTTTGGTAGAGATTAAGTCCCAAAGTGTACGAATTTCATGTAGTGGCAATACCTTCCTTTTTTATTTGGTGAAGGGGTTTAATTTGGACAAGTAAAGTTTGTCTTGTCATTTCTTTAAAAGACAGATGAGGGGGACTGTGCCGGTAAGGTTAATTGAATGAATGGGAAGACTGTATAACAGATGCTTTAGATATACAGTATTCACACTGTATTTTGTGCCTTCTTATTGCCAATTGGCAGTATTTTTAGGTGTAATATTTGGTGTCATATTCTGCATAAGTAAGACAGTCTCTTCAATGGATTGTTGCATGGGGACAGAATGCAGAAAATACTATAATCAGAATAGCTTTCTTCTACAGTAACTTTCAGCAGAACACCAAGAAGATCCCTCACACCACTGTAGTCATTTAAAAGTAAAACCAGACATCTTCCTGGTTACATCAGTATTTCATTTCTTAATCTTCTTACCTACGCTGACTTACTTTTCTGATGGACTCTCTTGTGGAAATCTTGGTTTCAGCTTGGCCACCATTAAGCATACCTTTGGGATACTTCCTCCTGCTTACTTGGAAAAGAATGGATGGTTATTATTCAAACCATACAAACAGCCTACTGTGACAGACCCAGACCAGTGGGGTACAGGAGTCTGGTAGAGGGCAAATATACTGGTCACTGGATGAGTAGTTTTCTGTTCCCTGAGTGACCAGAGCAGGGGCTGCACTAGAGTAATCAGGAACCTGCTAGAACCAGTTAAGGCAGGAAGGCTAATTAGGACACCTGGAGCCAATTAAGAAGAAGCTGCTAGAATCAATTAAGGCAGGCTAATCAGGGCATCTGGGTTTTTAAAAGGAGCTCACTTCAGTTTGTGGTGTGAGTGTGAGGAGCTGGGAGCAAGAGGCGCAAGGAGCTGAGAGTGAGAGGGTGTGCTGCTGGAGGACTGAGGAGCACAAGCGTTATCAGACACCAGGAGGAAGGTCCTGTGGTGAGAATAAGGAAGGTGTTTGGAGGAGGCCATGGGGAAGTAGCCCAGGGAGTTGTAGCTGTCATGCAGCTGTTACAGGAGGCACTATAGACAGCTGCAGTCCACAGGGCCCTGGGCTGGAACCCAGAGTAGAGGGCGGGCCCAGGTTCCCCCCAAACCTCCCAATTGACCTGGACTGTGGGTTCTTCCAGAGGGGAAGGTCTCTGGGCTGTTCCCCAACCCACATGGTGAATCTCTGAGGCAAGAAAATCCGCCAATAAGTGCAGGACCCACCAAGATAGAGGAGGAACTTTGTCACACTACCTAACAGGGTGGATAAAAATCAATGATTTTTTTTAATAAAAAAAATTCAGTTTTTTTTTATTTAAATCAGATTTTTTTGATCAAATGCTTTTTGAGGAAAAAACTTATCTAAAGATAGTTTTAATTAAGATACATTATAGCTCAAAGATACCTCATCATGGAATAGGGATTATAAATTCTAATTCTATAGTATAAGACAATATATTCATGTAATGTTTAAGAAAAGTTTTGTAAATGAGAACCAGTAGTTCATGGATTAAGGACCCAATTTTAAAGGGTTCCAGGGGCTTCTGTATAGATTATTTAGGTTAATCTTTCTATCTACCAATGGGACTCAGTGCTCAGTCTAGAAGATACCATCAGAGATGCTTCATTTTGCAGTTCTCAAACTGGATTTGTGTCTCCAGAGATAACATGCTTGTTAACAGCAAAAAAAAAAAAAATAAAAAAAAAAATATATATATATATATATATGGAGGTGAGAAAAAACAGACCTCAACCCTGTTGTCTCCCTGCAAATTTGTGTACAGTCAATCCCTTACCTCTCTCTAAAAGTGCAAAGTTTCAGAAAGTTCAATGAACAGAAGTTTGTTGGGGGCGGAATAGATCTGGACAAGGAGAAGTAGTCTGGAGATAAATGTGAGAAGGGAGGGACAGGCAGTAGAAACAAAAGTGAAACTGTTTGAGCAGCATATTCCAGAAGTCTTGAGGTCTTTCCGAGTGTAGCCTTCATTGATTTGAGATCTACCATACCATTCTCTCACTAGAAGGGAAAACCTATAATGGCAGCAGGCCGTAATAGAGACCCAGTTTGGGAATAAGAAATATATGTTTGCTGATGATGTTTTAAAGAAAGTCACACCAGTGAACTGGTGGAAGTCACTTAAGCACTTGGATTCAGAGACTGTTGAAGTGATAATCTCACTTTTAACATAAGTAGCTTCTTCTGCTGGTGTAGAAAAAATATTTTCTTCCTTTGGACTAATTCATTGCAAATTGAGAAATCGTTTGGGACCTGAAAAAGGAGGAAAGCTTGTTTTTCTTTCCCAGATTATGAACAAACAGGAAAATGAAGGTGAAGACGACTGAGTTAGCTGCAGAAGCCAATATTTTAAGTTTCTCATGTTGACCAGGCTGACACAGTCGATATAACTTTTTTTTAAATATTTCATTTAACTATTTTAGTTAAAAACAATTTTAACAAAAACAAACCTGATTTTTAAAAACTTGAATGTTTAACTACATTCAAAAATTCATATACTTGTTTTGTTAAAATATTATATGTTTGCTGTTGAAGAAAAAAATCCAGAATACGTAATGTTGTTGTTTTAGTTAAATAAAACAATTTAAATGTCTGTCTGATGATGTTCTCCTCCTAATACATCATGGCAAGAAAATCCTCCAAATATTAATGATTAACCTGTTGAATTGTGGATAGTTCACCTCCCAATGACTTCATAAATATCTGCTTCAATTACCTTTGGTAAATGAAATAACCAAACAATCATTCATTTTCTGATATAGCTGTAAAACTAATCTGAAAAGTTTTCAAAATAAATCACTTTAAAAATGTATAGTGTGTACCTTCTAAAAATGAAACCTACATCTATCTCTGAGTTGTGAAGAATATGTATTAAGGTTATAACAACCAACAAGAATGTACTTTTATGTAGAAATCCATGATTAAATTGAGTTTTTCTGACTAGTGATTTAAATCATGATTTAAATCACATCCACCCTGCTACCTAATATGTAGGCTTGATCTGTTAAATTACAGTTTCTTTAAAATTGGCAACTAGGATTCTCAGCAGGAATATGCCAACTCAGTATATTGCTCCTGTGTTTGAGTCATTACATTTACTCCAAATAGCTTCCTGTTTTGATTTGAAGATCCTGCTTATGATTTTGTAAACTTACTTTGTGGAGTGGATGTTTTGTATATTTTGGGATTTCACTGCATTGTCTTTTGTAGTGTACTAGCCATCAGATTTTTTCCCCTGAACTTCAGTGTGACGTTGTGCAGTCTATATGGTTTTATAAAAACATAATAAGTGAATATAATGTTACTGGAATATGCTTCATGCAAAAGGTCTCTTGTAAGGTATCATTACAAAGCTTCTAATCTACTGAGTGTGATTATCCTATTTGTATAAATGTACCACTCTTGTATCTAAAACTAGAAATATGAATTATAACTCTGAGGGCCTATTGTAGTTATGCAAAGTGTGGGCCATTAATAGTGGTTTGGAATCTTGATGACTCCCATTAACCAGGACCATTATCTGCAGATGGCTGTGTTTACCTGTTAGTCTTCCTGTATATGTGTGTTCTGGCAAGTGGGTAATGAAGTCTTGCAGTGACATGTGATCATGTCACCTGACCTGGAATCCATCTTTAACCTGGTGCTTTTCCAGTGGGGGGGGTGGAAACCCAGAGGGACAAAGGGTTCTCGCCTTATGCAAAAGATATATAAAGGGGTGGAAGAGAACAAGGAGGGGGAGGAGCCATCATGAAGAATCCCCTAGATACCATCTGAGCTGCAACAAGAGCTGTACCAGGGGAAAGAATTGTGCCCAGGCCTGGAAGCTGTCCAGTCTGAGAAAAAGCTTACTGAAGCATCTCTGAGGGTGAGATTATCTGTATTCAGTTTGATTAGACATAGATTTGCGCATTTTATTTTATTTTGCTTGGTAACTTACTTTGTTCTGTCTGTTACTACTTGGGACCACTTAAATCCTACTTTCTGTATTTAATAAAATCACTTTCTACCTAGTAATTAACTCAGAGTATGTATTAATACCTGGGGGAGCAAACAACTGTGCATATCTCTCTCTCAGTGTTATAGAGGGCGAACAATTTATGAGTACTCTGCATAAGCTTTATACAGGGTAAAACGGATTTATTTGGGTTTAGACCCCATTGGGAGTTGGGCATCTGAGTGCCAAAGACAAGCACACTTTTGTGAGCTGTTTTCAGGTAAACTTGCAGCTTTGGGACAAGTGATTCAGACCCTGGGTCTGTGTTGGAGCAGACGGGAGTGTCTGGCTCAGCAAGACAGGGTGATGGAGTCCTGAGCTGGCAGGGAAAACAGGAATAAAAGTAGTCTTGGTACATTAGGTGGCAGCTGCCAAAGGGGTTTCTGTGATCCAATCCGCCACACTCAGAACCTCATTGTCTTTTATTTTCTGTTTCCGCCCCCCCTCCGTTGAAGTCCTTTGACTTAAAAGCTTTTTCTTTCAAGTTATTTATGGAATTATATGGTGAATTCTGAATTGTTCATTTATTCCTCATAACCACACTGCTGATTATTTTGAATGCTCCTTGACTTTGATTTTATATTAGATTGTAGTGTAAAATAATATGAAACTGTTCTTGTGCATAGTGCAATGTGCCTACTGTGGTATGGCTTAAAGACAATAACACACTTTCGCATTTGGTGCTTGGGATCCCAGAGCCTAGGTCCAGCTCGAGCCTGAATGTCTACACCACAATTAAACAGCCCCATAGCCTGAGCCCTGTGAGCCCCAGTCAGATGACCTGGACCAGCCATGGGTATTTAAAATAGCAGTATAGAGGTCTTAGGTCCTGAGTCAGGAAAGCAATTAAAAATCTGCTTAAATCTCATTGACTTCAGTGGGATTTAAGCAGAGTCTTCAAGTTAAAATGTGCTTAAGAGCTGTCCTGAATAGAGCTGTTTTTCATTCATTAGTCTTAGGGATGTCAGAGTTGCATGTGAAAGCCTTGTTGTTTTGGAAGAGGGGAAGAGTGCTCTGAAGATGAGGTGTAAGACTGCAAAGAAGTTGCATCCCCTGTAGAAAAAACCTTTAGGATTAGTTATACAGCCTTGCCTAAGGTTTGGTCTACACTACCAACCTATGTAGATATCACTAAGTCGCTCAGATTTTTCTCACCCCTGAGGTTACTTATACCAACCTAATCCCCGGTGTAGACCGCACTGTATTGACGGGAGGGCTTCACCTGTCGACCTAGCTAATGCCTTTCAGGGTGGTGAAGAATCTCTCCCATCGGCGTAGCTAGTGTCTTCACTAAGCACTACAGCTGTGCATCTGTAGCGCCGTAAGTGTAGACAAGCCCTAATATCACTCTTGGATGATGTATGACTGATGCAGAAAGGCAATATTTCGGAATCTCCATTACTGGCTGTGCTGCTTCTGCTTCCAAATAATTTGCTATTTTTGCTGGATAGCGGGGAAAACCACAGAGCCATGTGGGGTAAGAGAAGTAGGATATGTTAGGTTTTTGAAGTGATTTTCCTCTGAGTCAGTCTCTTGCGGTTAATAAGCACCCATGCTGATTTCTGTGGGAGAGCTCTCTAATGCTTAGTACTATTCTATTTGTTGACCACAGGAAACCATTGCTTGGAAATAATAGAAGAAAGAATTTGTTTCTGGTTAATGCATATACTTGCAGTGTAGCTAAGGATAAAGTAAGTGGTCAAATGGATTACATCTTTTTAATTTATAGTCTTATTTTTTCATTATTTGGTTATTCTTTTAGTTATCCAGAAATGATAGTAATAGGCCAGGATTCCTTGTCATCACTGAACTGTGGTCTTATTTTCACAAATTGGACATATTTAGAGACTACAATGTACATGGTCATAGAATGTATTAGCACAGATGAGTACAACATGTTCATACATTAGGTGACAAATTAATCATTTCAAAACCATTGTCTGGGTTCCACAGAAAACCCCAATCAACCACTGTGTTTATGTGCACACACAATATGGCCTTTAACTGCAGAGAGTTACCTACCTTGTTTTAGCACATCAAGCTAAGAATAAAAGTGAATGCAGTTCCAGTGGCCTCACTGAAGTTGAATTCATCTTAACTATTTCTATATTTGGGCCAATGGTGGATTCACTGTTCCCCTAGAGACAATTGTAATATACTTACCACAATAATCTGGTGCAGATTTAGTTAGCTTATGGTGAGATACCACACAGTAGAAGGAAAATGTTAGCAACAAGAACAAGGTCAGGGAAAGTGTGGGCCCCTTACTGAATGCGGGAGGCAACCTAATGACAGAGGATGTGAAAAAAGCTAATGTACTCAATGCTTTTTTGCCTCTGTCTTCACAAACAAGGTCAGCTTCCAGACTACTGCACTGGGCAGCACAGTATGGGGAGGAGGTGACCAGCCCTCTGTGGAGAAAGAAGTGGTTCAGGACTATTTAGAAAAGCTGGAAGAGCACAAGTCCATGGGGCCGGATGCACCGCATCCGAGGGTGCTAAAGGAGTTGACGGATGTGATTGCAGAGCCATTGGCCATTATCTTTGAAAACTCATGGCGATTGGGGGAGGTCCCGGATAACTGGAAAAAGGCTAATGTAGTGCCCATCTTTAAAAAAGGGAAGAAGGAGGATCCGGGGAACTACAGGCCAGTCAGCCTCACCCCAGTCCCTGGAAAAATCATGGAGCAGGTCCTCAAGGAATCAATTTTGAAGCACTTAGAGGAGAGGAAAGTGATCAGGAATAGTCAGCATGGATTCACCAAGGGCAAGTCATGCCTGACTAACCTAATTGCCTTCTATGATGAGATAACTGGCTCTGTGGATGAGGGGAAAGCAGTGGACATGTTATTCCTTGACTTTAGCAAAGCTTTTGATACGGTCTCCCACAGTATTCTTGCCAGCAAGTTAAAGAAGTATGGGCTGGATGAATGGACTATAAGGTGGATAGAAATCTGGCTAGATAATCAAGCTCAACAGGTAATGATCAATGGCTCCATATCTAGTTGGCAGCCGGTATCAAGCGGAGTGTCCCAAGGGTCAGTCCTGGGACCGGTTTTGTTCAATATCTTTATTAATGATATGGAGGATGGCGTGGATTGCACCCTCAGCAAGTTTGCAGATGACATTGAACTGGGAGGAGTGGTAGATACGCTGGAGGGTAGGGATAGGATATAGAGGGACCTAGACAAATTAGAGGATTGGGCCAAAAGTAATCTGATGAGGCTCAACAAGGACAAGTGCAGAGTCCTGCACTTAGGACGGAAGAATCCCATGCACTGCTACAGACTAGGGACTGAGTGGCTAGGCAGCAGTTTTGCAGAAAAGGACCTAGAGGTTACAGTGGACGAGAAGCCAGGGCAGCCTGGGGGTGGGCGGCAAGTGGGGCAATTTGCCCCAGGCCCTACAGGGGCCCCCACGAGAATATAGTATTCTATAGTATTGCAACTTTTTTTTATGGAAGGGGCCCCCAAAATTGCTTTGCCCCAGGCCCCCTGAATCCTCTGGGCAGCCCTGTGAGAAGCTGGATATGAGTCAACAGTGTGCCCTTGTTGCCAAGAAGGCTAACAACATTTTGGGCTGTATAAGTAGGAGCATTGCCAGCAGATTGAGAGATGTGATTATTCCCCTCTATTCGGCATTGGTGAGGCCTCATCTGGAGTACTGTGTCCAGTTTTGGGCCCCACACTAGAAGAAAGATGTGGAAAAATTGGAAAGAGTCCTGCGGCGGGCAACAAAAATGATTAGGGGGCTGAGGGAACTGGGATTATTTAGTCTGCAGAAGAAAATAATGAGGGGGGATTTGATAGCTGCTTTCAACTACCTGAAAGGGAGTTCCAAAGAGGATGGATCTAGACTGTTGTCAGTGGTAGCAGATGACAGAACAAGGAGTAATGGTCTCAAGCTGCAGTGGGGGAAGTTTAGGTTGGATATTAGGAAAAACTTTTTCACTAGAAGAGTGGTGAAGCACTGGAATGGGTTACGTAGGGAGGCGGTGGAATCTCCTTCCTTAGAGGTTTTTAAGGTCAGGCTTGACAAAGCCTTGGCTGGGATGATTTAGTTGGTGATTGGTCCTGCTTTGAGCAGGGGGTTGGACTAGATGACCTTGCAATGCCGATATTCTATGATTCTATGAAAAAGTTAAATTGGCCAGCATTGCAGTATATTCTAAGGAAATTTTCAATGAATGAATGCTCTATTTGGCACCACAGAGGCACATGAACAGTAGGTAATGAGGAGTAAGACTTTGAAGAAGATAGAAAGAGAGGAATTTTTAAAAATAAATATGCGACAGCTAAGCCTGATGTATGGGCAGAAAGATTAGATTTATAGATTCATAGATTCTAGGACTGGAAGAGACCTCGAGAGGTCATCGAGTCCAGTCCCCTGCCCGCATGGCAGGACCAAATACAGTCTAGACCATCCCTGATAGACATTTATCTAACCTACTCTTAAATATCTCCAGAGATGGAGATTCCACAACCTCCTTAGGCAATTTATTCCAGTGTTTAACCACCCTGACAGTTAGGAACTTTTTCCTAATGTCCAACCTAGACCTCCCTTGCTGCAGTTTAAGCCCATTGCTTCTTGTTCTATCCTTAGAGGCTAAGGTGAACAAATTTTCTCCCTCCTCCTGATGACACCCTTTTAGATACCTGAAAACTGCTATCATGTCCCCTCTCAGTCTTCTCTTTTCCAAACTGAACAAACCCAATTCTTTCAGCCTTCCTTCATAGGTCATGTTCTCAAGACCTTTAATCATTCTTGTTGCTCTTCTCTGGACCCTCTCCAGTTTCTCCACATCTTTCTTGAAATGCGGTGCCCAGAACTGGACACAATACTCCAGCTGAGGCCTAACCAGAGCAGAATAGAGTGGAAGAATGACTTCTCGTGTCTTGCTCACAACACACCTGTTAATACATCCCAGAATCATGTTTGCTTTTTTTGCAACAGCATCACACTGTTGACTCATATTTAGCTTGTGGTCCACTATAACCCCTAGATCCCTTTCTGCCGTACTCCTTCCTAGACAGTCTCTTCCCATTCTGTATGTGTGAAACTGATTTTTTCTTCCTAAGTGGAGCACTTTGCATTTGTCTTTGTTAAACTTCATCCTGTTTACCTCAGACCATTTCTCCAATTTGTCCAGTTCATTTTGAATTATGACCCTGTCCTCCAAAGCAGTTGCAATCCCTCCCAGTTTGGTATCATCCGCAAACTTAATAAGCGTACTTTCTATGCCAATATCTAAGTCGTTAATGAAGATATTGAACAGAGCCGGTCCCAAAACAGACCCCTGCGGTACCCCACTTGTTATGCCTTTCCAGCAGGATTGGGAACCATTAATAACAACTCTCTGAGTACGGTTATCCAGCTAGTTACGCACCCACCTTATAGTAGCCCCATCTAAATTGTATTTGCCTAGTTTATCTATAAGAATACCATGCGAGACCATATCAAATGCCTTACTAAAGTCTAGGTATACCACATCCACAGCTTCTCCCTTATCCACAAGACTCGTTATCCTATCAAAGAAAGCTATCAGATTGGTTTGACACGATTTGTTCTTTACAAATCCATCTGGCTATTCCCTATCATCTTACCACCTTTGCAGATGATTTCCTTAATTTTACTTGCTCCATTATCTTCCCTGGCACAGAAGTTAAACTAAGTGGTCTGTAGTTTCCTGGGTTGTTTTTATTTCCCTTTTATAAACCACTAGGCAACAGTAATAGATAATAATGTTTAAATTGCAATTTGAGATTTGGCTGCCCATTCTCTTTGGGCAAAATGTCTATTTTTCACAAACACTCAGCTCACCTACTAAAGGTCTACAAAGGTTTTGGAATGGACATTTGAACTGAGCAAGATATTCTGCCCAGGAAACTGTTATAGTAGGGTCTGCTAACATATCATAAATTCTAAAACATAGAAAGCACACAACTAGAGTGTTACCCTTGGATGTTTGAAGACCATTTTTCTTTATCAGTTTTTTTCCCCCTTATGTCTATTCCGTGTTTGCACATGTATTTCTTATTGTAGGGTTACTCAATCCTGGCTTGCTAGTGGTGACTTTTCTGTTCAGCTGGTGGAAGATTTTTTTCCCCCAGAACATCCACACAGAATTCCATGGGCATTGCAGACAAATTACCCAGCTCTCGCCAGTGAGGTTTGCAATTTAGGGGAACTCTTGGATCCTCCATTGCTCTTGTATTTCCAATTGGCATTAGTGATCAGGAGTGATTTTTCCATTCATCTATATTTATGAGTGTTTGTCCCGGCCTTGAGCTTTGCTGCTGTCATCCATGTCCAGATTGGAGGTGTACCCTACCATAAACAACCCTTGCAGACCACTTGCAAGTTATAGTTGCTGCAGAATGTAGCGAGTCATTTACTTAATAAAAGCTGGCTATAAGGAGCATGTTACATCAGTGCTCTAGTAGCTGCACTGGGTTCCTGTTCTCTTCCTGTTCTACATATGCAGCCCAGGGAATTCCAAAATCTGGCCTGTGCCTGCCCTGAATACATGTGTTGCCCTCAAACTATAGATTCCAGTATGCTCGGTCTTGATTGAAGCAGTCAGCTAATCAGGTAAATAATAGATTTATGCATTATGGGACTCATAATCTCCATGGGCTGAACCTCCATATGCAAGATAAAATTGAAACTACTCCAGTTTATGTGGTATATATGTAGGATAAATTACTGGTATGTAATTCTTTAACTCATGGCAAATTGCCAACAGTCTGTGATTGGGATAAATTAGTTTACCCCAGATTTATACTTTCCCATAACTTTTAATTGCATTCCTAGCTTTTCTTCCAACAGCATCTAAAATGATAATCAGGCAATTAAATAAAAAAAAATGTTTAAAGCAATGTAGGCATTGTAGTCCTCTTTTGCTCCTGGAAATGTATTTGTTGTCTTAAAGCAATGACAGTAGTTGTTTACCAGCAACACTTCACCAGACAGAAAAGAAAGGTTCTCCAGTCACCCATCAGTAACTAATGGAGAAGAATTATTAAGGTAGTACCACACTGGTGAAGCTATGAGTAACTGGATGAAATCCAGTTATTTCTGAACTCCATAAAGTTGTTTTAGTAGAGAGATTTGTGTCAAACTCAGTCAAAAAAGGCCAAGCAACCCACCAAAACCAGTCTGTCTTTTACTTTTTTCAACCTGGGGCTTATCTTCAAAACTGGTAGCTGCTGGGATAAGTGTGCTGAGCCAGGATCAATAGTCAGAATGTTTTTTCTCTTCTACCTCACAAAACACTGGATCTTCCAGCAGTACAAATAAAAAAAAAATCTGGTTTGTCAACTGAATAAGATTACTTGATTGCACTGCACTTTTCATGCCTTCAATACAGTATTGTTTTTACTTGAAAATTTAAATGCCAAAAAATTAATCTAACAATAGCTGAAATGCAATTAGAGAATGTACAGACATCATGTTCTTTTCATTCTTTTCTTCCTTTTATGGTTTTTTTTCCCCCCCCCGAACATCTGTACTTAAAACTACAGGGAAGCGATTTTTGTTTTGCTGTATTAACTGTAAGTCTGTGGGCTGAGATCTTCAAAGGAAAATTTTCACCAAAAAGCAAAATTCAGAGAGTTCATTCTAAATGGAAAATATGTATTTTTCTGTATTCTTTTTGCTGACATTTGTTTGAACAAGGTCTTCCTGCCACACAGCTTAGCTTCTTGTTATGCTTGATTTCCAAGTATTCAGGTTCCTGTATCACACCCATCACAGCTGTGTTGGATCACCTAAGTGATAACTTTGTTTGTGACATCATAATCTAGTCAGATTTTTCTCTGTTTTGATATGGGAATAGATTGTTCCATGTTGATCAGCCAAGGGAAAGAAAGGAACCAGAGCCCATAGTTACTGGTCCCATTACTGTCAGCCAAGGAAGTGCTCATCAGACAGAGGAAAAAGAAAGTGGAGTGGGAGAGGAGTAAACCAAGAGTCCCCTGGGGTTTAACCTTTCCAATAAGCCAACTATTGAGGTGTTCCCAAGGTGATGAAAAAGGGCGTGCCATTCAAAGCATTACTAGGTAATTTTGTTAAATACCTTGCCATAGAAGTATGGCTCTAAGACCTGCAGCTGAGATGGAGTAACTACTGCTTGTGTGAGTAGGATTTGCAAAATCTCTTCATTCAGGGGTTGTTGAGCCAGGGTGGCTTAGAGGCTGTCAGCTGTAGAGATGGACTGGATATTTAGCTTTCTTGTTGGGGCAGTCCTTCTTCTGATTTGGTGGAGCAGGATCTGAGGCTTCCATGTGTTGTGAGGATGCAGCGATTTTCAGCTGCAGCTGTGCCAAAGGACCAAGTAGGAAAGAATGAACTACAATGAGAGAATAAACAGAAACAGCTTTGATAGGAATGAATAAAAAGATGTCGCAACATAGGCAAGCAATCCTTTAGAGTCTTTTCTTGGATTGTAAAAGTCGTTTCAGGCACAACCCTTCTGTGACCCTAGGCACCCCTGTATTCACACCCTACATGCTATTGTGATATTTGTACAAAATATGCCTTGTGAGGTATCATTTGAAAACTAACAGCCTGATCAATAATATCATTGTGAAATATAGGTGACAGTGCTGTATATGGAGTATGGATGTCCTCCGATATTGTGTTTTAAAGTCTATATTTGAACAAAGTAGAAAACAGGTCTGCCCAGGTCTTGAAGACAAATAAAGCAAGGTTGACCAGTGACAATTGGATTACAATTTACGTATGCGATAAACAGAACCAGCAAAGCTCACAAGGTGATGGGGAGCCACCATGTGTGGATCCTAAAGGAAGGACAACTCCTAGTCACTTGGCACCCAGAATTGCAACAGGGACATTTACATTGTAAAAATGCAGCAGGAAGCATTACATTGGAACACACCAGGAGATACCTTAATCAAGATGGTGTTGTCCCCTCCTACCAGAAGAGTCCGGAGATGGAACCCCAGGGATCAGTTTGACTCTTGAAACAAAGGCAGACTTTGAGATATAAGGACACACAGAAAGACTTTGGGTTATCCTTCACCTGAGGAGACAAGGAGACAGCAACTTGGACTCTGTGGGGATCCTGGTTAAAAGCTAGTCAGCCATTGCTGGAAAATGAAGATTGGTGAGGAAACTACCTTGAACAAAGGCTGTATCTTGTGTTAGATCTTAGCCATTAGGAAGCATATTTTACTATATTTTGTTTGTAACCCTTTCTGTCTTTACTCCCTATACTTGGTATCGCTTAATCCTGTGATTTTTTGTTTAATAAACTTGTTTTATTTTTACTGTAAACCAATTCAGTGCTGTGATTGAGATGAGTGTTTGTCAAACACCAGTTAAATTAATGAACTGCAGCATATTGATTCTTTAAAGAAGTGATAAACTTAGTATCTTCTGTGACTGTACAATGATAGAGGGTGTGCATTGCAGAGAGACATTTCTGAGGTGCTTGGGGGCTGGAGTTCGCTGATTGTTACCTTCTAGGCAAGGTTAAGGCTGGTAGTGTCTCCAGCAGTTTGCTGGTGAGGCAGATGGACTGGAGTGGCAGGGAGCTGACACACAGTCTAATCTCCAGCTAGGCTCACTGCTGTTGAGGCAGAGAGGTAACACACCGCGCAGCTCTAGATATCCCCAGCAGCATGTGACACCTTCTCTTCTTAGATTTTTTGTTTTAAATAAGTTGATTGAATCCCCAGAAACTAAAAAAATTAAATGTAAATGTCCTAAACTCAGACTATAAGGTCTTGTCCTTCAAGAGAATTAGTTATAATGCTATTATGCAGCTTCCATACTCTGTTAGACTTACATCTATCTCATTCATCTTCACCTTGTTATGCATATTATGGTTTCTTACTATAAATTTAACACTTTTTATCCAAAATGCATCATAAACAGAAAGTTTAATGTAAATTATTTATTTACAAGTATCTTAACTTGTTGCATTTCTAAACCAAAAAATAACAATTTTCTCATGTTGCCTAATTTGCTGCTAAGCAAACTAGCAAGAATGCATTTCAGTTCCACATTCTTGTCAGTAGGTGGCAGTGGCAATTTCTGTACACATTCCAACAATAAGACAAATAGTAAAAGAAATTGTCTGACAACTGAACTAGAGGTGCTCACATTGTACCAATGTACTGATGCATTGGGTTTGCTTAGTATTGTATCAGAATAGAAATCCATTATAACGACACTGATTACAATTATTAAGTTGAGACATCAAGAGCTTTTGAGATTTATCTATAGGACACTGTGTTCTAAAGGAAGGAGGCCAAGAGTGAATCTTTTTAATGTGTATTTTCTCATATCTGAAAGCTTTGTGACAAACTCTTCACCTGCAGAAACATTTGCAGAAATTGGTGCATGCACAAAGGATAAAACTTCGAAAGCACTGATGTGATTTAGTACTAAGTCCCAGATTTTTAAAGGTACTCAGGGATTGTTCTGCACAGCGTTGCAAAGCCTAACTGGCTTAGATAGCTATGTCCCATTTTCCAAAGTGACGTACGCATTTAGGAGCTTATGTCTTACTGAGTGGAGCTTACTCACTGGAACTTAGGTTCCCGATTAACTTAGATGTTTTGGAAAATTTTACCCAAAGTCTACACCAGTGGTCACCAACCGGTCGATCGCGATCGACTGATCGATCCTAGAGGATCTCCCGGTCAATCGCTATCTCTGGCGGCAGCGTAGTGTGGCTGCCGCTAAAGCTACCCCAGCCCCACACCACTCCTGGAAGTGGCCATTGCAGCCCCGGGGTTGGGGGGGCAGGGTCTCCCTCTGCTTGCTGCTCTGGCCTGCAAGCACCCCCCCTGCAGCTTCCATTGGCTTGGAGAGCTGTGGGGGCGATGCTTGCAGCGAGGGGCAGTGCATGGAGCCACGTGCCCCCCTCTCCTCCACCCCAGGGGCTGCAGGGGCATGTTGGCCCCTTCCGGGAGTGGTGTGGGGCCGGGGTAGGCAGGGAGCCTGCTCCCGCCTCTGACCGGGAGCCACCGGAGGTAAGTGCTGCCCGGCGGGAGGCCACACCTCCAACCCCAATCCCTGAGCCCCCTCCCAGAGCCAGCACCCCATACTCCCTCCTCCTGCACCCCAGCCCTGAGCCCCTTTCCGGAGCAAGCATCCCATACCCCCTTCTGAACCCCAAACCTCCTCCTGCACCCCAAGCCCCAGCCCTGATCTCCCTCCCAGAGCCAGCACCCCATACCTCCTCCTGTACCCCACCCTCCTACCCCAGTCCTGACCCCCTCCCAGAGCCAGCACCCTGTACTCCCTCCTGCACCCCAACACTCTTCCCCAGCCCTGAGCCCCCTCCTACATCCAAACTCCCTCCTAGAGCTTGCACCCCTCAACCCCTCTTGCACCCGAACCCCCTGCCCCTGGCTTAGCCCAAAGCCCCCTCTCACACCGTGAACCCCTCGGCCCCAGCCCAGAGCCTGCACCTCAACACTCTGCCCCAGCCCTGAGCCCCCTCCTGCACCCCAACTCCCTCCTAGAGCTTGCACCCCTCACCCCATCCTGCACCCAACTCCCTGCCCCAGACTCAGCCTAGAGCCCCCCTCACACTTTGAACCCCTCTGCCCCAGCCCAGAGCCTGCCCCCTCCCCTGCCCGGTGAAAGTGAGTGAGGTTGGGGGAGAGTGCGCGACAGAGAGAGGGGAGGATGGAGTGGGCGGGGCTTTGGGGAAGGGGTGGGGCCTTGGGGAAGGGACGGAGTAGATCCTGAGTTGCCCTTAGATTCAAAAAGTGATCTTGAGAGTAAAAAGTTTGGAGACCACTGGTCTACACTAACATTTCATCGTAGTGTTGGTCTCAGGTAAGTCTGAAAAATTTTAAGTCAGCAGCCTTCTTTGGCCTTTGATGGCCGTTACAGCAGTTTCATCTGTTCTCTCAGAAATGATTATCGCATGGCTTAAAGATGTGTAATGGTTTGGCTTCTTGACCATTGTTTTGGCAAATTAAATTACTGAAAATACATTGGAGAAAGTGGGTTTTTAAATAAACTTATGTGTGTGTAGTTGAGTACTTGTAAAAATTGCTGGACTGAGAACCCTGGAGACTGAAATAGTCTGTTTATCCCTATAATACATACAATCCAGGCAATAGTAGGACAAACTTCTCCAGACACCCCTGACAGCATGACTCAATTGTCAACCCTGATCTAAAGGGATCTCTACTGGGCGTACCTCATTCTCTCATATGCACTCATTTTGTGGCCTCTCTGCTGAGATTGCTGCCAGGTTGTTAATTAATACCAGTTGTGGTAGTGGGTTGAAACTAGTCAATGAAACCAGCAGCTCATTTCATATAAACATCTGAACAGCCATCACTCACTGGTGACCTTACTGGAACAGAACTAGAGGTGAAAGGCTCTATATCTCCTTGCCACCTGCTCCAGCCAATCCTCCTTAGATTTTTTAGTTAAGTTTAGCTTTATTAAATGAGGATAACAAGTGACAGATGTGTTTGTGATGGCTCTCGTGATACACACGACTGAGAGTCACCTTGTTACCCCCCTGCCTCTAGTGAGAAGGAGACTTGCTGGTGCTTAACTGGGTGTTAGCTCCCAGACACCTCCAGTCCATTAGCCACCCAAGCCCTCTCCTTTGGGCTATGTCACCCCTCACTTTGCCATGTAAGGAGTAATGTACCCCAGTCCCCGAGTCCCTTTGAAGTGTTTGCCTCTAGTGTCCAGCCCCATCTCCACTGAACTCTCACGGAAGTATCAGGACTGCTGGCCCTAAGTGAACAGTGCACATACCAGTCTGAATGATTCAGCACAGGATCAGCTACTTGCTTAATATCACAGCACTGAGATACATTTATAGTGAAAACAACAATAAGTTTATTATCACAGATTCAAGAGATAGTGCGTAAGGATAATGGAAACTAAAGGTTACATATAAAACAAAATCATAACATGCCTTCTAGAGACTAGACAACTTACCAGGCTAACCTCTTGTCTGCAGAAGTTCCTCACCCCAAATATCCTCTGCAGTGTTTCAACTAAGGCTGGCTGAGATCCCATTTTTGTGAATGTAAACACATTGCCTGTTTACTTCCCTGGTGCAAGATGACAGGGTGTATTCTCTGTTCCCCAGATATATTCCAGCAAACCTTTGATGTGTATCTCAATATAAGGTTCTCCTCCCCTGCTGTGTGCTTTCTTCCTTGTTGACTTCATATCTCTCTCTGTTGACTTCATATGTAAATGTGCCACCATTGTGTTGGCTTACAATGCCAAATTTACATGCCAGCAGAGAGACAGGTGAATAAATGTCTTTTGTCTGACAGGAAATCTGTTTCTACACCTCTTCTGTGATATAGAATCTAAGAATATATTTTCAGTATACATATATAACTCCTTACCTAATATCTGTACATACGTTTCACAATGATATTAATGATCAGTGTAACCTGGCTTTCATTTAAGACCTCATGTGCATTTTTTTTTTTTGGTGAACCAGAATTACATACCAGAATCAGGACATTCTTGTAATCCCTTGCCAGTTGGCAAGAGGGATTTATGTATCACAGTGCTTCTATATATTGCGTTTATATTAATTCGAATAAGCACATGTGTGGAAGTTAGGGTTGCCAACCCTCCAGGATTGTCCTGGAGTCTCCAAGATTTAAAGATTACTCTTTAATTAAAGATTATGTCATGTGATGAAATCTCCAGGAATTCGTTTGAACAAAATTGGCAACCCTAGTGGAAGTGTATAATTCATAGGGACGTCAGCTAATGAGTTTGTTTTCACTGTATTTGTGGCTGGGCTAAGGTGAGAGAGATGAGTGCTCTAAACTTAGGGTAAAGGGAAGTCACAACTTGTAGGTTATTTCTGAAGCTTTCCTTCCTCCCTGATGTAACATTCGCATCACTGATATATTTCACCCCTTGATTTTCTCATCTCTTTTGCATTTTAATAGCATTGAAGAATCTGCCTTGCTAGTTTCAATATATGGAAGTTTTCTCACAAACTGTACAAAATCCTTTAGTAGCGCTGACAGCTCCTAGGAAAAATATTCACATTTTTTACTGATAATCCATTTATTTCACCACCCTGAGAATGCAGAAATATGTTTTCAAATATCCTGGAATAGCTTGCCATCGTACTGGAAGATCATTTTGTAATGGATTTTACTGATGGACGCTTTTGGCTGTTAAAATATATTGGTACATTTTAATGATGGTTTCAAGACAGAATCCTCAGAAGAGCAAATGGATCCCACAACCAGCATTCCCCAGGCCCCCTTTTATGGAACGTTGTTAAATGTCTGCGTGCTGCTTCGTTCTGTGAGCTGTGGAGAGGACAAAAATAGTGTGTAATTGAGAGCTAAGGGAAACAAGTCAGAGCGAAGCAGGGGATTGGTTACCCTGCAGTAATGTTTTGGGGATGGGCAGTTTCCAATAGCACAGGCAGTTTGTAACCCATCAAATAGACTTTTGCACTTACGTAGCATCCTTCATTCCAAGTGTGTCAGAACACATTTCAAAACGTAAAGCTAGTTAAAGAGATACCGTGATTTAAGAGAAGACTGCAGCAAGCAAATGAACCTCAAAACTGGATGGAAATAGGTCTCAGAGTTTAGCTGTTAGGACAATGAGTTCATAATTAGCAGTGCTGAGGAGCTTGAATGAAGAATATTGAGAAATCCAAGATTATAAACAGTCACAGTTTTTGGTGCAATTGTATTAATTCTTTTGAGTTGCAAATATACTGGGTCACATTTTCAGAACTGGCTACCTAAAGTACATCTAGGAAATTAGCATACGAAGCTGATGTTGTGACCTCAGAACCCATATTTGCATGCACAGACTGGTTACTTGTGTACACAAGAGCCTATTTTGTTGTTTTTATGATCTATACAGGGCATTGTCAGCTAATTATTTTTCTTCATGGAATGCTTATCTGAGTTATTGTATTATGGTCAGTAGAAAAATATCTGAGCTGCCTCTTCTGGATTGGACAACTAGAACAAGGCACATGAGAGCCGCAAAAAGCTGGAAGCAGAGATCATATTTAAGCTTGTGTATGTGTTGAATACTGATAATCTTTGGCAGAAGTTCAGACATAGAAACCATGCCCATAGCCACTCAGAGATCAGCAGAAATAAAAGGGCAAAGTACAGTATATATCTCACTACCCTGGTCAAGTGCAGGATAAGCTGAAATTTTCAAGTGATGCCCATAGATCTTCAAAGAGGCATAATTTAGCCCTAAGACTGCATATTTCCCATGGTGCAATATGCTGAATGTTAATTTGAGATGAATAACATGAAAACATAAAACAAAATAGTCACAAAAAGCTGACTTTAACTTTGGACGAATACCACTTTAAGATGCATTATTTCTCAGAAATGTATGGAACTTGATGTATGTAGTGTGCATGTAGAGTTTGAAGTGCTGAAGAACAATATAGGTGTCCAAAATGCTGTAATAGTTAAGCTTAGAAGGCAGAAGGTTCCATTCTAGAAGACAAAACTAGAGACATCTGTATTAATATGACTTTTAATAGGATCAAAAAAGAAAGTAAAGGTAAAAACCCGATGTGTATTTATATATTATTTTCAGAGCCTGCAAAATTGGAACCCTGACTTCCTTTGTCTTTAAGAATAGACTTTCAGCCAAATCACCATGCAATGATTTGAGAGCTTAGAGGTAGACTTATGATAAACAGTTGCAGGTAAACCCTGATTATCCAAATGTTTCTCAGATCATCCAAAACATTTAGGTAATTGGTTCTGAATAAAGGAAATTTGTCTCCCTAAGGCCTGGTCTACACTAACCCCCAAATTCGAACTAAGGTACGCAACTTCAGCTACGTGAATAACGTAGCTGAAGTCGACATACCTTAGTTCGAACTTACCGCGGTTCAGACGCGGTCCACACGCGGCAGGCAGGCTCCCCGTCGACTCCGCGGTACTCCTCTCGCCGAGCTGGAGTACCGCAGTCGACGGCGAGCGCTTCCGGGATCGATTTATCGCGTCCAGACCAGACGCGATAAATCGAACCCGGAACTTCGATTGCCAGCCGTCGAACTACCGCGGTAGTGTAGACCTGGCCTAAGAATTGCAGCTTCTTGAGACATAAGAATGTCAGAAACTGAAATTGACTTGGATAATTGGGATTGACCTGGTAAGTACTAGACCACAGGAGTACATAACAGGTTCTTCTTTTCATTTGTGAATAAAATAAATTAGATGTTGTCACAGAGTCCCCGGGCGATACTCTGGAACTGCTCCCCACAAAGCTAGTCAGGACTTTGGGGAGCCTCCTCTCCCATGGAGCAGACTGTCTTCAGGGCAAGAAGCTCTCACGGCTTCATCTCCTGGGTCTCTCCTGGGAGCATTCAGCATATGCCCCTCCGTGTGCTTCCCACGGCAAGTCCGCCCAGGCGGGGTCCTGGGGAAGCCAGAGGGTCCTGCACACCCCCCCCTTCGCAGTCAGATGTGACTCTCAGCCAGCCAGTAAAACAGAGGTTTATTAGATGACAGGAACACGGTCTAAAACAGAGCTTGTAGGTCCAGAGAACCGGATCCCACAGCCGGGTCCATTCTGGGGTCCCGCGAGCCAGACACCCCCGTCTGCCCTCACTCCTAGTCCCCAGCCAGCTCCAAACTGAAACCCCCTCCAGCCCCTCCTCCTCTGCTTTGTTCCTTTCCCGGGCCAGGAGGTCACCTGACCTCTTTGTTCTCCCACACCTTTAGCATCCCCTTGCAGGGGGGAAGGGCCTGGCCATTAGTTGCTAGGCAACAGAGGGTCGGCCAGAAACTGAGGCACCCACACAGTATTCAGAGGAAACATTAAGAACAGTCCCACTTCGTCACAGATGTAGGTTGGGTACTTTATGAAATTCAATCCACCTGCTTAAATTGCTAAATCTCCAGATATCATAAAGGTAATACAAGTAGGTCAAGAAAATTAAATGGGGTATTTTAAATACCCCAAACTGGGTATTTTATGACTTCATATAACTACTATTAACATAGATTGGGTATCCAAATAATAGTTTCTCAGCGAATAAGGTTTGTATACAGTCATTAAGTGTGTAGCAAAATTATACTCTGGAAACTTTATCTTTCATGTAGAAATCGCCTCTTTATGCTGTTACCAGTGAAATAACATCCTTGTTTCCTGCAGAGAAGCAACAGCAATTACTCAATGGGAATAATGGTTGTCTATAAATCTCTGAATTCAAATAGCCATAGGTTTAGTTTTTCTCCCTCCAAAGGCAATGTCAGTGATATAATTTGATCTCCCAATATTATTCTCTGAGGAGACCTTTATAAAGTTGGTATCCTAAACACAACTTTTTAAACAATAGCTAAATAGCTGTATTCTGTTTCAATGCCTTATTCTGACTGAGTGTACCATTTTACCAAAGATGTCTTGTGGTATTTATAATATAATATATGATAACGTTGACTCTGTTTCATGCTCTATATTAATGCCAAGTTATTTTTGTTTCATTAGCAGCTGCTTGTGTGGCTAAATCTGAATGGTAAGAGACTGATTTCCTGTAGGGAATTATGCAATTGGGCATTTTTTGATTTCATGCGCTAAATATGCTGTCCCAGAAACCTTCACTGTTACTGGACACCGCAGCACCAAGAAGCTTAATAAAACAGAACAGGTGGACTTGCAACTTGGTATTAATTATAGTCAGTGTCACTCACCCTGTTTAGAACCAAGCTTGTGAACATTCAAGCTTGTTAACCCTTAGTGACCGGATTTTCTCAGTCAGTAAGAAACCCTAAACTGCAAGCCTTTTATTGACAGAAGAATGCACATGGTAAGGTTAAATGAGAAACCAGATCAGGAATCTAGTTGGCACGGTAATAGAGAGGACTGTGGGGTTATTGTAATTATATGGTACATTTGAGGTCTTCGTAGGAGATTGTGATGTGTCTTATTCAAGGAGAAGGTCACAAGGTCTATTGCTATAATAAGCAGAGGGTATAGCTTACTGTATTCCCATAGCCATTCTGTGATCCAAGGTAAAGTGCAGTTAACATACTTTACAGCCAAGCAGTGTAAAATGATCCAGGTTTATGAAGAATTCAATTATTCACATGTAGCAGACAGGGTAGGGGGAAAACAGGAGACAACATATTTATGGGCCCAAGTTTTGTTCCTTGTAAAATCAGTGGGAAATTTGCAATTGACTTCAGTGGGAGCAGGATTTGGTCCCTTGGTCTGCAGCTGTCCTTTATACTTGGTTTACTTAGACAACAGTGCTTCCCCAGGGAAAGCACTGAAAGCCAAAACAGAGCACTGTAATATGTAACTAATAGCATTTAAAAGATACTGAGCTGCATAGTTAAGAGGACAGTGTATACAATGTTCCTTTTGCAGCTCATAAGAAATACTACCACCTTAAAGGCAGAGTTCGTGCAATCTGTGCATTGGAACACACTGGGAACAGAGGATGAAGGGGAATTAACACCATTTATAACAGCCATTTATCAACAGCAGAATCAATATCTTTTAGTATCCTTTAGTCAATTTGTTTTAAAGGTTGGGATTAAAGTAAGGAATGTTCAGTCCCTACTGATTTCTCCATTCTTCCTGTAACTTGACTATGCATATTAATCCATCTCCCAGCTTCAGAAATTTATTTCAGATCACTTGCTGGCCAGCTATTATTCCCAGTTCAGGCATGACAATGCACAACGTAATACTATTTTTCCCTTGTAAATTCAGAGCTATATACTAACCAGTAGATGGAAAAAACTCCACTTTAAGCTTCTAACAAGCTATCTCGATGCATTAGGCTGAGCTATTTCAATGTATGTGACTGAGCTATTTTAACAGCTGCAGACTCTTGTTGGGCTATAGGCATAATAGAATGTCAGCCGTTGACTGATAGTTCTGTCTCAGAACTGCTTGAACTATAGCTATTTAATGGAGGAAAGAGGAGGTCAGTAATTTTGCATCAGGGCAAGAGATGTGGCAAATGGTCATCACACCAAAATGAAAATCAATATTAGCTAGAAGGTACTTCTCCCCATCCGTATCCCGAGTTAAGCATTTTGATGTTCTCAGTGTTTTCCTCTGACATAGCTACTTCCTCGTAGGTCAATGCTTTTCATATAGAATGTGATTTTTACTCTAGATAGGCTGGTGGGTAGATCTTTTCCTAGAACAGATTGTTCACTGTGTTTTTATAATTTTTTTTCTATCACATATTATTTTTATTTATTATTCATGTTAGTAAGCAAAAGTGTGCAAAATGTTCTTGAACTGCTTAGTAACAGCAGTGTTACTAAGGTTGATTTAGCCCCCAATGGTCCAGAACCAAGAACCAGGAATCCTCTTTTGTATGTTGGTCTCAGATTGCCAAGAGTGGTATTTTCTACAACTTTGGCCTGGTCCACACTACCCCCCCACTTCGGACTAAGGTACGCAAATTCAGCTACATTAATAACGTAGCTGAATTCGAAGTACCTTAGTCCGAACTTACCGCGGGTCCAGACGCTGCAGGGAGGCTCCCCCGTCGATGCCGCGTACTCCTCTCGCTGAGCTGGAGTACCGGCGTCGACGGCGAGCACTTCCGGGATTGATCCCAGAACATCGATTGCCTGCCGTCGGACCCGGAGGTAAGTGTAGACGTACCCAAAGTTCCCTGCCCCTTTTGTTAATCTTCAGATATCATAATGCTGGGCTTGATATATGAATTTGGATGACAAATTGAATAATAATAGCATTCTGGGATTTGGATGTGTGTGCAGAGAGAGATGGGGGGGGGGGAGGGGAGGAAATCCCTTGAATAACTGAAATGTTTGGCAAATCTGAGTTCTTCTAGTTCATTGACAAACATGCTGAAAACCAGACTATCAAGTTAATACTATATCTCATTGTTACTGTAATGAAGATGGTTGCAAACAAAAGAGGGACTCGAGTAGAATAATTAGGAGGTATAGCAGAAGGTCCATGGATTGAAAAAGAATGGTGTGAGGGGACTGGGTCTATATGCAGCCATGAACTGTAACTAATTAAATTTTGATTGATACTTCTGGTACCAGTTGCCTTTCATTCCTTATACATTCCTTATCTTTTATGTTCTAAGTACAGTAATAAAGTATCACAGTTCAGATCCTGCCACAGGCTTACCAGGGCAGGTGCAGATCTCAGACCAAATTCAATTTACCATGCACTCTGGAAACTTCTAGATTCTGGTAAAGCAAGACCACCCCTTCAGTGAGTTCACCACTCAACCCACTTCTCTCTCCACCTTGAGTGACAGTTGATTCCACCCAGTAGCCACACTTTTCATCAGCAATGACTCCATGGATTCTTCTTCCTTTCTTGGCTTCTAAATTGTTTTGTATTTTTCTTGTTGATTCCTAGTAGGCATAATCAGGAACCTTGATATTTCCCTTTTAGCTTTAAAATAGTTGAAGTTTTCATTCACAGACTGAATTTACAGCCTAATGTTTCTGATATCAAAACTTGAAATAGGTGTGATGTTAATGTGACTACTACAGAGTAACAGATAAATGTAAAATAAAATCCCAGCGGAGCTTTATAGAATAAGGTTAGAAAATGGCTTCCCAATGGTACCTCATGGACATTTACTGAATAAAGAAATTGAGAAAGAGTAATATGTAATTCATGTAGGGAAAGTATGCAGCAGAGAGAGATGCTGATGCTGTCCAAAAGTGGTGTAGGAAGCTGATATGCTACTTAACCAGCATTTTGTCCCTATGGTCTCATTTTAAGATTCAAGGCTGTCAGTGTAGGAAAATGTCATTACATAGTACATTGCTAGAGAGTTGGATGGGGTGGTGGTCTCTGAATTCACTCAGTTTTCAATCAGATGGAATGTTTTTTCCCCTGTGTTTTAGAAAGATGGCTGCCAACCCAAGGCATGCAGTATGACTGTGGTATCAAAGCTATTGTTGTTCAAATGCAGTGATACAGGAACTACCGCTAGCTCTTGAACTTAGGTCTGATGTAGTAAACAGAAGTGTTTCCCACATTGTGGCTGTGTTTGAGATGCCCATGTTCTTGCTTGATTTCAATGGGAGTTAAGTGCTTAGGCATTTTAAAAATCCCACTAAGCATCTATTTGCATCCTTAGGCATCAAAATACCTCTGAAAATCTAGCCCTAAGTCCATAAATATTCGATAGGAAATCCAGATAGCAACATATGTTGGTTGTGGGGAATAAGTATTGCAATATTGATACTTTGATGTTTTAAGAACAATTTTTAAACAAACTTTGTAGAACATCTGTTGAAAAAAACACCCCCACTCAGTTTTAAAGTGACTTTTAATAGTTGCCCTTCACTGTCAATGTGATTTAAAATGCCTCCTAACCAAAGTGATACATATGGTATAGGTCATGGACTTACTAATGCAGCGTAATGTAGTAGCCACTGTATACAGAGAAACATCCCACATGTGGCCATAAACATCTGCTTTTACTATCAACAAATCTCCAGCCGTAATAATTGGCAAAAAAAAAAAAAAGTGTGTGTGAGGGGTGGAATGCTGGTAGGAGAGACTTAGATCCATAGGATACACAGGAACTCAAAAAGGATAATGCCTGAGGGAAGGAATTAAAATGCAAGCAATTTTTAAATAGCAAATAACGTAAACACTGCACTTTCCCAGTTCTCATGAAAAAAATCTCATGCCCTAGTTTAAGCATCCCAGATCGTGCAAATTGGTCATTCCAATCAAAAAGTGTGTTTGTGTGTGTGTGAGAGAGAGAGAAAATGGGGCTTATAATGGATATCTAGACTTGCTCTTAACTACAGAATTGCTACCGGCACCTTCATCATATTACCCAGTGTTGTAAGCCTTGCACCCTCTCCAAATCAAGAAAAGCAGGATCAGCTACTCATTCAGCTGAGACTGTTTTGGGTACAAACACATATAACATACCAATACCAAAGGAGATGTTTATTGCCAGCATGCTGCTGCCTGGCACACAGTAATACAACTTCGGCTGCTGACATGTTCCCATTGCTGTGCCCTAGTATTGACAGGAAAGCAACTTCAACATCACAGTATGAGGAAAACTTTCGTAGACCTCAGTTCTGTTCTCAGATCTGCACTACATGTCTCTGGATGCTGTTATTCTGCTACCCTTTCAGAAGAATGGATCATGTCCTCCGCATTTGTGTTGATGGATCCTTTAGAGACGTTGTGGTCTGAACTTACAGGGCTAGTTTGTCCCTTGGTTATCTGTGCATGCAAGGAACCCAATACATGTATTCATTTTGTTTCCTCCTGAGGCTCATTCTGCTATGGCATATCCCCCTCAAAGACTTCTTGGGGCAGTGGAAGTCATAGGAGTCCCACGCAGAGAGAGAGCCAAAGGTGGGGGCAAATATCTCTGATTCCTCGTTGATCTTGGGGGATCCATACCTTCTGCAGCCCAAATGCATTGAGAGCTCCACATGGGGAAAACCCTCCTCTTCTTTCAGAATAGTATAGAACGTTCCTGCTTTTCCTCCATCTCCTCTGATAGGTTTTCCAGAAGGAGAGTATGAAGTGATCAGACTCAAATGCAAAATTTAGCATTCATGGATATCATAGGCATGTGGGTACTCACTTGAGAACCTGAGGTCTGTGAAATAATGACTAGATTACACCAATCCATAACTGTAGTTGTTCATCTGTGGTACACAGACTATTTCTCATTGCAGTTAACAATTTTAGAAACAAAATACTGTGTGAGAGAGAAAAGGACACAATAAATAGGGAATGTCACACATTACAGTATTACATTTTTGCATATGATTTTTACAATCACTGTTGTCTATATTTACACTGGAGCAGAAGGTGTTATTCCCAGCTCAGGTAAGCGTACTCGTGCTACCTCTGATCAAGCTAGCGTGCTAAAAATAAAACTGTAGACATGGTGGCATGAGTGTTGGGACGGGCTAGCCACCCCAAGTACAATCCTTGCAGTACTGCAGTTAAACTACTATTTGTAGCACACTAGCTCAATTAGAACTGGTGCAGTCTTTTCAAGTTGGAAATTACACCTTCAGCTCTAGTGTAGACTTCCCAAAGCACATGCTTTCCATTTCGGATCCAATATCCATATTGCAGCATATTCCAGAAACAATAACCAACATTGATCTCTCAGATATCACAGTCCTAACATCAAAAAAATAGGTTAAATAGCCATGATTGTCATAAACCTAAACTGCAGCTAAGATGTTATTTGATAATAAACATCATTTGCAAAATCTGCTGCTGAATCTGCGAACTGTAGGGTTTGTGGTCTGTGCCAAAAATCATAATCTGTGGTGTTATGCAATTATGGAATTAAGATTTCAATTATTTTGATCATTGTAATACACACTGACCAGAATGGTATGGGTTGGGATTTTTAAATACATTTGCTTCTTCTCCGTGCTTTAACAGAATCAAACTTGCCCTGAATAGATAGCAGTGAAATATGCATCTAGAAAATGTGGTCTGAATTTTTGCCACATCGTCATTATTGTTGTACATTACTGAGGTGGTCCCTCTTGTCTTAAGATCATTGGTTGAAATATGGGGATGTGAAGAAAGACATATTAATTCTCGTGGTTTTGCTGCCTATTGTAATGTTTCCCACCATTATTAGTTCGGTTACTGTCACCCAAAGTATGAATTTTGGAGGGTTGCTTCGTATTATCAGTAGTGAAGACTCCTGGGTACAGCAATGTACAGTACTGGAGCACCAATCTCCTACTCCCCCGCCTCTCCTCGTTTTCATCATTACTACTAGACATATTTTTTTCTGGACTAAGTCCTGTGAACTGTGTATAATATACAGCGACTTTGTTTTACGGCAGCTGTGGTGTCAGGGCCACCCACACCGTGCTGTCCCTATTGCTTTGAAGCAAAGACTTCAGACATGAAATAGTAGTCAAGTGTCTTTCCCAGTTCTGCTTGTTGAGAATGGCATGAAAACAAAAGTTAATTTATTCTGGCCTTTCATCTAAATGAACTGCATTACTAGAAGCTTCAAGGATATCAACCTTGGGTCATCCTTAGAGCCACTTTGTATCTGATGGATACAAAAAATAAAAAGATTCTCACTTTGACACACTATTTAATCACCTTTGTAATGTTTATAACAGTTTGGAGATCCTCTTATAAAGACAGACTCCTCTGGGACATGATCAGAGATGACTTTTTCAGATGGCAAAAATGTGAAATGTGTATGAGGAGGGAGGACTAAGCCTGGCCCATAATGTATTGAGATAAGACATCTGTCATACTTGAGGAAAGAATGCAGAAATGTTGGCCTATATTTGTTTTTCAGACTTGATCATTGATGTGGTGGTGTTAGTGTACACACTGCTGTACAGTAGGTCAGATGGGGGAAAAGAGAACTGGATAAATTCATGGTGGTTAAGTCCATTAATGGCTATTAGCCAGGATGGGTAAGGAATGGTGTCCCTAGCCTCTGTTTGTCAGAGGATGGAGATGGATGGCAGGAGAGAGATCACTTGATCATTGCCTGTTAGGTCCACTCCGTCTGGGGCACCTGGCATTGGCCACTGTCGGTAGACAGGATACTGGGCTAGATGGACCTTTGGTCTGACCCGATACGGCCGTTATTAAGTTCTTATGTAGATGGGTTGAACAGATAACAAAGTGCATGCCCTGCAATGTTTATACTCCAAGGGCCAAATTCTCTGCTGTGGGAAGCAGGGAAATCTACGCTTAAGACTGTGGAGATGTGCATAGTCTTTTGCCAGTGATAACTAGCCATAAAGCCACAGGAGGGTCCAGTGCAGTACAGTTCCATAGGGAGGAGTGCAGGTATGCTGTACAGCATAGCTGAGTTTTCTGAAGTTGTGTGGTGGTAGAGTGGAATGTGCATTGGTGATCATTCGATGTTCCAAGAATCAGGGACAGCACGAAAGAAGGGATTAAAGTCAAGTCAGCAAAGGAAAAGAGGGAGCAATTTCCTTGCGATTTTGATATTCATGGGACACATATATCCTACTCTTACCCGGCATATTAAAATCCTCCATATAAAATCCTTTCAGCTAGCATGAATATCAGTCGAAGAGCACAGAGTCCTTATCTGATGTTTAAGAAGGATGAATTCAAACTGGAACAGGTACAGAGAAGGGCTACTAGGATGATCCGAGGAATGGAAAACCTGTCTTATGAAAGGAGACTCAAAGAGCTTGGCTTGTTTAGCCTAACCAAAAGAAGGCTGAGGGGAGATATGATTGCTCTCTATAAATATATCAGAGGGATAAATATCAGGGAGGGAGAGGAATTATTTAAGCTCAGTACCAATGTGGACACAAGAACAAATGGATATAAGCTGGCCATCAGGAAGTTTAGACTTGAAATTAGACGAAGGTTTCTAACCATCGGAGGAGTGAAGTTCTGGAACAGCCTTCCAAGGGGAGCAGTGGAGGCAAAAGACATATCTGGCTTCAAGACTAAGCTTGATAAGTTTATGGAAGGGATTGTATGATGGGACAGCCTAATTTTGGCAATTAATTGATCTTTAACTATTAGCGGTAAATATGCCCAATGGCCTGTGATGGGACACTAGACAGTGTGGGATCTGAGTTACTACAGAGAATTCTTTCCTGGGTGTAGGGTGACCAGATGTCCCGATTTTATAGGGACAGTCCTGATTTTTGGGTCTTTTTCTTGTATGGGCTCCTATTACTCCCCACCCCGTCCCGATTTTTCACACTTGCTGTTTGGTCACCCTACCTGGGTGTCTGGCTGGTGAGTCTTGCCCACATGCTCAGGGTTTAGCTGATCGCCATATTTGGGGTCGGGAAAGAATTTTCCTCCAGGGCAGATTGGCAGAGGCCATGGGGGGTTTTCGCCTTCCTCTGCAGCGTGAAGTCTTTAAACCAAAAGTTGAGGACTTCAGTAGCTCAGACATAGATCAGTGGTTTGTTACAGGAGTGGGTGGGTGAGATTCTGTGGCCTGCGTTGTACAGGAGGTCAGACTAGAAGATCATAATGGTCCCTTCTGACCTTAAAGTCTATGAGTCTATGAGATTAATCTTAATCAATCCAAATTAACACATGCTTAACCCTGTTCAGGACAGCCCTTAAGCACATGCTTAAATCTTGCCATGAATATGGATATTTTCCTAAATCTAGGACATATAGTGAATGAGTGTGTAGTGTCACTTTCATTTCCTACACTCGCTACCAACTGCAGTGCACAGAGTAATAGTCAGAAATTACCATTTTACTCATAACATTTAAATATGTTGCTCTACCATTTTGTTTTGCAAGTGTTAATTAAATTAATCCTTGGAGCACCTGGGTGAAGTAGGAAGATGATTATTGTTATCCACATTTGTGGATGAAGAAACTGATGCATAGGGTTGCACATGTTCACACAGTCTCCAAAATTTTCATAGCAGTTTGTAAGATGCTAACGAGGATTGCATGGCTAAATTCCTTTGTGCTGCTTTGCAATTGTGGGAGTGAGGCTGAATAAGTAAGTGATCCTTATGAGCACCAAACTATAGCGAACTATACAAAGTCAGCTTCAGCTTCATACACAGCATATTATTTGTTTATAGGGGGCAAAAGTCTGTGAACTTTCTTTTTATTCTTGTTTCTTGATAAGTGTTTCTGCAGGGATGTCTGGAGGTTATAACACTATAGGAATAGGATAGTTTCCCGGTGTGATTTATATGTTTGATTACTTATTTTCTCCATTAATTAAAACAAACTGAAATATTCCAAAGGGGAAATGATGTAATAGTTATGTATAGCGTTTATGGGTCTTTCAAGAGGTGTAAGAGGAAGGCTAAGGAAAAATGACTCTCTTCTACTGGATCCTATTCTTTGAAAGAATAGAAAGGGGGCTGTAAATAACAGAGATATGCCTTCTAAAGACAGCAGTTGGAGAGCAGTCCAAGGTTGCCTCCCTTGTTTTTTTTTCTTCAATTGTTTTATGGGAAGTTAGGGAAAGGGTTTTGAATTTTTATTGCTTATTAGCTAATGCCACTTTAGTGCTTCAGTGTAGGCAATACTACCTATGCCAATGGGAGGGGTTCTCCTATCGGCAGAGAAAATCCGTGTCCCTGTGGCTGGGGTAACTTTTTAGTGTTGACTTGAAGTCTAAAGGAAGGTTGTAAAATGTTGGACCAATGCTATTGTTATATGGGTTTTTCTAAACTACCAAAATCTTAAAGCTTGTCAGAGGAACAGAAGGTGTTCACTGAATATTCACTATTTTTAAAGAATTAATGATAATTAGTAGTGTATTTTATTGAAAATGAACTAAAATATCTCTGGTTGATTTTTAGGAGGGGGTAAGTTTGGAGGGGTTTTACTGGCTATTCTTTTGTTCTGCAGGTTTTCTAACTGTCTATTTAAGATTTTTCTTGGCCTTATAAATGCTGTATTTTATGCAGAATTAACCAATAGTCCTCTATTATAGGAACAGCATGACAAAATGCAAGAATGAAAGATTTGCGAAAAAGCATCCACTGCTCTCTTCAGATGCAAATTCTTTTCTCTCTCCCTAGAATGGTGATGGTACAGCACAGCTTGTCCTAAGTTTTAGAGCACTGTTCAAAAGAACCCTGTGAGGGAGGAAGAGAGCCGGATTTATTTTTGCACTTTGCAACTTTCTTGGTAAAATGAAATTCATAATATAACCGTAGTAGAAAAATGTACAGCGGTGATGCTTACAGGGATCCAGAAGTCCCATTTTTGACTCCAACTTTCTCAGTGCCTAATGAAATCACAGCAGATTATCCTTATTTGAACCCGGTGTACATGATGGAGAAAAAGGAGCAGGAAAGCCTTTTTTTCCACTAGCTGCATTGCACCTTTCAGTATGAAAGTCATTTATGGAGATACATTTAAAAACTTTTTCTAGTAGCGTGGTTACTGAATTTAATTTGTGATTTATGAGTCCATTATCAATGAGTTAAAACATTTGGGGTTTTTTGTCTGGATGGCATGGTGCCCAATCCTGCAAGATTAGTTGGCAAATGATTTCTGGGCATCTTGCCACCTGGCATTTCTTAGAAATGGGCTGCTAATAAAATACCGGAAAAAATAGGATTGTTCCAGACATGCAAACCCCTGAGTTTCAGTGAGTGAGAAGTGACAAGATTTTCACACACTCGCACAATATTTTGGGGCACCACTCTGGAACTTCTTCAGAAGAGTGTAATTGATGTACTGTAGAACAAAATGTTATTTAATTTTTGACTTCTTCAATTTATGGACTGAATTTAAATGCTTTTGCCGTGTCAGTAATAGCTTCTCCCATTCGTTTGGTTATTAATTGTTTTGAGCATGTTGAGGAAGAAAATCTGAAACTGTATACCAAAGCTAGGATTTTCAAAACTAGGTGTCGGCAATCAGGCTCCTCAGTCCATATTTAGCTGCCTCAAAAAGTCAAATGATTTTCAAAATTGCTGAACATCCATGGACTTCACAGTCCCTCATATAGGTGCTTGACTGTGGACTTTGGAGTTTAACTCTAGTTATTTATATTTTTTATAAACTGTAATATAAAATTGCTCATTTCATGGTCTGGGCACCTTTGACAGTCTTTTAAAAATACACTAAATAAACAAGCAGACCTGTCAATTCCCTCAGATCAAATCTAATAACCCAAGAACAACGTAAACATAATAGCAACTAATAGTCCCCACACAAGTCCCCAGAGTCCCACGTCACCACTATTCAACACTACCTAGTACTCATCTCCTTCGGGGCAAAGGAGAAAAGATGAGCCTCCCAGTGTGCTCTGAAGGCTGACAGATTCGGCCTGGGAAGGACATAAGTTCCAAAGATCCAGGGCCTTAATGGAGAATGTCTTGCCAGCTGCCCCTGTCACCTTTATTGATGGTGTTTCACCAAAGGTACCTCTGCGGCCCACAACCGTGGCAGTATGTCATGGGGAGAGAGGTGGTCTCTTAGATAAGTATGTCCCAAGCCATTTCAGGCTTTATAGGTCTAGACCAGAGGTTTTCAATCTACTTATCATTGTGGACTGCATATGTAGCTCTCTGTGTTATGTGGGCTGCATCCACACAATATATAGACTACCTGTATGGCCCTGAGGATGTCACATGGGCTGCAGCTGTGTGCTAATTGGGATGCTGGTTGAAAAACACTGGTCTAGACCAACATCGTAAATCAATCCAGAAAAAAACACACACAAAAACGGGAAGCCAGTGCTGTTTGTAGAGTACAGGTTTAATACGCTCTTTAATTAAAACACCACTAAATGTGCAAGCTGCAAAATTCTGTACCAACTGTAGTATATGAATAGATTTGAGATGTATCCCCATGTAGAGCACATGACAGTAGTATATAGACACCAATTTAAAAAAGAAATGTCGAAAAGCAATAAACATAGAGGTTCAGTATTAAGAAAGAGTTCTTCAAACGGTTGCACACATTCCACTTCAGGTGTGTGTGTGTCCAATGCACCAGAGACAGAGATGTTTCCTTAAGTGGTACCCATCGGGACAGTGCATGCATGCACCCTCAGCAGCCTTGCACTGCTGTAGGATGGTATAAAGGGTGGATCCGCCCTTCACCCATCTCAGTTCCTTCTTACTGCCCATGTCTTACTGCCCGTGGTCAGTAGTTGGAACACGTCGGCTTGCAACTGTAAGGTTTTTCCCACTGCAGGGGGACTATCTCCCATCTGTAAATAGTCAGTTAGTAGTACTCAGTGTAAATTAGTGTTGTTTTCTTTTTCTGACTTTGGGCATCACATCTCTCTTATACAAAGGGTGTCATCGCCTGGCAAAAAGTCTGTGCTGGTGAATGATCCTCATTTTGAGTGCTTAAAGTACCTTGGTGAAGGTTGCATTCGAGGCTGTTGCCAGATCTGCAGGGGCTTCAAATCCCAGACAAAAAATGATAGAGAGGTGAGACTGCATCACCTCCCTGTGGAGGCCACCCTGCGTCCATCCTCTGGACCTCTCTGCTCGGCACGGAGTACTCCTACCCCGATTAGGAGTGCCTATCCTGACATTGCATGGGAAAGTTGGCACTGATGCTCTTTTCCAGTGCTGAGGAAAAAAGCACAGAAGTTTGGAAACCCATTCCTTGAAGGATCCGAGCTCCTCTAGAAGGTCTAGGTCCCCGGTATTGTCCACTAGCAAACTATCTGGGGACTTATGGACTTACCTCTGAGACAAATTCAGCCCTTGGTACCATGGGCAGCTAGCCCTTCAGAGGGTCCAGTGCTTCCTCACTCAGTGCAATCCAGGGATAAACCCAGCATCTCTGGAGAGATGCCATCAGACCTTGGCAGAAACAGGTACAGCACCTCCACGGTCACACAACTCAGGGTCCTCCTTGAGGCCGAGGTAGGCTCCTTTGCCCCTTGCTCCCAGGATAGAAGACAACACTCACTTTTGCCACAAGGATTCCACTCCTCATACCCCTGGGATTTCCCAAGATGGCCCAGAGACATATATCATTGGAGCAGTCAGGGCTGGGGTCCTGTGCCTTACTAATGGCCTTATTGGAACCTGTAAGGGTTGCCTCCCACCTCCAGATCCTCCCTGGTTCCTCCTTCATAGCAGACACTGGGCTAGCTGCAATGAGGAGACCTGGGATGTTATCCCCAGTACTGAAGATGGTATGAGTAGTAATCTGAAGACCTGCCTAAGATTTGGGAATCTCAGTCCATCTCACAGGAGGCTCAAACTCAACTTCCTTTGCACTATTCCTCCTCATCCACTGACAAGGTGGTGGTATCTGGGCTTTCTTCTCCTGATCAGGATGACTTCAGGACTTACCAAGAATTACTAAAGAGAGTATCTACCGCTCTTAATGTTCAGGTTGAGGTGGTTCAGGAGAGTTTCCATAGGCCAAGAATATACTTGGTTCATCAGGACCTTCTACAGCCATTCTAGGCAGGAATTACAGGCCAGGTTAGAAGAGGGCAAACTAATAGCTAGGACCTCTCTGGAAGCAGCCTTCGATGGGGCAGATTTTGCAGCCAGAGCCATGACACCGGTAGTTATGCACAGATGTTCATGGCTTCAATCGTTGTGTCTTCTGCTTGTGGTCCAGCAGACGATGCAGTATCTCCCCTTCAGATGTCCTATCCTCTTCTCGCAAAAGATGGATGAAACACTCTATAATCTCAAGATTTCAGGGCCAAACCATTGGGAATTTACTTCTTTCCCTAAAAGGAAGCAATTCCACCCTCATTCTCTCCAAAGATACCTATTTTCCCACCTACGCAACCTGATCACTTCAGAAACAGAGAGGGAAACCACAGGAGGAGACCTCAGTTTTCTTCTATGGCAGGTTCTTTGAGGCAGTCAGGAAATCCACTCTGCTTTACTTCCTTGTTGAGGACAGAGTACTAGATTGTTCAGTGTCAGTTTCTCCCTCCCCTGTTTTTTCCAAAAGATTATCCCACTTCCTATGTGCTTGGACCCATATTACCATGGATCAATGGGTTCTAAGTACTGTGGAACAGGAATACACCTGCAGTTTTCTTATTTGGAGAGCTATGTTCATCAATCTATCCCAGCCTGCTTTAGTTCTAGGTATTTCTAAACAGCTGGTTCCCATAGTATAAAGGTGTCATGACATAAATTAATAAGAAATAGAAAATTAAATCAATTCCCCCACAGAAGAGGACTGAATCTCCCCATCCCTTCCTCCACAGATTAAAACAGCCAATTTTTGAAGAATCAAATTTAGGTGCCTTGTTTCCTAGAAGAGCACATAGCTAGGACTGGTTTTCAGCTCAGTTCTTCAATTAGGAGAAGGCCCTAAAGCTGACACAACTCTTGCTGGACATGATTTCTGGAGAAGAAAAGTCCCAAGCAGAAAATCCATTATTGCTACTAATTCTAAGTTCTTTATTGAAAAAGCATAAACTATAGTCAAAAGTTAAAATCCCAGTGCTCCCTTTAGGTGCTATTCACACTTAGGTTTAGCCTAGCAACAAAAATGCATATAGAATTTCTTTGATCAGTGTGAACAGGGATTTCTTTTTTATCCTCTGATTCCCATGCTATAAATTGAAACCTCTTCTGTGTTGTTTTAAAGCCCTGGTTCAGAGAGAAAAAATCTGTATACATGTGAGTCAGAGAAACTGCGGTGGACACCTGCTTTGGCTCAACTGAGGTGTGGAGAGGGCCTGAAATGCATAACATATGATGCTTTGGGCTGTGTGTGTATTTTAAACATGCAGGTCCTGCTAGGCATCTGAGGAGAGAGTCTGGCCTTTAATATCTGTGGGTATCTTGATACAGTACTTCCCTGATATTTTTTTTTTTTTGCCTGAATGATACACCTATGAAACCATGATTAATGCACAATGTAAAGTATGCAAAAACCAATCTATAGTGAAGACAGGTGTAGAATAATAGCAGACTTAGGTTTTGGCCTATTAGGCAGAGCTTTTCAACCACAAGGGTCCCTATTCAAATCTCTGTTGCAGTAATGTGCATGACACATACAACAATTCCACCTGAGAGAGAATCCCATTAAGTTGTTGTCTGCTGAAGAGCATGGCCAGAGTTTAGTTCATACAACAAATACGAGGAGGTGCAATGGTCTATATCCATGATGGTATGTTTATGTCCCTGATTCATTTGGATCCAGTACAACACAATATAATTATTTGAGGTCTGACTGCTCAAAATGTAAAGTTCTGTCCTCCAGTTGTACCATTTCAGCACCATTGAAACTAGGACATTTTAAAGTATTTTAAAAACAATAACAGCAACAGCAACAAAAAAAATCTATAGACAACTCATTATTATTAATACAGATCCAATCTAAGGCAAGGTTGCCATTCTGCAATTTATCTGGATAAAGCTCTGATTTCATGAAAATTCAAGGGTGTTTTGTGTGTACACTGAAAGCATGTGGCAGTGTAACCACTGAGCTGTTATTAAAATAATACTTGACAAAAGAAAATAAACGACATTAAACCACAACCAACAGGATGACCACAGTTCCCAAAGGGAAAATGTAATACCATGCGGAGATGATCAGTTGGCAAGAGTAAATGGGACAAATGCCCAGTTTTGCCCCCTTAAAAAAAATTGGGGCGCCTGGGACAGGGCTACAAAAGGGGACTGTCCCAGCCAAAATGGGATGTATGGATGTATGGTCACCGCAACAATCAAGAATTCTGTTAGGGAAAATGTATCTGGGAAAGTGGAATCCTCTGGGGTAAACAAGGAATAAATAATGCGAAGAAGGAGAGACTTACAGCGCCACTCAAATGGCACCGAGCCCTTCTTTTCCTAGACATTGACTCAAAGTGCTGGGTTGGCATCTCAGCTTTATAAGTACTGTAAGCAATTCCTGTTCAAATCTACCTATAATTATATTTTGGAAAAGCATTTCCTTGACACAACTAACCAGTACACTAAAACCAGGGTTTAGTTAGCCCTGGCTAGTGGTTGGTTACAGATGCTACCTCATAATTACTTAATTACCTATGGCATGAGGTCAGTCTGTAAAGTGGTTATCTCTACCTGAGTGGGCAGAAAGGTGTAGAGAAGCAAATGCTATAGTCATAAGGTTGATAAATCAGAAAAGTGCTACTGTATGATTGTCTGACGTTGAGGCTGATTCTGCGTTCCTTTTGCACCCAGAATTCTCCTGGTCTTCAGAAAGTGCTCCAGGCATGCAATAAAGCCCCTGTGCAGGAGGGATGCTTAAAGCTAAACTTATGTCTAAATGCTTTTATGAGCAGGGATGGACTTAAGCATGTGCTTAAGTGCTTTCTTGAATCAGAGCCTAAATGCAGAATAAGGCTCAACATCTCGTGAAGAGTGGAAAAGGGCACTCGTTTTAGTAATAATAATTTTCACTTGTGTACAGTGTTTTCTACTTGAAGGCCTCATAGCATTTTACAATTTTTAATTTAGCTTCACAAGACTCCTGGTTCATGACAAGTTTAACAGAAAACATTGGAAAAAGGCAGCACATTTTCCCCATATTTAAAAAAAAGTTTGATTTCTTTTAATATTTTCTTAATTTCTTTTTAATCCAGTACAGTGCAAGTGACTGAATTAGAAAGACCCAGGTATGACAGATATGGCAATATCCTGGACAAACCTTACTGAATGAAATTAAACCTCAGCGAATTAAGTTTATGTATCACAGTGGGCCAGGGATTGTAGGTAATTCCATGGAGGAGGGGTCCCACAGCCCTACAGAAACTAAGCACAATGGTGTGAGGTTAGACAAATTCACACACCTCCAAAGAGCTACCACCACCTGGAAAAGTTTGCATATTCTGGTTCAGCTGGATCCTCTGGGGACCAACAAAGAAAGAAAGGACTTTTGGTTAAGTAGCCTAAGTTAAAACTGCCTCAGGGCTTGCTTTCTGATCCAGCAAATGAACAGGATCCAAGGGGCAGGGAGGATGGGGGACTCAATCCTTAGGGAAGGGTTCATAGTTGCTGAAATCCCTGGCTTGAAGTTGTTTCCGAAATATACAGGGTTTACAGTTTGGTTTAATGGTTCTCAACCTGGAAGGGTTGGAAGGACTGATGCTGACCATAGCCTTAGTGGAGATGGGGCGGGGGGTGTGATCTCTGATAAGCTTATTAGCATGCATATAGGTTCTTTTATTGTTGTTTTTATGTATTCTCTGTAACGCTTATACCTTAAGAATAAATGTGCTTGTTTAGAAAAAAGCTGTGTGGTGACTTAAAACCATGGGCAATTACTAGGGTTACCAATTTTGGTTGGACGTATTCCTGGAGGTTCTGTCACATGTCATAATCTTTAATTCTTGGAGACTTCAGGACAATCCTGGAGGGTTAGCAACCCTAGCAATTACATTGCTTACACCTCTGAGGAGAAAGCAAAGCAGTCCTGCTGAGGCAGTCTGACTTGGTGGAGAAATTCACAGTTTAGGAAGGGTGCTGTGCAGTGTGGAAATACTCCGATCAGAAGGGAGAGACTTACAGGTGTCCACCCAAGAAAGGAAGCCAGGAACCTAGAGTGTGTCCCGCATAAAAGGAGAATACAGGTGCAGTTGCCCTGAACTGTAACACCAAGAAATACCAACAGGCACTATCAAGCAACACTGAAATGAGCTCTAGTAGAAGTGTTTGTTTCCCCTGAAGTATGGGAAATATAAAAAGCTACAGTATATTTAAAAATCCTGAAACCTGAAATTATTTTAAATGCTTCAAAAACATAAGCAGGGTTTGTAGCACAGACTGTTGCTTGTTTGAAGAACAGAATTCATCTAAACTTGTTGGCATGTCCAAGGGAATGATTTGCAGAAACCAAACATGTAAATTTAAAAATTTAACAGATGGAAAATCATCTTGCCAGTAACTTCTGAGGGATGTGGAAAATAGCTATTGCCAAATGAGATACAGATTTTTAGAATCAGGAAATGTAAGATGATTGTACACAGAATAGGAAGGGAATAAAAACCAAAGAGGGAGAGAGTGGTCCAAGTGTGTAGCTAGAAGCAAGGGGATGAAATTGAACAAAGGAAAATTGAGGTTAAATGTCAGGGAAATTTTCCTAATAGTGAGATGTTTTGGTCTGTGGAATAATATGCCAAGAAAAATAAGGAAGCCCCATCATTTAAAACAAGACTGCACAAACCACTATAAGGAATATTGCACAGCACAATCCTATGCAGGCAAAAGGGATAGGTGGGGTAATGCAATAAGACTTGTGTTTTAAGGGCCCAATGCTGAACATAATGGCAAAACTTCCACATCATGAGGAGTGATATTAGGTCCTAAATTGGAATTTTAAATGGTTTTTATTTTTATTTCAGGAAACCCAATTTTAAACTCTCACCTAAGTTTGGAAGTGCAAATGGGTTTGGGATGTTAGCCTCATCCCTACAGTATGTTTTTGTGCTTCACAAAACCACTATAACATAAGGTACAGCTGTCATTCTTAGCAGAGGTCCATAACAGTAGTAGTTACAATTTAGCTACAAGTGAGGAATGAACTGGGGTGAACTGGAAGAACTATGTAGTTCCTTCCTGCACTATGTCTGGCCTTAGGTGGCTTGTTACTCCTTCACTCTTACTAACATGGAACTGATGTACAAAACAAAAACTACTTTTGAATGATGATTCAGCTCATTTTTCTTTCAGCTTTGTTTTATGCTATTTTCTAGCTAACAAGCTTTGTTGTGAACAGTTGTTCTCACTGCAAATTTAAATAAGGCCAGTAAAACTTGCGGAGTCTCCCTCTTCATGAGCGGAGTGGATGAACATATAATTTCCTTTAACTGTAAATAAATATATGTGCATAATATCAGTTGAACATCTGAAGGAGAACAGAGCCTATTTGTATGAAATTACATACTACTACTTGTTCCAATGGTCCTAATCGTGAAACTCTCGGAGGGTCTTTCCTAGCCTTATGTAGCTGCCCCCATTATAACACAAAGGGGATTTTATATCTGCTACCACATTGACTGTATGTTTTTTTAAATGATTTCCTTAATTGACCTAAATTGAAATACCACAAACTTCAAGTTAAATCAATTTTTTAATGAATAGCTCATGAGAGACAAATATTGAGAGGATTTATCATAGAATTATAACTGTGTTTCACATTTCGTGCATGGTGTTGTCATATAGACTGCTGTAAATATAAAGAAGTACTGGTAGATCATTTTAATCCTATGGGAGAGATGTCCCTACGTTAGTTTAGCAACAATTACAGGCTGTGCAGTGCTGATCATGGAAACTGTTGTAAATCAACACAGAGTGGTAGAGGAGAAGCCAGACCTCCCAGAGGTGTGGGGCCTGTTCCCCTGGGAAGGCAGAAGCGCATCAAGAATTAATACAGTAGTGGGGAAATTTCATCCAGGGCCCCTTTGGAACCTGGATTCATTCATATAGCTCCTTAACTCCATTGATGCCAGAGCTTAGATTTCAAAATTTGAACATCTTCCATTATAGTGTGTGATTGGACAACGGCATATGCAGGGGGATCTGTCCCAGGCTCACCTCCAAGACAACAGCATCCAAAGGGACCACCTGGTCTTGTGGGGGCCCCTTACCACATGTAGGTCATGAGCCCCCCACAAGCTGCCTTTGAAGGGTGGAGACAGCCTTTAGAGGAGATACTGAGATAATTTAAGATTGTAAGCTGGCAGGTAATCTTCCTATATGTCTGTACACAACCTAGCACATTTTGGGTGCAACTGGAATGTAAAGAACCAATTATCACACACTCTGGCAAATGCCATTCCAGGCAAACAAGAAATTTCACTTTAAGAAGAGACTGCATCTTCATGCAAAGTTTTCCTATAAAATAACTTAGCTGTATAAACGATAGGCTGAAACAGGCATGCTATTTTTCTCAATGACAGTCATGGAAGATGAGTATGAATCCATGACTGCTTGATGAAGATGTAATTTTAGTGACTGTCTTGCGCTAGTTCTTCAGTCAGACTCTTAATAACGTATTTCATTGAGCTGGTTTTGTGGTTCAAGAATACATGGAAATTGATGCATTTAGGACTAAGATCACTAATTTTTGTGACTGAAGTATGAATTGTGAGTTTGTAACCTTAGTGAATTACTTGGCCTAGACACCCATAGTAGGATGTGCAGTCCATTCTGCTGGACAAAATTAGCAAGACCTGACCATAGGGAATCCTGCATGATGGTGAAACCTTTTTCCTGTTAAGGTACTTGGTAGATGTCAGTGAACATTGACTCATTTACTGGGCAGGTGAATGGGGAAATTTGAGGATAGGTCTGACAAGCCAAAGGATTAACTCTCTTTGTATACCAACCTACAACAAGACTTATCCTTCCCGTTCATTCATTCTAGCCACATTTACTGTCCTCTGGACTCCTCCCAGCCAGTATTGCTGCACATGTGTTGGGCATTTAGTGTTATCATACCCTGCCTACGAAGTGTAAAAGAGGATACTTTGAGTTTAGTTGAAACAGTAACCTCTTTTGAGTAATGCAGTTTCTGGAGGGTGTGTCTCTTGATACGGGTGTGTGCATGCCACCCTCAGTTGGCCTCTCTGAAGATGGCTCATCACCTGTCTAAAAACAGTTCATTCCTGCAGGTAGTTATAAACCTTTACCGTAGGGCATATGGAATTTATTCATATCTGAGCAACAAAATCTCAAGAACGAGTTGGGCTTAGTGACTGACTTTTGGCTGTCTGTAAGTTGCTGTCTTTCCTAGTAGCTTTCTAAGGCATATTATATATTGTCAGACATCTGCATAGAGTGAGTATAACAGTGTACCGTGCGAGATAGATAATAACAGATCAGTTGAATCACCTGATATACTCTAATTCTTTCCAATAGGAATAATTACATGCTGTCAACACTCTGTGAACAAATAATGAGAAAAACATTGATCTATGGAAAATGTGCACATAAATATTCAGGGTCCATGTTCTTCCTGGGGATTTATTTCATGACGAACTTGACAGCCAGTCCTAATCATCACATTTCAGGGCTCTGTGATCCTAGACGGTTTGGACAATGGCAGTGACTTCAGTTCCAGCACTAAATTACCAACACTGAATGATAGAAAAGGGAGAAAGAAGGAAAGAAAAAGGAAATTTATGAGGAGTTAATTGTAGGTTTCACTTTCGAATAACTTTAATAAGATTTTGTGAAACTGATATGACCTTGGATTAGGATGTTTTGGAAGCAGAGACTCCTGTATTTCTTATGACCAAAGTGCAATATGGAATAAAAATGACAATCTGGACAAATAATAATGAGTAAAAAATGTTTCTGATGGGGAAGCTGGAAAGCTTTAGAATCAAGCATCTAGTCAGCCAGCTTTACCTTTGATTATGCATTTGTTCTGAAGTTTTGAGGCTCTAAAATAGAGTTCAGTATTTAAGTGTTTGATATCACAAATATGGAGTCTAAAAAGGAAAAAAGTACAGCATTTTATTGACCTATTAAATTAGTTTTAAGTTCCCATTAGAAATCCCATTTCTGGGAGAAAGACTTAAAAAAAGGCCCATAAAGTTCCTAATGGTCTTAAAATTAGAAACATCTGCTGGACTCATGAACTACTCATTAGACTAGTTTAGCAGCCACAGAGACTGAACTTCAGCTGGGACGTGTGAGAGAAGGGTAACCAGAAAAAAATATCAAACTAAATACAGATTTGGATAAAAGATACTAAGCATCATATTTGTATGTTCTTAAAAATAAGAACACTAACTGGAGTGTATTTTTCACTCTTTTAATGAAAAAGTTTGTCCATTTTCTTGGGGATACCACGCCAAACTCCTGCTTCTGGTAGCTGGGTTATGCTCGAGGGTTAAGAAATCTTGTTTCTGATTCTGTGTGTGAATTGCACATTTAACTCTGCAAGGCTGCAAAGGGGACAAAAACGAAGTGTGTGACCAAGAAGAGTGGAACAGAAGAGCCAGAGGCACTGTTGTGCTGCCCACAGTGTAAATAGTCTTCAGAGCATGTAGCACTAAAACAGTTGTTTCAGAGACTGGTCAGTGATCTACACTGAACACTGGAAGTGAATCCTCTATGGAAAAGAGAACCCACATTTAGTATACTTCAAGTATACTCAAAGTGCACGAATACAAGCCTACAGCATACTAACAGACTTAAAGTGGACTTTACACCTAGCTTCTGGCCTCTATAACACCTAGTACAAGCTACTTCCCTGGTTTATGCTCACGATTTTGAGGACACAAATGCGAGGCGATGGAGAGCTCTCTCTTGTTGGTATAGAAGCATCTTAACTGAAGCAGCACAACAGCATCGGTGGAGCTATTCCGTTGCAGCATTTTAAGTGTCGGCTTGCCCTGAGTATGTTTCCCAAACCTGAAGAAGAGCTCTGTGTAGTTTGAAAGCTTGTCTCGCTCACCAACAGAGTTGGTCCGATAAAAGATATTACCTCACTCACCTGATCTCTCTAATATATGGTGTCCAATGTCCCGATTTTATAGGGACAGTCATGATATTAGGAGCTTTTTCTTATATAGGCGCCGATTACCTTCACCCCCGTCCTGATTTTTTCACACTTTCTGTCTGATCCCCCTGTTCTAATATCCTGGGATCGACGGCGCTACAACAACACTGCATAATATGTCCAGTTCATTAGTTTTTGGTGAATCATTCTGACAGTAGGTGGTGGTTGAAAAATGCCTATTTATGGAATTAATTAAATATGTGCATATGAATTAATAACACTGAACGTTTAGTTACGTTTTTCAGTTGAGGTTACTGTGATCAGGATTACTGAGTGCAGGTTACTTAAGTATATATGTTGTAACTGCCAAAGTCAGGGGCCTACCACTCTTTGCTTGTGCCTCACACTAATGTGACGAGATAGAGAAGAAAAACTACATGTATTAAGGTTACCTTTGGGGAAAAATAGTTTTGTCACTATGATGCAAGTTACTCACAGCAATATTACTGAAAATATGTATTATGTGGCCAGTAGGAAAATTAAAAACAGTAATTCATTAGTTGTCACGAGTGTTTATTTGCAGTCCTTTGAAATATGCAGTTTCTTCTGTACATATACAGTTCTTAACATACCAAATTCAGTGGTCTTGAGTTTTACATTGGTGTAAATTGGGATTAACTACCTGAAGTGAATGGAATTTTGAAGGTCATGCCCATATATATAAGAGCTGAACTGCACTTTTTGGTTGGTTTTTTTTGGGTTGTTTTTTTGTGTGTTTTTAGTGGAGACAACACTTTTTCCGGGTTGAAATCTTGTGCACCGGCCTTCAAACTGGAGTAAATTTGTATAGCTGTACTGTTTGTAAATATATACAAACCTTTGGTTTTATAGGGAGCGTCCTGACATAAATGGCACACACATACTTTATCAAGGTGCTGACACCCTTCACTTAATAAACCAAAGTAACCGTGTTTTATTTTCTGTTGACTTCTACATGTTGCATACAGAAGTATAGATACAGTGTTCATTATCTAATGGAATCATTCAGTCATCCTGCTCCTAAGGAAATCTAACAAGAGAAATGTTTATCAATTGACTCCCCGGCGTGGTGATCCCAGGCTGTTTTTTTCCTTCATTGAACAAATTCAGATGGTTTCTTCCTTTTTTCTTTTTCTTGAAAGTTAAGTGAAGAAGCACAGATTAGCATTTCAGAGGCCTGTAAATAAACATCCCAAGTGTCTTGTGGAAAAGTTTATTTAATCACTGAAGGATTCAGCAATACCTTGCTGCATCAGCAAGGCAGTGGGGTCTTGGTATAGTGTGTGCCGCAACTGAGTAAATAATTCCCACCTCAACACCCATGTGGTTTGACAGCTCACAGGCTGTAAATTTGAGGACATAATGGGCTTTTGATTACTCTTCCTTTTCACTGTGTTTGGCCTACAAGAGTTTTTTGAGTATTTACTTGCTCAAAGAAAAGAATTACAGTGGGCAGCCCTAGCTCAGTTTCTAGAACGTGATACCAAAATGTAAAACTAACCATCTTATTCTAATACAAAGTTACAAATACATTTACATATCTGTTTTGTTCCTGCAAAGTTGCATGTGTTCTAGACCAGTGGCTGTATCATTTCTAGACTACTGGACCCCTTTTAAGAGTATGATTTGTCTTGTGTACCCTCAAGTTTCACCTTAATTAAAAACTTGCAATATCAGACATAAAAATACAAAAGTGTCACAGCACGCTATTACTGAAAAATTGCTTACTTTCTCATTTTTTACCATATAATTATAAAATAAATCAATTGGAATATAAATATTGTACTTAGGTTTCAGTGTATAGTATATAGAGCAGTATAAACAAATGATTGTCTATGAAATTTTAGTTTGTACTGACTTTGCTAGTGCTTTTTATGTAGCCTGTTGTAAAACTAGGCAAATATCAAGATGAATTTATGTACCCCCCGGAAGACCTCTGAGTACCCCCAGGGGTACATGTACCCCTGCTTGAGAACCATTGTCTGGCCCTCCAACTTACCATCATTAGAGTTATATTTAATTAAGTTTAATTAGATTTGAATTAATTTACAATTGTAATAGATATTGATAGACATTGGTGGCAATTACTTTAATGAACTCTGACTTTCATGATTAGAATAGATTCTATATATGTAGAGAGAGAGAATTATTTTATTATATTATTTTCATAGTTCAATTAGGAAATAATAAGATAAGGTTAATATTAACCAGGAAGGAAGATTCTGAGGCTGCAGTTTATTCCACCTTGAATAAGGCCCCCATATTTTCTCCAAATTTTTGACAGAGCCTCTCACTTAATACTCACTGTTGATTCTTATAGTGTGAAATAGTTTGCATTTTTTATAAGAATATCTGCAGAGGAATACAGCTGCCTAAACCTTACTGTCCATCATTGGTACTTATATGGTACCATTACCTTAGTATCTGAGCATTCCACAATCTTCAAATGTATGTATCCTCTCAACATGCCTGTGAAGTAGCAGAGTACTTCTACCCCCATTTTACAGATGTGGAATAGAGGCACAGATTGACTACAGGCAATATATTATTAAATACACTATAAAATAGAAATCTCTGGAATGCAGAAGCTACTAAATATAACCTTCATACCATAAATATGTTGAAAATATAATTGCCTAGGGTCTCACAGGAAGTCTGGTGGAGTAGATAATTGAACATGGGTCTTCTGAGTCCTAGGATAGCGCCCTTACTACTAGGTCAGCACTCCTCTCAGCCTCAGTCTATGATGTTGATCATATTATATTATAGAGCATTATGTTTAGCACTAAAGTGCTTATAGTGGACTTCAGCTGGGTTGTGAGACTAAAGTATTTCAGTATCTGGTGTTTTTCATTATGGGTGGAATTCCCCCACATGCAGAGGGTCAGGCACAAGCATATGCTCCACTTAAGTTCCACTGATGCAGAAATGCAAGGATACATGGAACAAATTCTGTTACACCCATGCAACCCCACTGACATCAGTAGGTTATGCAAGTATAAAAGTGAGAAAAAATGGCATAATATATTTATATCTGCAAGTGGAATTAAAACAACAGCTCTGACATTTTCTTTCTCTCAATTTACATAAGAAGAAAAGTTCCTAGCCAAGGCTCAAAATGCTTTTTACAAATGTTAAAAAGAAAGGCAAACGACTAAGTAAGAACTGGCTGCCTCCTCGCCTCCAAACCAGAAAAGAACCAACAAAAAAATCTTTCTGTCCTGAACAGCAATAGAATAGAGTGCCAACCATCATCATATCAAGCTTCCTGAGATCCCAGGCTACTTTTTATTTAGGGAAAGGAGGTGAAGAATTCCAAATGTGCGGGCCCCTCGGAGATAGCACCTGGCCAGCTGCTCCCTCTCTCTTAACCCAAGTGGGCTGTATTTGGGAATCTCCACTGATGACAACTGTGGCAGCTGCAGAAGTGGAAGAAAACATGCAAACAGCCTCCTTCAATTTTATAAAGATAACTATCTAAAAAGATTTAGCACCCTAAGGCCTATTTAAGCTTCCTGCACCTGACACATTGTTCTTGTGAGATAATTTTATGGTGGGTTCAAACCAGTTGGAGAAATCCTAGCATAACTGGGGCTTCTATTGCTACCACGATACAAATAATAATAATAGAAATAACTGTAGAAGAAATTCTGCCCTCTTCTTTACTTTTAAATTCTTGTAGTGTGACGAAGATACAATATCAAAATTCCTGCCTTTCAGTCTTCAGGATGATGCATGTTTTTCTTCAGAACTGTCAGTTTTATTGTTCAGAGCAGGGGGGAACTTTGCTTACCATAAGGTGTTTTGACATCTGTTTAATCCATTTGTGCCACATTCTCTCCATTTGTTCATACATCTGTGATATTTCATTACTTCTTTCATGTTGTTGCAAACCGGTTTCTGTTAGCTTCTTAAATTAATACAAATGTCATTTGGCCTTTCTGTAAAATTTAACTTTTTTCTCCTACGTTTCAGATACCCTTTCCTCCCTCCGCTAATACATTTGTCTGAGTTTGACTTAGACTGCATTTTGAATAAATTATATAAGTGGTGGTGCATTACTTGTAATAATGAAGCACATACTGCAGCAGACTGGTGTGAGATTTCTCCACTATTTGTCTTTCTCTCATACAAAACAAAACACAGCAAGGATCCATTATATATAAAGAGAGATGTCAGTTTTGGTTGTTTGGTTGGTTGTTTAAGCAAGCTGGTTAGTTAGTTTCCTTTTTCATTTTTCTTTCCCATAGGTTGTAAGCTCTTTTGGACTGTCTTACTGTTCTGCATTTGCATAGCATCTAGAACAATGGGATCTTCATCCATGATTGGGGGCTCCTAGATGCTACCACAATATAAATAAATAAGAATATTTTGAATGATTGGAGTGATTCTCAACCACAGGTTCATGTACTGTTACTCATAAACCAGGATTTTTTGATGAATGCTCAAAACTGCCAAGCGCAAGTGTTCAAAAATTGTGAGGCAGATTCCAACACATCATGAGTTTGGCTTAAATATAATCAGAGTTTAAAAACAGAATACAGTTTTGCATTTTTTATTTTTGTCGTCTTGCCTTTTAACCTTTATGGGTCATGCTTTCAAGCTTTTCTTCCAAAGCATGAAGACTAGAATCTTACTTTGTCTGTGTGTGTCTGTGTGTGAGATAAAGCAAAGATTATCATGCATAATTACATAACTCCATCAGCTGATGCTTTGAGACAAGTATCATAGGACTCATGATAAAATTGTGAGAGATGACAACACTGTGCTAAGATGCCGAGGTTCTGTACTACTCTCTGGTGGGTTGATGACTGCTGACTGCCAATTAGTGTGCTAATCTTGGGTGTCTGAGTTTTCGAGCATCCCCATGGTGGGATAGAACAGGGTTTCTCAACCCATGGGTTGGGCCCCAAAATTGGATCGCCAGAATGTTTCAAAGGGTTGCGGGGCAGCTCCTGTGGTTCCTGTCCCATGGGGCTGGCTGGGCTCACCTCCCTGCTCCAGATACTGCAACCTCGGGGGTCTCAGCGCCACTCAGGTTTGGCCCAGCCGTCGTGATGATGAGAGTCCGGGTAGGCCAACTTTGAGTGAGTGACACTGCAACCCTGTGAGCCAGGTTGCAACTCCACTCACACAAATTTGGTCAGTCGGGGGGTGGGTGAAAACCTGAGCGGCGCTTCAATCCTGGATGTTGCAATGCTCAGAGCAGAGAGCCAAGCCCAGCCAGCCCTACAGCACAGGAGCTGCCACTGTGGGGTGAATGCTGGGCAGGACCCAATCCTTCTGGGGGCCAGGATCCGACCACCCCACAGCCTCCTATTTATGCAGTCGCGACATGCCATAAACATTTATAAATGGGGCCTGAGCCCAAAAAGGTTGAGAACCACTGGGTTAGAACACACACAGTTGATGAGAAGGCAGCTGATGCCAAGGAGCTTAGCCTGGTAAACTAGTACATTGCCTGAAAAAGGATAGAAATCATAGGAACCTTCCTTGTTTTGGAGGTACCCTTATCCTCTGACGTACTTTGGCACATCTTTTATAACACTAAAGTTTGGTTTGAGCCTGAAGCCCAGGAATGAATCCAAGTTTTTTCTGTAAATCAGAGATCTCTTTGCACTCAGGTATTTTGCTTCTTGCCAAGCTGTCAACAAAGATAAAAATACGATCATAAGTGGAAGGTCTGCAGAAATGTGACTTGATTGTTTTGCATTTTCTTAGTGAAAACATGCTAAAGCTGGACATCACCATTGGCTTAGTAATATTTATAGAGTAAACAAGAGTTGGCAGCATTTTGGCACAATATCCAGTGAATTAAGACATGGAAAAATAATCTAGCATGAGATTGCTAAATTCTCATAACCCAAGAGGCGCTGATGTAATTTCTCTTGCTTATACTAGTGTACATTTCAGCAATTCAGAGGCCGAGTTGTAAACTGAAACAAACATTAAAGGTTTGCCTTGACTTACATATTTTTTTAGATAATTATATTTTTAGCCGGAGATTGGTTACAATAATCTCTAAAGAAAACAATGAGCTGTTCTATATTTCTTATAGCAATTTTCTCTGGCTTCATTCTCCTGAATTATGTAACCCATGTTTTAGGATAACTACTGCCTTCCTACTGTATTATTCTCTAGGGAACAATTTAGCATTATTAGGGAGATGAATAAGATGACCTCTTAATTCTTTTCCATCACCACTTTCTATAATATCCTGCTATAATATATGCCCTTGTACTTTAACTCCACCCTGCCTCTTCCCCTCTCAAACACTTTCTTTCATGCACATAGTTTTTCAGAAGAACAATCACCACAATTTTTGTATATTTTTAAAATATCCCTCTTTTTGAATTACCAAGCTAAAATGAACCTAGGGCCATCTCTTGCACTCGAGAACTAAAGAGAGTACTGATTCCTTTGGATTCAAGGGAAGAGGGACTGTATGAATAGATTATTGCAGGAGTACACATCACAGGGCCAAATTAATCACCAGTGTAACTCCATTGAATAAGCAGGGAATCTTTAGTTGTTCAATATGTGAGCAAAGTTTTAACTTGTTTTCCAGTAATGGTGATGTCTTGAAGCAGATAAGGTCTCCTTGTATAATTCGTTCCAATGCTGTACTCTGTTCTTTGTGGTGTCGATAGTATCATAACAAGTAATTATTTGCCATTTTATTTTGTTGGTGTGTTATAATGTTCATTACTTGCATACAGCTGTCTTTTCCCCAGACACACGCATAGTCACCCAAGCCCACACACACCGGTGATAATTATAGCTGGTAAGAAGAACCCTTGTATTGTAGCTTTCAAAACTAGAAATGGTAAGTGAATGTGGGAAGGGGAAGAAGTTTGGAAATGCAAAGAAATGCTGCAGTGGGTTGAAATAGATGAACAGATATGAAAGTGCACCGCTCTCCTTGCTCTTCCTACTCCTCAGTTTGCAGAGAAAGGCAAGCTCGTTTGTGGCTTTGGCCTTCTGATCACTTTTGAAAGATCATCAGCTGCAGTCCAACCACAAAAGCCAGCTCCATGGAGCATTTGGGCAATGAACCCCTTCCCCCTGCACTCTGTTCACCTGTCCTACAGGATCCAATCTTACTAAGCCTATCATTCCTTACAAAGGGCATATTTGAACCACACAACTGTCCCAAGGCTGTTGCTGCTGCTTTTTTTGGTAAAGTCAATACAGTGCTCTGCCTTAGTGTATTGACTCTGACCTCGACTGTCCAATTCTTGTTCTTTCTTACCCATTTAAGTACAAAGCCCATTGTTATTGTCACTTCGTGCTGGGCCCATTTCCCACCTCTGCACTTGTGCTATAGCAACAGCAGGAGTAGATTGAGACAGGCTTCTGCAGCATGGAGTAAGGAACACAGAAACACTTCTACTTCAGGTGTGAGTACAAAACTAGGACTAAAATAGGAGTGCTCTTTCCAAGCCAGTCTTCTTGCTCTGTCTCAGCACAGGTATCAGTTTATGTTTTCTTCCTTCAGTTTTCTATTAGCAAGCAGGACCTCAGTTCGCAAAGGTGAATGAGAAGAGGGAATACTCAAAGGAAGTTGTTATGCTGTCAGTTTGCAAAATTATTCATTATTCTCAGTGTGGTGCAGGAATCAAGTGTGGAGAGCTCTAGGTTCCACATCCTCTCCTGCCCCCCACCCTCAGCAGATGAAAAACAAAGGTTTCCCATTTCACTTAAATATATAAACACTTACTGTGTTTCATCACATCCTTTTACTGTAAATCTGTAAACCCCTGGTATTTATTTGCTTTGGTGTTTAGGGATAGTGTGATAAATGGTTCTTTCTGCTAGTTCAGCATGCGTATGGAGGCGTGTGTGGGAGGGAGGGGAGTAATAATTTAAAGGGCTTTGTAAAGAAGGAGCTCTTGCTATTGATTTATCCATGACAAATTTATACTTGCATAAAGTCAGGCAGAATAAGCAGGAATTTGATAGAAATCATTGGAGGAGGGATTGATTTGATCCCTTCAGGCTTCCGTAGTGGAAGATGATTACCCCAGCTGCTAAGAATATATGGAAAAATCCTTCTTTCACATCTAATTGGACCACATAGGTATCACTTTAATTTTTCTATACATTGGTAATGAGCCTGGAGTGCTGATTCTTATGGTGGTGTGACAGCCATTTTGAAGTACAGGAATTATGTAGAGAGATCAAGGATCCATTCCTGTGAAGATTTTCTTCTTTTGCTTTCCAGTTTTGGATTAGATGATTCCCCCCCCCCCTTATCTCTCTTCCATTTTCCAATTCCTGAATTTACTCATCTTGATACAAGCACTTCCTGTGTGTGAATCACAAAAGTTGCTGCTTTCCGACAGCAAGGATCATCTCCCTCTCTCTGTCTTCTCATCTATTTCCCCCTTTTGATGGCTATCTCCTCTTGTCTGTCTTCTGTACTGTCCTCCCCAACTTTTCTCCTTGTCTACCCTGATAAAGCTGCTTCTCCTCATCCTCTGGCTCCGTATTTTTCTCCTCTGTCTGTCCTTTTGCAATATCCCTTTATTGCTATTTCTCTTTGCTCGTATTCCTGTCTGTCTTCCACAAATCATTTAATCCCTTCATTCAGTGACCTCATTCCCTTTACATAGTTGTCAATATAGGAGGTGGAAATCAAGGTGGCCACCAGCTCCTGGAGGATGGATGTGCTTTCTGTTGAATTTTGTTACTTTTAATATGAAACATAATTTGCAGACCTGGTAGCCGTGTATCAATCCCTGTCTGATATTGTAAAAATACCTACAAATTGCAATGTTCGGGAAGACCTCAAATGTTTTGGGTTTCAGATAAGCATCTCTTACTTTGGCTGCCTCTCCGAACCCAGGGAGGCTATCAAAAGGCCTTGCGGAGATCCTTCCACATACAGGTCCCCTTCCCAAAACAGGATATCCCTATCTGTGGGGTCTCCTTGAGCGAAGCCCAGTAGACTGTTATTCCAAATTGGTGCGTTCAGTGGGAGGATTGCAGACCTATCACATAGAGGCAGGAAATTTCTTGAGATGAGATGTGTAGATTTGCCCTATAATTCTTGCATTATGGAAAGTGAAGCTCTCCCTCCCCCTGCCCACCCTAACCCTGCTTTGGAACCTGCTGTGGTTCCACCCCCTGAATCCATAAATTCCCCTAAGATTTGCAGATGCCCTCTGTCTGCACTGGCTCCCTGCATTCACCATCAGCTCCCTGGCAGCTTGGCTTTTGCAGGGGCCTGAAGGAGTTGTGGGGATGTGGGAGGGTTCAGCATTAATTTATCCACAAAGGTGGCATGGGTTTCGAGCTGAGGTGGGAGGGGCTTATAATTCTACCTTGATGGCTATCTCTCCTCCCCCTCCCCACCTGTGGATCCTGCACTTCACAGGGTCTCTGCAGAACAGTTTCTATTGGGGTATGGGGAAATGATGCCAAGAGAGAGCACTCCTTGTACCCAGGCCTGATGGATCATGATTTTTTACATCCCTGTCCTCTCTACCTTAGGAGGTGACACTGGCCCCCATATAATTAACTAAGCAGCTGTTTTGTGTCTGAATGAAAATGAGTAGAAGTAGGTTTTATTCTCAGTGTTAGTCTGCCATGCGTTCATTGTGAAGCAAGCTGAAAATTATTTGGAATCAATCAGTGCTGGCAGCAATGTAGGCTTGAAGAGAGTTACTATGATTTGTTCTTGGCCTGTTGTTTTTCATCAAGCCATACTTTATTGTCAAAAAACTGTATTTCCTCACCAAATACTAGTCATTTACTGTTGGATTAATGAGAGACTATAAAGCTTAAGTTCACAAACTACAAATATTGCACAAATGAGTGTGTAATAATTTATTAATTTATATATAGATAATCAGATTAGATAGAAGTATCCAAGATTTGTAATATATAAAACTAAGTATCCTCAACCGAAACAGCAATTATGTTAATGTAATAGTGGGCAATGTGCCTGTGAATAATCCTCCTCTTGAAATGATATATTTTGTAGAGGTCTGGGAGTAAAAGGAAAGTGTATTGTCTTGCCAACAGATTTATTATCAGCTTTTGTGGACAAAAACAAAACTAAGAAGAAAGCCCCTTTTTGGCATCATCACAGGTCTTTTCTTAGAGCGCCACTTTAATTTGTCTGACATGCAATGAAAGAATGGCACGTTGCACTAATTAGTATTGTATACAGTAAATTTATGGATCTGAGAATCTGTTTGCACCCATGGGCCCAATCCAGTATTCCGTTGAAGTCAACTGGAATGTTGCCTGAGGATTGGATGCATGGGCCCTATTCACTGCTGCTACTCCATGTTTATGATAGTGTACTGCTATTGATTCAAGTGGAATTACACTGGTCTAAAACAGGAGTCAGATGGTGGTGAATCAGGCTTTATATTTATACAGTACTCAGCTCTCACAGCAAGAGTAAAGTTTATCCCTACTATACAATAAAAATTGCCTGAGTTATTTTTTTCCTCTCTTCTTTCTGTGGAAAAATTCAAATTGTTCCCTTTAATTCCAGTAGAGTGTTTAGCTGCCAATGAAGGTGTAGATAATACATGTATTTCTCAGACATTCAGGTTGTTCATTGCTTTAGGTTCAGAAACAATATTTTTACTTTTAAGTAGTAGCCAGTTTGTTGGTGTTTTATGGAAGCCAGAGAATATTGCTACTCTTAGCTCATGCACAGGGATTTTACCAAGGACTAGCAGGAACTATTTCAAATGTCCTTTATTGAGTCAATGCCGTGGACCCCGGTAAAATAATGTAATATAGAGTGTGGTATGTTTCTATAACAAAAGATGTTTCATCTCTGAAATCAGAGTTTGGAGCAGAGCGGCATGGATGGGAAATGTGGAGGTCATTCAGGCAGGAGCAAGTTAGGCAGAGTAACTCCCATTTGTGCTCAGCCAGATGTTAGCTTGCCCTTTGCCAATAATCCAGAAGGCTGATGTTTCATAAATTACTGTACCCCAGGGACTAATTCAGTCAGTGTGATGGACGGGGAAGGGAGGAGATGTGTACTTCCCTGGTCAGAGATCAGGCATCACACTTGGGACTATGTTTATCCAAGGTTTTTTTTTTTTTATTTGTGAATAAAAATATGATTTTTCCTAGCGAATACTAAGGAAAATTGAAGATTTTATTAATGACATAGAGCAGCAGTTCTCAAACTGTGGGTTGGGACCCCAAAGTGGGTCGCAACCCCATTTTAATGGGGTCTCCAGGGCTGGCTTTGGACTTGCTGGGCCCCGGGGCTGAAGCTCGAGCCCCACCGCCCAGGACCAAAGCTGAAGCTCAAGGGCTTCAGCCATGGGGGGCGGAGCTCAGTTTACAGGCCCCCTGCTTGGGGCTGAAACCCTTGAGCTTCAGCTTTGCCCCCTGCGTGGGGCTTGGGTGGGCTCAGGCTTTGTTCCTCCCTCCTGGGGCCGTCTAGTAATTTTTGTTGTCAGATGGGGGTCATGATGCAATGAAGTTACTACTTTTTTTTTATTTATTTATTTTTCTCAGAACATCAAAAAGGAAAAAGAATGAAACCCTTTCATGCTACAACAAAAAGCCTTTGAAGGTCAGGCATGAGAACCTTCCCGAGGCCTCTCTCAGTGTAAAATATGCTAATAGCAGACTCGATCACCAGAGTTCTCCTTTCAATGATCCACTGATGTTTGTGTTCGCCTCAAAGAAATCCACTTTCACTGGTTTCATTTTTGGTCTAGGAAAGCTGTTTTAAAATGACCCTGTGTTAGAGGGGATGGGTGAAATACTAGTTTGCTTCTGTAGCATGTGGCCCTTTCTTAGCACACAAATGCTGAAGATAATGACCCAGCGTTGCCAATTCTACTGGTTTTAGCACAAGTCTTGCAACGTGTGATGTTTTATTTAAAGATTCAGCTCCTGGAGACACCTGATTAGCTGAGAATCTCCTCTTTCATTTTAAAAATAAGTTTCTAGAGCTCATGTTCACAGAGAAAAACTTGAAACATGGCTCAAGTGCCACCCTAAAAGATTTTAAATAAATAAACCCAGAAGGCAAATGAAAAGAATCCAAAATTAATATTTAAAAATCTCATCATTTTTAAGCCAATCACATGCTTTTTGCGGGGAGGCTCACTCATGATTTTTAACATTTGGGGTTGGCAATGCTGCTTTTTGGTAACTTGAATATTCTTTATTTTCTCTCCATGACATAGATTCTGCTAGGTGCCCAGGTTGCTGATGTAGCAGTTTAGTACTCCAAATTGTAGTATCAAAGGGAAGCTATCGTGGAAAAGTCCAAGAGTAGACCCTTGCAACCCGATGGGACCCCACTCAGAGTGTTGGGGTTGTGCTGGATGTAATTTGTGTAGTATACATTTGGGCTTGGTCCAGGTAGCTGACTTTGAATGGGGGACCTGAGGTGCATACAGGGAGGGGAAGCAGTGGAGGCTCCAGGAGTGACGGGGAGTGGAGGCAGGGAGGAAGATGTGGCAGCGGAGGAGCTGGGGGAGACCCAGGGAAGCAGGGTGTGACTACTTGGAGAGCCCATCCTGTCCCCGGTTCCCCTTATCGTTGCCTTGCTTCTGCTCCCTGTGGGCGGCTCCGCTGTCCAGGCGGACCTGCTATCCAGCTCCCAACATCACCAAGTTCTGATTTCACACTGGGCTCCTGGTGGCTTTGGGCCTTGTGCTTCTCTGCCAGGTTGCAGTTGCAGCATCTCTGGCTCGCTGACCCGCTACCAAGTGCCCTCCTACCAGGGCCTGGCACCAGCACTTGCTGACTTGGAGTACGCTCTTCAGCCAAGGAGGGAACACCTGGCCCATGACTGGCTCCCTGTGCAGGGCACTGGCACTCAGGAGTGATGGGGACTAGTCCCCTGGCAATAGAATTATTGTGGCAGCTGAGAATGGGACCCAGAGTGACTGGAGCAGCCACTGCCGTGCCCCGGATTAGGCTGGGGAATACGAAGCAGGGTGAGCAGGGCTCAGGTGCCAGGGGAGGCAAGGTGGCCCCTTTCTCTCTCTCTGGTTGAAGAGCGTCCGAGCCGGCAGGTGGTGGCGTTTCGTGGAAGGAGCCAGGGATGCTATAGCTGGGACCAGAAGGGATCATGGGGACTGGAGCCTTTGGGAGCCCAAGTGGAGCTGGGAGATATTGGGAGCTGGGTAGCAGGGCAGCCCAGATGGCTGAGCAGGGAGCAGGAGCCAGGCACAGGTGTTGGGGGAGGCAGGGATGGGATGGGCTCTGCAATGAGTCACCCCTGATCCCTGGGCCTCCCCCAGCTCCCTCGCTGCCCCGTCTTCCTCTCAGCTTCCCCCTTGCTCTCCTCTGCGCCCTCCTGAGGCCTCCTTTTGCCCCCCAGGATGCACCTCAGCCCCCATTTTACCACCTCTGCTGGCCTTGGGGCACCATTCACCCCAGTTCCTACTCCCCAGTCCAGTCCTGGGTGCTGATCCACCCCTTACAGGTCCCACTCCCCCCCCCCCCATCCCTGCAAGTGTGATGCATGGGTACAGAAACATATCAGGCCCCACAATATTTCCACTGTGGGGTGCTGTCTCCCCCTTCCCCCTCCCCAACAAGTTCTGCCATCCCTTACCCTATTGTTTGCAATTTTAAGCCAGAGAGTCCTTCCTTCTTTGTTTCCCCCCTGGGTCAGGAATGAAAGCAACATGACACTCTCGGGTGTGATTTGGGTTCGTATTGGCTGTGGTCTAGTCGGGTTCAGGTCGGGTTTTAAAATTGGGCCCAAGCAGACCTCTAACAGATAGTGCCTCCTCTCCCTTAAAAAATAATCCCTGCCATCGAGTGGTAATAGCTGACGAAACTACCGAGTGTGATCACTACAAGATGAATGTCTTTATTAAAACCTTGACTTTCCCAACCTCCACGAGCTCTTTCTTTTATTTAGGAACTAAAAGCAATTTTGCAAATCATTACCATATAAGCATCAGAAATGCACTATTAACATTTAGGGAGTTTGGGACCTCTGACTGTGTCTATTGCTCTTAATTTATCTTATTTAATTTTATTGGTATCGTGGTTCCTGAATATATGAGATCCCTTTCCGTGCTCAGTCTGTGGAGGATATGAGTCTGTTACAGCCTTTGGTCGTGAGTCTTGGCATATTAATTCAATGTGTAGCAAGCTCACTCTTTAGCTCTGGAGGGTCCATGGTTCAATCCCTGCTGTGTCAGCCAAGATCCAGCTCCCACATGCGCTCTCAAGGATTTTCTTTTAAGTGAAGATATCCCTTAACCCTACTAGCCAACGTTGCCTGGTATGTATCCTCAACTACACTGCGTTATTTCAAAGAAGATCATTTGACTGGCTACTAACACACCATACAAAAGCTGTCTTCTTGTCTCCTGTTAACAGTTGGTGTTTATATATGAAGTATTTTATAGGATAGCAAACCAGTGGCCTGCTAGGACTTTAAATCTGTCAGCATGGCCCTCTTAGAAGTTAGTGGTAGCAGCGGGGATACAATTTGGATGCTTCTGCTCCAGAATTATAGGCACCTATCACTTCAGTTAAAGGAGACTCTTCTCAGCTGTTGGCATAGGAATTATGACACACCCATTCGTACACATTTCTGAGTCTGTCTAGTAGAGGGGTAGCAATACACATCACAGTAGTGAGTTCATTACAATCCATGTGACCCGGGTGTTTTGTTCGATAGCTTTTGCTATCTTGTTTCTTAATGATCTTTGGTATTCTTATGAAAGCACTGTAAAAAATATGCACTTCATTCCTGGTTTACCACACAAAGGGAGATTACTGCAATTGATTATTCTTGACTTTCAAATCCTGCTGTCAGTTTAATGTTTGCACTGTCTCTGTTCATATATGAAGCTTATGGGATAAGCATCAAAACATGCTGTTAATTCACGTGTGGAATTCACATTCCTTTTGACATATATAGGAGTTCTACCATGCCTTGAGGGCTATATATAGCCCTAAATGTTTATCTTGTAGATAAATTTCTGTGTATCTTGAAGAAAATAACATAGTACCACAAGGAAAAGAAAAGCGTGCCTTATACAGAGTTCTCTGCTTAGGGTGAATTACAGCCTTACTTCATGCAGAAACCAACCCATGGCATTTTCTAATGTAGCATAACTCTTAAAGATATGAGTATTTCACTTACCTTCAGGATTATGGGTCTGTAAATGTTTCTGATTTTTCATGGTTCCTCGATCGAGCCAAGACTTGAGGAGAAGATCCATGTATTGCCAAGGTATGTAAAAATTAGTCCGAATAAACTGTAGCAGTTGGAATTGTGGGTGAATAGTTCATCTTAATATGTGAAGAGAACTGTGAACATTAATTGGTCTTTTTTCTCCAGTTTGCTACACATGGCCGGTGCAACATGCTGACTCACATCTAATATGTATTGTTACTCCCCTCTAAGTGGACTCAGATCTGCTCAAGTGTTTGATTATGTTGCCCTGTGGTAACTGGCGGCTGCTGCTTATAAGCCTTAATACTACTAGAAGCTATTGGTGAGCCTCCTTTAGCTCACGTGGTTTGTTTTCGGAAGTGAAGTTACAGACTTCTGTCTCATGTGAACAACTGACAGACACATTGTCTATTCTTGAGCCATGGATTTTTTTTACACAACATCTGTGAAAAGAGAAAACAAAAGTACAAGAGTAAATAGTTCAACTTTATTCTTCTCAGAGAACTACAAAAACTGCATGCACCAGTGGAGGCAACCACCATTGAAGTATCATAACAATACATGATTATTATTTACCCTAGGCTGCAGCAGTAATTGCTCTTGTGTAAGGAAGGGCCCACAGATGACATTGTTTAAAATGTTGATATTTATGTACAAAGTTGCCAGCACTACAAGAAATGGTGCCTCTCTTAATTAGGATGATGCTGCATTGCCTCATTTGGAGGGACTCTGGGATGCCAGTGACTTATATGAATGGAGGGAAATTAGTTATAACAAATGCCAGATGGAGGTATATTTCACAGAGAAATAGTTTTGTGCTATATAGTATGTGAAGTCAACAAACAAGGTCTTAAAAAAAATCCCTATTATTCTTTAAGCTTTCCTGACAGACTCTTTATCAAGCCAAGAAATGTCATGTGCTTATACATGCCAGTACATTTTTAAGATAGAATAATTAAAGATTGCAGTTTATGGTTTTAAGTGAAATCCCTTCCTCCAGTGTTTTTGTCAGAAATCCATAAACTCTATAAGGAAGAGGAATGATTGTAACAGCTGTAATAGTTGGGTCAGTTCTACACGTTCTGCCTTCAAAGCCAAAGGCAGTTTGGGATGACCAAAATGCTTTATGAGGCTTATAAACAGCTGCTGAAGTTTTATTTTCTGATTGGATGAGACTGTTGGGACTAGAAGGTGTTTATTCACATTAACCCTCAAGTCTTCTCAAATTAAGTTTCTTAGAGTTAAGTGGAAAATGGAAAGTCTCTGAGCAAAAATGTAAGAAATCCTCAAATGCCTATTTTTTCTGTGTCCTTCCCAGAAAGAGGAAAAGAAAATGTGGCTATTGAATTTTGTACAGTATTTAGTGCAGTACAGAAATATGCAAAGGGAAGTGTGTGTGTGTATGTGGGGGAAATTTATTTGTCAGTTGCACACACTTGGCTGATGGAGCATCATCTTGCCATACAGGAACATCCACAGTCTGCAGTCAATTTATCCTTGATCCCGTGAGCCTCTGAGTGCCTCTTTAAAGCTATTGAGCATCCTTCATGCCCATCCTTTGCAGGATTAGGCTCCTATGCTCCATGTGATAGCTTGTGGGAGAGGCTAAGAGCATCCTGGAAGGTCACCAAAATAAGTTGTTTTCTCTTGTTAATTGCCTTCACAATACGTTAATTCAATACACCTAAAATTAATGACTTTTTCCACTTTTCATTATTTTTTCTATGACTATGCATTTTTTATATATAAGAGAGTGAGAGATTGAGATATATATTAAGTGAGAAAAACATTGTTTTGAATTATGCTCAGAACAAACTGTCCAGCTATTTCTGGTATTACGTATCCTCACATACATTGCAATTGCAGAAAGGTATTCCCGTTACAAAAATGAGAACACAGGAAAGGAACGTCTGGGGGATTCAATGGCTCAAGGACTGATAATGGGGATGTGGATACTTTTACTTGTAAGTCACTAGTTCAAATGTAGATAAATTAGTAGCAATCTAAACTTACTACCACTTGATAGTAGTCTGTATAAAATGAGGGATCTGAGTGATATGTCCTCAATCTACTTCCCATTAGATTTTCCAAATCATAAAGTTGGCACTAGTTAGCATGATCGTTGGCCATCACAGAACAATGGTCAAAGACTGCATAGGTATGAGGTCTGAAGTCCCCTCTTGTTCCTTAAAAGTGATCCTTCCAGGACAGGATTGAGGCTCATTATTGGGGCAGTGTGGGGAAGCTTGCAGTGCAGCTGCTGTGAATTCTTCATTGCTGTCAGTACAGTACCTTTCACAGGCTCTACATTTAACTTAAAAAGGAAAGAAAGCTAAATAGACACAATTACACTTGAAAAATCCTCATAGTCTCATTTTGTACTGACCTTTCCTAAAGTTCCTCTGGCAAATTTCACTCAGGCCATGAATAATTAACTTGTTTTATTTGTGCTGTTTGATGGACAGGTGTTATCTATGAAAAAAAGGTTGGCTAGTCTGAGAGGAATATACTGCTTAGTAAATGGACACTGTGACCATTCCTCACCAGCTCCCCTCTAACTCCATCCCATTTTGGCAGTCTTGTTAATGGTGGTTTTTGTTGTTGTTCCTTATTTCAGAAAAACTCTACAACTCCAGTGGACGGGAGCTGAGACGGGCCCTTTTCTCTTTGAAACAAATATTTCAGGTAAGTGAATACCTTACCGATGAATCTCCATGCTATTCAACACTAAATTGTTTTTCGTTCTTTGCATAAGGAAATAATTGAAAAGTAACCCACATTGATGCTATGACCTGGTAGTTAGGGCACAGATGTGGGAGACTCAAGTTCACGTCCCTGCTCCAATGAATATTTAATTATTTATACAAAATGGGACAGCGCCAATAGAAAAGGTTTAGAGAGACCCATCCCAAAAAAGCCAATAGTCTCATAATGAGAGCACTCACCTGGGAGGGGAGACCTGCATTTCAAATCCCTGGTCTGAGCAGGCACTTGTACTTGGGTTTTCCACATCCGAAGGGAGAGCCCCAATCGTTGGACTATTGGCTATTCTGTGGTGGATGGGTTGCTCTTTTCTTCTGGTTTTGACCGTACATTTCATCCTGGACCTGCAAAACCTTTCCCAGCTAAAATTTTGTTGACCCTGGTTTCCACAAAAAGGTTTTGTTTTGATGAATTGCAAAACTGTTTAGTTGGAAAATTCCCAGCCAGCTCTAATCATAATACATATGCCCGGGCAACCTTATTTCTGGCATTTCCTAACTGTTGAGTGCTTTACTTTTCAAGCCTACTAATTTTCTTTTAAGTCAGTTTTTTTGGGTGTAATTAAGCATGGAAAGAGAAGATAAGTTTTTTTTTTTTTTTTAAGGACACATAAGATATAAATTAAGCTAGATCATTGGAGTTCCACTAAGGATGGAGTTAGCTTGTTGACTGAGCCAGTCTTATGGTATGAAATAATCAGTTTCCATAGAGAACTGGATTTTCCTTCTTGCTTATATATCTGTTCTAAAGAGGAAGTTGGGAACTGCCAATATCCATGCACCTGCTGCCAATTGATTTATGGACTCTCAGTGAATGATGATGATTTTGGGAGAATCTTCATCTCCTGCATTCCAGGATGGAAATTATAATAAAACAATTGCATGTCACTGGGAGATGTGAGTGAAGAAGTACAGCTTGTAGTGGAGAGGATCCATATCACATATGCATACTTGAAGTTGTGTGCTACCAAAATGGAAAATGAGGGAGAAAACACCACGAGGGAAATGATTGGGGTTTTACCAATTAATTGTTGTGAAGATTAACTACAGTACTTCTGTATTACCAGTGTCATTATTTCCATTAGTTACAAGTATTGTGAAGATACTGTCCACGGGTGCCTTTAGAATATTTTGAAAAGAACCGTCAAGGAGAAAATACAAGATTTTTGTAAACAGCAAAATTATGTTCTTTGACTTTTCTTGAAAGATGAGACATGTCTGCATTGAAAGGTTAATTTATAAGCATTGAAGAAAAGTGTGTGAGTTAAGGTAATTGTGTACAAAAATATATGTCCAAAATGGTGCCAGGAGACTTGAATTTCTAGAATCAGTGCCAGGAAAGTATTGTAGTATTAGAAGTCTTTTGATCTACAATTGTGCTAAGATTAAGAAGAAGTTATAGTCTTCAGCATAAATCAGCTATCTGATGGTGTTCTATCATGTTGGTTTTAGTAATAAAGCACCTTCAGGGCTACATTTATTTTTTCTTTGAATGATTAGAATTTACTTCAAAAGTTGTGTCTTCAGGCTAATCCCATTCTTTATATTTTCATGCAGTGCTCATTTTGTAATAATTTTCAAAAAGTTGTGGAGATTTCATCATCTCTGAGAAAAGTGCCAGAACATCTCATAACACCATCTTTTTGTAATCATGTCATCAGAGATCAGTTAATTTGGCAAAAGAGTTTGTGCCCATTTTTTTCCCATTAAAAGAGTTTGAAGGTAGCATGCATCTCTTATTTGCATTAAGGGAATGAGCCCAGGTTTTATAAGTCATTCAAGCAGCACATAAATATGAAATCAAAATAACCAATGCTTTTGTTTGTCACACAAGGCCTCAGCAAAGTGAAGCAAGGCTTGGCAAATACTAAGCCATTGTTTCGAATCGTAAACAAAACAAAAAAAAATTCATGTGACATGTACAGAGCAGGAATCTCTGTTTAGTTTCTGATGATGGCTGAATTCATTAAAAGGGTAAAGGGGGAGTTTTCTTTTTAAAGTCAAATACCATTGCTATTTCTTAATTATCTATTTTAAAATGTTAATATTTCCAATCAGCATTTTGTGTGGGGTAAATTGTGATACTGTCATTTTGATTTACTATATATTGTGATTGTATCTACATAGACAATCAGGTCAAGCATGTTCGTCTAAGTGTCTTAACTATTCAGTAACTGCAGGAAGGGTATTATGACAAGTCCATGAGGGAACCAAGCACCCCTTGCCCATGGTCACAGCGAGCAGGTATGTGGCCTACATCTTCTACATCTGGCCACAGTCGCAAACAGGGGAGCCATGAAGACCCCACTTGTCATAGACACAGAGTTGGGGGGCTCCTAGGCCATGGCCCGACCACTTGGCTGGGCCATACTTGAATGTCACTGCAACTCTGTGCTCCAGGTCGCAGCATTACTCACTGAAATTTGGAGGAGCAAACATAGGACCTCATGTGCCAATGGGGTAAGGAGGCTGCTGTGTGGGGGGCCTGAGAGGGGAAGAGGAGGTCAGGTGTATGTAGAGAGAAATCCAAATCTATGTACCCCCACTTTAAATAGTGCTCCACAACCTTTGGTTAGAGTCATTAGCAGCACATCTGATCATTCCACATCTGAAGTGATTGAGCTTTACCCAGAGATTGCGAGGAAAGTTAAAACGAGAAGGGTGGACTGTTGGTTCTGCATTGGCTATGTTTGAAGCTTATTCTTGCCACCTGGTAAGTCACCTTGAGATGATATTGAGGTTCCTTAGGGGAATTGTCCAAATGGGGCAACTTGAGCTGAGACAGTGACTCAGTGTATTAAACACATCTTTAAACAGGATAGATGTGGCATGTCTTCCACCTTAAGGAGCAGATTCTGCAAGGCAACTTGTTGCCTGAGGTCAGGAGAGGCAATGGACAGGACTGGTAGCCAGGCCAGGTTGGTTGTTCTCATATTATCTGTTGTTATATGCATAGTTTCGGTCAGCTGAGTGTCTACTAGTCCTGTGTGAAAAGAGCTGACCCACCCTGGGAAGCAATACTTGTCTACAGAATAACACAAGGCAAACCCAGAGTTTCATAAGCCTTGCCTATGCTTAAAAAGTAGGTTGACCTAATTACGTTCCTCAGGGTTGTGAAAAATTTCACACCCTGAGCACCATAGTTAGGCTGATTTAGCCCCTGGTGTAAACATGACTAGGTCAACAGAAGAATTATTCCGTCGACCTAGCTACTACCTTTCAGAGTGATGGGTTAACTACATAGAAAAACCCCTTCTGTCGATCTAGGAAGCTTCTACCCTACAGCAGCACAGCTGTAGCACCTTAGCTGTCACTGTAATGGCTGTAGTGTAGACATGCCTTTAGTTTCTGTGTACTGTCTTCCCAGGTACAAACAGCTAAATTGCTGATTCCTGTCTTTATTTGCAGCGAGGTCTTGATAAGGTGTGCCTTTCAAGTGATTCTGATTTACTGTCTCCTTACTCCACAAATACTCCTGATGATTTCAATAGGAATACTTTTGCAGTAAGGAAGGTAGTATTCAGCATGAGGGAGGGTATCAGAATCTTGCCCTAAATTAACAGAAAATAAGCATGGCACATAATAAGACAATGAACAGGCGTTCCACTTTTTAAATCATAATTTGAAATAGATGAAAAATAGGTGCATTGAATTTTTTTTAAATATTTTATCAGTTTTAGAGGCAAAATAAATGAATAATGTATATTAGTATTTCTATTTTACACATTATCAAAGGATTTTATTTAATAGAGCCTCTAGTACTACAACACATAATAAAATGGAAAAAGTTATGCTCAGAGGAATAATAACCATGCTTGAGAAGGTACATACTAAAAATGGTGATCAGACCATAGTTTAAAATTATGCTAATTGTAGTCTTTCAATATATCAAAGAGTCATACAAAAAATACATTCCTACAAGAGAGAGAAGACGAAAACAACAACAGAAGCATCCTCCATTTGTGAAATTGAAATATCACTCTCTAAAGAGAACTTTAAGAGATGCTGATCAACTAGTGCATTAGGTTTTGTGGAAAGCAAGCATTGATAGAGTATAGTGTTAGAATATTATGTCAGTTTTTGTTTTAGCAAAAATAATCTTTTGCATAAAGAACTTTTTCCATTAAAATGCCATTGTTCAAATCTGGGAGGTGTTGATTAATCTATACTTTTATTTGATGATGCGGTCAGAATGTTGGGCAATATATAATACATAGTCAGATATAAAATCTGTGCATATATTTTCGCCTTTTGTCACAAATTCATTAATCATATAACAATGGAGCTTTGTTTAAAATGTTAAAAGGAGTAGATATTTCAGACTCCTGAAAACATTAACTAGAAGGTGTTCAGAAGCACACAGTTTTATCAGTAAGTGAAATCAAATGTCACACACTTCAGCCTCTAAGGAGTCATCAATCACTCTTAGAAGAGTAGAAGGAGTATACTCTGTTTGCCTCATTGATCTGAGGAAGGAGAGTACTCCTTCTGCTCTTCTAAGAATGATTGATGACTCCTTAGGGAGTGAAGTGTGTGACATTTAATTTAGGAGCCTCTGTCCTGGCATGCAAAGCCCTGTGGATTTGTCTGAGGAGAACAGTCTTCTAAACTCAGATTGCCAGATCTCCCCTCTAAGAGCTAAAACTCTTGCAAGGACTCCTGATTAGCCATGGGGACCTTTCTTCCCATCCTGACTTCCCAATCTCATAGGCCAGAGTTTGCTTCATCTTCACCCAACTTTGAAAAAGACAGGTCTCAAAAATCACCCGTGAAATATAGGTTGTATCACCCTAGGTGTTAGCAAAGTTCCTTTCACAAAACCACATCCAAAGCCAAAGCCTTAGGGTATGTCTACACTACGAGAGTAGTTCGATTTTACTTAAATCGAATATGTGGAATCGATATTACAAAGTCGAACGTGTGTGTCCACACTAAGGACAGTAATTCGACTTTGTGAGTCCACACTAACAGGGCAAGCGTCGACATTGGAAGCGGTGCACTGTGGGCAGCTATCCCACAGTTCCCGCAGTCCCCGCTGCCCATTGGAATTCTGGGTTGAGCCGCCAATGCCTTCTGGGTAAAAAAATGTGTCGAGGGTGCTTTTGGGTAACTGTCGTCATCCGACCGTCACTCCAGCCCTCCCTCCCTGAAAGCGCCGGCGGGAAATCAGTTCGCGCACTTTTCTGGTCAGTGACAGCGCGGACGCCACAGCACTGCGAGCATGGAGCCCGCTGCGACCATCGCTGCAGTTATGGCCGTTGTCAACACCTCGCACCTTATCATCCACCTTTCCCAGAGGCGGATGCTGAGAAATCGGGCGAGGAGGCTACGGCAGCGCGGTGAGGACCTGAAGTCTGAGAGTGGCACAGACCTGTCAGAAAGCACGGTACCCCGCGCCGAGGACATCATGGTGGCAATGGGTCATGTTGATGTTGTGGAACGGCGATTCTGGGCCCGGGAAACAAGCACGGACTGGTGGGACCGCATAGTGCTGAAGGTCTGGGATGAATCACAGTGGCTGCGAAACTTTCGCATGCGGAAGGGGACTTTCCTGGAACTTTGTGAGTTGCTGTCCCCTGCCCTTAAGCGCAATGACACCCGGATGCGAGCAGCCCTGAGTGTCCAGAAGTGAGTGGCCATAGCCCTCTGGAAGCTTGCAACGCCAGACAGCTACCGGTCAGTCGCGAACCACTTTGGCGTGGGCAAATCTACCGTGGGGGTTGTTGTCATGCAAGTAGCCAATGCAATCGTTGAGCTACTGCTCTCAAAGGTAGTGACCCTGGGAAACGCGCAGGTCATCATAGATGGCTTCGCCGCGATGGGATTCCCAAACTGCGGTAGGGCTATAGATGGAACTCACATCCCTATCCTGGGACCGGACCACCAGGCCAGCCAGTACATTAACCGAAAGGGCTACTTTTCAATGGTGCTGCAAGCACTGGTGGACCATAGGGGACGTTTTACAAACATCCATGTCGGATGGCCAGGCAAGGTTCATGACGCTCGTGTTTTCAGGAACTCTGGTCTGTTTAGACGGCTGCAGGAAGGTATTTACTTCCCGGACCACAAAATAACTCTTGGGGATGTGGAGATGCCTATAGTCATCCTCGGGGACCCAGCCTACCCGCTAATGCCCTGGCTCATGAAGCCCTATACTGGCGCCCTGGACACTGAAAAAGAACTCTTCAACTACCGGCTGAGCAAGTGCAGAATGGTGGTGGAGTGTGCTTTTGGACGTCTCAAGGGGAGATGGAGAACCTTACTGACTCGCTGTGATCTCAGCGAAACCAATATCCCCATTGTTATTGCAGCTTGCTGTGTGCTGCACAATCTCTGTGAGAGCAAGGGGGAGACCTTTATGGCGGGGTGGGAGGTTGAGGCAAATAGCCTGGCTGCTGATTACGCCCAGCCAGACAGCCGGGCGATTAGAAGAGCCCAGCGGGACGCGCTGTGCATCCGGGAGGCTTTGAAAGCTAGGTTCCTGAGTGAGCAGGGTAACCTGTGACTATTAAGTTTGTTTACAGAGAAGCTGAACCTGCCCCCGTTTCTTTACCAAGTAAATATTCACTATCCTCTCCAGTTACATACCCCGTTCCCCCCCTTCCAACACACGTTTAAAAATAAAATCACTTGAATTTTGTTAATGAACACCGTTTTCTTTATTACTGTTTTCTCGGTAAAGTGTTGAACCTGGGACGCAGACTGTGGTGGGGAGCGGGTGTAGTGTAGTGATGCAAAGGACGCTTCTAAATTCTGTGTGTGGGGGCTATGTGACTTTGTGGCAGGGGGAGGACGGTTACAGATCCCCTGCTGCGTGGCTCTGTGATCCAGGATAAGGACCGCTGCATAAGATCTCTAACTGCCCTCCCCCGCCACAAAGTCACAGAGCCCCCCCCCCCCACACACACAGAGAACATGAAAACCACCTCCCAGACTGACCAGGGTAACTAGTGACTGCAATGTGTGTGTGCCCTGCTGCTGAACCTGCCCCCGCCTCTGTACCCTGGTAAAGGTGACTATCCTGTCCAATTACCAACCCCCTTCCCCCCCTTCAGACAGACTCTCCTCTAAAAGAACATGATGGAAACAGTAATTAACAGAAACATATTTTTATTAGCAACTACACATGAAACTGGGGGATGAAACTTGGACGGGGGCTTGGGTGAGGCGGGAAGGAAAGGACTTATCAAATTTTGGGGAATGAGAGCCTTCTGGTACTTGAGCACTCTGCAGGGGTGGAGTGAGAGTTTTCACGGACTCTGCCGCCCCTCCTTCTTTGGACTTTGGGTGAGGGGGGTATGGGACTTGGTGGCGGGGGAGGGCGGTTACAGATATACTGCAGCGGGGCTCTGTCCTCCTGCCTCCGTTCCTGCAGAACATCCACAAGGCGCCGGAGCGTGTCCGTTTGCTCCCTCATTAGTCCAAGCAGCGTTTGAGTCGCCTGCTGGTCTTCCTGCCGCCATCTCTCCTCCCGTTCCATGTCTGATCGGTGCATTTGGGACAAGTTCTCCCTCCACTGGGTCTGCTGGGCTGCCTGGGCTCGGGAGCAGCCCATAAGTTCCGAGAACATGTCCTCCCGTGTCCTCTTCTTCCTACGCCTAATCTGCGCTAGCCTCTGGGAGTGTGATGCCAGGCTAGGTCGGGAGACAGTCGCAGCTGTGGGATGGGAAAAAGGGAGTGAATTCCTCAGAAAGATAAGGGTGAACAAAGAACATAGTCTTTCTCTGTGAACTAGACCATGCACAGCACCTATCACATGCGCACTCAGGACAAGGTCGAATTTTCGGCCTTCGCATTCAGTGCCTGGGGTCTTGCAGTGCAGATCAGAGAAGCGGGGCAGGACACCGGAATTTGTGTAGCAGGCCGACATGGTAAGCCGTAGACTTGTGGCTGCTTAAAACTTTAATAATAGCAGTGGCCTCCTTTCATGTTGAAAGCAATGCCAGTCCCTGCTGCCAGCAATCTGGCAAGCATGAACTCTGCCCCTGTCCCACCCCCTCGCGGCTGTCCCAGGGAAAGATCCCTGTATGCTGCCCCATCCCGCCTCCACCCCGTGGCTGTAAGCCGCCGGTTACAGTTCTGTAAAGGAACAGGCAAGCAGTCCCAATACTAACATTCCCCTACCTAATTCAAAGCAGGTCACCATGAGCGACATCACTCTGATGAGGATTTCAGAGACGGAGAAAGAAAGGATGCTTCGGGAAAGCCTGCAAAGACCAGGGCCGTATGCCGCCATGCTCTGCAAGGCAATGATTCCCGAGTACTTGCTTGTCTCCTGGCGCGGAAACGTTTCCTACTACGGAGGACCCAATAAGGCCGCTCTCCCAAGGAACCTCATGCAAAGGCTTTCCAATTACCTCCAGGAGAGCTTCGTGGAGATGTCCCTGGAGGATTTCAGCTCTATCCCCGGACATATAGACCGCATTTTACTGTAGCTGCACTGGCAGGGACTAAACAGTAGAGCGGCTAGGGCAGAACAATCATGCTAAACCGGACATTGTTAGACTTTTTTTTCAGTAGTTGCACTGCCAAGGACTGAAACGTTAAGCGCCTAAGGCAAACTAATCATGAAAAACCCATTGTTATTATTGTTAATATTCCTGTTCTGTTAAAAATAAATGTTTACATGATTAACACTTACTGACTGATCCTTCCCCTGATTCTGTGTCCGGGTTAACGGCTGGGGACGGTTTGTAGGGGATCTCTGTAAGGGTGATGAAGAGATCCTGGCTGTCGGGGAAATCAGCGTTGTAAGCGCTGTCGACTGCCTCGTCCTCCTCATCTCCTTCCTCATCTTCCCCGTCCGCTAACATGTCCGAGGAAATGGCCGTGGACAATATCCCATCCTCAGAGTCCACGGTCAGTGGTGGGGTAGTGGTGGCGGCCGCACCTAGGATGGAATGCAGTGCCTCGTAGAAACGGGATGTCTGGGGCTGGGATCCGGAGCGTCCGTTTGCCTCTTTGGTCTTCTGGTAGCCTTGTCTCAGCTCCTTGATTTTCACGCGGCACTGCGTTGCATCCCGGCTGTATCCTCTCTCTGCCATGGCTTTAGAGATCTTCTCGTAGATCTTTGCATTCCGTCTTTTCGATCGCAGCTCGGAAAGCACGGACTCATCGCCCCACACAGCGATCAGATCCAAGACTTCCCGATCAGTCCATGCTGGGGCCCTCTTTCTATTCTGAGATTGCATGGCCATCTCTGCTGGAGAGCTCTGCATCGTTGCCAGTACTGCTGAGCTCGCCACGATGTCTAAACAGGAAATGAGATTCAAACTGGCCAGACAGGACAAGGAATTCAAATTTTCCCGGGGCTTTTCCTGTGTGGCTGGTCAGAGCATCCGAGCTCGGACTGCTGTCCAGAGCGTCAACAGAGTGGTGCACTGTGGGATAGCTCCCGGAGCTATTACCGTCGATTTCCATCCACACCTAGCCTAATTCGACATGGCCATGTCGAATTTAGCGCTACTCCCCTCGTTGGGGAGGAGTACAGAAGTCGAATTTAAGAGACCTCAATGTCGAACTAAATAGCTTCGTGGTGTGGACGGGTGCATACTTAATTCGATGTAACGGCGCTAAATTCGACATAAACTCCTAGTGTAGACCAGGCCTTACTCAGGCCTAGGCAATGTTATTGTCTATGGATTAAAAAACATCCATAAGATAATACACTGAGATTTTAAACCATTGAGCTCTTTCTTCTAAGCAGGTACAAAAACATCAGGGGTAGGATAACAGTCCTAGAAACCACAACTTTTTGTGTCTGAGATATTCATGTCTATTTGAATTGAAATACTGTAGCACAGGACAACTAATTTTGTGTGTTTCCTACCTCATTTATCTTGCATTACTTTGAAATTTAATGTGAAATTGTTGTTTGATCGACTGTACAAGCCCATGAATGGGCACTCCTTATTAATCAGCTGCATTGTAGGTTTATTCCGCATGCTTCTTGAGTGAAATATTTGCTAGCAGCTGTCATCTCCAAAATGAAGTGGAAAGAGTCACAATATAAAGCCACTCTTCCATTTTCATTCAAGACCTGAGGGATGAAATCCTGGTACCACTGAAGTCAATGGCAAAACACCCATTTTCTTCAGTGGGGGTGAAAATTTTACCTGAGGAATGAAGTGTTGATCTTCAGTGTACATGGACTGTAGTGACAAATAGGGACAGTTTAACAGCACCTTTTGGTTCACTTCACTTCACAGTGGTGTAGCTGTAACACTTGTCTGTTTCAGACAAAAGGTGTATGAGAAACCACCCAGGAGCTTTTGGTGTGAATGCTGTTTTGGGTAGGTATGTGTGAGTATGTGAGAGAATACATAGAGACAGAGGCCAGGTCTACACTATAAACATACGTTGGTATAAACTACTTCACTCAAAGGTGTGAAAAATCCACACCCCCTGAGCGATGCTATTATACCGACCTAAGCCATAGTGTACACAGTGCTATGTCGACGGAGGGGTTCTCCCATCTACATAGCTACTGCTTCTCACAGGGGTGGATTAACTATGCTAACAAGAGAAGCTCTCCCGTCGGCATAGTAGTGTCTTCACGGAAGCATTATAGAGGCGCAGCTGCGCTCCTGTTTTAAGTGTAGGCCTGTCCTGAGGTCACAGACAAGAACAGAGAGGCAAAGGAAAAAAGGCAAGAAAAAAGCCAAGCAGGAGTCTGTAAGCACACTGTGACCCTGAAACAAGCTCGAGAGAGTGCGTTTGGTTCTGGTGTTGGCTAAAGGAACGTAGGGGGCTGATAAATTAAGAAATTGCTTCTTTTTGTTCTTGGCTCCAATGTATTCGGAGACACGGGACTTCGTACATTCCTTGTAAATAAACAGGATTGCATCAAAGAAATTCCTGGCTACAATCAATTTCTTCTCTCAACTGGAAAACCCACAGAGCCCCAAACTTTGATTAGCTGTTTGGGTCAAAAAGGGGCAACAGTATTTATCTGTGATGGAAATATGGTATTTTTCCCCCTTCCCTTTAACTGCAAATGCCAGAAGTGAGGTATGGAGGAAAAAAATTCCCAAACATTCCTGTTTTCTTGAAATGCTTTGGACAACTGAAAGTTGCCAAGGCAATAAAATATCTAAAGCAATAAAATCATCTATAATTTTTCCACTTCCACCAAATGTAATTGAACCAGTACTGGAGCTTCTTCTGTGAAGATAGGCCTTCTTTCATTGAGTCATTTTAAATCGTACCTTATGTTTGATTTTCCATATTCTGGGCTATGTAAACTGGCCATGAATAAATTTAGGCTGGAAATTAGAAGACGGTTTCTAACCATCATAGGAATGAGGTTCTGGAACAGATTTCCATTAGGAGTAGTGGGAGCAAACAACCTAACTAGTTTTAAAGTGGAGATTGATAGGTTTATGAACAGAACTATGAGACTGGGTGGCCTGCAACAGTAGGGGATTGGACTCGATGACCCAGGAGCTCCTTTCCAGTCCTCTGTCCCCATGTTCTTCTTCTGAAAGAAGGGCTGGATGAGCTTAGTGCTTCACATAGCATATTAGGTAGAGATAGAAAAGATCAACTAGATAACTGAGTCCATCCTTCTGCAATGTCAAGATATTCCCTTCTTTTATGTCTCTCTTAAACCTAGATTGCTAAACGGCTGTTATTGCAAATATTTGCAGCTGTATAAGGCATATTACTGAACATTCAATTGCTGTCACCTCTCCATTGCTGCATCACTAGCAGATAATTATTGTTTTTTGTAAAGTATTTACGTCTAAGTCCCCACTCCAAGTGAAGGATTGTTCTCTACAGAATACTTTCTATTTTCTCTAGTTTTGTTTAAATGTCTCAAGCAATGGCATACATAAGAATTCATACACAACATCAAATTAGGAGGAAGTCTGATATGCAATACCTGTAGTAGCATCACACTAAGGATTTGTCTAGAATAGGTGAAGTAGTTGAGGTTAGGTTGGGGTTAGCTAACACATTTTAGCTACCTTTGACCTAAGGTTGACCCTATTCCTAGTGCAGACTCAGGTTAATACTTGTACCTCAATCTACCTGGTTGAAGCTCATTCCAGCACAGTTCTTGACCAGCTAAATTGAGGTACAAGATGTTAACATGTCTGTACTAAGGAAAAGGTCAAGATAACCCTAACATAGTCTAAACTACTTTTCCTAGTCTAGTCAACCCTTGAGAGTTCACTTACTAGAATTTTAAATTTAAAATCCCTGTAAACATTTAGTGTGCTCTTTTTCTAAAGGTTTGATCCAACTGCAATGAAGTCAATGGGAATAGTGTCATTGACTTCAATAGGACTTGCATTCGGTCCTAAATTTCCAGCTGTGGCACCATCCTCAGCAAACAAGAGCACTGGGTTTTTGAAAAAATAAAGAAGAGAAGATTATCATTTGTGGGAATCATACTTGTTTAGCAAATTCATATATATTTAAAATCTTAACAATTTTGCATGTCTTACAGAAGGCATATATATTCTCCTTAAATAGGGGAGGACAATTTCTTTTAATTGGCAGAGCTGTTATTTTACTCTAAATTAAACCTGAAGATATACCGGTTATGTTGTGTGTACACTGTGTATAGGATGACTGACCTTGCTTCTTTTCTTCCTCTGTCTGCTGTCCTCTAAGCAATCACTGCAATATTAATGAGGAAAGATATGAGTCTTGTCTACAATTTACCATCCTATAGACTTTTCTCTGTGATATTGGGTGGATATAGGGACACATGCATGAGTGATGTTTGGTGATTTTAGCAGTTTGAATGTCTGGCAGATCCTCATGCCTCCTTTCCAGAGACCACTCAGAGAATACTTTCATGGAGAAATGTCTTTTCTTCTTTGAGTGATTTCTCATGTGTATTCCACAATAGGTGTGCGTGCTCGCCATGTGAACCTGTGCTGGAAGTTTTTCCCCTAGCAGTACCCTTAGGGGAGCGACCTAGTGACCCATGGAGTGGCGCCTCCATGGCACGGTATAAGGGGCGCTGTGCGCTCCCCTCACCCTCAGTTCCTTCTTGCCGCCAGTGAAGGTGCTTCGGAACTGCTCTGCTCCAGCTTTGCTGTAACTCGTCCCCAAAACTGCTTGTTCGTTCAATGTATGGTACCTGTAGTTACTTAGTTGTTTAGTTAGTTTAGTTTAGCTAGAGTCCCCGGGCCAGGGCATGCCCCATGCCCCGGGTTTTAAGTCGTGCGACACTTGTAGGCGATCTATGCCAGTGAGTGATCCGCACGCGGACTGTTTACGCTGTTTGGGGGAAACCCATCTCAGTGATCGCTGCAAGATTTGCAAGTCGTTTAAGCCTCGGACCAAGAGAGAAAGGGACATCAGGCTCTGGGCTATTCCGATGGAGTCGGCACTGACCCTGGCTCTGGCATGCCGCTCCGAGTCGGCACCGGGCACCGCAGTGTCGGTGCGTGGCAACCCTTCGGCGCCATCGACTAGTCGGCACCACTCTCCATCTAGCCAAGAAGGCTAGGAAGAGGCCTTCTTCACAGCAGCACCAGAGTAAACCTGGGACAGAGGCTAGATGCATGTTGGGCAGTCCTCGATCCCCACCGGCCTCTAGGCCTCTGACTCAAGTCGTGCGGAGTAGCCCGGCCCATTCAGAGTAGGCCTCCCTGGATGTCCGAATGCCCTCCACGCTGGAGGCCCTGCAAGCTGCCCGGGATGTTATGTCCATGCCAGTACCAGGAACACCACTGATCTCAACCCCACGCTCCAGAGGTAAGCCACCTCTGGGCTCGCCGCAGTCACCCCTGGCTCAGTACCGGTCTCGGTCGAGGGAACATTCCCGATGCAGTTCGCCGCCCAGCGTCCGTTTGGGGCAAAGTCCATGTGAATCACCCTGGACTCCCACCAGGCTGTCTGGTTGGGTTCCGTCTGGCCGAGACTCTCGGCACCACTCTGCCTCGGAGGGGTTATCGCAGCCAGTCATGGAAGAAAAATTTATTCATCCTCGAGCTTCGAGTTGCGGGTGGCGAACCACCAGGCTCTCCTGGGCTGGTATGAGTTCAATCTGTGGGGCTCCCTGCCCAAGTTCAAGGACTCCCTCCAGGAGCGCGACAGGAAGGAGTATAAAGCGCTGGTGGAGGAGGGCACAGCGGCTGCCAGGGCAACCTGCAGGCAGCTTCAGATGCAGCGGACATGGCCGCGCGGTCCATGGCCTCCACAGTGTCCTGAGAAGGACGTCATGGCTCCTGCTCTCTGGGCTGTCCAGCGAGGCGCAGACCTCCCTGCAGGACCTCCCGTTTGATGGCAAAGCTCTGTTTGCGGAACAAACAGATACAAAGCTGCATGGCCTGAAAGATTCCTGCACGACTCTCCAGACTCTGGATCTCTATGTTCCGGCTCCGGATAAACCTAAGTTCAAGCCGCAGCAGACCACCCATTCAAAATACGAGACCACTTATAAGAAGTCGCGGGACTATAAGAGGTGCCCACAGAGGCAGTCTCGGCCTGCCCCCCAACCTGGGTCCTCCAAGGGCAAGCAGGCAGGGAAAAGGTGGTTTTGACGGGACGCCCAGGGGCGCCCTGCAGTTCTCATCAGGGATCCACCCTCAATAAAGCTTCCCTTCTCCAATCGGTTGTGTGCTTTCCTCCCGGAGTGGTCGCAGCTGACCTCGGACCACCATCTCCCGGGGCTATAACCTCCAGTTTACTTCCTCCCCGCCCATCCACCCCATCCCTCCTGGGGGACTCCTCGCACGAGGCTCTGCTCAAGCAGGAGGTGGGGCAACTCCTGGGCTTAGGAGCAGTGGAAGCGGTTCCGGGGGAGTTCAAAGGCAAGGAGTACTCCTCCTTATCCCGAAGGCCAAAGGGGGGCTCAGGCCCATCTTGGACCTGCGAGGTCTGAACCAGTACATGGTGAAGCTCAAGTTCCGCATGGTCTCCCTGGCCTCCATCATCCCCTCCCTGGATCCCGGGGACTGGTACACCGCCCTCGATCTGCAGGACACGTACTTCCGCATTCATATATTCGAGGGGCATAGATGCAGTGGTGAGCTGGAGCCAGTTCGCACCAGTTCACAAGAACTGGTTGCTAAAATTAGACGCCGGTGGAGAACCGGCTGTTAAAGGGCCGGGCGGGTGGGCAAACAACTCCGGTCTGCGGGCCACATCCGGCCCGCGGGATCGTCCTGTCCCCCACCTGAGCTCCCAGAAGTCCCAGCTGGGACCTCCCTGGCACCTCCCCCGCTCCCCCCCCCTCCCCCAGAGCCGCAGCGTGCCGAGCCGCCGGCAGCTCAGCTCCCCAGACCTGCCGCTTTGAGCAGCCACCGGCAAGCTAAGGGGGGGCTGCGAGCTCCTGGGCCGGCCGGGGGGGGGAAGGGGGCAAGTGGGGCAATTTGTCCCGGGCCCTGCAAGAGCCCCCACGAGAATCTGAGGCTCCCCCCCGGCCCCGCCTCCGCATTCCCCCTACCCAACCCCCCCCCATTCCCCGTCCCCTGACCGCCCCCCAGAACCTCTGCCCTATCCAACCCCCCCCTGCTCCCTGTCCCCGGGAATCCCTGCCCCTTATCCAACCCCCCTGGCCGCGGCCTCTTACCATGCCACTTACCCCGCTCAGAGCCGCGTGGTAAGGCCAGGGCGGGGCTGCGAGCTGCGGCCGACCGGCGGGAGCTCAGGCCCCACTGGAGCCACCACGCCACTGTAGCGCTGTCCAGGGCCGCTCCTGGATGCCGGCGCTGAGGCTCCGGGAGAGGAGGGAGGTGGGGGTAAGCAGCATGGTAAGAGGCCGGGGTGGTTGGATAAGGGACAGGGAGTCACGGGGACAGGGAGCGGGGGTGTGTGGTGGTGGGGGCAGAGGCTCGGGGGGGTGGGCGGTCAGGGGACGGGGAATGGGGGCGGGGGGGTTGGGTAGGCGTGGGAGTTCCGGGGGTCTGTCGGGGTGGTGGTGGATGGGGTCGGGGCAGTCGGGACAGGGAGCAGGGCGAGTTGCGTAGGAGGTGGGGTCCTGGGGGGTAGTTAGGGTGGGGGGTCACGGGAAGGAGTGGTCAGGGGACAAGGAGCGGGGGGTGTTGATAGGTTGCAGGTTCTGAGGGGGGCAGTCGGGGGCAGGACATGGGTGGAGGTCAGATGGGGGGGGGGAATAGGCTGTTTTGGGAGGCAGGTGGGGCTTGTACTCACCGGGCGGTTCTCTACCAGGTCTGCGGTGGCACTTCGGCGGCGGGTCCTTCACTCGCTCCGGCACTGAAGGACCTGCCGCCGCTGTGCCGCCGAAGACCCGGTAGGGAATCGGTTCCTAAGATTTTGGCAGCTCATCACTGCGTAGACGCTTCCTCCATTTCACGGTGGGACAGGAACACTACCAATTTACGGTCCTCCCGTTTGGCCTGTCCACTGCCCCCAGGGTATTCACGAAATGTATGTCGGTGGTGGTGGCCGCCCACCTCAGGCGCCGGGCGGTCCAAATCTTACCCTATCTAGACAACTGGTTGGTCAAGGGCAGCTCCCGGTCGCAGGTGCGGGACCACATGGTGCTCCCTCTGTCCACATGCATCACTTTGGGCCCTAAACAACACCAAGTCCACGTTAGTCCCGGTACAACGCATGGAGTTCATCGGGGCGGTCGTGGACGCCTCGTCGGCCAGAGCCTCCCTCCCACCGGACAGGTTCGAGACCCCGAAGGGGCTCATCGACACGGTCACAGGGTTTCCGTTGACAACAGCCAGAGCATGCCTTCAGCTCTTGGGTCATATGTCGGCGTGCACGTGTGTGGTCCGTCACGCCAGACTCAGGATGAGTCCCCTCCAGCTCTGGTTGGCTTCGGAGTTTTCCCAGGCCAGGGACAGGATGGACAAAGTCCTCACGGTGCCCAAACCAGTGATCATCTCCCTACGGTGGTGGTCCTCCCCAAGAAACATGCTCTAAGGGGTCCCGTTCAGGGGCAGGGCCCCGTCGCTTTAACTGGTGTCCAATGCGTCGGACCTGGGATGGGGGGGACCATGTGGGGAACGTTCAGACCCAAGGTCTGTGGTCGGCTCAGAATCCCTTTGGGGAGAGGGATAGCTCAGTGGTTTGAGCATTGGCCTGCTAAACACAGGGTTGTGAGTTCAATCCTTGAGGGGGCCACTTAGGGGTCTGGGGCAAAATCAGTACTTGGTCCTGCTAGTGAAGGCAGGGGACTGGACTCAATGACCTTTTGGTGTCCCTTCCAGTTCTAGGAGATAGGATATCTCCATTTGTAAAAAAATCTGATCCTCCACATAAACGTCAAGGAACTCAGGGCCATACGGCTGGTGTGCATGGCCTTCCGCTCGCACCTGAAGGGCCAGGTGGTCAGGGTCCTCACGGACAACATGGCCTCGATGTTCTACATCAACAGGCAAGGCGGGGCCTGGTCCTCTGCCGCAAAGCCCTCAGGCTGTGGAACTTTTGTATAGCCCACAACATCTGCCTACAGGCCTTCCATCTGCCGGGCGCCCGGATTGCACGCACGGCTCGCTTGAGCAGGAACTTCTCCTCTCAGCACGAGTGGTCTCTCCACCCAGAGGTGGTGCACAGACTTTTCCAAGTGTGGGGAACTCCCCAGGTGGACCTGTTTGCGACTCGGCAGAACCGTCGCTGTGCCCGGTTCTGCTCTGGGCTGGGGGGGGCACTATCTCCAATGCCTTCCTCCTGTCCTGGTCAAGCCAGTTTCTCTATGCCTTTCTTCCGTTCCCGCTGATTGGCAAGGTCCTAGAAAAGATAAAGATGGACAAGGCCCGGGTCCTTCTGATTGCCCCAGCATGGCCCAGGCAGCATTGGTATGGGACCCTCATGGGTCTGGCAGTCGGCCTAGTGGCACTCCCCCTCACGGTGTGGCTGCTCAATGGTTAGGTAGAGAGGAAAGGACGTGCTTGGAAGGACGTGCCTAGAAAGCAGGTGGCGCTCCACACGTTGAGCCTACTTGGCAAAGTGGTCTCGTTTTTCCAGATGGGCAGAAGAGCGGGGCGTTTCCCCGGTGGCCGCCCCATCCAGCTTATTCTGGACTACCTCCTTCACCTTAGAGCCCAGGGCCTGGTGCCCTCGTCAGTCAGGGTGCACCTGGCGGCCATATCGGCTTTCCATCCGCCGGCGCAGGGCCACATGGTATTCTCCCATGCTATGACTGGCCGATTCCTTAAGGAGTTGGATCATCTCTTCCTGTATGTTAGGCCCCCAGTCCCGCAGTGGGACCTAAACCTGGTGTTGCCCGTCTCACAGGGACCCCGTTTGAGCCGCTAGCCACGTGCTCCTGGTCACACCTCTTGTGGAAGGTGGCCTTCTTGGTTGCGATCACATTGGCTAGGCGGGTCTTGGAACTCAGAGCCCTGACCTTCGAGCCCCCGTACATGGTGTTTCATAAAGATAAGGTCCAGCTCCGCCCACACCCTTCGTTCTTCCCGAAGGTGGTCTCCGCCTATCACATGGGTCAGGACATTTTTCTGCCGGTCCTCTGCCCCAAGCCCCATGCATCCAGTGAGGAGCGCTGCCTCCACACGCTGGATGTGAGATGAGCTCTGGCTTTTTACCTGGAGCGGACTAAGCCGTTCAGAAAGTCCTTGCAACTGTTCATCGCCTCGGCCGAGTGCATGAAGAGTCGGCCGATCTCCACTCAGCGGCTCTCCAACTGGATCACCACCTGCATCCGTACCTGTTATGATCTGGTGGGAATCCCTCTGCCGTCAATTGTGAGGGCACACTCGACTTGAGTGCAAGCCTCGTCGACTGCCTTTTTAGCCCATGTCCCCATTCAGGACATTTGCAAGGCTGCCACATAGTCTTCAGTTCACAGGTTCACCTCGCATTATGCGATCGTCTCCCAGACCAGGGACAACGCCAGGTTCGGCAGGGCTGTACTCCGTCCCGAGAATTTGTGAACTCCTACCCACCTCCCACAGATATAGTTTGGAATCACCTATTGTGGAATACACATGAGCAATCACTCGAAGAAGAAAAGACAGTTACCTTTCCATAACTGGTGTTCTTCGAGATGTGTTGCTCATGTCCATTCCACATCCTGCCCTCCTTCCCTCTGTTGGACTTGTCTGGCAAGAAGGAACTGAGGGTGGGGAGAGCGCGCAGCTCCCCTTATACCACGCCACGGAGGCGCCACTCCAGGGATCGCTAGGGCCCTCCCCTACCAGTACTGCTAGGGGAAAAACTTCCGGCACCAGTGCACGTGGCAAGCACGCACACCTATTGTGGAATAGACATGAGCAACACATCTCGAACAACACCAGTTATGGAAAAGGTAACTGTCTTTTCTTCAAAGTTTTAAATATATTTTTTTAAAGTTCAGAAAAATGAGCAATACAACCAAAAGATCTCAGCCTTTGGGGCTACAATATTTCCCAGTGCCCCTGATTGACTGATATTTGGTACTCAGCCTATCCTCTTTATGGTAGAAGTGCAAAACCCTTCCAGGATGTTAAATACTTTGTGAGCTTTTATCAGCTTCTGGGACTTAACTTTTACATTCAAATCTTTATTTCCCCCAGTATTTTAGTGATTAATATTGAAATCACCACATTTACCCAAAATATGATGTAAAATGACATATTTACTAACAGTTTAAAATAACTAAAACACCATACTTTGGGGGGAATATGCAAATTAGCAAGAATTGTATTTTGTTCTACATTTTGTCAGCATCTGACACCAACAACTTTTACATTTTTGCTTTGATGATATTTCTGTGATGCAGTTTGAAATTTAGTCCCTGAAACAGGCTTCTGTTCACGTGCTGTCCTGGGGTGGGAAACCAGATATGGGGGATTAATGGATGTAAATAAAATGTTTTACTTTTCAGCAAATTTTGATGCCCTCTCATTCATGCCAAGATGGAAATACATAACCAGCAATAGTTTGGTGTATATTTGAAACGTCTTCAACTTGGCAAGAAATGATCTGGTCTTTTAATACATTAATGTCAGACTGTTCTACTAGCTGGCAACAGAAATACTCTGGAGATGCTTATAAGACTGGAAAAGAAATTTGCTGGCGTTTGCTGTTTGATAACTAGCCAGTTGACTCATTGCAATGTTGTGCTAGGACATTGATACTTTAAGGGTAAGTTTTCTGCATAATCCACAGGGAGCTAGGAGTGCAACTCCCATTATAAGTTGCTTACCTGCTCTAAAAATGTACCCATTGACCTGTAGTGGTTGTTGGGAATGTCTTCGATATAAACACATACTAAGACAAAATGCTGTTCTGTGTTGTATTTTTCAACAGTCTTTTTCCACTGGTAGTGAGGTGGCCTGTAGGGGAAGTGAAATATGTCACAAGTCAACATTTGTTTAGTATTTTCTTTTCTTTTGAGAGACCATCCTGGACATTTTTGTCCTTCAAACTTCCACGAGATGTGAGTGTAGAATGTTACTTTATTAATGGCTCACATAGATTTACTTATAAAAGAAGGAAAAAGCTAAATAAAGCAGGTCAAACCACTGACTTTGTTTATGTACTTGGCCTGAGAGATATATAAGGTATAGAAATAAAGTAGATGTTTTCCTTAAGATTCTAAACATTTTATGATACTTGAAGTAGGAAAGATCTCATTATTTGTTAAATTTATATTCCAGCAATTCCTAAAGGCACTGGTCAGGCTAAGGGCCCCATTGTGCTAAGTGCTCTAGGAACTGTATGAACACACAAGAATAGGTGGTCCCTGCCAGGAAAAAACCAGTCTAACTAGACAGAAAAGACAAAGAATAGGGAAGAGGGATGGAATGTAAAAAGCAAGTTGTCAGGGTGATGATTGGTGTTTATCATGTTATTGTCCCATTTTTACACATATGTATGTGTAATAGGTTGGAGCAAGAGGGAGGGTGGAGGAGATAAGTTGACAGGAACATGAAGCAGGAAGATTCAGGAAATGTGAGGCGGTAGTGTGGAGGGAAGACAAGACTGGGAGAGGAACATAACGGGTAGGGGGAGTGAGGCTAGCAGGGGAGGAATTGTAGTGGAAGGGAGGTGGTTGAAGCAACAGCCAGACAGCAGGAAGAAAAGGATGCCATGAGTCAAAACAGAGTCTGATTATATCACCCGTGTCTACGTACCCCTCACTCCCCTACCCAATACACACATCCTGTTGCTTCCGCCGCTCTCCCCTAGCCCCTGACTGAAATGTGGGAAGTTTCTACTCCCAGGAGACGGCTCTACCTCTAGGGTCTGGTCTTCTTCACCCAGCCCAGATGGCTGGCCAAGGGGAGTATGCCACTGGGGCACATAGCCCTGAATGCAGAAAACATCTCTGGAGGGGGAACACTTCGATCTAGGGTCTAAGAGAGTTTGGAGGAAAGGAAGCTTCCTCTTCCAAGCCAGTGTCACCTTGTAACTCCTCTGCTGCCCCTACTATCCTCCATTAGGCTATGTCATAGGTGCTGGGCCCCATGTGCTGTCTCTAATGTGTTTAGGTCTGTGGATCTAGAGAGTTGTCTTTCCTCAGCTTGCTCCCCAATTCACTCTTCCACAGTGCTGCTGAGAGAGGCACAGCACAGTTCCACCTCATGAATGCCCCCCCGCCCCGGCCTCTCTGCTTTTGCATAGCAACAGCATAGTATTGTGCTGTGTTTAAGGACCTACTGGCCTGGGGAATGTGTGACGCAGCTTTTGACTCATAGTTATGAGGCATTTTTACTACTCCATCTCTAAAGCAACCATTAGTTGACAGGTAAGGGAAGATTAAGTCTGTTTCTAAATTGGCTGCCTTTCAATTATTTATAATGTTTCACTTTATTATAGAATCATTGGTAGTCAGAGCTAGGTCATCTTGTCCACTTCCCTGCATGCTTGTTCTTTCCAGTATATTCTTGAGTATTTTGTCCAGATAAGATATAAACATAGAAACTGCCATAATGGATCTGACCAGTGGTCTGTCTAACCCCACATCCTGTTTATAATAGTGATTATAATCAGATGCTTCAGAGGAAAATGCAAGAAACACAACAGTGGACAATTATAAACTAACCTGTCTGTAGGCGAAGTTCTTTCTTAGCCCTTTCTGTTAGCGATTGGCTTATGTAGTGAAGCATGAAGGTTTATATTCCTTAAATTTTCTGTCTAACACACCTGTGTATGTTCCCATTATGCGTATAAATATCTCATCCTTCTCAAATCCTTTGTAACATTTGGCCTTAATGATACCTTATCGCAATGAGTTCCATAGGTTGAGTATTTGTATATAGTTTTGATTGTCTTTTTGTTCCTGTACTATGAGAAAGGTTCAATAGAAACAACAACTCTACCTTCTCTACGCCACTCATTTCGTATGTATGTATTCTCTTATTAATCTCTTCTCTATAAGCAAGAGGTGTAAATGATTTGAGCAGTGGGGCTTCCACCATTTCCTTTTGGAAATTCTCCCACAGCCTATATGTGAATTGCTAGGGAATGACCTTCAAACTCCTAGATGTCATTACATGTAATGATATATATTGAGAGACTCGGTACTGGAGCAGTCACAGTTTAGTTCTCAATTATATACAGAAGCACACTATTTCCTGTCAATTTCCAGTTTTATCCCTCTGGAAAGTTACAATCAACCATCTCCCTCACAAGGGGCTAGGTTTGTCTGCAAAGCTCTTGGGGGTATACATTATGAGCAAATTGATTACAGTCTCACAAAATAAATAGGGCAGCTCCATGGGAATATGTTAAGTAATGCATGTACAAACAGAAGTAGAAAACTACAGTAAAAACACTACCAGAATGTCCCCAGTATCCTCATCTAGGAGTATTTTGTCACCAATGCCATATAATGTACAGAATTGAAAATATATGAACTTAGAGATGTAGGTTCTTCAGGACTGTGTGAAAAACTCTGTTCATATCTGGTTGTGTGCTCTTTTTTTTGTTTGTGTTTTAAATGGAATTATCCACCTCAATGCAAACCAGAGGTTTAAATAATGATATAAGACAGGGTTTGAATCCTACAATCAGTGGTTTAGTTAAGAACAACAGGTGGTCCCTATATAGAATCCTATCTTTGGTGCTCCTTACATAATTTAGATTCAACCAGCAGGACAGAATGAGGCATCTCATGGAACTTTAAAACTTTCTTGATTTCCTTCTTTCTTCAAGGTGCATTTGTTATAGCTGATATGGCCCAGGAAGCAACCTAAAATATCCTGAAGCAAACAGTGATGTTTGAATTACAGATATATAGTATTAGGCACTTCTGGATTTGTGATATAATATTTTAATTACACTAATAATGTTATAGTCCAGAAAACAGAACTGTAATTTAAAGTATGGGAAAGTGACTATAAAATATATTGTGACAGTCCATATTTATACTCCCTCAATCACTTCCTGATCACATTGGCTCAGTGTGCATGCCAAAATGAGATTTTTTTCTAAACTAAGCTATCATTGGAAGCTCAACTTGATATATAAAAAAACACAACTTATTGCTTATACAATTAAAAAACTGGACTTTGGGATTTAGCTGGAATTTCATTCTGTGATATGTGACACAGAACTGAACACAGCATGTACTTCTGTTTCTACACTAAGGTAAGAAAGTTGACAGGGATAATTTTGTCAGTAACTTCAGTGGATTTGACACACAAGTACCGGTACATTGGGAGCAGATATGGGTAATTACAAATAATCATGCCTGTGCAGACATTGTGATATATTTTAAAGGAGTCTATGGGCCAGATTCCTAGCTGTGCAACTGAGAGGATGGACAAAAAGGAATTGGTTGCTGGTTTTGCACAAACTCTGGCATAGATTAAAAAAGCCCATAGGCTGTTGTTACCTATGCTAGCTGCCTCTGGACCACATAGGGCTATACACCAGCTGGGGATAGCTGGAGTGCAGTGCGATCTGTCCACACTCTAACATGCCTACTACACTGGGGTCTGCAAGGAATAGTCCTGTAGGAGCTAGCTATGATGGCTCTGCAAGCACTGGGGCTGCCCAAAGCCAGAGCAGTCCTTCGAAAGGGAGACCTGGCTGCTTCTGCTCCCTTTGTGCCACCAGAAATGCAAAACGGGGGCAGAGCAGGCCAAAGAATCTTGCCCTATATTATCTTTTTTTAAAAGACTGGATCCTGCCATTCTGCCTCATTTGCATGCCAGTAGAGGAGTCTTAGCAGTTGTTTTGGAATACGGTGTCTCATTTTATTTCAATATGGTATTCTCACACTGAAGAATAAAAAAGGGGTAGAGGGCAAATACATTCCTTGTATTCTTTTCTTCACTGAGATAGTTTATCCTAAAAAAGCCTTAATTTACATTGTACCACTTGCTGTGCTTTTTCTTCCCCTTCCTTCACCACTCATCTCTAGCTCCCTTGAAGCTAATTTATATCACCAAATGAGAAAATCCTAATCCTCAACCCCTAATCCTCCTAACCCCAGCTCAACTTTCTGACCCTACGTTGAGTTTGCAGGGCAGGCAGTTAGAAACAACACATCCTTTTACTTCTAAACTGATAATATTTGATTTGGAAGTATCTGAGGAATAATAAACCTGGGACCCCACAATACTGTTTTATGGAATAACTTTTCAGAGTAGATTCACACTTCAAGGATCCATGTGTTATTAGTATTAGCAACTGCTGCGACTGGTCACAGGGCTGCTCCAGCAGCGGTCAGTGCGGCTGGCTGCAGAGTTGCTCCAGCAGTGGCTGGTGTGGCTGTCCCCAGGGCCTCCTGAGCAGCTGGCACCGGAGCCAGCTGCTTGGACAGCCCTGGGGTCAGCCACACGCAGAAGTCACGGAGGTCGCAGATAGTCATGGAATCCGTGACTTCCGCAATCTCCATGAGAAACATGGAACCCTAACCATAGTAAACTCAGGTTTAATTCCTAGCCCTGGTCTGCCCCTAACTAGAACAATGTGGAGGCTTTGCACCGGAGGAAAGAGAGTGGCACTTCTCTTTCAATGGAGGACGCATCTGGCCAGTTCAGGTTTGTGCCACACAGAGGACTCCTGTCTTGTAAACAGTATTCAAAAGTGATTTTTTTTCATCTGTGCTTGGCAAGGAAGTTCTAAGGTTTTCTTTCAGATGTGGTCATCACGACGGCTACCCATGCCTTTATCAGTTCCAGACTGCAATGTGCTCTACGTTTGCAATTAGAAAGTTGGCTGGTACAGAATGTGCCTGCCTGCTTATTCAGTGATACCTCAGGAGGGGAGGACAAGCTGACAGTACCCAGATTCCTGGTTTAAACAAGCCAGTATCACAATGGGTGTGACATGCAGCTTTGTAAAGTGGTGGGGGCAAGATGTATGGAGTGGGAATAAATATGGGAATCCTCAGGCTTCCCAGAGGGATATGGAAATGTCTTAGAAAAAGGAAAGGCATAAAAATGAGTTGCTCTTTTAGTGGAAATCCCCAGGTGTGTGTGTGTGTGTGTGTGTGTATGTATATATATATATATATATAGTAAATTGCACAGCTGTTGGCCATGTAAAACAAAAATATGTGGACATCCGAATGTGATTAGCAAGTAACTAATCCAACATCCCCAAATGCTTAGAATACAGCTGTTTGCAGTGCTTGTTAGAGCTGGTTTTTTTTTTAAAGTTTACTGCATTCTGGTTTTCTGGGAGATAATTTTCTGAAAAATCTTCTTCTGTTAGGAGAATATGTTTGTGGCGGTGCACCCCATAAGGCGTTATGGAAATATATGTTTTATGCTACATATGCTATGTAACATATCTCTGTAAAGGTTATGATCTGCTGAATCTATTCATCGTATTTGTTTGCATGTGTCATTGTTGTATTCGATGTTATGAATATTGGCTGTGTACTTGCTTGATTTCTAAGTAGCCTTAGTAAAACATTTGGTCAGCTTCTTGAGAAAGGAATGTGCAAGTTAAGTGCCCAATCAAGAAACACTTAAAGGGCAATGAATCTTGGAAGGCTCCAATCCACATAAGAAGTCTACCTGAAGACATTCAGGGTAGCATGTAAACAATGGCTGCTGCCTGTAAAGTCATGTATGGACATGTGACTTGCCCAGGTGACTCCAAAACTCCATCTTGGAGCTGGACTTTGCATAGGAGAGAGAAGGGGGTCTCCACCCACAAGAGAAAGTCTATTTAAGCCCATGGGAGACCCCTCCATTTTGTCTTCAGCTGGCTCAAGAGATAGCCTCTCCACCCCCAAGGATACCTGAGAGAAACTGGAACAAAGGACAGTAACTACAGGGGTGTGAGTGATTGCTTGACCCAGACTAGAAGGGAACTAGTCTGTAAAAGGAAGCTTACTAGAACACCTCTGAGGATGAGGTTTTATCTGTATTCAGTTTTATTACTGTATTAGGCTTAGATTTGCATGTTTTATTTTATTTTACTTGGTAATTCACTTTGTTCTGTCTATTACTACTTGGAACCACTTAAATCCTATTTTCTGTATTTAATAAAATCACTTTTTACTTATTAATTAACCCAGAGTATGTATTAATACCTGGGGCGGGGGGGAAGCTGTGCATCTCTCTCTCTGTGTTATAGAGGGTGAACAATTTATGAATTTACCCTGCATAAGCTTTATACAGGGTAAAACGGATTTATTTGGGGTTTGGACCCCATTGGGAGTTGGGCATCCGAGTGTTAAAGACAGGAACACTTCTTAACCTGCTTACAATTAAGCCTGCAGCTGTTAGGGGATGTGGTTCAGACCTGGGTCTGGGTTTGCAGCAGGCTAGCGGGTCTAGCTCAAACCAGACAGGGCTCTGGAGTCCCAAACTGCCAGGGCAGGAAAGCAGGGGCAGAAGTAGTCTTGGCACATCAGTTGGCAGCCCCAAGGGGGTTTCTGTGATCCAACCCGTCACAATGTTCGTATGACAGAAATAAAATAACACTGAGGGGAGGAACTTTTAAAACACATGGTCCACAAAAATAGCAGGCTTTGGAAATGTTTAAGTATAACAGTTGGTTTGTAAATATTTATATATTACATTTGCCAGCCTCTCACTTAACAAGCAAACTTTAAATAGTTTAAATATATTCAGGGTTCTGTTTGATGGCTTATTGGAATAAAATAGTGTAAAATTGGAAAGCAATATACATACATAATTGTTCCTGGTTTTGCTCCTGAAATGCTTGCTTTTTTTAGGGTTTTATCTATTCCAAACTTATCAATGGGTGTTTAAAATATATTTAGCTGACAGAGCCACCAGTATCTTTTTGTAAAGTTCTTAAGTAGCTGGTCTTTGTGTTACTGCACAATCTTTATGGTTGTAGGAGCTTAGAAGGAAGCTTATGGAGATTTGACTGTGTTTTGCTTCTTTTCTCATCAGTGCTTTAATGCCTGCTGATTAAGGGGTCATAAATCTTAGCAATATTGTTGGAGAGTTCCATTTCCCTACCAAATGACAAACCTTCCTCTGCCCCCGTTAGTTGTTATCATACTCATGCTGCAACTACTTGTCATTCATTGATGCTGCTCTATATAATCTATACAATGAATTATCTTTTTCAGGAAACAGTGAACAACTTGCCATTGCTAGAATAGCCTTTACTCTTGAGGTCACCTAACTTGGCAAGTCAGTGAGTTAATGGGTTTGAAAAGATTACCCTAGTACAGAGATGATGTAAACATTTTCCTTTCAGTTTAGGATATGTGGATTTGGATTCCTTTCATCTTTCTTTGCACATTCCAGATGTTTGCTTCTTTCCCTACATCATATATACATGATGGAATAGATAATGTACAGAGTGAAAATTTTTGTCTACAGTGTGATGTGTTTATACTCTGCTTCATTACACCTTTTTTTCTCCTTTTATTGGGGAAAGGAGGAGTACCTTAAAAGCCTTTTTTAAATTCAGTTTTGGTATGTTTATTCAGTGTTTTTCAAAGTAGTCTGGTTAAAGTTTCCACATTCCCTTCATTTCCTCTGCAGTCTAATGCAATATATCTCACTTCAGTCAAGGATGAATCTACAGGGTAATAGTTTACTATTTCAGCCCTTTTGATAACATTAAAGAAACCAGCTTTCTTGATTTCATTTAAAATAAGAAAAAGCAATGACAACAAACTATAATACATACTGCATATCACATTGAGAATTAAAAAGATATTGTCAAGTTTTTTGTTTGTGAATAATATTCTGGTAGAAGTACAGACATAAAATAACAACTATACATCCATTCCAATAAAGATTTGGAGGGAGATTTCTAAGGACTTGTACACATTACCACTGACATCGGTATAACTTATGTCACTCGGGTGAGAAAAAGCCACCTCCCTCAGCGACACAGGTTGCACCAACGTAAGTGCCGATGTGGACAGCTCTCCCGCTGACATAGCTACCGCCTCTCATGGAGGTGGTTTTATTATGCTGACGGGAGAGCTCTCTCCCATCAGCGTAGAATGTCTTTACCAGACGTGCTACAGTAACACATCTGCACTGATGAAGCTGTGCCCCTGTAGCACTTCTAGTGTATACTTGCCCTAAAAAGGTGTAAAGGGCAGTTAGGTGCCCATCTCCTAATGAAAGTCAGTTGGAGAGGGGCACCTAAATGCCATACTTTGCCTTTGAATTTTTTTTTTTTTTTTGGCACCTGAAGGGCCTGAGCTAAAGCTCCCTGATATCAATAGAAAGACTCCTATTGACTTCTGTGGGCTTTGAATCGGACTTTTTTGATATCTTTTGGATCTTATAGCTCTTCCAAATTGACATGTTAGGTCTTTTAATGTTAAAGATAGTCTAGAAACACTGGAACACAGTTATTCTATTTTTCAATATTTCCAGTTGGGCTATTTTGTCCTTAACCAATCCAGAATGGATCATGTTGTCTGTCAACCCAAGGACATTGAAAACGGTTCAGGAAAGGCTCAATCTCTTATAAAGATTTCTAGAAAGGTGTCCATAAAATATTTCTAAAAGAAAAACAATGTATGCTGAAAAAGATAATTACCAGCCAATTTTACTGACTTCAATTGTAATTCCTATTGAAAATACATATTTGGTTGCTGTGTTCCTTGTATATCAGTGGTCTCTAAATTAGTGCTTAGATTCTATTGCTGTTTTTATTAAGTTGAACACAAGCAATAACCATTTGTCAAAAAGATTGCTGGAAAAATGATTTTGAAGAAGTCTCTCTTTTACACCTGTGGTAAACCTACTCTTACTTGGATAATTTTGGGTAACTTTTCAAAATCCCAGATAACGTCTTTTTTCTGGTAATTTTTTTCCCTGTGGGGTTTAGGCCCCATATTCTTACAGTAAGTTGAAATACCACAAAGATTTGTTTAACCACTGATTTTGGCAACTAAAATAATTTCCTCGCTAGAACCTGTGAATTGGATTCACCCTCTAGTGAATCAGAATGGATTGAGCAGATTTATCTTACCTTAATCATGGACAAACTTACATAAAGCTTACTAGATGAGTTCTAGGGCTTATTACTACTTTATCCAATCTCTTTATAACTTTATGGAAAACAATTTTCAGAATGCTGGAAGACCAAGAGACTACTCAAATAATTTCCTTTGAGTATAAATGACATGGCTGTGTGTGTACATATATGGGTTGAATTATTCAGTGCTTTTATATTGGAGAAACCAGGAGAGAAGAAATTATATATGTACATTCTCTTTTCTCTGTCACAAAAGTACAGAGTCTTTCAAACAATCTAGTAGGCCATACTTTGCCTGTTTGAAAGGATGGCTGGCCTTCTGGTTAAGAAATTTATTTAAACAAAAACCTTCCGTACTACATCATGCATTGCACCAGCCTTCACTGGTCAACAACATAGTCTTACTGATTTCACCGTAGTCTTTTCCTTTCTTGTAACTCCCCTCTGGGACCGTGGTGCCTGGCTGGGCCACACTGAGAATGCCACACTCAGGGCAGACTGCGAGGAATAGGGCAGACAGTCCCCAAAACCGGTGGTTTATTCTATAATTAGATTCACCAGACCAGTAACAAAAGAGCTTCTGTAATACCACACTGGTTAACAAGAAGCCAGACATAGTCCACTTCAGGCATTCCAGCCTTTGGCTCTCATCTAAACAACCAAGTCTAGTACAGTGAGAGGTCATTAAAACTCTATTCACCATAAATCAAGTTTTTCCAATCCCAAAGGATCAGACACATTATTCCCCAGGTCAATGAATATTTCAGATTTTACCCAAATACACGGTTATAGGTAATCCTTGGTAACTAAATCTAAAAATTAATAAGAGGAAAAAGAAAGAAGAGAGTTATAAATGGTTACAAGGTCAATATACATACAAATTACTTTTAATGTTCATAGATCAGAATCATAGCAGCAACGTATAACTGCTGGCTTGTAAAAGTCTCTCTGGAATTAGTTCAATGGGTTATAGTCCAACAGGCAATTCAGGTGTAGAGTCTGTTAGAGTTTTTCCATGAGATTTCCAGGATAATCCAGGCGACTACCTGGAGACCTCTGTTGTATGTCTTATACTTTCCCTGTTAAAGTTGAAGCAGAGCTGAGATGGCAGGATCAGGCTTCTCTTTTATAGCTCTTCTAGCAGGCTGACAAACCTCCTCATAGAAATTGTCACAGCAGGGCCTTCCCTTGAGGAAGAATAGGCAACGCAGATTGCCTGAGGACTGTTGCTTTGAAACTAATCTTCTATTTCCTATGCATACACAGGTAAACTAGTTACCTCATGTGAATGAGTAATTAACCAGTCCTTCATTATAACATAGATAGTTAAGCTGAAGACAATGTAGATAATATTATAAGTTTCCTGCAGTATTTTACATCTTTGATCTCAATATTAAGTGGACACAGTCACATACATAATTAAGGCAATTAAGTCATGAAAGGGAATTAGCATCTACCTGCTCATTTGGTTAATTGTTAAACTTCTAACAAGATATAGCAGGGGTGGCCAACCTGTGGCTCCGAAGCCACATGCGGCTCTTCAGAAGTTAATATGCGGCTCCTAGTATAGGCACCGACTCCGGAGCTGGTGCTACAGGCGCCAACTTTCCAATGTGCCGGGGGGTGCTCACTGCTCAACCCCTGGCTCTACCACAGGCCCTGCCACCCCTTCCCATCCCCTCCCCTAAGCCTGCCGTGCCCTCGCTCCTCCCCCCTCTCCCCCAGAGTCTCCTGCACACCACGAAACAGCTGATCGGGAAGTGCGGGGAGGGAGGGGGAGGCGCTGATGGGCTGGGCTGCCGGTGGGTGGGAGGTGCAGGGAGTGGGGGGGGGAGGGAAACTGATGGGGGGCTGCTGACGTATTACTGTGGCTCTTTTTCAATGTACAATGGTAAATTCTGGCTCCTTCTCAGGCTCAGGCCATCCCTGAGATATAGGTAAACAGATAAATACACTTAGCATCTACCCTTGACTTCTATTACTCGAAATGAATGAGTTGATGATTGCTAGTCTAGTACATCTCTTTGAAATTCACATACACATGAATTGTTTTGATACAAATGCCTCGTTAAGTTGTTATGGGTCATACAAAGGTTGGCTGGTCTGCCAGTGTCACACCCTATTTGTCTGTCTTATTGTTTATTTGTAATGTGGTATTGCCTAGGAGCCCCAAACATAGACCAGGATTCCATTGTGCTAGGTGCTGTACAAACACAGAACATAAAATTGTTTGTAAGCTACTTCGGGGCAGGATCATGTCTTTTGGGTGTATTGGGAGGCACCTAGCAGACTTTTGGCTGCTGAGACAACTAGTACTGTAAAATTTGTGTATGACTTTGCAAAAGAAATTGTAGTGCAAATGATATGTGCCCACGTGATGGTGTTCCAGCTTCACTTTGTCACATTGGATCATTTTCATCACTAATGTAACTCTGTTGGCTTCACTGGAGTTAGACCTAGGAGGAAATTGGCAGATTGATTCCAAGTTTTATACTTCTGTTGCATTAGTACAGAAGATCATTCACTGACTTGAGACCACAGAGTGCCATGGGCATTATGGAGTGACTTGCGGGCAAAATGGCAGCTTTAGATCGACATTTTTATTTTATGTTGCCTGAATCCTTTTCTCCTTACTCAAGCAAGTAAGTTTAATGGGACTGTTCGTGTGAAGTTAATGGGACAATATGTGACTACAGTGAGCAAAATGTTGCCCTTTTCAGTTTAGTGTAAATCTTTAGCATTTGTAATATAGTTGTTCTGTATATACAATTGTTCTGTACAGACTGGCACATTTGGCTATTTGTGAGATTGGTATTACAGATGCTCCCCGGGTTATGCAAATCCAATTTACGGAAAAAGTTTTTTTTTTTTTTTGCTTAATTGTCGGAGATACGTTCCTGACTTACGCAAGACATTCTGGAATGGTATGGATTTAGGTCTAGAATGCATTTTGTCTTGCATCATTTTTTCAGTCAACTGAAAAATTTTTTGACGGTGTAACAGCTGCTGCAAAATGTTAGTTTTGGAACTTTGCCTTAAAATGCAAATTTTGACAACAGGTTTTATACAAATTAATGTGAGATAGATTGACTTGGAATTGAAGAGCTCAATCCTCTTAGTTGTGCAACTTGTAATAGATTCCAAGGGCATTTCACTAGTCAAGGATTGCTAGAGCTCAGCATGCTCTGGCCACAGGCCTCAGAGCATACCTGGGCATGCCCTTTATGTCAGGGGCCTGGCGGTAGGTGGAGTAGAGCCTCCTATATTGACTCTGTCAGCCAAGGATTCCCCCACACCAGCAAATCCTCAGATGCCCAGGTAGGGCAGCTTTAATTCCCCTTTGCGCTTTTGGAGAGACACAAAGTGGGTTTACCATGGGCCATGATCTGGCCCAAAGTGACAGAGCCAGATCCTCAGCTGGTGAAAATTGTCTTAATTCCATTGACTCCAATGGAGCTATGACAAGCCTGTATGTGTGCATCTCAGCCAAAAATCTAGCCTGTTTTATTCAGCAAGAGGAGTCAGACTATAATAAATATATGCAATATTACCAAACAGACTTCTCTGTGTACTCTGTGATCCCGCTTTCTGTCTGGTCCCTTTCTATACTATTGATACAACCATTACCATGGAGCTGAACACAGAGGTAGAATCACATTATAAAACTTTGAACATCAACAAAATAGTTAAAAAAAAATAGAGCAAGTTTATGTCCCCTTCATCAAATCTGCTATTTGCACTTACAATTTAATAGTTTAAATTGAGGACTCTGTATGATGGTTTCTAGGGATTGTGAATCTTAAAACAATATATTTACCAGTGTTTCATTAATGTTTAAGAAAAAATATAAATCTATAGAAAAGTAGAGTTCTAAACCAAAGTCTAATGCATATTTCCTAATCTGTTTTATTTATTTACCATAGGTTTATGGGGGGGAACTAAAGGATGAGCTTGACTTGAGTTGGCTTCTCCTTTTTATTCTTTTCAATAGGATAAATAATTCTTAGCTGGGGGTAAAAATTTTGATGGACATCTTTCACCTCTTCCTGCATTACTCAGTAATCAAATCCTTCCCCAGCATTTCCAGCTGGCCCAAGATTTGCCGTTGCATAAATTTCCCTCAGAATGCTTTATGGCTTGAAGATATACCTGTTCTAACAAATTATTAAAATTATTTAACTCTTCACTCTAGCAAATGTATAAAATTCAGAGCCTAATAAGTGCATTATCAACATAAACGACAAACACTTTATTCTTTAGATGACTTTGCAGTTTTCTAACTCAGTGAGCACCATCAATTGTATGACAAATAATCTCCAACGAATCTATGTATTTATTATAATTGTGGAGTCTGGACCTATTCCCCTTAGTGCTACAGTATTTGAAAGATGGCAGTTACCATTGACATCTATTTCTTTGTGAAAACATGTACAAGTTTATGTAAAACCAAATCATTATTGGTAATCCACAGGCAACGTTAGTAGCTGTGATCACAAAGCTGCTAGATCCAGTAATATTTTACATTTATTAATGCTTATCTGGTTAATTGATTTAGTCATCCCATCAACTGCTGCTTAATTAACTGTCCAGCAGCTTTCTGTAAGTTTAGGCATGTTTTTGAATGGCTGCCTTTTCTTTTATATAAATGTTTCTCTCTATTCTGTTGGCATGGGTGTTCTAAATACCTGTACTGCCCTCTTCAGCAGCTGAAGTACTGTAATCACCAGATTGTGCTGCATGGGGGGGGAGGGATAGCTCAGTGGTTTGAGCATTGGCCTGCTAAACCCAGGGTTGTGAGTTCAATCCTTGAGGGGGCCACTTGGGGATCTGGGCAAAATCAGTACTTGGTCCCTGCTAGTGAAGGCAGGGGGCTGGACTCGATGACCTTTCAAGGTCCCTTCCAGTTCTAGGAGATGGGATATCTCCATTAATTATATATTAATTAATTATTATAAGAGACTGGTGGTCCAAGAAATGACTTGCATAAATCACCACAAGCAAATTTAACTAATGGCAAATTGTTAACCACAGTCCAGGAGTGGTATTTTATTAATCAGAATGACACAGATGTAGTTAATTATTCTCACAATTATGGATATTGTTCCCTAAATCAACAAGTATTACTGTTGCCATAATAAATAATTAATGGTTAACAAAAAGAACCTGTGATGCCGAAGTTACTATTTTCCCCCTGGTCATCTTCTCACTATACCATCATAGAGGTAATATATGAAAGGTGACTATGAAACTAATAATACCAAATGTGTAAAATTATGTCATTTGAAATTATACTTGGCCTGCAAAGTGAATTCTGATGCTTTCCTGGAGAAAAGATTCTTCTTTGCAGGGTAGAAGGACTTTAAGTGCCAGGAACTTAAATATTAAGGTCATGTAGTACTACTCTGAGGTAACTGTAAATGTTGACTTTTTAATGGCAGCCACTGTATTTGACACTGATTTTTGCACTATGTACATTTTTACAATTTAGAAAGGATTTCATTCAATTCCTATTATTTAAGCAAAAAACTTTCTACGCTATTAGTCTTAGAAATGGATATAAACTTTAATGGGAAAAAAATCTAACCCTGGTGCATACAGTTCTTCTGGATGCTGTCACATCCTCATTTCTCTACATTATAGTCCTATGTAAAAAAAAAACAAAAAAAAAAACCAACCAACTGAAAACGTTGGGTCAAATCCTGCAATCCCTACTCAGTTTGTACTCTAGCAAAATTTCATAAAAGAGATGTACTTGTCTAGTAAATTCCAAAGAATGGTTATTAAAAATACCCCTATAGTAAACATAAAATCATTTTGCATGAAATTTTATATGACTTTTACATACGAATGTAGGGGGAATTTAACTACCCTCAGTCATTAAATTTACCATTGTATTTTCTCACTTAAAGTTTAATTAATATCACACATACTATGATTACAGTGAAATAAATATCCATATTTTATGGCAACTACTATAAATACTTCGGTTGAATTTATGCCAAGAGACTGAAGTGGCCTATACTTGCTGATATTGCCACAGATTCTTAGGGTATGTCTACACTGCAATTGAACACCCTCGGATGGTCATGGGCTTGGGCTTGCGGGGCTTGGGCTATTGGGCTGTAAAATTGCAGTGTACATGTTTGGGCTCAGACTGGAGCACAAGAGGGGGGAGGGTCCCAGAGTCTGGGCTCCAGACCGAGCCCTGAAGTCTACACTTCAATTTTACAGCCCTGCAGACCAAGTCAGCTGACATGGGCCAACTGTGGGTGTTTAATTGTAGTGTAGACATACCTTTAAAAGGCCTCGTCTACACCTAAAAATTAGATTGACCTAGCTATGTCGCTCTGGGCTATGAAAAATTTTACACCCTGAGTGCCATAGCGTAGTCAACTGGACATCCAGTATACTTGGCTTGGTTGATAGAAGAATTCTTGGTCCAGTTCTGACTTATAGAAAAAGAGTATGCTCATATTTAATTTGAATAGAAAGTAAAAACCACAGACCATATATATTTAGTTCATGTTATTGTGACAAAAAATGTTTCCTTGTCTTTGAGATTTGTAATGTAGTATCTCTGTTTTCTCTCCCTTTCTCTTCTTTGGCAGGATGACAAGGATTTGGTTCATGAGTTTGTTGTGGCTGAAGGCCTGACTTGCTTGATAAAAGTGGGAGCTGAGGCAGACCAGAACTATCAGAACTACATCTTAAGAGGTATAGTAAGTGAACTCAGAAGCTGTGTTTCCTGCAGTGAATCTTACTGACAAATCTGCTCCAACCTACTACATCAAGGATTCAAACACGTTTGAATAATTTGCAGTGGTTAGCTATTCATAATGGGTCTCCCAGTGAGTGAGTTTTTATGTGTTGTGGAAGAGTGTTACTTTTAAAGCAGTGGAATAGATTCCATGCAAATACATCATCAGTCCAATGTGACATTCAAATAAGCAAACTAGAGAAATATGGTCTACATGAATTTACTATAAGGGGAGTGCACAACTGGCTGAAAGACAGTACTCAAATAATAGTTATCCATGGTTTCCTGTCAAACTGGGATGGTGTATCTAGTGGGGATCTCAGAGGGGTCTGCTGTGGATCTGGTACCATTCAATATTTTCATTAATGACTTAGATAATGGAGTGGAGAGAATGCTTATAAAATTTGCAGATGACACCAGTTTTAACAAGATGAAATTCAGTAAAGACAAGTGCAAAGTGCTTCCCATAGGAAGGAAAAATCAAATGTACAACAACAAAATTGGGAATAACTGGATGGGCAGTAGTACTGCTGAAAAAGATCTGGGGGTTACAGTGGATCGCAAATGGAATATGAGTCAACAATGTGATACAGTCGTGAAAATGACTACCACCATTCTGGGTGTATTAACAGTATGGGAGCTAATTGCCCCATGCTGGTCAGCACTGCTAAGGCTTCAGTTGGAGTACTGTTTCCATTTCTGGGTGCCACACTTTAGAAAAGATGTAGACAAATTGAAGAGAGTCCAGAGGAGAGCAACAAAAACGATAAAAGGTTTACAAACTCTGACCTGTCAGGAAAGGTTAAAAAAAACGGGCACAATTAGTCTTAAGAAAAGAAGATTGAGGGGGGACCTGTTAATCTTCAAATATGTAAAGAGATGTTATAAAAAGGATGGTGATGAGTTGTTCTCCATCCCCACTGAAGGTAGAACAAGAAATAATGGGCTTAATCTGCAGCAAGGGAGATTCAGGTTAGATATTAGGGAAAAGCTCTGGACTAGGCTTCCAAGAGAGGTTGTGGAATCACCATCACTGGGTTTGTTTTTTTTAAAAACAGGGTGGACAAACACCTGTCAGGAATGGTCTAGGTATACTTGGTTCTTCCTTGGCAGAGGGAGCTGGACCTGATGACTTCTCAAGGTCCCTTCTCTCCCTACATTTCTATGACTCTATGATCAGGCAGTGTTAAAGGGGAGAGCTGGAAAATTTAAACATTACAAGGTGCATTCTCTTCTCTCCTCCCTTGTCAGTCCCTATGACTATGTTGCTAAACCCTATTAAAAATCTTCTGAAATTCCAGACACAATTTTATAGGATGTTTTTGAAAATTTGTCCTAGTGAGTTGGAAAGGCTTCATAGCTCTGTATGTGGGTGAGAGAGGGGAGAACTATATCATTCACAGCATCAATTTAAAAATCACCCTAGCTCAGAAGGGGCAGTGGTTTTCATTTAACAAGAAAGCCCAGGTTGCAAGCAGTGGCAGTTGCTCCAGGTTGTGTTTGCTCCTCATTAGCCACCAAACTAGGGTTCCAGCCAATTGCAGCTTCTCCTTGCCTCCTTCTCAGGGGCGGGGGTAGGTGGGAGATTGTTCATATGAGAGGACCTGTACAACCCTGATGGCTTCGCCAGCAGCAACTCCTCTTGGTAAACAGGGAGACTCAAGAAGAATGCATGTTTGGCAGATGCTCCATTTAAATACTCCCATGCAGCTGTTTATAAGAGTCTTTACAGTTATCAGCCTGGTTCATTTACCTTCCATAAAACCCTCAACGGAAAAACAAACCACACCCTGAGGAGCCAAATACGAATTAAATACATAGACAGAAAGATGGCTTAAGAGCTAGGTATTTAAAATAGTACATTTGAGTTGAAAGTATCCCTTTAAATAAGAGACTCGAAGACAGGACCAGAATTAATTGTATGACGAATAAGAAATAATCTCCAACGAATCTATGTATTTATTATAATTGTGGAGTCTGGACTTATTCCCCTTAGTGCTACAGTATTTGAAAGACGGCATTGACATCTATTTCTTTGTGAAAACATGAAAAGTTTATGTAAAACCAAATCATTACTGGTAATCCACAGGCAATGTTAGTATTTGATCACAAAGCAGCTAGATCCAGTAATATTTTAAATTTATTAATGCTTATCTGGTTAATTGATTTAGTCATCCCATCAACTGCTGCTTAATTAACTGAAATATAATACATGAACACTAAATAAGATCCTTTCTTTACAGCTCTGAGGAAAAGTTATACAGAAGCAATTAGCCAGAATGACACTAAGGAAAAAATAGAAAAGAAAATAAGAAAACAAATACAGTGGGGGAAAAAATCTGATCCTCAGCTGGTGTTAATTGGTGGAGCACCATCCACTGGCATGGAGCTTCACTAATAAACACTAGCTGACAATCTGGCTCTCTGTCTCTAGAGATTTTACAGGGAATAAGTGTTTCGGATATAGGAAATATCAAAGAGAATTTGCAAAATAAATTAGTGAGAAACATGGATTTCCCTCTAGGATTACAGTGAGTCTTCCTTACTTGAGCATAGTAATTCCATACAGAGGTGCTAAAGTTTCAGAGTAATAATCTATTAGTATTAGGCAAGTCAGCTTTCTAATGCCTGCATTTGGCATTGTCTGTGTGATGTGGCCTCATCTATATGAGCTTGCAGCATGCTATCTGTACCTCCTCCTTGTTGGAATGTCATTTGACATTCACAGGTTGAATGAGTGGCAGTAATACATCCATCCACATCATCTGCTTTTCAACAATAAATAATGTATTTATGTATTCCCAGAAGGACATCCTAATGCCATCAGATTTAGCAGGATTAAAATGGTCAAATTCTTGGTGTGCATCTAGGGTGACCAGATGTCCCGATTTTATAAGGACAGTCCCAATTTTGGGGTCTTTTTCTTATATGGGCTCCTATTACCCCCCCTACCTCCGTCCCAATTTTTCACATTTGCTGTCTGGTAACCTATGTGCATCTTCTATACTTTCATGTGGGAAAGCTGTATGTGTTATAGGCCTAATTCAAAGCAAAACAAAGTCAATGAAAGTTTTTCCATTGATTTAGGTGGGCTTTGTTTGGATTAGACCCATAATACTGATGTTCAAAGCATGTGTATATGAAGCTTGCTTTTCAGTGATTGTACCAAGAAAATTGGTATACAACCCTGTTGCCTTATTATCAACAGGTGACCATCTAGACAGGTTAAAAAAACCTAACTAAATAAAATACTGCTGTATGTAAGGGTAGGTCTACACTTACCCGGTAGTTCGGCGGTGAGCGATCGAACTTCTGGGTTCGACTTATCGTGTCTTGTCTGGATGCGATAAGTTGAACCCGGAAGTGCTCACCGTCGACTGCGGTACTCCTGCTCAGCGAGAGGAGTACCGCGGAGTCGACGGGGGAGCCTGCCTGCCGTGTCTGGACTGAGGTAAGTTCGAACTAAGGTACTTCGAACTTCAGCTACGTTATTCACGTAGCTGAAGTTGCGTACCTTAGTTCGAATTGGGGGGTTAGTGTAGACCTGCCTTAAGTGTGGATGAAAATCTTGGCCATTAAGTAGTGTGACAAAGTTCCTCCTCTATCTTGGTAGGTCCTGCGCTTATTGGTGGATTTTCTTGCCTCAGAGATTCACCATGTGGGTTGGGGGAACAGCCCAGAGACCTTCCCCTCTGGAAGAACCCACAGTCCAGGTCAATTGGGAGGTTTGGGGGGGAGGGACCTGGGCCCACCCTCTACTCTGGGTTCCAGCCCAGGGCCCTGTGGATTGCAGCTGTCTATAGTGCCTCCTGTAACAGCTGCATGACAGCTATAACTCCCTGGGCTACTTCCCCATGGTCTCCTCCAAACACCTTCCTTATTCTCACCACAGGACCTTCCTCCTGGTGTCTGATAACGCTTGTGCTCCTCAGTCCTCCAGCAGCATACCCTCTCAGCTCCTTGCACCTCTTGCTACCAGCTTCTCACACCACAAACTGAAGTGAGCTCCTTTTTAAAACCCAGGTGCCCTGATTAGCCTGCCTTAATTGATTCTAGAAGCTTCTCTTAATTGGCTCCAGGTGTCCTAATTAGCCTGCCTGCCTTAACTGGTTCTAGCAGGTTCCTGATTACTCTAGTGCAGCCCCTGCTCTGGTCACTCAGGGAACAGAAAACTACTCATCCAGTGACCAGTATATTTGCCCTTTACCAGACTCCTGTACCCCACTGGTCTGGGTTTGTCACAGTATTTATAGGGCTATGAGCCCTATAAGGCACATCTTAAAGTACAGTTGATGTTAAGAGATTTTAATGTTTTGCTGATGGATCAAACTGCAGTCTCTCTCTCTCTCTCTTTTCCCTCCCTCCCCCTCCCCCCCCCCCGGTATATATCCCTTCCTCTATAAATGTAGTAAGGAAAAATATATATATGTTTTAGCATTTTCCTATATCTGTGTTTTCTTTAGAAATTGAATTTAAGTCCTGACTGACTTTCAGGCTGCTTGAAGTCCATTATTATTTCAAGCCTTTGTCAGCTGTTTTCAGTTCCAGGAACCAGTGGGTGCTTTCTGTATGTGCAGTGAGATAAAGATAGGCTTGAAAGTACAGTGTATCCAACCCTATCCAAAAATATGAGGAGGCTGTTGAGAAGAAACATTAAGTATACGTCATGTGAGAATAATATTTTTTCTGATTTATTATTTTTGGATGACTGTAGGAAATGGTTTAAGGTTTTTCATGATAACCATGTATGTAATATAAATCGAATATGATGTTTTAAAATGTACAGCTGTAGAGTTCTGGTTGAACATAGGGATTTTAAATGCATCAGAATAAGAACTCGAGAAGTTGAGACAGTGCCATGGGCTTTGAACAACATGTTAAGTGATGGCAATACAACAATATAATGAGGTAGCGTGTGTCACTGAATGCTTCCAGCATGCAAGCAGGGTGTACCAGACTCCTAATACCCTATGCAGTGGGATTTACCCTCCTTCTGGAGAGTGTTCAGCCTAAACTACAAAAAGGATATGATTTGGCCCAAGTTTCATATCCCAATTCAATTCCACTGTAGCTTTCATTGAAGGCACTATTCTTTTATTGTAGTGTTGCCATTAACTCCAACCCTAATCAGGAAATTTCCTGACTTTCTAGTGCATAAGCATGCAACATTAACTTACCCGGTAGTTATTTTTGATGGAAGAGTTTAAGAGGTGTTTAGTCAGAGAGATTTCTATGGAATTGGATGCCAGCATCCATGTCAAGAGTTAATTTTCCAGAAGCCAGTGGAAGTCCAACAGTCATGTTAACATTGTTAGGTTGTTTAATACCAGTCTTTGCTTTCTGGAACTAATTTCATGGGGACAAACTTTGTTGTTTGGTTTTTTTTAAGTTTTATTTATTGTTTCACTCCAAAGCTTCCTGTTTGTGAGTTTGCTTTTCTGGGCAGTTTAGAATGATCTACTGAGCTTCAAGGCAGAAGGTGCTGCCAGAAGAATGACTAGTCGAAAGAGTTTCATTTTCTATATTTAGTAAATGAGTAGCAGATAAGTGTGTCTATTGCGTAGAATACAAATGAACCAAGGACAGTTTTTGTAAAACTGTTACATTGCTAAAGAGTGGGACACGTTTATCTATTGATTGGTGCCCAACAAAGCAGCATTGTCTATGAATACCTTTGCAAATGGGTTTTCTTTTGTTATCATCCTCCAAACATCCATCCTATGGAGCACTAAACACTGCTTTGTCTCCAGGACATCCTGAAACAATACTAGCTAGTGCCTTTTCTCTTTGTTTACTTTTCATCTAATGGTTATTTAGCTGCAGTGGTTATTCATTCTCAGTTAATAACCACTGGGCCTAAAGTTACTCAAATAGCATTTCTTTATACTAACTGGAAACAGACGTGTTCAGAAATAGTCACTTTTAATCAACACGGGCCTAATCCAAAGCCGACTGTAGTCAACGGAAAGTTTCAATGGACTCTAAAGGAATAATGCCATCAGTGTGGTAAATACTGTAGATATGAAATATACTTAAAAATAGGTCACTGATGTAAACACTGAGCAGGAAAAGAGTCTTGGTTAGACATAGCTGAAAAATAATCCAAAAAGGAAGATTTTCTATTTTATTTTTTTTACTGAATATCCTAGAGCAGGGGTAGGCAACCTATGGCACGCGTGCCAAAGGTGGCACACGAGCTGATTTTCAGTGGCACTCACACTGCCCGGGTCCTGGCCACTGGTCCGGGGGGCTCTGCATTTTAATTTCATTTTAAATGAAGCTTCTTAAACATTTTAAAAACCCTATTTACTTTACATACAACAATAGTTTATTTATATATTATAGACTTATAGAAAGAGACCTTCTAAAAACATTAAAATGTATTACTGGCACGTGAAACCTTAAATTAGAGTGAATAAATGAAGACACAGCATACCACTTTTGAAAGGTTGCCGACCCCTGTCCTAGAGCATCTGTTCCATTGTTGAGTTTTCCAGCTACATCATAACAGTCTATTGATTCCAATGGAATGTGGATGGAGGACGGCAGAAGCAGTGCAAGTATGATGGTTTTGGTGGGGGATTTGCAGATAATAGGGCTAGTTTTAAAGTGTGAAAATATACTTTGTACGTTATAGAAATAACCTTGATTGTATGGTGTTTGAATTTCCTGGGGGTAACTGAGCAAATTTCAGTGTTGCAAGGTTTTTAATGTTTTTATTTTTTTTTTATTTTGCTGATCCATCAAATGGCAGTCTCTCTCTTTTTGGGTATGTATCTCTATATCTGTAGGTCTAGTTAGAAAGATAATATTGAGGTGGCTGTTATCAGAATATTAAAAGAGAAGATTGAAATGGAGAAAAGTGGAAGAAAAATGCCCACAGTTGGTAGGGCTTTATTTTTGCATTACTCTTGAATTTCGGGGCCAGGAGCCAGGGCCAGCAGTGGAGCTGTGGCCAGGTGCCGGGAACAGGGCCAGATCCATGGTGGAGAGCCACGGCCAGGAACAGGGCTGCAGCCAGGCCCTGGCAGTGGGGCTGAGGTCTGGGAGCGGGGCCATGGCAGGGCGCCTGGAGTGGGGCCAGGGTGTGTATCCCTAACTGCCTAATTTTGGTTTCAAATCATTACCTAGGTGCTAAAGTTCAAGTTATGTAGGCTGTGGAATCAAGTTATGTAGGCATAAAATAGGGACTTAAATGGGAGGCCAGGCCTAGTTAAAATATATATCCCTGTAGATCAAAAGACTAATGTGACAAGAAAAGTGGGACCATCAGTCAATATCTCCATAATAACCTTGTGTGAAATTGTGCCCTGGGGTCCTTACAGTTGGCGAATTTGTTTAAAAGTTTGTTTTTAAATTTGAATATAAACTTACATTTTTAGACAATATGGAGTTTGCGGGCATTTAATGCAGTAGCTAATTTAACTCACTAAGAGTGTTTTCACGGCAGTTAGCTTGAGTTATAAATCAAGTGTTACCCTTAACTTGACTGTCCACACACAGAAAACTCTAACTCAAGTTAAGTGGTGCTTTAAGCATGAACTAGCTGGCCTTTTATTTATGTTTTTATTTATTTGGTGGGGGCGAGGGGTTTGATGATCAAGTGATGCTCCAGTTAGTAATGAGTTGGGGATAGAACAGCTAAAGTTACAACTCAGCAGCAGCTAATCCAATCGCTCTGTGATGCTAATCAAATCACCCTGTATAAGTAACTCCGGTGTTGTTTCTGAAGTGCAATCACTCTCACTGGAACTAGGCAAGCTCGAGTGTAGTAGCTCAAGTGTACAAATTTGAGCTAACTTGCAATGAAGGCAAGCCCTAAGTAAGTGAGAGGCAATGTGTGATACAGTGGATGGGGCTGGGATTCAGGATCCCTTGTTCTTTTCCTAGCTCTGCCACTGGACTTGTTGTGTGACCTTGGGTTAGTTCTCTTCACTGTGCCTCTGTTTCCCCTCCAACCCTTTGCCTGACTTTTCTGTTTATTTAGACTAAGGCCAGGTCTACAGTACAGACTTATATTGGTATAACTACGACACTCAGGGGTGTAAAAAATCCACACCCTTAGGGGACGTAGTTATACTGACCTAACCCCCTGTGTAGATAGCGCTATGTTGATGGGAGAACTTCTCCTGTCGACCTAGCTACCACCTCTCATGGAAGTGGATTAACTACGCCAATGGAAAAGGCTCTCTGATCAGCATAGTAGCATCTTCACTAAAGCGCTACAGTGCCCCAGCTGCAGTGCTCTATGTGAAGACAAACCCTAAGCTATTCAGGGCAGAGACTGTGTCTTACTATCTGTTACAGAGTATCTAGCACAGTGGGCCCCTTATCTTGGTTGGGACTTCTAGGCACTACTGTAATACAAATAATAAATAATAATTAGTTGGAGCCACAGTTCAAGAACTTGTTGCTCAAAGATAATGTCCTGAATTAAGCAATTTTATATTTTCTAGTCAACAATAATACACCTGAAAAGAAACTTGAAATGAACCTGAAAGGGACACTTTCTAGTCAGGAACAGATGTAACATTGCCCGTGAGTGCATGTGGCATGACCTTGTTGTTTCAGTGCTCTGAGTAACCCAAAGAGAACATTCTAGAATATAATCAAGCTAGTTACACATGCAAGGTCAAAAAAATACTAATTGTGTCATCTAAATCTAAAGATGTATCACTTTTGATGCTCGAATTTCCTATTCCAAATACAGTCATTTAGACAGAGGAGTTGGGCTGGCAGAATTCACTGTGATAGGGCCTAATCCAAAGCTCACCGAAGTAAATGAGTCTTCTTGTTGACTTTAGTGGGCTAGGGATCAAGCTCTAGGTTGTTGTGACGGACATAGGATAAGGAACTAAAATACCCTGAGGGAAGGTGACATGTTGGTTAATAGGATTAGACCTGAGTGAACAGTCTGATAAACATAGCCAATGTGGCACTTCAATCCTCTATTAACATGTTGTATTCTTCTTTCCTGTGAACTTGGAGATTTATTTGGACTTGTGTGGATGAGATACATTGTGTGTGATTCTTTTTATGCTTCCATGATGCCTTTTTGGCTCTATACCAAATAAAATAAGCATGCAGTAAGACTTTGTAATTGGTTATTGTATTTACTCTACTAATTTTTACAAGGCCTTTCATGAATTTTAAATCACTTTGTCATATGAAATTTACCAGTATCCCTGAAAATAAATGAGAAATAACTGCAGGAAACCCAGAAATATAACAACATCCCTTATGGAAAAAGTAACACGAGTCACATTCTGGTCCCCAATTCATACCCATATTGTTTAGGCAAAAAGTTGTTATATTGCATCCCCAAAACATTGTGCTAGTCAAGCACTCATGTTAAAATGGAACTAAATCTAATTTTAGAGCGCTGGGTTGGACTTTTCATTGTCTTACTGTGAGACCATAGGCATGATGTCAATGAACTTCTCTGTGCTTCAGTTTGGTAATAGGTAAAATGAGCCTAACCTTTGTAAACTGCATTGAGACTTTTAGATAAAAAACATTGTAAATGTGAGAAGTTATTTATTATTAAATGATCAATCTTTCCTGCTTTGGATTCAGACTCTGTCCACTACACCTCTACCTCGATATAACGCTGTCCTCGGGAGCCAAAAATTTTTACCGCGTTATAGGTGAAACGGTGTTATATCGAACTTGCTTTGATCTGCTGGAGTGCGTAGCCCCTCCCCCCCCCAAAGTAAAACACTGCTTTACTGTGTTATATCAGAATTCGTATTCTATTGGGTCGCGTTATATCGGGGTAGAGGTGTACTGTATTAACTCAATCCTAATATCTTTATTTTTGCAAACTTGAACAAAATAGTTTAATAATATTATCTATCTCATCAAAGACAAATAGAACAAAATATGTAAGGCAAATCACATTATGATTAGGTGTTATGGCAGAAAATAGATTTCAGAATTGGTAATGAATTTGAATACAATAATCTGATTTGCCATTTGTTATATAATATCTGCTACTTCCAAATGAGTTCAGAAACAATTCCATCAGTCAGAATTTCATGTAGATACTCAAACATCTTATGGTTTGTGGATATCTATGGTAGCAGCCAATCAGTTTAATAACAGAACCTGTACTAATGCCCCCAGCAGTTATGCCTATTTATAAAACAAGAGGCATGTGATGTCACCTGAGCACCAGCTTTAGAACAAATGTCTATTCTTGTACATTCTGGGAAATCAGATTCCTGAAACAACTCCGTCCTGGCCATGGGTCTGTTGTAGAACAGCATCTGGTTAATATCTATCACTGGACATGCCATGCCTGAAGGTGTTGAGGTGAGGTTAGAGGAAGGAAAAAGTGAGGGCTGAAGTTTTGTTAGTAGACAATGGAAACAGTTGATTAAAATTCTCTTGTTGCAGAATCCATACATACAACAATAGTTTAGTTATATATTATAGACTTTTAGAAGAGACCTTCTAAAAATGTTAAAATATATTACTGCCATGCAAAACCTTAAATTAGAGTGAATAAATGAAGACACAGCACACCACTTCTGAAAGGTTGCCGACCCCTGTTTTAGAATGATATGCTGAATACCCCAAATAAATAGCATACCAGGAGAATTCAGCACATTACTGGGCAGAAGCTTACCTTCATCTCTCATTTTCCAGGGCCTGACATCAAAACTTGCAGCTCCCACTCTGTGACCCTCCCCAACATTCATTATTCTATTCTGTGCATAATTCTGAAGTTGATTGATTTTTTTCCTAAGCATTCAATACAGAGTAGTTCGTTCGTTCTTTCTTTATTTATTTAAAAAAAGCATATAAAATCCTCTGCTAGTCACAGAACAAATACAGCATGGGCCTGGGCCTTTATTAGCTGCTCAAAAAAACCCTCAGCAATATTCTTAAAGCTTGACCATCTAAAGGTACGTCTACACTACCCGCCGGATTGGCGGGTAGTGATCAATCTATCAGGGATTGATTTATCGTGTCTAGCGTAGACACGAATAATCGATCCCTGATCACTCTGCCCTCGACTCCTGTACTCCACCGTGGTGAGAGGCGGAAGCGGAGTCGACGGGGGAGCGGCGGCAGTCGACCCTGCGCCGTGAGGACATGAGGTAAGTTGACCTAAGATACGTCGACTTCAGCTACGCTATTCTCGTAGCTGAAGTTGAGTATCTTAGGTCGATTTCTCCCCCCCCTCCCCCCCCAGTGTAGACCAGGCCTAAGTGGATCACCACCAAGAGTGAGTTGACAGTTCATTCTCTTGGTACATTCCATTTTTGGTCTGTCTGCTGAGCCTGCTAACAAGGATGTCAGTGATTTCAGTGATGTAGACGCTTGTCTGCTGGAAACTATACTAGAGTACCACTCATTCATTTTGTAAAAGGCTGCCAAGTAGCCATCAGATGAAACCACCTACACAGGATCTTTTGTATATCATAACAGTGAATGAGTATCTCAGTGTAATCTTCAGCATGAAAGATACAATCTAATAAAAGTATTCTGGTGCAACTGAATTACTTTCTCTTGGATTTAACATAGAAGATCTTTCTATGGAAAAGATGTTTCACATACTTGGACACCTGCCATGGGTGACATCTTAGTCCATATCATTCTAAGATCACTTAATAGTCGTGGGGAGAGACAGACAGACAGATGTAGTGATAGCTCAATACCTACTACTGCTACATCCTAAGAAGGGCTTCAAAACATCTCTGTTCTGATTTAAAAGTACTAAAACAGTATGACTGCAGTTGTCCTGTTACCATTATGTCTTGTGTGCCTGTGAGATTGGCTAATGTGCATGGGGTAAGCACCCAGTCACATCAGCCCATTGGTTTTGAAAGAAACGCTTGAGTATGATACTCTGCTTTGCTAAAAACAGGGTATATTATACCATCTGTGTGATTACCGAGATGTACAGTGGGCTGTCTTGGTTCAGTAGCTGAGCCCCTCTGGCACCTCTGGGAATGTCTCTTTAAGACTAGCTGAATTTGTTTATTTGTACAAAAGAGCTTGACCTTGAAAACATACAATTTTAAAGGCAGAAAGCATCCTCCTTCCTTTCCCTCTATGTTTATAAAAAACATTTCCTTTCCACAGTTCCCATCTGAACACTTTTAAATTACATTTTTATTAAAATTGATTTATTAACGCATTCCATGACCGTTTCCTACAAAAAATATAATCTGAAGTGTCTTTTAGGCTGTAAAATGATGCTTCCCTTCCTCATCCCTGGATATGATTCTGATGTATGATACATCTGCAAAGAGAGTCAGTTTATCCTAATACAGATTGTACAGAGAATGTGTCTTCCCAGTCTGGGATGGGAATTGGCATTGAAACAAATTTGAGTTCATAAGTTTAACCTCTATATAGTAATTTACAAGTCTACAAATAAACTGAGCTGTTCCTTCCTCTGTGCACAATATGAAATGCCCTTTCATGTTATGACTACTGATGAGGAGGATATAGGATTCTGATAGTCTACATGGAATTAAGCAATAACACTATAAAATTATGGATTTCCCTTGTTTTTAAAGCTGACTGGGTCTGGAAGGCTTCGATTTGCTTTCTGCCTACATGAAAATTAATCTTAAGTTTGTGTGTAATTTTATGCTTTGTGAAATTCCCATGAAATGTGACACTTTGGGCTATGCAGACTGTGAAAAATGAGGAATTGAACCATAAAAAATGCACATCCTTAACTACTGAGCAAAGCGTAAGTGGTCCTGAAAAGCCATCCCTGGGGTCTTTAAAGCCATTTTGGATAGAACCAGTTTTGAACACACTGTGCTGATACCAACTAGTAGGAGGGTGGGGCTGGCACTGTGTGAGAGAGTATTTCTCCCCCTGTTGTTGTTGTGGGGTTTTTTGTTTGCTTTTTTGCTATAATCTTTGAGTTTGGTGTATAGCAAGACTGATTCGTGAGAGAGAATTTGCATGGAGTAAAGAGTGCGCTCACACACACAATGCACCATGCCAGTAGTCAATAGTTTTGTAGGATATACACTACTGGACAGTGTTGGAAAAACAACAGATTTACCTCTCTCCATCCCGCCACTTTCAAACACGGTGCTCTGACACACATCTGGAATAGCTGTGATATCCCTAGTGATCCGCAAGACTGAAGTACCTCATGGAGGAAGATGCCCTGATCATGGGAAGTGGAAGAGATTAAGAATTTTACAGGGAGGAAAAAAAGTTTGTTATACCTCATGGTTCATGAACAACAACAACAACAAAAGTCTAAAGTATTTTTAAAATCAGTTTAATATAATCAGAGGCTACAGGCACTATTATGCACCAATCATAATTGTATAGCCATTGCATGACATCACTATAGCTCAGAGTTAAAGTTCCTGAGGAGTCTTAGGTGTCCATTGCCACACTTTAATTTGTTTGGCTTTCTTTGAAGTTTAATCTTACCTCTGAATATATTACATAGGTACTTGCACAGGGTCTGCTCCATGGATCCAATTGCAGAATCAGAGCATTATATTGTAAGGTCTTTGAGGAAGAACTTGTCATTTATTTCATCTTTGTATACTGTTCCACACACTGGGGCAACGATCCTTACTGGGACTTCTTGTTGCTTCTGTAATACAAATATTAAAAGAGATGAATGAATTCAAGCAGAAAAAGTTTAAGAAATGAAAGCATTAAAGAGCTCCTAGTCGCATTAGCAGGCCTACATAGTGTATATGAACATGTTGGTTACTAGCGAGGCTATTAAATGTATATCAGACTATATATACAGTACTTGCAATGAGCTCAGGTTAATGAGAGGATGAGAATATATTTTCCATTTCCTGACTGGAGGGTGTTTAAATTTGAATACTATTTTCCATATAATAATCTGTTTTTTATTTAAATAAATAGCCAGTGATTAATAATGTAAGCATTGAAAACATTCCAATGATATTTGGACATTTAAACTCTATGGAGGAGAACAAGTAGAGGAGGGCTGAATTCACTCTTTTGTGGGTGCTGCTGTTAGGCTGGAGATGTGTTTTGCTCAGACAGGTTCAGTTAACAGGGACAGGTGCACATCCGTGTATGATTACATGGATTGTATCTATGCAAGGAAAACCACTTTGTGCATGTTCATTTTTGACTAAAATATAGGGGAGAGGATTGTAACCTGCTGTCATGTACCTGCTTACTCCCCTGAAGAGACTTACCCATGCTGGGTGGTACAGCACAGGGAGGAGAGCAGTCTCCCTGTGACTGCTATTCTCTACCTCCCTGCAGGTTGTCAGTGTGTAGATGGGCAAGGGCGGGACTTAAATAGATTCCTGGATGCACTGGCCAGCACAGCTGAGCCAACGTACAAAGGGAATTAAGCTGCTATAAGTATAAGTATAGACCAGTAGCACAGATTGCTTTGCCCCTAGACCAAGGCTGGGGAGAGAACTGTGATTCTCTATCTGCTCCTAGGAAGGTGCAACTATACACTGCTGCCCCTTACTTGGTGCAGATTGTAGAATTACACTCTAGTTAGAATTATATGAAACTTGTGAATTGCAGAAGAAATGGCGGAGAGACCCTAAAGTTGTGAGACTATATGTAGTTTTTCTACAGTCACTCTTTACGTCTATCCCAGATTTTTAAACAAAAAGATTAAATAATCACAGCAGTCAAGCCAGCTAAGAAAAGTGTGCAGATCTCCTGCCCCCTAGTGATGTGATATAGGGATCTGGGCTTCATTAGGCTGCTTACAATTTAGCAGATAGCCACTGGCCATGCTCAGGAGGGATTTTTTTCAATAGTTTGTATCTTTAAAAAATTCTTCCTGTAAAACATAGCAGAGACCCTTCTACGTTCAAGTTTCACGCAAAAATGAGTGGCTTTTTAAATCAGCATTTTTTAAATGATTGATTACAATAAAACACCATTTAAAAAACTCATTGTTTGGAATGTTTCTCTATGTACTGCACTTTGGCGCATGATTTCCATCTTGCCCTCCAGTTCAATATTGGGTCACACAAGCTTGCCACTTAGGTTAAACGTATCCAGAACATCCAGGTCCAGCCTATAGTACATAAGTACATTGTAATCTTCATTAACCAATCATACTGCATGCTTGATTTGTTCATATTTAGGTTATAATACCTGCATTCTTTATAATAATGAAGGGTTCATTTTATTTCCATGGATCTGATTACTCTTTCTTTTAATGATGGAAAATGTGGACAGAAGTGATGCTTTATTAGCCAGAAGCAAAAGAGTGAATACTTGATTTAAATACTCTGTTGATGATGGCTCTGTTCCATTTACTAGCTGGAATGCTGTGAGTTAATGGGGTGACTCTTAAGTCAATTCCAGTTAAAGAAGTTATTTTTTGGGCTTGTAATGTAAAGAGCCAACTCCTAAAATCTTCAAAATGAATTAGCAGTACAATACCATGATCTGGTATATTGTATTAAAAGGTTACCATTCAGTATATGTATATTTAAAAATCTTGCATTGATTACAGTATTAATAACTCTTGGGAGTGTGTGTGTCTAGTTAATTGTTTAAGTGTAATTTAAAAGAGGCTCTTTGTGTTTATGGATTACATATAGCAAACCATGACTAATGGAGATCATTGCTCCACTGTTAGTGCTGGAACAATCCGTCTAGCTAGAGATTACCAGATGGTAATTTATTTATTACCAGACTGCATACCGATTATTAGCACAGCAGGACGGATATGCTTATGCAGACCAGAATAATTTTATTTGGAAAGAAACTTCTTTGAATAGGTGTCCATGTGAATCCCGTTGTAGGTGCACATTATGCTGATGCACATGAGATGGTTTTTTTCAGTAGCTGTGCACGTGCCCTGTGATGTCTCATGCTCCCGCATGAGGACATGAAGGATAGAGCGGCTTCAACCCTCCCTGAGTTTTCTTTTACTTGCCGTGGCACTGAGATCGAAGTCAGTGAGTTTCCGACCTGCTACACTTCTTAGAGACTTTAATACCTTTCTTTTCAAGCCACTTTGTGAAGAAATCTTTATTTTCACACACATACACGAAGAAGAAAAGTTACCGGTGAGCCCCCCATTGTAGGTACGCTCCCTCTACAGTGAGGTGGGGCGAGACGCTTTATGCTAACCACGACTCTCATGGCGGACTCCACATCTTCAGAGTTTATACCCTCTCTCCCCTCCCTGGCATAATCATTGTCTGTTCTGTCTTGGGAAGAGCCACATTCCTGAAAGATGTTCGGTGTGCAAATCCTTCTCCTTGAGGATTTGCAAGTCTACAAACACATGACTGAAGCTACACCTACTCAAGCAATTGATGGGCATCACTTCAGACCCAGAAGAGATGACCACTAACAAAGAACAACCAAAAGGGTCATCGTCAGTGAGTTCTTCCATGAGCAGACACCATACCCAGGGGCAGGGCCGTCCCTAGGGCAGTGCGGGGCCCGGGGCAAATCAGCCTGTTTTATACAGGTGAAATCTGGTTACAGTGACCTTCAAGGACAGCTGCTGGCCGCAGATTAAATATTGATAGCGCCCAGCTGTATAATTATAATGAAGTTCATATAATTAAAAAAAACCTCACCGATCACGATCATTGTCGCGCCGCTTACATTCTGAAATCTACCTTCCTGGACTTCCTTGCAGGAAATTCACTTCCCAGGTGCATATGGTCTCGTTACCCCAGTGGATTTTTTTAAATGTAATTGCACATTCGCAACACTGAGAGCCCATGTCTCGGGAACTGGGTGGCTCTTGGAGGGCCTATATGTGCCCTGGTGCTGGGGGAGGGGCTCTAAGATCTGTTTTCTCTGGGGGCTGGGGAGGGGAGGTGGAAAAGCAGATGGATTGAGGGACCACAGTCCTGGTGGGTGGTGGAGAGAGCACAGTTGTGGGACCCCAGGTAGTATGGCCAGGAGGGGGACCCCAAGGTTGGAGAGCTGAAAGGCAAGGAGGACCCTGAGGCAAGGGGGTGATAAAGGCTGGCCTTGGCTTGGAGGTGGCATTGAAGGACCCCACCCAGTACTGGGGGATGGGAAGAAAGGGCAGTGAGGGGAGAAAGGGCAGTGGAAGGGGGAGGTGTCGGGCACTGGGGGGACACCAGTGCTGGGTGACAGGTGAGGGACAATGGAGACTACTGGCTGGCACTCACCTGTGTTGGGGCAAAGGGGCCCCCTGTGCTGGTGGAGGGGCCTGCCAGAAATGGGAAGGGTCCATCTGAGGTGGAAGGGCAGGGTCAGAGTCAGCCTGGGTCAGGCACTGCCCTGGCACTAGTGGTTGGGGAGCTCTAGGACCCTGAGGCGGCAGGCCATGCTGGGAGCCGGCAGAACAGAGCTGAGCGGGCTGGGGCCGGGTCGCTCGCTGTTGCTGCCGCAGAGACCGAGCCTGAGCCCAGGGGGCTGCAGGCAAGAAAAAGAAATAAATGCCTGGGCTGGTGAGTGTGGGGCACAGGCATGACCCCTGCTGCCGGCACCAGGCCCCCCGCTAGTCCCCAGGGCCACACTGGCCCCCCCGCATCCTCCTGAAGCACGGGGCCCTCCAAAGTGCGGGGCCCAGGGCAGTTGCCCCAGTCTGCCCTATGGATGGGATAGCTCTGCCCAGGGGTCCAGCAATGAAAGGAAAGCAGGAAATACAATATCATCAAAATCTGCACTGGATTCGTTGACACTACCTTGGCACTGGTTACCATTATGCTAACACCCATGACAACTTCCCCAGTATTGCCACCAACACCTCCAGTGCTGTCTAGTTGACACAGCACTTACAATGGCATCATGGGGGCAGCCACCAGCGCCCCAAAACAAGGGTGAGACTGAAATTCAGAACCAAGCAGAGCCCAAACATGGCTCCAAGCATCAGGCAACACTGTCCCATAAGGAAAAGATGCATCAGTCTCCCAAGGACAGGGTGTATAAATCCTCTGCTAAGACAGGAGAGGTGCATGGTAAACTGACATTGACTGTGGGGCTGATTATGGGACCAAGTCGTGCCCTTGTGGAACTGATCCCCTTGGGGATGTCATTGATACCAGGACAGCACCCAGCACTGGAACCACACTCCAATGCACTACCATTCAGAGAATCTTACTCTTATCCATTATTGGATTATGCCTTCAGTGTTGAGCAAGGATGTCTCTCCTCTACCTTGGAAGAGCAACTGTAGAGCTTTTACTAGAGATCCCTCTTGTGCCACCACAAAGGCAGCATGAGTGGCATTGGGATGACCAGCCACAACTGTGTCAGTACTCATAAAACATGCTGTCTTGGCAATACTGGCCCTCCTGGTGGTTATCACCTCAGGTTTCTTGAAGCAGATTCTGCTCCTGTGTGTCCAGGAAGAGGAGGAAATCAGGCTTCCCATGACATCACTACCCAGGCCACCAACACCTGAACCCAATGTCAGCACCCAAGAGCTGGGGATACCAGAAGAACAGCAGTTTTCTGTCAAAAGAATTGTCATCCTTGCTTGAGAAAAAACAGTTGCACCAGCACCTGCTCTGGCGATTGACTATTTTAAAGCTTTTCAAGATTTGCTAGCTTGCATTGCAGAGATATCCTAGGTATTGAAACCATGGTCAGACAAGAGAAATCTCATAAACTCTTTGACATTCACTGCATGAGCCCCAGCCATGATCATTCTCCTCATCAATGATGACTTATTTGAAGCAGCCAAGAGGCACTGGCAAATCCCAGATACCAATCAGCCCATATTTAAAAGTGTGTAGAAACATTATCAGGTACTTCTGAAAAGCCTGAAGCACTTTTACACTCTTCCATTCAACCCATGGTTATTAGTTATTGCAGCAGTGCAGGAAAAGTCAAAATTGATGAAAGGCACACCCCAGGACAAAGACCCAAAAAGCTGAACCTTTTTGAGTGCAAAGTTTATTCTTCTGCCTCACTGCAACTCTGTGTGGCAAACTGCCAGTGTTGTTTGCCAGATATAATTTCCCAATATGGGAAAGGGTGACTCCCTTTATTAATTAATTAATTAGTGGAATTAAGAGACAGAATTAAAGAAGACCAAATGCCAGAAAAGTCCTACAGGCAGCGATAGTCCCCTTTGACATAACCACAAGGACTTGGCCACAGTTGTGACCATGAAATGGGCCTTTTTGCTGTTGGCATTTGGAATACACATGCCCATTCAGCCCCCAGTCCAGTTCCCAGACCACTTGGACTTGATGTCACAGAACCATTGCCAGATACTCCATCCAGACCCAAAGTCATTGTACCTGACAATGTTAGCTGTTGGCTGGTTGACTACCACAGACAGAGACTGCTCCTTGCAGGTCCATGATACAGAGCAGGAAAACTACCGGGAGAAGGACTGTCTCACAGTGATTTCAGTTTTCTATGTGCAGTCATGTTCATTCTTTTCTCACCCAGTGGTATTAAAGTTCTCAAAAGGATATTATATATTTAGCCACAGGAAAGAGAATGCCTGCCTGGAAACTCAATTTAGTCCTCCTGAGGCTCATGGAACCTCCATTTGAGCCTCTCTCAGAATGGTTCTTGCACCACCTCATGGTGAAGACTGTCTTCCTAGTGGCTATCACTTAGGCCAGAAGAATAAGTGAGCTGCCGGCAGTTATGGCTGATCCCCCTGTGACATTGCACCCCATATTCTTCACAGCGATAGTATGATGATATGATTATTACACAATTATAATGTGTTTTATGCAAGATAAGTCATGTGAGATGTCATTGGAAAAGTTATGATTTGCTGAAGATGATTGTCCTGTTTGTATGCATGTATCATTTTTGTAGCTGAAGTTTATGAATATGAATATTGACTGTGTAGCTGTATTTCAAGTGTAGTTACACCTGGGTAACGCCCACTAGACAAGATGCTTTCAGTCTTGATAGTGGGTGGGGAAGGGCCTATTTAGTGCAGTGGGCCATTAGGAAAAAGCATTAGGTCTTAGGAGAAGCTTATGTCCCACCTGAGAATGCTACAGACCACCTCCGATTAATAGCTGCTATGACTGTACAAGGACATGTGACAAGACCACATGTCTCTAGATTCCACCTTGAGATGTCAGTATTTTTCCACAGACCGGTCTGGGAACCAAGCTTTGGGAACAAAGGGTTCCCACCATATGCAAAAGCTATATAAGGCAGGAAGTGACATCATCTGGGGTTCTTCGCTCCCCACACAAGAAGACTCCTGGAAACACCTGAGGGAAAAGACTGAACTGGGGGAAGTGCTGGACCCAGGCTAAAGGGATTTTTGGCCTGTGAATGAAACACCTGGGGATTCCAAGCTGTAAAGCAAGTGCAGCTTGCCCCTTAAGAATCTGCAGCCTACTTGTATCATTTATTAGGGTGAGAATCTGCTTATTCATATCCAATCTATTTAGTATATTAAGTTTCGTTTGGGTTTTGGTTTATTTGCTCGGTAATCTGCTTTGATTTGTTTGCTATTGCTTATAATCACTTAAAATCTATCTTTTGTAGTTCATAAACTTGTTTTTGCTTTATCTAAACCAGTTAGTTGGAATGAAGTGTGTGGAAATCATAACTCAGGGGCAAAAGGCTGTTGCGTATTCCTCTCCAGACTGAGGGAGGGGGCGAATTTTATGAGCTTACGCTGTGCAGCACAAGACGGTATAATTTTGGGTTTATATTCCAGAGGGGGTGTGTGCCTGAGGAGCGGGGAGTAGCCTTCCCATGCAGGGGCTGGTCAGAGAGCCTGCGTGTAACTGCAGCTGGGTGTTCCCCTACCTGTACGTATGCTGGTGAAAGTGCAGGCCGGAGGGCTTTGTAACTTGTCACAGCTGTACAGTGTGAAAGGGAGCCCAGGCTGGTGGGTCAGGGGTCTCAGTTGTACCCCAGTTCCAGGTGGCACTCCGGGGGGAACCCATCACATTCCCATGCAGCGTTCTGTAGGGACAAGGTGGTGCAGGAACCTCACCTGAATCAACCTGCCTGATCTTTCCCATACTTGTTATTGGGGAAAAAGAAATTACGCTCACTACATGTATCCAGGATTTTACTTTATTACAATAAGACAAAGTCATTTAAACTGTTATCCCATCTTTTTCCAGCCATAGCGAGGCATTCTAAAGCTCAGGTTATCTCATTGCACAGGATATTGAAATAGATAACACAATGCATCTCACTGTGTTACTAGTTGGCTGGTGTAACTCTCCCACCAAACATCAAGGCTGACTCCACCAGAGCTTGAGCAATATCTTCCACTTGCTACAGGAATTTGTAAGGCAGGAATGTGGAATTACTCACTGACATTTGTCAAACACGATGTCTTGGATTTAGCTGGTAGGTCAGAGAGCAGAGTCCTTATTCGACTGATGCAGCTGAAACTCTTCATCCCCACCACGCTAAGGGGATGCCGCTTGCCAGTCATCTACAGTGGGATCGACACTGACATGTACTCCAAGAAGAGAGAACAGTTACCTACCCTTTAGTAACTGTGGTTCTTCATGATGTTGTAATAAGTGTGGATCCCATGACCCACTTTCCATCCCCGCTTTTCAGAGTCCTCAGCAACACGGGCTTTGAATTGGGAGGGAATTGAGGGAGGGTTGCTGCCATTCTGCCCCTTGTGCACTTATTACTGGAGGCACAGGGTTCATGCATTCCCTGAGGACACTCCTACTCAAAAAAAATCCAGTCTTGTGCACAGGAGGCACATGCACACTAGCAATGGGATCCATGGTAACTAAAATATCTCAAAGACGCACAATTACTCTAGGGTAAAAGTAATAAGTCTTTACTTCAATATGAGAAATGTAAAACCTTTGTTTCTCTCCAAGCTTACCAAGGCCATGGCAAGGAAGGAGGAATAAAATAACACAGGTCTGTATACTTACTGTATGTGTGGATAAAGAACAAAAAGAAAGCTGGGAGGCTATTCCTATTAGTAAATGAGGAGCTGTTGAATCATGTTATTGTGTATTTCATACAAGTTTAGATGGGAATTGCTTCCTTGCAATAGAAAATAGAAATTACCTTATTTTTTTGGTCAAAGGATGACTGTAGATACCGTTATTGATTCAGATTCTCCTCCCATTTATAGAGCTGTTTCCTGTGCACATTTTAGAAAGGAAAAGAAATCTAGACAGTGAATATGGTCTCTTGTACGGTGGGCTTGTTTGCCTTTACCTGCCTAATATATTGTATTTTGAGTTGAGAGCATTTGTTGGCTCTGGGGACTGCCTACCAGTACTGACTATAGTGTTGATTTACAACTCCGGATCTGCATACTGTACAACTCGCTGGGCTGGGCTGGATATAATCCAGAGCTCCCACCAACACAAAGTCTGCCCCGAGGTCGCTTGCAGTGGGGCGAGGCATCCATAACTTCAGCTCTCTGGGAGGCTCTCAGCCAGCTAGCATAGCCACAAACTGAGCAATGCTGCATGGAGGCAAGAATATGACCAATGTAGCTGGGGATACACTGATTCAGTGTGTCTTCTGGGCCGCTGCTGTCTGGCTACATGTCCAAGATGCCACATTGCCAACCCCAAATGTTCCAAAATCATGAGAGAGGCTTAAAACGTGACATATTAAAAATAATAAATGTTGGGTTCTTTATCGGTGCATTCTGGTTACGGAGATTTTTAGGCTAAATTTGGGTCATGGTTTTCAAGCTTTTGTCCACAACCATGAGGGCTAGAAACTTACTTCTTTTTTCTTTTAAATGAAAACTGATATTCTTAGGTAATTATGTCACTGTAGGTCAAGGGGCTTTAAGTAAAATACCAAATACCATGAGACTTTCGATAAAATCGCAAGAGTTGGCAATACTGAAGCTGCTCTTCCCAGAAGAACCCCAGGCAGGGTGATGATCCAAACACTACCCTCTCCAGATGGGAATGCCCCACAGCTGCAGTTCCCCTTGCTGCCTTGGGAGCGTGTGCACAGTTTCACAAACTCACTTGTATTCACATTCGCCAAAATGGGCGAACTTAACTCTCAATTGCTAAACTGGAGTGAGTCTTTCGTACAGAAGATTGTGAAGTCCTCAGCACCACACACAAGGCTAAGATAGAGTGGGCCCAGTTACTCCTTTCATTCACCCCACTGTAACTCTACTGATTTCAAAGGGAGTTTCTTTTGACATACATTGCTGTGAGAGGAGAATCAGGCCCTGTACATATGTACACCTCTACCCCGATATAACGCTGTCCTCGGGAACCAAAAAATCGTACTGCGTTATAGGTGAAATCGTGTTATATCGAACTTGCTTTGATCTGCCGGAGTGCGCAGCCCCGCCCCCCCCGGAGCGCTGCTTTACCACATTATAGCCGAATTCATGTTATATCGGGCCGCGTTACATCAGGGTAGAGGTGTACTAGAAGGCTTCTAAACGAAGAAAGCTGCCTATGTTGTTTGCCTGTCATGTTGTCATAGTCTATTGAACAAAAACACTTCAGTGTAGAAATGTATGTTGATCCTCAAAAGTAATTAGACTTTTGTCTTCAATCATTAAAGACCTGATCCTGCCACTGTTGAAGTTAGTGGGAGTTTGCCAATGACTTCAATGGAAGCATGATCATCACCTTTAAAACACACAGTTCCTTACACAAACACTCTGGAAAAACTGAGATCCATCTGTGAATGAAAACCAGAGTTCTGTGGATCACTGCAGTGTCACTCGACAGCCTTATTTCAGTCTTGCTTGTTTAAATATTGTTACTGTAAAAACATTAAGACAAAAACACCGTGCTTACTGCACTATCCTATGAGAACCACAAACACATTACTGCACATCTTGAAATGCCATTATGCATCTCACTATGTACTTTAAGAAGAATATGTAGGGTTGTGGTATTTCCAAACATAGCTCTTGTTTTCTGCCTGCATATCCCCCCCACCCCCTCCAACAACAGTGTTCCCAAAAAGAACCACATTGGGGCTGCTTGAAGGCTTTTAATATGCTTTAATTGCTTGAAAGAACTTTATATCTAAATCATCCTGTTTGCTGCTGATGAAGAAAGGCGTCATACTGTATTTTCCAAAAAGACTTCTGCTTTGTTTTGTAGTCAAATGAAACGGGGAGGTTTTTGATTCCAAAGAGAAAATGAAATTTCAGTTTTCATATCTCTTCAGTGTTGAGAATTTCAACCCTTGATGTCTCAAATCATCTTTAGATTGCCATAACTTCCAGCAAACCATATACATCAGAGTTGAAGAGCCAGCTTCAGTTTTACAAAACAGTGATATACAGCCTTTAAGGTTTTGTGTAGCAATCCTTTTGCACAGCACAATAATTGTGACATGTAAATGCGAGTAAAGAAAAGGTATTTTAACTGCCTTTATTCTTCATAGAAAGATTCAGTGAAGGCACCCAAAAAAGAAAAATAAGCTGGTAAGAATACTTATCAAGTCCCCTTGGTCCTATCTGCAGCAGACAACATCTGTATCATTCAGAATAGCTAAAACATCAGAGAGAGAGGGAGTGTGATTCAGTGGATAAGGCACTGGATTGGGATACAAGTTACCTGGGTTCTGTTCTGTCACTGGCCCGCTGCATGACCATGTGCAAGGCAGCTTCTCTTCCTGTATCTCAGTTTCACCATCTGTAACATGGACATAAAAATACTTATCTCCTGTGTAAAGTAGTTTAAGGTATATGAATGAAAAGCCCTGTATAAGAGATAAGAATTATTATTTAAAAAAGAAAAGAGCAAGTAGGCTGGTTAATTTTTCCACACAGGTTCATGCAAATAGTGAACTGTTTCCAGTATACTGCACTTTGCTGGCACAATTTGTGATTATGAACTTCAGACATTTTATAGTTTTACCCTGTTTATCCTTGGGGGGAAAAAATCTACCTCAAGTTTTTTTTCTTCTTTTCCTTTTCTTACGGCAATAGGACAGAGGTGGGCAAACTACGGCCTGCGGACCACATCCGGCCTGCGGGACCGTTCTCCCCGGCCCCTGAGTTCCTGGCCCCTCCCCTACTGTTCCCCCTCCCCCGCAGCCTCAGCTCACTGCGCCCGCTCTGGGTGGCGGGGCTGCAAGCTCCTGGGGCAGCACAGCTGCAGAGCCCAGCCTAACCCGGTGCTCTGTGCTGCGCGGGGTGTGGCTGGCTCCAGCCGGGCGGCGTGGCTGCCTGTCCTGGTGCAGCCGCGCTGCCAGCCACCAGTGCTCGCTCCAGGCAACGCGGTAAGGGGGCAGGGAGCAGGAGAGGGGGGTTGGATAGAGGGCAGGGGACTTTGGGTGTGGTCAGGGACCGGGGGTGTGGATAGGGATTGGGGCGCTCAGAGGGCGGGGAACAGGGGGGTTGAATGGGGGCAGGGGTTCCGGGGGTGGTCAGGGAGAAGGGGTGGTTGGATGGGGCAGAGGTCCCTGGGGGGGGGCAGTCAGGAAGGAGAGGAGGGGTTGGATGGGGTGACTGAGGGCAGTCAGGGGTGGGGGTTCTGGGGGTGGTCAGGGAGCAGGGGGCGTGGATGGGGCAGGGGTCCCGGGGAGGCAGTCAGGAATGAGAGGAGGGGTTGGATGGGGTGGCTGAGGGCAGTCAGGGGTGGGGGTTCTGGGGGGCGGTTCAGGGGACAGGGAGAAGGGGTGGTTGGATGGGGCAGGGGTCCTGGGGGCAGTAAGGAAGGAGAGAGAGTGTTGGATGGGGTGGTGGGGGGCAGTTAGGGGTGAGGGGAAGTTGGGGGGGGGTCCGGGAGAAGGGGTGGTTGGATGGGGCAGGGGTTCGGGGGGGGCGTCAGGGGTGAGAAGCAGGGAGCGTCGGATAGGGGGCGGGGCTGGGCCACGCCTGGCTGTTTGGGGAAGCACAGGCTCCACTAACCGGCCCTCCATACAATTTCTGAAACCCGATGCGGCCCTCAGGCCAAAAAGTTTGCCCGCCCCTGCAATAGGAGGTAGGGATGAGGGAAGAAGTAGAGAAACTAAGGGCTTGTCTATACTGGCAAGTTTCTGCGCAGTAAAGCAGCTTTTTGCGCTGAAAGTGCAGACGTGTACATACTGCCAAGCTACTTTATGCGCAGAAACTCCTCAGTTGCAGCGCTGCAAAAAAACCACCTCGACGAGAGTCGTAAGGCTATTTGCACAGAGGCTCCAGCGCTCTATTGTCAGTGTAGACACTTGATTGCTTTCTGTGCTGTAATTGGCCTCCAGAGCTGTCCCATAATGTCTCAAGTGACTGCTCTGCTCATTGTTTTGACCTCGGCTGCCCTAGAGACATACGCCCCTCCCCTTTCAAAGAACCGTTTCTGACAGCCCTTGCATGCTGTGCTGATCTGCTCTGGGACACAAAGCAAACCATTAATGTGGAATGCTCGTGCTGTTGGACACAGAGGCAGGTGTCTGGGTGTGGATGTGAGAGAGAGAGAGATTGCTGTGCAGAGAGCCCAGGGAGGGAGGCACGGGCTGATGTTGGAATTCCCCCCTCCCCTAGGGTTACCATTTGTCCGGATTCCCCTGGACATGTCCGGCTTTTTGAGCTAAAAATAGCGTCCGGGGGGAATTTGTAAATGTCCGGACTTCCCCCCTCCATGCAGAGCGCGCGCGGCTAACAGGGCAGCCGGCCGGATGGTGCCACTTACATGGGGCTCTGACAGCCAGAGAGAGCCCCTCCTCCTCTCCCCTGCAGCAGAGATCACTCCCTCCCTCCCTCCCTGCATTCGCAGATCGCCTCCGGCAGTCTGGAGCTCCTCCCCCGCTCCCCAGCGTGCCGGGACGAATGGCTCAGGCCGTTCCTGAGCAAGCTCACAGAGACATTAGGCGAAGGCCAACAACAAGGGAGCCAGGGGGTCGGAGAAGGGGCAGGGAGGTTCTGGAGGGGGCAGTCAAGAGACGGGGGGGGTGGGTCGGGTGTTCGGGGGGGGGCTTTCTGGGGGTGGGGGTGTGGATACGGTTTTGGATAAGGTTTTGGGCAGTCAGGGTACAGGTAGGGGGTAGGGTGCTGGGGGGAATTTGGGGGGGTCTTAGGAGGGGGCAGTTAGGGGACAAGGAACAGGGAGGCTTAGGTAGGGCGTGGGGTTCTGGAGGGCAGTTAGGAGCAGGGGTCCCAGGAGGGGGCAGTCAGGGGACAAGGAGCGGGGGGGGGTGTGTTTGGGAGTTCTGGGGGGGGGGGCTGTCAGGGGGCAGGGAGCAGAGGGGTTTAGATGGGTCGGGAGTTCTGGGGGGGCTGTCAGGGGGTGGGGAGTGGTTGGATGGGGCGTGGGAGTCCCAGGGGTCTGTCTGGGGGTGGGGGGGTGGATAAGGGTTGGGGCAGTCAGGGTACAGGTAGGGGGTAGAGTCCTAGGGGGCCAGTTAGGATGGGGGGAGGGTCTCAGGAGGGGGCAGTCAGGGGACAAGAGGCAGGGAGGCTTAGGTAGGGGGTGGAGTCCTGGGGGGCAGTTAGGGGCAGGGGTCCCAGGAGGGGGCAGTCAGGGGACAAGGAGCGGGGGGAGGGTTGGGGGTTCTGAGGGGGGGAAGTGGGAGGGGCGGGGCTAGGGCAGGATGGGGCGGGGCTAGGGCAGGACAGGGGCGGGGCTAGGGCGGGGCTCCTCCCATCCTCTTTTTTGCTTGCTGAAATATGGTAACCCTACCCTCCCCGTGCCTCAGGACTGGTTGCTTCCTGCCGCTGTCTGAACTTACAAGATAGCATGCTGACACACTCTCTCTCCCACAAAACACACTGTCTCTCTCTCCCCCTCCATACATACACACACACTCCTCCCCCCCCCTTTCAGTTGAAAAGCAGTTGGCAATGTAGTAGGATGCCCCTGGAACCATGGGATTGGGAAACCTGCATCATGTGACGCTGTGCCTGCCCCATGAGGCATTGCAAACCCTTCCCAAAGCACTCTGCGGCCAGTTGCACAGTACGATGGCTACCACAATGCACTGTTGTCTTTGCCGTTGCAAGAGCTGCTAATGTGGATGCGCTCCAGCATCACAAGGAGCACAGTGTGGACTCGCAAGTGGTTTAATTTCAGCTTTTTAATAAAAGTGGCTTAACCTGTGGTGCAGAAACTTGCCAGTATAGAGATACCCTTAGAGCATGGATGCCAGGAGCTGTGTATTGAAATTCTTCTAAAATATGCCAAAGGCGGCCTTAATTCCTGTGAAAATAGTTACATAATGGTCTGTTATTTTACATTTGTATTAGAGTGTGTCTGATGTATAATTCTAACTGTAGGGGTACCCACAGGAAATCATGTATATTTATTTTATAGTACTGGAATATGAAATGACATCATTAAAAATTATTGTATTAAATTGTAGGATTGTTTTCTTTTCCTGTGTATAACCTTAAAGTGGAGCAGTCCAAAACCTACTAGAGTATATCATTAGACACAAATTATACCAAAGTCATATTCTGTTTGTTGGTTAGGCCTTTTTCATTATGAGGCACTCAGGCACCAGTGTAATGGTAACTGATTGGGATCTCACTGCCAAACAGAAGTGGAAAATAACTACTCTTTTAACCTAATTTTTCTCTGATGTATGTGGCTACAACCTCTTTAAAGAAAATGGGGGTGGCCATTTAAAATATTACATGCTTTGGTTGCAGAGAAAGGCAAAGATGGTTTTGACCCCCATTCTCTGATTTTTTGTGTTAGCTCATCCCCTTCCAGCTCCCATCTCTCTTAACTTTGTCTCCTAAGAAACTAAATTATGAACTCTGTCCTGTGTACCAGTAACACAGCTGGGAGGCAAGATATCATTTCCCTTTGTAGTGCCATTGAAGAAGTGGGTTGTAGCCCACGAAAGCTTATGCTCTAATAAATTTGTTAGTCTCTAAGGTGCCACAAGTACTCCTGTTATTTTTGCGGATACAGACTAACACGGCTGCTACTCTGAAACCTGTCAAAATTCTCCTATGGTATGATATGCCTGATGCATATACTGGCACAGCTGTTGTGTGGAAATATATCGAATGATTACTGAAAATACATAGAATGCTCCACAGAAGCCATATGGATAAATATTCTCTCGTGTTGTACATACCTGAGGGAATTTATTCTCTCCTGTTAGAATGGAGTTGTAGTAAGTCCCTTCTAAACCAAACAATATATTTATACTTTTAAAAAACTGATTAAAAAAACAATATGCTAAAAATTACTTACAAAAATGATAGGTTCACTGTATATTCCAGTTTTTTTTATTATTATTATTATTATTTATTATTATATAGCACTATAAAGCAAACGCACTGCAGGCTAAACTATAGCCATGTTTTCCTATTTATCTTTCCGCTGTATTCATATTGAGTTCCATTCAGCCAGCCCTCCCTCTCAATGGGATTACTCAAATGCATAAAGTTAAGTACATGGATAAGTCTGTGTGGGAACAAGCCTTAATAAATCATTTTGACTCAGATAAACTACCACTAAGGCACCTTAAAAGAGTTGCTGTGCTGTGGTTACCAAGGCCAATGGGATTCAATTCTTCATCACAATGCACTGTCTCTGCCACAGGTACTGTGACAAGGGTAAATTTGTTTAAGCATCCTTAGTGGTAGAAGTTGGTCAAAACCTCAAGTAACTTATATATGTATTGCCACAAATATTTCTCAAGACTAAAACTTTGTTTTATTGTAGAACAGTGCCCAACAGTAAAAAAATGAGACTTAGGGTTGGTCTACACTACCACATAAGTCGATATAGTTTATGTCACTCAGGGGTGTGAAAAAGCCACCCCTGTGAGTGACGCAAGTTACATCGACCTGTGTCGGCATAAAACAGCTTCTGCCTCTTGCGGAGGTAGACTTGCCCTGAGAAACATCAAGTTAATATCAGCTAAGTTTAAGGCCTTGTTTTGGCAAATTGTTTCGGAGATGAAACAAAAATATTTTCAGATGATACCACATAGCACCCACAATAATAAAGGGAAACAAAAGAGTCTTGATTAATCATTGTCCACTTCAGTAGTAAACAGACAAGCAGAGAAGGCCTTAGGTCCTGTGTTTACCACAGCTGTCTATAATGATCCTTCATTATAGCATTGACCTCAAACCACTGAGACACCACTTACTGAACTTCTGACTGTGTTCCTCTGACCTTGATAGTCCTGACTTTTAGTCAGTATTATTACTGGAATTTATTTGTGCATTTATATATTTTTGTGATATTTCTTGGAGGTGTGGTCATCACAGAGCCCTCATCTGTTGTTCTAGTTAATTTGTGGCTTTGAACAGAGGAGCTTCTGCCTCATGAGAGGGGAAAGTCATTTCAGTGCTTTGGCTGAGGTTTTACATAGAAGGGCTTGCTTCCTTGAAATGTATGAAAATCTGAGGGAGAAAATGTAAGCAAGCTGACAATACTGGAAATTGTCCAAGGGAAAGGCCCTCCACTCTTGTCCAGGAAATCTGTTTTCTAATGTATTAGAGACTCTGGCATAGCTTAGGTAAATAAGCATGCTAAATTACTCTCCTACTATAGTTAATTATCTTGCACAGAAGTAGAGAGAAGCTGCTATAAGTTAGTAGTAGAGTACATTGTTACTTTGTTTTTGACATTCACTTTTGACATTCACATGCTTCTCTTCAGATTGCTTCAGTACATCATTCAGACAAAAAGACAGAATATCAAAGCATGGTAGTTGTGTGTTGCTTCAGTGCTTAACTTCAGCCAGGATATTAAAAAATATTATTTTAGTTAATCAGACATTATGAAGCTCTGCCTGAAGGCAGTAAAATCAAACAGCTGTGTGCTTTTTATATAATATAATTTTGTTGAGTTTATCTATTCGTATTTCATCATCTGGAGAAATAGGTATCTCTCCACCAGGCCATGAGTATTTTCATTGTTATTATTATGATAGTTTCTACTCTTAAAGTACTGCAGTCTTTCAAGTTGCAATGTATAAGTTTAAACTTCATTGCAAATAGTTTACACTACTTAGAAAAGGAGAGTTTCTTTAAAAACAATTAAATTACAACATTTGTGATTATTTAAGAAGCAGGTGCAGAAATCAGGGAAGATGGCAGACTATTTTTTTCACATTCTTTTGATTTTGGTTTAAAGTCTGTTAGAAGTTCTGTGCTGTGAGTTTATTATTGTGATTGCTTCTTTGAAGTTTAACTTCTGGGAGCAAAAATATGAATTTTGACTTGAATTGGAGATACAGGTGGTCTGCTGTTTTGAAATTCAGGCTGAAGCTCTGTCATGTTGGACACCCAAAATCATTGGTCTTAAACTTTGTACCCCTGGTGATTTCTGTAGCTTGAGTCATATTCATATATTTGCTTCTGTCACTTGGCAGAAAAGCTGAAGATTTGCACTTATCTTTGCTACAAGCCTACTTTTTAAACTGAGAAAACAGAGGGTTGAGAAACATTTAGAAAATGGGGTAAAATGATGACCAAGAAAGCAAGGTCATGTTGAGAAAGTCCTTGCTGAAGTGCTTTCTTGGATGGTTCAACCAGAATGGGAGGGGTGTTCTATTCAGAATTGCTGCTGAAAGTGTTGTGGAAAGGTAGGTCTTCCTTTCAGTGTGTCACATTATCTCAAATCAGATGGACCAGATAACTTCTTAAGGTCCCTTTCAGCCCACATTTCTGTAATTCTGTGAAGTCCCAGACAAGCCAGTTTAGGGTTGCCAACTTTCTAATTGCACAAAACCAAACACCCTTGCCCCACCCCTGCCCCTTCTCTGAGGCCCTGCCCCCACTCACTCCAGCCCCCTTCTATCTGTCACTCGCTCTCCCCCCACCCTCAGTCACTTTCATTGGGTTGGGGCAGGGGGCTGGGGTGCGGGAGGGGGTGAGGGCTCCAGCTGGGGGTGCAGGCTCTGGGATGGGGCTGGGAATGAGGGGTTTGGGGTGCAGGAAAGGGCTTCAGGTTGGTGACAAGGGATTTGGAGTGCGGGAGCAGGCTTAGGGCTGGGGTTGGGGTGTGGGAGGGGTGCAGGCTTCCAGCTGGGTGTGTGGGCCCTGGGGTGGGACCAGGGATTAGGGGCTTAGGGTGCAGAAGGGGGCTCCAGGCTGGGGCCGAGAGGTTTGGAGTGCGGGACGGGGCTCAAGGCTGGGGCAGGCGGTTTGGGATGTGGTGCAGGGTGCGGGAGGTGGTGTGGACTCTGGGAGGGAGTTACGGTGCGGGAGTGGGTTCCGAACTCGGGCAGGGGGTTCAGGGTGTGGGCTCCGGCCAGGCGGTGCTTACTTTACGCGGCTCCCCGTCGGCGGCACAGCGGGGCTAAAGCAGGCTCCCTGCCTGCCCTGGCTCCGCGCTGCTCCAGGAAGCAGCTGGCATGTCCGGCCCCTAGGCGAGGGCGCGGCCGGGCAGTTCTGCACAGTGTGCACTGCCTGCACCCGCAGCTTCCATTGGCCGCAGTTCCCAGCCAATGGGAACTGCCAAGCTGGCGCTCAAAGCAGGGGCAGCGTGTGGAGCTTCCCTGATCGCCCCTGTGTCTCGGGGCCACGGGGACATACCGTCTGTTTCCACAAGCTGTGCGGAGCCAGGGTAGGCAGGAACCCTGCCTTAGCCCTGTTGCGCTGCCAACCGGACTGATCAGAGGTGCTGATCGGAGCCACCAGAGTGCCTTTTGACCGGGTGTTCTGATCAAAAATCAGATGCCTGGCAACCCTAGGCCAGTTATGCAGCTATATCCTCTACTTGTTTGTGGAATGCATTTTGCTTCAGGAACAAAATTTTGAAACTGTTATGGAAATTTGGGCTGCCATTCAATTTTCGAGAATGCTTACAAATAAATTACAATCCTGCTTTACGCTGCCATCAAATATTTTATGCTGCCATCAAATACTATTTTAAACTGTTTAAAACCAGATGAATGGAGTATACATGCTTTACTATGATAATGTAAGAGATGGTTTTGGGTTGCACATATGGATGTATTCCAACAACTAAGGAAAAGTTGGTGGACAGTAGAAAAAACAGCCTCACAAGACTCTGAAGGACTATACAGAGATTTCATGCTTTACCTAACACAGTAATTTACTTATTCTCCCTGTTGGGATTACTTGTTCTTCTCTCCATCTTCATTTTCTTTGTTTAATGTGAGGAAATTATTTTCACATATTTGAAGACAAAATTCTTTGCTTAGGTCTTGACTGACACATTCTAACACATTCAACTTTAATTTCAGCATTAACAGGCATGGCTGTGCCTGGTGGGAGCACAATGTGAAGAAAGTGCAAGTGCTAGGCGCAGGAGTGGCTCTTCATACAGGGTGAAAGGGCTATTTTGGGCCATTGTAACTGGTAGCCTCTCCATGGGACACCCTGTGCAACCTTGACTTTCTTATTTCCTCACTTCTGATTACTCAATCAGGCAACCTCAATACTGGCAGTGTAGGATTTTAATGGAATAAGCTGTGTATATATTTTAGGTGTTGTGATGGGGTATATAAACCCCACACTGGGATAGAAGGGTTTATGAAGCAGTTTTGGGCCACCCCATTGCACCTGAAAAGCCTGCTCTAGCTGTGTGTCCATGTGCCGCGCACACACACAGCATGCTGCAACTACCCCAGGTCCAAGAGGAGGTACTAGCTTGTCCTTAAGAAGGAAAGAACCATTTGCTTGTATTTTCTATGCGGCTCTGACCACACCTTGGACTGGGAAAGTATGCTGTAGGAAGTGGCCCAGTAAGGTAGCCCCTGAGCATTGCCAAATGCCTAATATTGCTGCCATTCATAGGGTCCTGGGTCAGAGCCTGGCGGATAGTGAAGGTCTGAGCTTCTCTACCAACCACCTTCCTGTGAAGTGGGAACAAACCCTTCTTCTTCCCCTCTCCCCTAGACATAAAGGTGTGTGTGGGGGGGGTGGAGACGGGGTAAACCCTGAGGCAAGGGCACGCAGCCCACAGAGGACTGGAGGTGGGCCAAAGACTCTTCCTTTTATGGGGATGTTGGACACGTATATTTTGTTGAGCACTGTTACCCCTGAAGGGGGCGGACTCAACTGATGACCTGGCCACAGGGCCAAGTCACTACCTACTGGAAGAGGGACTGCCACAGTGCTGGAGTGACTGCTGGCAGGGGATGCCGGAGACCGGGAGAGCTGGGACTCAGTGACCTAACCAGTAGGTGGCATCCCTGGAGAGCCCAACCCATCACATGTGTACACACAGTTTGGTTTGCAAGTCACATTATAATTGATAAATCCACAGTCTAATTTAAGGAAAAAAAATGTGATGAGGTAAAATAAAAGGAGACAAATCAGGTAAATTTAAATATATCTGTCATTTGAACCCTTGTAGTTATTAAAAGCTCCACATACAGATGATTTTAGTATGTTGTAAAAGTGGCCCTTCAGAAATCTCTCTGGGATGCGAACACTGTACTGTAGCTCTGCTTTAGAGTTTACTTTAGAAGGCTACAAAGTGTCATGTATTTAAACCCTCAGAGGGACTGACGGTAACTCTTAGATCTCAGAAGTTTCACCACACTGTTATTTTCCTCATTCCCTCTTGTTGAGCTTACCAGTGTTTAGAAGAAGTGGTGGGGAGAAATCCAGTGGTGTATGTTATTTAATGTCTGGAACGGATGCACAGTCATTCCATGCAGAATTTATGAACAAGGATTTTTAGGCAGATGGTGAAAAGACCTCACATTGAACAGTTAGCTGTACTACAGGTGCCGCTTGCATGAAGCTGTTGCTCTCAATGGGGCATCTGCAGAGTGTGGGGAGATCGTGCTTGTTTTGCTAGTTGGCTCATTTCCTATAATGCTCTCTTAGCCCTTTAACTAATGAGAACATTTTATTAAGTGTTTCCTTTGGCATTTCATAAAGAAAATACCATATTGCGAATCATCCTGAAAAACTAGAACGTTCCTAAAAGCACAGGAAATACCCTCTTTTATTTATAAGTTTTGGAAATGCTGGGAAAGGTTATTTTTGTGTTATTTTCTATGCAGTGTATAAACAAAACAAACACTAAAGTAAAAGAACTTTATGCTTGAGGTCAACCCAAAAAATCTCAAAATTAATTATTATGGAGAAAGGTAAGGCTTCCAAAGTGACCTTTTCCAGGTGATATAGGTTATAGGTTTCCTTTTTTTACATTTCCAGCTGGTCTTATTGCTTGAGATTAGTCACGTGGTATTGAATCTACTTTCCTGACTCTCCAAGCCTTCCCCAGGAGATCAGAAGGAGTAACAAAAGCCATTGTTTTTCAGAGGGAGTGACAGCAACATGGAGTGGCTCTTTCCTGCCCTGCGTGGGGAAGACTCACTTGTCATCTCCACTCTCTTGCCTCTTGAAGAAACCAGCAGACAGACAAGAGTAGTCACAGCCGTGGGGGAGAAGTGGGAGGATGAGCAAGCCTGTATAGTGCTTTTGTGAATAATGTCTGCTAGAACATAGGAAATAGCTTGAGAACATCAAAATAATTTCAACTGTGACTGGTTCTTTACTTGAACCTGTTCTTTACACATGCCAGGTTTATGCATTATCTTGCCGTGTTACTTGGATTCCTTCCCCCCCCCCACTTTTTTTGTTTTTGTTTTGTTTTGTTTCATCTCAATAGGTATTGCCTATCAGAAACCTCTCAAGGGCCTGAATGCACAAAAAGAGTTAGGCGCCTAAGTCCCTCTTTTGATTTCATTGCAATGCACAAAACTCCTGCTGAACCCTTAGGTGCCTAACCTTACTTGAAACCTAAGTTTTTGCAGTAAAAATTCCCTAGGTGCCTATGTTTCTACTTCTGGTTATGAGCACTGCTACCTTCCTCTGGATGCCCAGGCCCCATCTCACACCCAAGCCTCAGAGTGATTAACAAACCAGGGGAAGATAGGTGTTTGGCTGTCTTAGCGCATGCAGAGCATCACGACATCTAACTCCTTTTGTGCATTCAGGCCTAGATGCTAAACTTACCAGATCCATTTTTTCACAAATGAGTGTGAGATATAATAACCTGGAAGCATACTCTACATTTTTCCAAAAGTGCAGATTGTGAATATCGACATATATTGTTAAAGTTACAAAGACTGCACTTGTTCATTACATCCTATACATTTTAAGACAGTTGTGCTGTGCAGATTTCACATAAAGTGACATTACATTTAAACCTTTAACTAGATATATTAGGGTTTTTTTGTTTGCTAAGCACCTCAACATCTGTTAAATATTTATAGGTGAGGCTAGTAGCACAGCCTATTATTAAGGCTGCCTGAGACTTCTCATTATAAGATCCCATTTTCAGTTACTTTTCACTTTTCCAAACTTCAAGCATTTGGGCTGAAATTTTCCATGCTGTGTATCTGCCTCAGGCTGAATTTTTTGGAAAGTTTCAGTCAAATTGGTTCCACCATTTCAGATAATGAAGCTAGCATTGTTTTGCCATTAACAAAAATATCTTGCCAACTTTTTCTGAGACTCTCTAATGCCCCCATGCTTTAGAGCAGGGACTTGAAATTTGGCAGGAGGTGGCCTTTGTGTCTCAGATGTGCCAATGGCTGTTCCTGTGAAAATCTGTCCACATTTGGTCAAATTTTAAGCCTTTGAGAAATCTCAGTTCACACATGCCATTGCTCAGTAGAGATGCTTTTGTTTAGCAGCTAAAATTTCTGAAGATTGTCTCATCACTGTGCATGCCTTGGTCTCTCGCAGCTCCTGGTATGACCAGACGTTGCACTTGCTATCCCCAGAGAACAGCTGAGCATGCTCCAGAACAAGGCTTACAGGGATACAACCAAACTTTGCTTCTATTGCTCTTTCATGCTAGGATAGGGCCGGGCACCAAAACTGAGAACATGGAACCTGTGTCTTCTGTGCTCTCAGTGATCCCCATGCTGGTGCCCAGACAGCATTGAGGAGGGAACTGCTTGACTTGACTATATAGAGGACAAAAGCTAGTCAATGGTGGAGGGAAAGGAGTAGTTTGGGACAAGGACTTGATCAGACTGAGACTGGAGTGAGGGAGAAGATAGATGCTGGGAGCTGGGGGAGGGCAGGGAGACTGATACTGGAAGCGAATGGAGGAAAGAGACGCCTGTAAGTGAGTTGGTGGTGGGGAACACTGGTAGGGGAGGGGAAGACAGTGACTGCCTGCCCAAGATGACTGAGACAGGGAACCAATGGGGGAGGGGGAATGGGACACATCTCTGAAAACAAGCTGGAGTGCAGGGGGAGAACTGAGACTGGCTGGGCACAGAGATTTGGACAAAGAGCCAGGAAGGGAGGATACTATTAAGGATGGGGGAGCAGGGGAGATTGGATGAGGAGCCTTGGGAGAGAGACTGGGACAGGGAGCCAGGGGCGGGATAACATTAACTTATCCAAAGTTATGGAGAGAAGAGAAAAATCTCCCAAACGTGACACTGTTGAAAGCTTTAAGAATTCCTATAAGATGAGATTCATGTTCATGGTAATTCTTGATGTAAATGTGGGTGTTTAAAAAATGGAAAAGAATAATAAAGGGATTAGAGGAGTATTATGGTTAATTTGGAAGGAATCTTTGCTCATTATCAGAGGTGAATTTGAGTAAAGTGGCAGAAAAGAACTTTTAATAAGAACATTCTGGAAAAGTGCAGTCTCTCTACTTGAAAGGGATTTCGAATGACATCTCTTTTTTACACCTTTTTCTCACTGAGAAAGTCCATTCCAAGTAGGAGAATTGAACTTGAATGAATGTATTAATTTGCTATTAATTTGCCTTCTGGTGCTGACTTTGGCTTTGTATAGCCAGTACTTAAAGAATAGTCTCTTTCATTAATTTGTCCTAACAAGCATGATTTCAGCAGATGAAAGTGAATTCCTTGATGACACATACATTACTGCAGGTGTAGGGTGGAGTCTGTGTGAAATGTTAGAGACAAGCACAGCATGTTGTACAGCAATAAAAAATGGAAAGTCTGTGTATATCAGGAATGTCAGGTTCAGTTGTGCTTTCTGTTAGACTATAATTATGATTTAGAGAAATGGTATAAGCCAAGAAAAGGACATAATCATTTTAAAAATGTTATTTATGTTATGAGAGCTCAATAGATCATTAATGACAGATACTTTTCTTTAACATCACTGTATATTGGAATGCATCCCTGAATGTATAGAGCTGAGGATCTTCATTCAATCAAGCTTATTTCCCTGCTGTTTCATTCTGCCCCTCATTAAACCACCATTCATGGAGACAAAGGATTTGGGAAACTAGAAGAGTGCCTTACTTCCCTGCCTTTTGTTTGGTTTTGAAGTTTTAGGATGTAAATTTAGTATGCTAATAAATGAGGATTTAAGCAGCACTGCTTGGGGCCAGGGGACATATAAGCTTCTTCCCATTGCTCTGCTGATAAGAACCTGATCCAAAGCCCATTGAACTCTTTCCATCTTTCTTCTCCTTTCTATTCCTGAGCCCACCATGAGCAGAGCGTAAGGCTACCAAAGTGCTGCTCATTGAGAAAAATTTGAAGTGGGTTGATATACTGATGGTTTGGAAAAGAAACTTTGTATCAGAATGTTTCACTACATTCATCTTTACAATGAGTGTGCAGTAGATTGGCTTCAGAGTGGCAACCCACTCTACCAGGTAAAGAGAGGCTGTGTGCAATTTAAAAACATTATTCTGCAAAGCAAACTTCTTCACTTCAGTTTTAAATGATATTTCAAATATTACTAAGCCTGAGAAAATGTAATAAATATAATTTACTTCTGTTTATATTGTTTTTTTTTTACTTGTTGCATTGCTCTCAGGTGAGACGATGAAAGCAGATATCGATTTTACTTTTGTTTCTCTTCATGGTATCTTTCTGTAGCTTTCTGGTTCACATAAAGTAACACCAGCTGTAATATTTTCACTGCAAATACTGTGGAATAATATTAAAATTAATACTGTTTTAAGGGGATTTTTAGTGTTTCCTGAAAATGTTTTTATTTTGATTTTGTAAAATTTTGTTTTTACTAACAATGACCCTCTTTCTTTAAAATAATAATAATAATAATAATTTGCTGAATGGTAAAGGTTAGAAATGGTGAAAGTTAATGTATCCTCATTCCTACAGAGCAAAAATATATCTAGAGACGTGTTCTCTCTCTCTCTTTCTCTCTCTCTTTTAAATGTAACGTGTTCTCTCTCTCTCTCCAATATATTCCCCGGACACTCATTATATAATTAGCTAAAATGAACAAATTCTTTTATTGTAGTGGTAGACTAGACAAGGTCTAACTACTACTACTTTTATGAGTGCTGGTCCATATGCGTATTCCACACGTGTGTACGCATGTGCGCCATGCGCCTCAGTCCAGAAGTTTTTCCAAGCAATGTCCTCTGACCCACACATGTGCAGTGTCTCTGCTCATGCTCCCGACTGAGGGTGTCAGGGGCAGTGTGGGTCGATGCCAACGGTTCTTAATTTTGTCCCAGAAAACTCTCAATGGGAAAATTATGTGAGATACCAACAGCACGGCTACCATTTTCATTGTTTACCTCTTCTTCATTCATCTCTTATGTTGCTTCTCACACACGCACACACAGACACACGCCTTTTTTTCAGGATCTGTATTCACCAAAAGAACTTCAGTACTTTAAGCAGAGAAGTGCTTTCCTTGTACAGTGTCATTAGTTTCCTGCTGCATCATCTTCCATGTGTAATTGAGTCATGCACCTGATCCAACAATCCATTTATGCACGTGACTGTGTTGCCAACTCTTGCAGTCCTAGCGCATGCCTTGCTCTATATGGCAAGGTTTTTTTTAAAGACCCAGTTGCTGTATTCAAGAGATTGCATGAAAATCTCATCTTTCATTTCACAAAGAAAGTACATTTCCAGCTCTTGTGGTTGTAGAGAAAAGCTTTTTTTTAAAAAAGGACCTGAGTGCATTGCAAAAGCTCAGAAACCAGAAGACACATAAAAAGAACCCTAAATGTATTATTTTTAATCCTCTCATGATTTTTAAGTCAATCACATGATTTTTGAGGGGACTTGACTCATGATTTTAGAATGCTGAAGGTTGGCATTATTGCTTCCTTAACTTGAAGTACATGAGTAGTTCCATTGAAGTCAATGAGACTGCTCACATGCTTTAGTGCTTTGCTTGATCAGGATTTAATTGCTGCTAACATCAATTGCCCTTCTCATGTCCATCACCTAAGCTGCACCTAGGATCCAACACCCTTTGAAATCAATAGAAAGACTTCCGTTGATTTAAATGGGTATTGGATTGGGCCTGTGGGTAAGTGGCAAATTAACCACTGGGAAACAGGTTAGGCTGTTTGAGTACTAGGCACTAAGGTTGTGGGAAATATTGCTGATGACAGTGAGGGAGTAGTACTTATGTAGTAGTTGTATATGGTATAGAAATGCATGTAATGAAAACATTAATTAGAATAACAATAGTTCTGGGTGGATACAGTTATAAACCAAGTAGGCAGTGGCCAGGATTTCACATACACAAGAGAGATTCTCAGTGCTTTCTATTACAAATTAGCGTTGGGCAGTTCCACGTAGTCACCCCCATTCGTTTTCTCTCTTTCTGTTCTGAGGGAATCCTGTTCTTTGTTTAGGAGAAATGTAAATATTTAAATCCTTCAGAACATGTGTCTTTATATTTAAAAACAGTGACAGAGAATCCAGCATTTGTTCCCTCAGCAAATGTCCAAGTTATATCCTGGAAGGTTTACTTTTTGTCCTAACAAGATAATGTAGCTGAGGATAAACAATTGTTCACTGTCTTGGATACTTCTTCCCTGCCCCATTAAACAGCCCAGCTGTGCTACCTCTGCTTATATTTTCTTTACTTTACATGGATTGCAAGAGCCACTGGCCTTATGATGGACTTCTTTTTGCTACTTAATGTTGAAATACTTGATTGCAATCAATTCATTGGCTATTTTCATACAGTAGCAGGAGTTCTGTTTCATATAATTTCTTGGAATTTCTATGCCCAGGTGCAGATGCTCACAGAGACTGCCAATCCAGGAGAGTTGTCATTGTTGTTATAACTGGATTTTGATAGCCTATCTTTTCAAAACACAGAGTTGTCTTCCCCGGCGATTTTCAAGCTGAGTACTGCCTTAAATCTCAGGCGAAAGGGCTTAGCTTGCTGATATTTCAAGGAGAAATTGGAATTCCAAACCGATGTGTTGTACATAATTGATAGTGATTGATAAAAGACAGCTAGCACCTGCAGATCCTTTCTTTCTGCTGTATAAACAGGCTTGTAAGGAGTTCAAGAAAGAGAGCTGTTAAAATTATTTTTTCCCTCTTGTAATTTGGATTGGCGCATCATGTTCCTATCTTTGTACCTTCAAAATCAGGATTAGTGGTGTTTACCCAGAAAGACGATTTACAATTATGATGATTAGTGGGGAGTGGAATGCCTTGAAATCCATCCCATCCAACACATAACTGTGTACTCAGCCAGTTGCCAGTTAAGATCACCAACAGAATTCTCCTGGTGTCTTCACTCCTGAAATAAATTACTTTGGCTGGTTGCTTGTTTCACCATTATGCATTTGCTGGGTGGAACTCATTGACTATTGACATTGGGAGTATCACTATCTATCCCTTGTTTAATTCTGCATTTAAGATATGTTTGCTTTACTCGCCTCTATCTGAGTTTAACTAATTATTACCTCTGGGGGGATGGATTATTTAATTTTACTGTTGTAATTATAAAGCACTTTGAGATGATTCCGAATGATAAATCCACCAGAAAAAGTTTAAACTGTGAATCTCTTGCTAACAGTCCAGGCTCAACATTTGAGTTATTACGGGAAAGTGGGGCAGAATACCAGTCCCTAAAATACAGTGTAATTGCAGCTGCAATAGTTAATAACCGTGTCTTTGATTGCAGCATCAGAAAGAATACCCAGCCTGAAGAAGTGTAGCTTGAGCTGCAGGGTATGAGAGGGTACAGGACAACAATGTAGCACTGACATCTATTTTGTCATTCTGCAGACCACTTCACAAGGGTGACATCCTCTCATGAGCCCACCTCCCATCCAAAATGTCCTACTCCTTGGTTCCTCAAATCCTTGTTCTGCAGACTACCAGGAAAGGACAATTCACCTCTACCCCGATATAATGCGACCGAATATAACACAAATTCAAATATAACATGGTAAAGCAGTGCTCTGGGGGGACGGGGCTGCGCACTCCGGTGGATTAAAGCAAGTTCGATATAACGCGGTTTCACCTATAACGCAGTACGATTTTTTGGCACCTGAGGACAGCGTTATATCGGGGTAGAGGTGTAGTTTAAAACCCCTCATCTTACACAATTACACCATGTATAAATTACACGCAAACTACATCAGAAGAACACTTTTAAGGTTGCAAAATTAAGCACTCCAAAGTTAGGAAATCCTAGAATTAATGTTGCCTATGCAACCTTAATTCAGCCCCCTCGTGCAGGAATTGACTAAAGGATGTATGCATGCCAGTTTCTGCATGCAAACTTCTCTAGCCACAGTCAGCTCCCTAATTCCCAGGGTTGTGAAGTACCTTGCCACCACCTGCCCTTAGCGTAAGGAAGTCTTGTCTGTGCCTGCAGTGGATAACCTCTCTGAAACTACCAGCCTCTGACAACACAAGTACTGCCTTCCATGCCGCTGCAGGCCTCATTCTCTCTGTTCAGGTGAGTAATAAGCACACATCAACCCGGGAGTCCTCTGAGCATCCCTCTGGAGTGTTCATCCCCTGTTTGACTAAACAGTCACGGAACTCTCAAATTTGCTACTCCCAAAGGAATAGGACACAAGATTCAATTCATATTCTACTTAACACACAGTTTGAATGGCCGCAGGACTGGCTCTGAGCAATCATACGGTAATTTTAAGTCCCCAAAAACCACATTCTATTCTATTCTGTTTTTTACATATTCTTATACCGTACTTATCGCTGTATTATCCTAGTGTCTTTCAGTAGTGTATTAAGCAATGTGACTAAAGTGTGATATTTGTTCTCTCCTTTTCTCCCCAAGGGAGAAAATGTGAGCAGTGGACTGTTTGGTTTGGGAATTTTTTCTTTTACATACATATAATGTGCATATGCACACACATGCTGCTGTATATTTATGTCAGAGAAGGCAAGGTCAAAGAAATGCACCTTGCACTTAGAGTGGAAGGTAGTGAGGTTTGTAATGGTCCTGTGGGAGTTCCACAATTTTTGGCCAGCCTCTGAGAAATTTCTGTCTCCTGCAGTTTTAAGGCTATATTTCAAAGGGCCTCTGACAATCTGCCAGCAGATTATGTAAAGATTTTGTAAATATATCAGTTTGCTAGGGCAAAACCCCATGTTTAAGCAGCCATATTAGCTATGTGAGCACATTTTCTTACAGCATTTGGAAACATATAGCTTCATATACAGAACTGACTTCCAAAACTTATGGCAAAAGGTCAAAGTGTTGGGTGGTAAGTTTTTGCCTTGCATGTGTGTGAATCAGAGATATCCAAAGCTCAGCCATTTTGGTTTTCAGGTCATCCTCGTGAATCTCTTATTGATTGAAGTCATGTGAATTTCCAAACCTGGGTTTTTCATGTCCTTTTCTTTGTTTCAGGGTTTTCTTATTTTTTTGTCTTTTTAATGAAAACTTCACACAGCTCTAGTGCATATGTTTCTATTTTTATGTCTGCTAACTGGTGGTCACAGGCTGAAGTGGACTTGTTCATTTGTTAAGTAGGATTGTTTTATTACAGATTTCTTTTTAATGGTGAAATAATTTTATTTATTCTTAATGTATATAATCTTGTAAATGCATTACTAATTCTGTAAACCATATTATGATATTGTACATGCTGTATAAAGAATGCTATATAAAATAAAGGTGATTATTATGTTATTACTATCATCATTATCCATGCAAAGATTTTATAATGTATTTACATAATAGTTGCTACTGGATTTCATGTCCTATACAAATATATTCAGCAAGTTGTTAACTGTTGGCAGAGTCTACTGAGGATCTATTTTTATCATTTCTACCGAGAGCTGGTACAATGTAGGAAATCTCCATTTTTAGGAATGTGTGTGTTATTTGTTGGAATGGCTATGACTGTGATGAATTCCTTTTGGCATTCATGTGGCTGATGTGTGTGCTGCCACAGGTGTTGTCATTTACCGTTATTTGACAATTTAATATTTTTCTTTCCATTCAAAGGCCTTTAGCCAGCGGAAATATTTGTTTTGGTTAAAATCACCTTTGAATTTGCTGTATGTTGTTTTTAAAAGTGGAGTGCGGAGAAACAATGGCTGAAGGAGAATATATTGTAAGGGTATTCCTTGGACTAAGGACCTGATGTTGCAGTGTGCTGGGCATTTTGTAGGAGGAGAGGAATGCCCTGGACTTCTGTGAGTAGGGCGAACTCAGAACCTGGGAGTATCGGGCCCTAAAGAAAGAGGCTGCACACTTGGCTTTTGTGAGTAAAGATAAACTGGTAATGAGGGCTTCAGGAATTAGTGGGGGCTCTTAGTGCAGTGTAGGAAGGGCAGCTGACAGCTCAGGTACCTTTCTTCTTAAAAAGATGGTCATTGCAGGAGGGCTTCAAAAGTTTGACACCTTGTTTTCAGCCTCAGTTCTGTCCCAAGTCTAGAATTGGCAGCCTATTAACCTTCACTTTCTTACCATAATCAGCCATGAAAAAAGCATTTCTTTGACAGTGGCCCCTGGGGAATGCTGGGACTGAGGTTATTGTTAAAGACAGATAATTCGGTGAAACAGAATAATAATAAAATGAACCTGAAGGTCTCTGTTTTGTGCCAGGAATGTCAGAATTACAACTCTTTTCAGAATTTCCTGTGAGCTTTTGCTGCTGACAAAAATGGTGCCGTTTTAGAACACAGTGTTTAGAGTGCAGTTCTAACAGATTGAAATAGTCTCACAATAGAAATGCACTCTCTTTAAAATCAAAATAATGTCAAAAGTGCCTTACCACAGGCACATTTTAGCTGTTCAGTAAAGAAAAGTTGTTTTATTTTTCATAAACTTGACCTTGCTTTTTAAATATGTATTTTTAATGGCAAGTTATGGCATGTTGTTGCAGTACCCATTCTACTATAATCACAGTGAGCAATGTAAATCTCATTGCCCGAATGTGCAGCACAAAGATGAATTGATTGTGCTGAAGAATAGCATGTTCAGCCTCCTGTTTTGTTTGGCATCATGCGAGCTGACCTCTGGAAAGCAGCTACATTTTTGCCAGTAGTCAGGTAAAAAATCTTAGATGCTAGTCCTGTTTGTTCAACAACTTAAAGGGATTCTCTTTGTTTGTTCACCAACTGCCTGCAGGATCTATTAGCACAGTGGTTTTCAAACATTTTAGGCTGCGTACCCCTTTTCAAATAATGTAGTCTACCACAAACCCTCCCATCTAAGATAGGGTCATAACATACCTATGAAAAGACTCTAATCCTTGTTGGTAAATATTTAAAATGTGGATGCATGTGTGTTTTTTTTCTATGCACTTGCAGAGATCTGAATGAAAATTTGACCTTTTATATTTTCTGAAATTCAGTTTAGCATGTTAGAGCTTTTGATGCTTCAGAAAAAAAATCTTTGACTAATGTTGTTCGGTGGCTTTCAAATCCTATATTTACTGCCGGTTTTCAAATCTTTGTCTTTATTAAAAGGGCCATTTGCATGATTGAATAAACAGAATCTTGGCCGTCACCTCTGAACTCCCAGCCTGTAGCTGCCACTCTCCAGCCACCCAGCTCTGAAGGCAGAGCAGAAAGCGGCGGTTGTTGGCCCAGCGCTGAAGGCAACGCCACTGCCAGCAGCAGCGCCAAAGTAAGGGTGGCATGGTTTGTGTATTGCCACCCTTACTTCTGCGCTGCTGCTGGTGTCGATGTTGACTTCAGAGCTGGGCACTCGGCATCTCAGGGCTCCTGGCCAGCCGCCCCGGAGTACAAATTAAGCACTGCCTCTCCACCTTCACCCCTGCCCATTGCCCAAAGCTCACTTCCACAGCCTCGCACCTCAGGCCTGCCCTGCTCCTTTACCTCTTGACAACAGTGCCCTGGGCAGTAGCCCACGTGGTCCACCCATAAGGCCAGCTCTGCATCCACTTGCCCTGCCTGACAGAGCATGCGCAGGGGAGTCTGTGCAGGCGTGCATTTTTCCATTCCCCTCCTGACCCTGCCCTGGCCACCATTAAAGGATTTTTCTCCTGTACTCCCTGACGAGAGCTCCGGTACCCCTACGGGTACTCGTACCCCAGTTTGAAAACCACCGTGTTAGCTAAATATACACAGATATAACATACTATAAGTATTTTAACAAGTTAGAAGAATAAAAATTGCATATGGTGGTTAATCTTGAAACCTTTTCTGTGTATTCTTCCTGAAGAGTAAAACCATAAAACTGCAAAGAGGCCTAACCCTAAAATATCACCAAAGATCTGAAACTGCTGCATAAAGTTTCCCACACAGCTGTTGGTTCGAGGAAAGTACTCCACGGCTAAACATGGAAGTGAATGCTTGATCTTAAAAATGAAAGTGCCAGCTGTTATGAAAATTGCTGATTTACGTTTGTAACCCCTGTTTGTTCAGTGTAGTGGCTAGGCCAGCTAGAGATTGATGAACCTGCTGTATACAGCCTTGGTAAGAGAGATGTGTCTTTTAGATCAGGCAGTAGAGACACATGCATTAAGCTCAAGAGGTCCCAGGGTGGCTGACGTTACATATTAATAGTACACCTCTACCCCGATAGAACGCGACCCGATATAACACGGTAAAGCAGCGCGGAGCCTCTGGCCCTTTAAATCACTGCCCGAGCCCGGCTGCTGGAGCCCCGGGGCTCTGGCAGCCAGGCTCGGGCGGTGATTTAAAGGGCCAGAGGCTCTGGCCACTGCAGGGAGCCCCTTTAAATTCCCGCCCGTGCCCCGCTGCCAGAGCTCTGGCGGTGATTGAAAGGGCCCGGGGCTCCCCACAGCAGCTGGAGTACCGGGCCCTTTAAATCACCGCCGGGAAAGCCGGTCCAGTCCAGCACGGTGTACCGGACCGAACCCGATATAACGCAGTCTCACCTATAAGGCGGTGAGATTTTTTTGGCTCCCGAGGACCGCGTTATATCGGAGTAGAGGTGTATGATACATTTACATTTGGAACAAAATTGCCTATGCATTTCAACAGTTATGCTGTTCATTAGAAAACTGCAGCTCTGCCATAAATAACGGATTAATCAGCTCCGTAATAATGAACAAATGAACAGACCTTATCAAAACAGGTTAAACAAGGAGATGAAGTTTGAGAAGGCTTTGTTAAGAAGCAGAACAACCACACATTTCTAGGCATTACTAAATTGGCTGTCAGCTTCCTGTAAGGCATTGCTGACATCCTTGGCAGCGATAAAAGACTTGAATATGTGTGCAAATGACTGACTTGGTATTGCAGACTAAACCTGACCATATCTCTAATAACAAAATAAAAGCAAATCTGAAAAATCTGAGCCAACTCTATCCCTGTCGAATAAATATAGCGTCTATAGGCTGGCAAACGGTTGCTTAGCATGATTGTTTTTACAAGAGGGAACAATGAGGCCACCTCAGTAACTGCTGTATCTGATCTTACTTTTTAGAGATGAGAAGTTTTTGTTTATTTTGTTGTATTTATATTGTTGATTTTGTTTATTTTTTCACGTAGCCAAGTGGCACAAAAACAGTGTTTAACAATGCAGTGTGTTTACATTTGGAACAAAACCTGTCCGTGTTGATTGGTAACAATTACTTTAACTTATTCATATCTGGGCCTGAATAATTGAGTTCAATGGGCTGGCTTTTATTTAATTTTTTGTATTATACTTTCCCCTTTAGTGAACCTTTTAGTGATTTGCTTGAGAAAGAAAGAGAAATGTCTGTAGTAAATGGTGGGCCTGGGATCAACTCAAAATGTGTTACTGACTTGAAATGCATATGGAACCTAACATTGATGCTTTAGACATCTTTTTAAATGACTCTAGACCTTTCTTTCATATGAATTATGCCGATAATAACCTATAGTACAACACACAGCGTTGGGCACGGAACATGGTTATAAACAAAACTTTCTGAAACTTCCATAGGTCCAGTTACAGAACCTTATAGATTATTTAGCAGTAAATTGTCTGCTCTAACCAAATACCATCTCAGAGATGAACTTCGCTCCTTTGCAGTGAGGGAATATGAGCCAGGAATTCTGAGGTAGATACTGTATTTACTGCCAAGTAACCTACTGGTATTTCATCATGGGATATTGTTGGCACTTAAGATAATAATATTAGGGACCTAACAAAAACCTTACATAGACAGATAAATATTTTCCAAAGATATAATAGACCAGGATACATTGCTTTCCATATTGGATTATAGCCCATATCTTTTCAGTATCCCCATATACTTCATATATTAAGGTGCTTTTGTTAGATAAGGGATTTCATGTGTTTCTGGGAGACATTATAATAGTCTTCAACAGAGCTATAGTATACCAAATTGAATGCAAGGTAGCTATAATTTGATTGACCATTCTTTGCTTGTATAAGATAAGGTAAAGCTTTAGCCAGATGGAAAGCAGTTTTCTCATAAAAGCTGAGTATGCAGTACTCTAACGAGTATGTACTCTAACAAGAACAGAATTTGGCTAATTGTTCAGAAAATAAGTTTGAATGATAAAGTAATATAACTTCTACTTATATGACATTCAGGGGATGTACAAAATGATTGTAAGGAATCAGAAAAAAGGTATAGCAGGAAAAGTGTAGGAGGTGTAACACAAAGGATCCCCACTATGCTTAAACTTACACCCTGCTATTTATTTTTTCTGCCATCCCCTCCTTCCACACTGGTGGTGAATAATTTTTTGCAAATCTCTGAATGCCAGATTGGTGCAATTTCTATTACACTTATACCTATTTTATTACCAATATAGTTTAATTCAACATTTAACTTAAACTGCTACCACTGTGTATGACATCCTCATTGAATTTGGCCCAGGAACTTCCATCAGAGTTGAACCCACTTTGACAAGGTCTGACTTTGGCCCATCATTCTTATTTAGGAAAAAAACTATACATAGTCATTAGATATATTGCACCATAACTCTGGCATGATAAACTATGTTTTGACTTGAGGAAGCAGGAATAAAATAGCAATTGTCCTGACTCCAATGCTGGTATTTTAACTAGGTTGTTACTGTGGTGCAAAGTTGAAGTAGATAGAAAAAATAAGGCTCCAGTCCAGAGAGGCTTAAAGCTACTGAACACTACAGGTTGGAAACAGCTTTGAAAAGTTTGAAATTATAGGTGGGTAAATATAAGACTTCTACTAAAATAGTTAGGAGGGTGAGGTTTTTGTGCTAGTTTTTTCCTCATTAGTCCAGTTAACCCTTCTTATATGGAGTTCAAAAAAGTCTCAGTGCCAATACTGGCAAGTTTTTTTTTAGAATTTTTTTCAAGCCTCTGATTCCTTAGAAATCTATGAAATGCCTGGCTGGTCCATCCTCTTCCAACATAAGCCTAATCTAAGAAATCCAGTGATATTCCACCTTAAAATAACCCTGGGTAAATTCACAAACTATGTTCAAATAAGATTAAGAGTTTGACTTAAACCATAAAAAGCAAAGGAATTTCAAATTAAGCCTGCTCATCTTAACCCCCCACCCTCCTGCCTGCCCCCCATTGCTCAATAGCATGCTTTCCTTGTTGATATATTTCCAAAGTAGAATTCCAGTTAGCACAGAGATTGGATTAAATAGCTTGCACTTTTTGCCAATTTGGTTAGAGGAATGTACAAATGGAGAGGTTAGATGTGATGGACCAAATCCAGCCCCAAAGTAAACTTGTTGACTTAATAGATCCCTTCTCAAATTAGCCTGTTTCCATAGGGTAAAATCATGCTCTTCCTTGATGTGGCCATGTGTGAGGAGGTAGCGAAGCCAGGTTGTGAACAATGACAGAGCGGGGCTAGGGGGTAATGGGTCATTGGTGGTGCCACCTTCAGTGATACCTATTAGCTTGAAAAGGCACCACACATACCCTAGGGGTCACCAGAGTGCGGTGAGGGAGTCACCTCCCGCCCCCTATTAGCTGTGCCACTAATGTGGGAGAGTTGGGGGGAGTTTCAGCCATTCTGGCCATGGGGTTTCAGCCATTCAGTGGATCATAAGCCGCTGTGCCAATGTAGGGCAAAGTGCCTCAGAGTATCTGAGGGGGACACATGCTGCTGCTGTAGACAAGGAGCACCCTGTGCCCAATCTGTCAACTGTGACATATGCAAGACCTGGTCAGGCAGACTCAATCCTCATTAGAGCCATGAAGTGTCAGCAGGTGCATTAACTTGGTTCCCAGGCTAGTGTTCATACAACAGCCTCCACTCTGCTCCATTCTTTTCAGGTGTTCTCTTTTCCCTCAGCACACCCATGCAACACAAGTAGCATTTAGCTTTGGAAATGGACCTTGTACAGTCCTGGGGGAGTGTGTGTGGATTTTTTTTTAAAACAGGAATTCCGTGTTTCTTTTTTAATGGAACTCAATCTGAGGACAAAAAGATTTTTAAGGCACCGTCAATGTACATGAATCTAAGAGATCAGTTAAGGGTATAAAGTTGCTGTGTATTTTAGGTTCACATCCTATAGAAAGTAGATTCCCCTCTCCCGCCCCCCCACCTTCCTTAAGTCTCACTTTTGTTCCTGTGACTAATAGAGACAGGAAATAACATGCTATTCAGCAAGTAAACTATGAAGCTCCATTCCAGGGACTGTCAGCAACTGATAACTTGATGTGTGACAGATAATTATTGTAGACGTGACTTCTGTGCAGGCAGCCTGGCACCAGCAGAAACTTCTCTTTTGTGTAAACTGCTCGATGACATTCTATACAATATTCTTTATCTTGTAATACTTTTGTCAGTATTTGCCAGTTGTTTAAACTGCAACAGAATGTCTAGTAAATTTTCTTTCACGTTTAGAATTTTCCACTAAGATCCCAAAGACCTGTCCTGTAGCTGTAACAGATATTATCAGTCTTGGGGCAGTGCCTGATAATGTGCACAGGCACACACAAAGGTTTTGCGGTAGCAGGAATCATGTTGCTCCTGCTTTCCATGGTGCCTGCTAATGTGCCCAATGTTGTTATGCACAGTCATATTTAAAAAGCTGGGACATAGCCCAGATCTTACGTAGGCATCCAGTCTATCTTGAGCACAAATAGAAAAGTTGTTCTGTTGGAAAATTGTGGGTGTTTTTGTTTTAAAGGCAGACTTTCGGCTGTCTTTGATTTCTTTCTTATTAATTTGGAAAGTATGTGCCAGGAATAAATTTTGTTGCACATTTGTTTCAGATTCAAATTAAATCCCTTCACCCCTAACTAAAGCATTCACTACAAAGGAATGGTTTGGTGATTTTATCATGGTTTGATCTCACCCTGATCTATGGCCAAATCTTTTTGTTCTGAAAAGAAGCAAATATAGGAATTATGACCTTTATTTGATTATTGAGGGATATCAGTGTTCCCCTCTCTCAAATAACTGTCAGGAAATGCTGAAAATAAGCCCTTTTATCCAGTCAGTGCAATTTTAATCATTCTTTACTAACTGGCTATATCTTGCTGATGGGGAGTTATCTTAATTTTTCGAAATGTATTGACTTTTTTTTTAAGTCTTTCGTGTAAAACAGACCAATGGGTGAGATTTACTAGAAACACAAATGTCAGTTAGATTCCTAACTCCTATTGATTTTCAATGACAGTTAAGTACTTGGTTGCATTTGTGCCTGTGGGGGAATCTGTCCTAACTAATAATGTAGTTAGTAGAACTGTAGCATATATGGATATATGTACATTTATTAGTATTTATGTATACATTTCTGTTCCATTAGTGCTCCGAGGTCTCAATCAGGGATCAGGGCTTCATAGTGGTAGAAACTGTACACACACAACAAAAAAGACACCAGAGAACTTAAAATCTAAACCTTGGAAACACAACAGGTAGAGATAAACAAATATGGTGGTGAGAGGGAACAAAACTAAGTAACAGAGAAATGATCGTATTTGGCATAATAAGCCTCCTTATCAAGAGTCATGGCATGCCCACTGCCTATCCAGTACAGTTGTGTGAACAGTGGTCTCAGGTTGGAAAAATCATACAGACATATCATAAAAGAAACAAACTACTACCAAATGATGTGAACATGTCATGATTCCTGCTATTCTTGTTAGTGGCACCGTGGTCTAGAGAACGTAGGATAGGTACCGTAATTAGGAATCTGAGCTCTAATCCAGTTTTTCCACTGACATGTTGTGTGGCCTTCGGCATTTGCTTCTCTGCATCAGTTCGCCCCTTTGAAAAAAGGGTATAAGTATACATTTTTACCTACCTCAGTTATGATGAATGATTAGTTAATAGGCCAGATTCATGCTTCCTGGCAAAGAGATGTAAGCATTGCGTCTCTCTGTGTCAACGAAGCTAGCTGGGCCAAATGGGTGATTCACCTGATGGACAGCCGCTAGACAATGCCACCCACTTTTGAGGTGGGTTATGGATCATTCCCCATCCAACCAGCAGAGACAGGTTCTGCTGATCGGGTCCAGTAGAGAACATATAGTGAAACTAGCCAATGCTTGAAAAGCATTTGGAAGATGCACAGTATAATTATTATTTTCTCTGCAAATAAGTCTCTGTACTATTTTTTGATATTTCTTAATTGCAAAAATTCTCCAGTAATAACTCTTGGGTCATCTTTAATACTATTGAGTTATTCTTACTACAGATTGTGTTGAAGGTGCTACTTTAACATGTTCCTTTTCAGCTCAAGTGTGCATGAATCTCTTATTATTAGATTTGGAGAAGAAAGCTTTGATTTTTGCTAATCCACTCTTCACTAATCCCAGCAGTTGGTAATCTGTATGAAAAATCTCTGTCTTTCCTTATCGCTCAGCAAAGAATTAATAACTATGTGCTGTAGCAAAGTCTCATGTTAGCAATACCTCATGAGTTTTGCAAGTATAGTATTGTATTTTACAAGCACTATATGAAATGTTATCATAAAGCATATTTGGTGATGTTTTCTTCTTGCTGTTTTTTGTTTCCTTGCTAACACTCAAATTTCAGTGATTCACAAGGATGTCTTTGTGAAATAGCAACATTCTACTGTACTAACTTGCATTAAATAACACGCTGGAATTGTGAATTGCTGAAATTTGGCAAACAGAATGGCTAGCCTAATCAAAAATTATTTTAATTGACAAAAATAGATTCAAAATCTAAAACTTCAGTACACTACATAGTACTTCCAAACATGAATAGACCCATTAGCTCACAGTAGCAAAGTGTAGCCCATTGAAAATAATGGAACTGTTCATGGTAGTAAGCGCTATGCCGGGTAGCAAGTGTTTCCAAGACTGGGCCAATACAGCACAGAATCATTCAGGCAAGGGCTGATGACTATAATCTGCCCTCAGTGACATTAGTACAAATCTGCAGTAATGCAGTTAATGAAGTTACTTCAAATTAACACCAGTGTAATCTAGAACAGGATCTAGGCTTGTGTCTTTTATCAATAAAGTATTTGTCAATATGAACCTATGTCAATAGTAATGATAGTAAATATCGGGATTTTAATAAATATTCATCAGGTCTGATTGTACTTTCTTTGTCTTTTTCTTTACTTTAGCTTTGGGCCAGATTATGCTGTATGTAGATGGGATGAATGGAGTAATAAATCATAATGAAACCATCCAATGGCTGTACACTCTCATTGGGTCAAAGGTAAGAAGATCTCCAGATTACTTGCTTTATACATCTTAAGTGTTCTTTAAATATTTTTTTTTCTATTTTGTGTGCATGAATTGTTGGGGGGAGAAGGGGTTGGAATTCCAGTGAGAAATTTAAGTATTGATTGCTTGGGATCAACTCATATAGTTTTGTAAACTCAGACTAGAAGGATACAATAGAATTGTGCAGAGAATTTAGTTTGGCAGCATTCGTAAAGCAAAATAACTTATCAGCAGACTCTGGAGCCTGGCATCTTAGCTCTTTCCTAAATATAGTTCTATCAGTTATAGTAATAGCATTTGTTATAGTAATAGTGTTGGTTCTTATATTTTAACTTAGACTGAGATCATCCTGTCCTTTGGTAAAATATACAGCGTTTGTTGTGTATAATTCAGTCCATTGTTCAGCATCCAGTTAGAGTGTCCAATTTTCATAGACTTGTAAATATTAAGGTCAGAGGAACCATTCTGATCATATAGACTGATCTCCTGCATAATCCAAGCCATAGTTTTTACCCAGTAATTCCTGTGCCCAGCCAAATAACTTGTGGTTAAATTAGAACAATCCTTTATAAAGACATCCACTCCTAATTTAAAGACTCCTAATTTAATCCACTCCTAATTTAATTTCTAAATGAAAGCATCTACATCCCAAACTGGAGCAGTTTAGAGAATGCAGGCATCAATCCACGCACATGTGAAGCAAAAATTCTACCACTCAGGCTAATTCTGCCACCTACCTAATATTGCTGTCAGTCAAGTCCATAGGACTTTTACCCTCATCTAAACTTGGAGTTAGATCAGGCCCATATTGTACATAGTGCCTACATGTATGGAGAGGCAATCAAAAAACATGATTACTGCAAGGGTATTTAATTGGTAACCTGTTTCAGGGCCTGATCCAAAATCCATTGAAGTCAATTGGAGTCTTTCCTTTGACTTCAGTGGATTTTGGATTAGGGTCTAAGATACTAAGTAAGTATCTATTTAGAATTCCAGTGTAGCCTGGACTGTTATTCCTTTCCTGGTATTTCATGATATTGGTAAATAGCATATTTTTTCAAAGCACAGTATGTCTTTGCATTGCTTCCATTTGTGCAGCCAGTAAATTTGACCATGAGGAGAACATTTTTTTTCTGGTGTAATGTTGAGCTTGCCAGGGTGGCATGTGGAAATATCTCTCCTCATATGTACGGTCCTACCAAATTCACGGCCTTGAAAAACGCGTCATGGACCGTGAAATCTGGTCTTCCTCCCTGAAATCTGGTCATTTGTATGCTTTTACCCTATACTATACAGATTTCACGGGGCAGACCAGTGTTTCTCAAATTGGGTGTCCTGACCCAAAAGGGAATTGCAGGGGGGTCGCAAGGTTATTTTGGGGGGGGGGGTCGCGGTATTGCCACCCTTACTTCTGTGCTGCTGTCTTCAGAGCTGGGTGGCCGGAGAGCGGCGGCTGTTGGCCGGGAGTTCAGTTCTGAAGGCAGTGCCCTGCCAGCACCAGCGCAGAAGTAAGGGTGGCAATACCATACCATGCCATCCTTACTTCTGCGCTGCTGCTGGCAGCGGTTCTGCCTTCAGAACTGAACTCCCGGCCAGCAGCCGCCGCTCACCAGCTGCCCAGCTCTGAAGGCAGCACCACCACCTGCAGCAGCGCAGAAGTAAGCGTAGCAATACCACAACCCCACTACAATAACCTTGCGACCCCCCACAACTATTTTTCAGGTCAGGACCCCTACAACACCATGAAATTTCAGATTTAAATACCTGAAATCATAAAATGTACAATTTTTTAAATCCTATGACCGTGTAATTGACCAAAATGGACTGTGAATTTGGTAGGGCCCTACTCATATGAGCATGAGCCCTTTGCTGTAGCTTATCCTGTTTGCACAGCCTGGCTGTGAAAAGCCACCGGTGGAGAACATGATCAATTTAGTCTCATAACAAAAGATGCATAATGGGTCAAATTCTGTCTCTGCCTCTGTACCTGCAGAGGTTCCCCTGACCTGGAGCCAGTGCAGTTCCTCTGAATGTGGAGGGCGGGAACAGGTGGAGGGATTGCTTATGGATATCGCTGCTTGCATAGGCCCTTATCCAGCTCCTGTTAAAGTCAGTGGAAAGATTCAAGTCTACAGTGCAGAGCCTTGCATTGTAGAAACTCCCTATATGGGAGTTCAAGGAGTGGGTGGAGAATAGGCAGGACCTAAAAAGAATGTGAAATGGGCCTTAAAATCTACTACTCCCCCCTAAAGCAGAGAGTAATGTGTAAGAGCCACACAGGCTACTCCTGCCCCTGTTATTTAGATCTGCTCAGAGCAAGACTAACTGCCATAATGCTTCGAATGGTGTCAGTAACCTCTATACACTAAGGCTCCCAAAAATTGCTAACACTTGGTGGAACTGAACCAGTGTTAGCAGTGGTGGGAAATTCTCTGGAGATGATGGGGCCATAGAGAAAGGGTTTTCTCTCCTCATTTCCATACATATATTTGTGCAACCTAAAAAAGAGCATAGAAGTCTTGAGTCCCAGAGACCCCTTTAACTACTCCCTCCAATGCAGAGAATTCATTGCTACAAGAGATTGAGTCAAAAACTGGGGCTGGATTACTATAAATGTTGGATCATCTTTGGATGACTAATAATATTGGTAGATATGAAAAGTAAGATAATGATGAGGGTAACTAATCTCAAGTGTCATGAGCATCTTGTTGGGTAGAAGATCAGGAAGGAATTTTTTCCCCATGTAGATCATTTCACAGTTGGCTGGGTGCATAACCAGGCAGCTTGCCTTCTTGGAACATCAAATACTAGTCACTGCCAGAGAGAGGATGAAAGTATAGATGTAGAGATGGCTTGGTGGGTATGGATTCTAGTTTCCTATGAAACATATACAAGAAAAAAGCAAGCAAGAAAAAGAAACGTTAAGACATTGAGTATGCTAATCCTCTCATTCTACCACGACGTGGGGGACACCTTAGCGTTACTTTACAGATCTGAAATGAAGTATGTTGCTTGTCTTTACCAAAGCACTACAACACTCCACTCTTTAAGCTCCTCTTCTCCCCCATCGTCAGCCAAAATGATTATATCCATATCTTGGCTCAGTGCCTGAGACTAGGGAATGCAGGCAATGTGCTTTGAATAGTTTGGTTTCAGGTAGCATCAAAGTTATTTTTTTCATTATTATTTAACTGTCTTGGAAGAGATCTAAGCCCCTGTCTGTGTGCCAAAAGTTAATCGAAGGTATGACAAGCTCACTAGCAGAATGTGTGGTGTGACAGCTGCTTTATGCACTTAAATGTGGATTTGGCTCTCCATGAAAAATGAATCTGTGGAATTTGCAACATACCTACAGTCTAATTTACAGTCCAGCTAAACTACTACTTTTTCTGCAACAGAGGGAAAATTGTTTTAACGTCGTTGAGCAAAAAAAGATGGTAAAATTGCTAAAGCTGCAGTGTAAATATTGAAACAATTCCTTTTGGAAGGAAACGGAAGGTAAACAACATATTATTTAGTGGCGTACGTTAGCAGTGACTGGGACATGTTGTTTCTTGCCTTTACCTAAAAGCTTTGTAGAGGCTCAATAAACTAATTAGGAGAGATGGTTGTATAATTTTCATTGAAAATCTTTTCCAACAAATTCCATAATATTTTTGACTTTTTATAATTATTTGTTAAATCCTGCTCATTAGGGCTCTGGTTCTGGCTCCTTACCTAATGGACTTGTCTATATTAGGTTTTTTTTTCCTGTTATATTCCCTACCATTGCTCATACTATACAGTTCCATCTCTGATAGCACTGGACACTGGCATAGATGGGTCACCATCGGCCACTGGCATTTTCATCACTGCATTACCTAGACCTGCTGTGAACACATTTAGAGGACACAATGGTTAAAATTTCAGCAGAGAGTTTGCACTAGCATTCCTACCATTGTTTCCACTAGTTGAGCTGCACCAGTGGCATCAGTGGTGAGAAATTGTAAAGGTGGAGGGAAGGTTAGCGTTAGACACAAATCATATGAGTAAGAGCGGGAGAACTGGGTTCTCGGATAGCACTTCTTGTTGATGATCAATGCAAAATTTGAGGTTAGCAATGTACTTCTTCCATGTTCATTTTAAGGGATGGAATAGCATGGCATTGCTCAAAGTGTTTATTATACAATCATGATTGAAATATATCACTAAAATCATAGCACTTACATAGGCCTTGATTCAGCAGTCCATATATGTCTATTTTAAAAAAAATCTTTCTAAAGCTCTTTTGGCTCTCAGGTAAAAGGGATGAAGGGTTTGGTGGGAATAGGGGGAAAGGAAGGCTAAAACTGAAACCTAAGCTTTGGGAATGGAAAGCTAGCTCTTCCAACCTTTCCTGTCAATTTCACCGTTTCATCATTTTTCTCACATTCTTACAAATCTCATCAGAACCAGCCTAAATACAAGAGTAAATTTGGAATCTAACTAGAGAGCCAAGTTAAGTAACAAAGGAGAAGATTTTCAAAGCATGAAAAACAAGTAGGCACCAAACTCTCATAGACTTTCAATAGATTTTTGAAAATCTCCATCCTTGGTGGTTAAATTTTCTGGTAATTCTCAGATCCATGACAGCACTCCAATCCCCTCCATGTATCTTTGGGGAAAATATCTCCCTCTGTGTAGAAATTAAAGGAAAACACCTGCTTGTACATACCAGCGAGGGTATGTGTGAAGGCTGGAAGGTTTTTTGCCTCTAACAGGCATTTTCTATAGAGCGGGCTTCACTCAGGACAAGTTGCAATGTTAAAACAAGGCTAGCAAATCACAAGGCTACAAATAATCATTCTAAATTTTAAAAAAAAGAAAAAAGAAAGCTTTAAAGGGATCTTGTAGTTTTATTTAACCCCTTTTTGAAGCAATTTCACTCATGTTATCCAGGAAGAACTGATTGCTTTTGTTATGCAAAACCGTTTCCCTTGGATGTCACTGACTACAAACAATACCAAGTTAATATAATGGCATTATGGGTCATTGTACCTAGTTGTTTCACACCGTGATGATGATGTGACATGTTGCATCACTGTACCCTCAGTAATATATTTCTTGGACCAACTTCTGTTGCTATTGCGCTTACATAGAGCTCTTCTTGTCTCTCTAATATCCTGGAACCAACATGGCTACAAAACTGCATCCACCCTAGAACAGAGAGTCTCAACCTTTTTTCAATCACAGACCTCTAAAAAATTTCAAATGGAGGTGTGTACCTCTTTGGAAACCTATTGTCTGTGTATATAGTTGAATTCTGTTCAGTCAGTTTTCCATCTAAGTCTTTCGTGAACTCCTTAGATATAGTCTGCAGACCACAGGTTGAGAACCACTGACAGATAATGCACTTCCCTGTATAGCATGTATCTTTTAGTAATGCAGTTTGCAAATACCCAACCTCATGTACATTTCAGTAACCAGAGAAACAGTTCTGTAAAACTACAAACACTACATCAGAATTTGTTAGTCTTCCTTCATAGTTGAATAGCTATCCTAATTTAAAATGTTTTTCAAGTCTCTCAAAGTCAACCACAGAAATGGCATACCTTTTCCTGTGAAGTTAGGCTTGGAATACACAAATTAAGATGGAGCTTTAATAACCATAACACCACCACCATTTTAACATGTATATAATACCTTTCATCCTAGAAGTACCTCATCAACTATATACATATGCCATTTTCACTGAAACGAAGCTACCTAAACAGTGAAGAACAGCAGTTCGCTAGCACACAGCATGATGAATGACACGGGTGGAGAGGATGAGTTCTTAGCGGACAATGGGACAAAACCCTGTTCTTGTGAAAAGAGCCATGAAATTTTCAACATGTATGCAGAGTATACAGCACCTTCATTTTTAAGGCCTTATCCAAAAGACCCACCAATACTGAAGCGCAGAGTATTCAATTTGTTTTCTCTGGAAGAATAAGTGATGAGTGCTAGTTTTTGGCGTTCTAGCTTGAGTGGAGCCAGTGTGAGTCTATCTACCTGGGCTGGGAGGCTTGGTCCCAACCGCTGTGTAAACATACTACAAGGGGCTGTTCTGGCAGCTGGGGATCACTATAGAGTACAGCAACGTTCCAGACTTTCCCTCTTTCCCATGGTCACATCCTCTGTGCCAGCGCTTATGAGGGGAATGGTATAGAGCCACTACTCTGGCCCTGCACCACCCCCTATATCAGGTAGCCACATAAGCTAGCTTCTATTGCCTGTGCACTTCTGGAATATGGAAAGGGGTTGTAGCAGGGCCGAGGATGTGGTTCATTATTTTTATCATACATAAGGAAAAGCTGATGCTAACCAGATTTAAACTTCTGGCAGTCATTAAAAACCATACAAAACCAATGTTATACCAGAGTTAGTAGAGAAAGTATGTTTCAGTAGACTCCAATTAGCTCTGCCCCCAAAATTACTTTGTTTACAACAATTCTACAACTTCAAAATAAAATTAAAAAGCCTAAAAATTAACATTTAAGTGATACTGCCATATCTCTCCTTGTGCTAGAATGCAAAACCTTAATTCCAACATGTATCAATATTGTTGCAAAAATCACACTGTACCACTGTCCCCACATTTCTGCCATCTCTGTCTCTTGTTGCTGAGATAAGAGTTTAAGGTTTTGCATCATAGTTCAAGTTACATGCAGGTTGGCTGTGAAGGGATCTGGGGTCTATGTTGGAGGTGGAAGTGGTGTCCCTCTAGTGTATCACTGACAGTGTCTGTGTGATACCTGTGGATTGTTGGAGACATTTCCCTTAACTTGATATTCATTTATTTTAAGGTTTGGGATATGTACTGAAGTAACTTTAAATATTTGCAATGTTTTTTGTTTTTTTTATCTTTTGAAATAAATGTATGTACATATAAACTTACATATAAATCTGTATGTTGTACAGGTATATATTTACTCTAAATTATTGAAGTAAAGGTTTCAGGGTTAGAGGTCGTTGCCCACAGGCAGGATACCTACTGTAGCCACATTTCAGAATAAAACTTCTAATAGTGGAGCACCAGTTTGATTCAGATACTCTACCCTCGCTGTGTTCACAGACCACTGGGATAAGCCCTTGATCTTTTGAAAAAAATCTCTTATAAAGTTTGGGTTGCTCTGCAAACCCACTAATCTCTACCACTGACCTTAGAATTTATGCATAAAACAGCATTAAGTGTTCCCAAAACTGTAGTGCACTTACATTTTTTTTTCTTTCCTTTCTGAGTGCCACTGATTAGAGTAATTTTTTTTTTCTATGTGATGATCCAGGCAGCTATAATTCCCCCCAGCAGACTTGAAAACCCTTTCTGGCATTGTTTTCAGTGGAAAGTAATCCATTTTTAAAGTGATCTGGGTAGCCTTGGAAGACCAAGTGGAATGCTAGGTCTAGGTTGATATAGGAAGATTGAGTAAAGATTTATATCTCACATATTGTTTTAATTTGTTTTTCCAGTTTGCATCTGTCTGAGTCCAGTATTGTAGGGACAATGCTGAATCTTAGCTCTCTGGCCTTCTCTCAGCCTTGTATGAATCTTTTGCTTCATATTTGTTAGAAGGCAGAATTGTTTTGTATTCTGAAGGGGCACTGCGTCTACAAAGTACCAGAAAGATCTTGGGCCACATTGAGATTCTGAGAACTGTGTTACTGACTTTTGAATAGACGCTCACATGAACATAAGGTAAATATATCTCACTCCTCACTAGGGACCAAAATCCAAAGTCCATTGAAGTTAATGGACTCAATGGGCTTTGTATAATGCCCTAAGTAGTGATCATTTGGGCTCTAGTTCTAAAATATGGGAGGCGTGTAGGATTAGTGGTTAGAGAAGAGGTCAAACAGTCAAGTCTTTGGAGTTCTGTCCTTGCCCTGCTTCTGACTAAAGTTAAACACATGCTTAACTGCTTTGCTGAACACAGATGGACTTTAGCATGTGCTCAAGGTTTTGCTGAACTGGGACCTTAATTTCTCTGTGCTATAGCTGATCCATTGTGTAAAAAAGTCTAATAATACTTTCCTAGGTACTTCCCAGGAAAGGTGTAAAGATTAATTCTTAAAATTATTGTTTGGTGACTTAACACAAGTGCTAGCATAGTAACTTGTCACTGGAGCTGGTTGGAAAAACTTGGACAGAACTATTTTATGTCAAAATTGAAACACAGCATGAAATCATGTTGATTTTGCCAACATTTCATTTTGGAGGGGGGGAAACCTGCAAAAATAGGGTTGACAGTACAGAAATGGACCATTTCAACATTTTCAGAACAAAATGTTTTATTTTTTTGTTTTGAAGTTACTTTTGTTTTGAATTGTTTTAATTAGTGTAAAATGAAAAAATGGGTTTTTTTTAAAAGGTCTCGATTGATCCAAAACAAAGTTTTTGGGGTAATTTTCTTTCATGGAGAATTTTGAATTTTTGGGTTTCATTCCAGTTTGAAACAAAGCCAAATATTGAAATCTTCATTAAATGGAATTTCCACGTTCCATACAACTTTCTTGTCACTAAGGTGGCAGTTTGGTTTCTAATTCTCTGTTTCTGCCTGGTATATCCAACAGCTGTTATATATCCTTGGGGCTGTTTGCCTATGAACTACCTCACAGGAAATGGCTGTTGATTCTGCCGGTTAGCCACATCTTAGTGTCTTTACTCGCTTATCACTCAGTTCCTACTCAGGCCATTTCTCACTGGCATCAATAAAAGAAGTGAATCGGGAACTCAGGGTTTAGTTCTACACCTTGTTATGCTGACTTGTGTCATAGCCTTGAAATGTACTGACAGTACAACTTTTGCTTGGCCTTTTTCCCTTTCTTGAAGAGGTGCTCATAGACACCTATATAAACATACACAGAAAGTGATTTATGAATATATATATATATATATATATATATATAGTACTTACTCAGATGCATCTGAAGAAGTGAGGTTTTTTACCCATGAAGGCTTAGGCCCAAATAAATCTAATTTACTTCACACACTCATGCTCCCCCCGAGGTTGCTAATGAGCTGCTCTGCAGCCTACAACAACTGAGGGCTTCTCTATGTAACTTTAGCGCCCTCGTGGCCAAGATGGAGTCTGCTCTGCAGGCAGCTCTGGCCAAGAGAAGGCGTGCACAGGAATGCAGCAGGAAAAATCCCTTCCACCCCAGGGGCACCTGTTCCAAACCCCCCAGAGTGAACACACCCACCCACAGGAAAAGTACAATGGATATAACAAAGGGAGATATTTATTTACAGAGGGATGAGAGGAGAAAAACAACAAGGGGAAATATAGGGGGAGCAGTAGAACAGGGTTGCATCCAAACCAAGGCCCCACAGGTCCAGTGGTAGCGCAATCTGAAAGGGCAGACACTGAGCAATGTCTGTCTGCACACAGAGTTCAGGAGTCCTGAGCAAAGTTCCAATACAGTGGTGAGTTTTGGGTGCTCCTGGTTGTCTTCGGCGCCAGTGAACTTTCCCCAACAAACCCCTCCGGTGCCCTCTTCTGCCACTCTCTGCAAAGCCACACAGAGCGACCACCTCCCCACTTAACTAGCTACAGCCTCCCTCCTTATTCCCAATGCAGAGTCACAGCCTCATGCAGCTCTGAGCAGCAGTGATACTGGGTCCAGTTCTGGCCTGTCCTCCTCAGATGATTCCTCGCTGGCACAGTGCTCCTTCTGGCTCCTGTCCTGGGGTGTTGCCGATCGGCCGCCCTGTCCTTCCCAGACTTCAGGCAGGTTCTCTGCTGCTTCACTTTGTGAGGGCCTGTGGGCTGCAGCCCTTCTCTCTCTCCAGCTCCAGAGCCCCCCCCCCCCCCCGGAGTTACCCTTCTTTTTTTCACTGCTCCCCCTCCCCCCTTAGGAAAAAGATTTAAAGGGACCATGCTTTCTAAACCCCAAAGGGGTTACATCTACATGGTGGGATAATACACACTTCCAGGGTGTGATTTCTAAAGCACTCTAACATGTTGTGCATTAATTGGTCTGTATAGATACAGCTGATGCAAACTAAAGGAAGTGCACTAGGGGACTGTTAGTGCGCACCAGCCGAGTGTACACAGACCAATTAATGCACAAGATATTTGTGTGCTTTAGAAATCACACCTCCCTAGTGTTCATTGTTGCACTGTGTAAACAAGCTCTGAGAATGTAGACAATGCAGGCTATGAGGATTTTTCTCCTTCCTCTGGCCAGGACCCTGACGTGTTCCCCTACACAGGCCTTGCAAAGGGGTCTCACGTCTGTCTTCCTAAGTTACTGCATTGGGTGAATCCTTCCCCAGGACTTTTAAACCTCTCTCTGGCCCCTCTGCTTGGCATAAGGGGTTCAGAGCAAGGGTGAGACTCTCACTCAGAGTCCTAAAAGCAATATTACAACTTACCCAGTCCACACTCTGTGATCCAGATACTCAACTGGTGTAAATGGGTGCAGCTCCTTTGACTTCATTGGAATGACGGCCATTTACACCAGAATCCAACCTAATCGGTATTTTGGTATACATTTAGCTATCTAACTTCTGTGAAAAACAAAATGTTTATATGCAGTATGAACACAATCATGTCACCTTAACTTTTTTCATTTCCTGACTTTTAAGGGCCCGAGCCAATGCCTATTAAGGTCAATGTAAAGCTTCTTATAGTGCTTTGCATCAGGCCCTATATTTGTAGCTCTAATTTTGCATAAACATAGTTTATTATGCATGTATTGATTTAGTACTTTGAAGATAAAGGTCAGGATGTTGGAATAAGATTAAAATTGAATAGGCAGTCAGGGTAGAGCACATGATGCGTTCACATTGGTCTGTCCCATCTTTCAGGTAGGCAAGTAGCTGCTTACTGAACCAATTATAGTTTACTTTTGGTCAATGCAAAGTAGAGTGCATTGTAATACTCTGAGGCTGAGCTGACAAATGTGTAGATCACTGCAGCTAAGCCTGTTGCATTCCGAAGAGTGGACTCCATAATCTATACAAATAGAACTACCAGTAGTAGGAATAGATATTTTCAAGGAAAATAAGTGCAGTTTTAGAAATTAATGTGCTCAGAATTTATCTTTGTAAATGAATAAAATTCTATGAACTATATACCTCTCTATATATCATGAGTATCTCATTACCTTGAGATCATAGATCAGATTAGCAGTTTATTGAAAATCTAGGGGAAATTACATTTTAACTGACACATGGCATGACTTTTAACTGCCACTAGCATAGCAGGGACTCACTTCCAACCTTTCATTCAGAATAATCAAATCTTATATATAACATGCAAACATTCTGTTAGGAATGAAAGCAACATGGACAAATAATACTTAGTCCTGCCATGAGTACAGGGGACTGGACTAGATGACCTCTCGAGGTCCCTTCCAGTCCTATGATTCTATGAAATAATTGCCAAAAATGGTCTGTACGTTGCATGAGAAAAAACAGGAAGAATGAAACAAAAGAGCCCAAAGCAAATGAATATTACATGAGTAAGAAAATGGTAATAGAAAAGAAATCAACATAAGATGAGTGGCAGCTGTCACAATTACCCCAGTATACATATTCCTTGTAGCAAGTGGGTTCTGTAAAAAGGATTCCTAGCAATGTGTTTCCTAATAGAGATGCAGTGCCATAACCTTGCCTAGAAGGGGTCATATTTGTCCATATCATCACAGTACCAGAACAAAGAAATTGAACCAACTTGTCTTTATTGCATGCTTATAACTATTAAGTCTTTTGGCAAGATACATGTTTGGAGATTCTCTGGCTGTGAAACTAATTGCTTGAAAAAAAAATTGCAAATTTTCAACCAAAATTTTGACACATTGCGCTAGATGAAAAAGAATGGAGCAACAAGCCAATGTTGCTTTCAGGATGAAAAGCAAATTACAATAATCCAAGTTTACAGTGCAGAACATAAAATGCAAGGTATATGCTTCCGTAAGATATTTCGGTACATCTGAACTTCGAAATCAGCTTGGCCAACATAAAACATTCTCTCCATGCTTCTGTCGTTTTGTAAAATAACTTAGGAGATGCAAAAGTCCACTAATAACAACAACAATACGTACCATTTGTATAGCACTTTTCATCTTTAGATCTCAAAGCGCTTTACAAAGAAGGTCAGTCTCGTTATCACCGTTTTGCATGCACTTTTCAGGATTGAAATGGTCTTAGCCATAAATGAGGAATTTGGTATGTTGTATTCTGAGGAACTATTTCCTATTTAAAAACTAAAATATATTCTCTCTAAGTTTGTTTTGTTCACTCACACAGTTTTCTGACATTAACAACACTTCCACTGTTGCAGAAATAGGATATGAATCAGAAAGGAGAAGGCTACTTATTTGCACACAGTTACATAGTGTATGGGCATAAGCACAGTCAGTCTGCTGTGGAGTCACTAATCAATTCCTCTCCTGTCCCCTGAGTCTTATCCTTGATGACCAACAGTTTGTACCACCAAACTTGACAGCTTCTGGTGTTGAAAGAAGAACGATAGGGGAGCACATGAGTAGATTCTCAGTCATTTTCAGACTGAGACACTCTAGTGCGTTGTCAAATATGGTTGTAGTTAAGTCCAGCTGCTACGCCAATCAGTGGGACAATTTATTCTAGTTTATACAATTATACTCATCATCTGGGGATTAGATGGGCAATGAAAAGCAAAGGCTTGTTGATTTTTGTCTAGGCTCATGTCAGTAATAAATGTACCATGTACTTCTGTCTTTTTATCCCCCATTCCTCCGACCTCACATGCTCCATTCCTACAAGTCACTGTTTAAGCCCTGATTGTTATTTCTTTTCCATGGACAATTAGTAGACGTAATTCTATGGAATGAGAGGCCTTGAATGGCTGAGAGAGATGGGTTTTTGTTTTCTGCTGCTTTACTTGTCGTAGGAGAAAAGTGCACATGGTAAATTAAAAAGAAAAACGAAACAAAACAATCTTGAATGAGTAAACTTCCAGAAAGTGCCAAGTCCAGATACTTCAGCAATCAAGTATTTATGACCAATTAAAGAAATTCCGCCTTCCCTTTTCCCCACCGTGGTGAGCCCAGTATTAAAAAAACAAATCAATTTGTCTCTGACTTTGCGTCCAGAGACCCTAAAGCATAATCATGTATTCTGAGGGTTTTGCCTGGTCTGCCAGCCGAGATTGCAGGTGTGACTGCTGGGATGCGTCATTAAATCTGCAGGAAGCAGGGAGTTCGTTAATCTTCGCATTCCTTGCTGTGTGTTTAATGTTTTGGTTCTCTATGGCTGTTACAAGGCACTATGGTTAATTTTGTCATATTCATTGATATTTGAATCATGTTGATAATCTCTGCTTTTGTTAACAAAGCTTTTGAATGTCAGGTTTGCCCATATATTTAACATAAAATACATTAAAAGAGAGTGTGACAGGCTAATCTAAGTATTTGATAAGACGTGGCCAAGGTGTTTTTTCTAATCACTACATTTTTCTCATTGTTGCCTGTTGGCAACTGAAAACTCACCATTGTTCTTAGGCTGTTTTTCTCTCCACCACACACTGGCACCTGTTTGTTTGTTAGGACTGATTTATTTTATCTTTAAGGAAAGCAGTTGTTTTGCAGAAATATAGATAAAGAATTCTGAGTTTGCCAGCAGATTTTAGGTAAAAAACATCAGTAAAGATCAAATTTTGGCTATAAGACCTAATAAAACTTAATAATACCTTAATGGATTTGTCTATCCAAGGATCTTAAAGCCCTCTACAACTATGAATGAATGACTGGAGTGCTGTTCTTGTCCAGAAGAGTGATCTGTAACTGAGAAGACTGTTACATGGAACAGATGGACATAACCAGCCTCACAAATAAGGGCCATGATCTTATTTTTACCTTTATTTTCCTCAAGTCATTCGCTCAACATGTGGCATCAGGTCTGAGCAGTTGAATCCCAATTTCAACCAATTATGATATTATGAATATTGCACCATTCATAGCATTCCCCAGCACTGGATGGCTTACTTAAGCTGCAGGCGAAATGTGCCAAAAAAAGTATCATTCTGAGATTCCCCCATTGCAAAGGGCAGCTTCCTGTGGCTTTTGCAGTCAGCAGCTTGTCCCATAGGGAGTGAGAGTGAGTTCCAGTTTGGTGGAAAAAAGGGGAGCAGGATTGCGGGCGGGCGGGGGGGGGGGGGTTAGAATTAACCCATACCAGAACCCCAGCTGCCAGTGTGGCCTTTTTAATTTTAGTTCTCTGTTAGAACATCTAGTTTCTAGGAAGTCCCATTCTACTGGAGCTGTAATGGCTCCAAAGGAAAGTAAAATAAAAATTTGGAAAGCTTGAGGAAAGGAGTTCTCACCCCCCACCCCCCCACACACACCCCACACACCCCAGCTGCTCCCAAGGGTTCTCTCCCTCCCATTTATTTTTGCTAACAGTTTCTGAGAAGCACTGTAGTAAATGGCGTGGATATCCTGAGCGAACGGCCGAGGAAATATCAAGCCACAGCAGACCAGCATGTGGCTGGTGCCACCAAGAAGCAGAGAGACCTCCAGATCCTTCATAAGGAGAGAAAAATCAATAAATGAAAGAGAGGAAAGAAGTATTTTTTTTCTTGTCTGCTTTAGAAAAATCATCCCACAGCGCCATCTAGTAGATAAAATTGAGTAGAGATAGAAAATAAATTGGGACTGAGGATGGAGCAGAACAAAATGAGACACGACAATATAACACGGTGGAGGGGAGTTGCATGCCACACAGTAACTCCTCTCTTTAGCATCCAGGGCAGGCCAAACGGGCCTTTCATTCAAACGGAGAGGTGGTTATGCCCCACTCTCCCAATTACAGTTACTCTCCTTTAATGCCAGATAGTTTAACAGGGCTTGTTAAACTCAGTGGCAATTCAGTGTGTTCTCACGTAGGTCAGCCCAGCCTTGTGATCCCAAAGGGCATTATAGTCTGGTTTAGAAGACATGGTGGAGAGTTTTGGTAGAGCACAGATTTTGAAAACTGAGAATACCCAGTTCATACCCCCCCCCCCCGTTCCCTCCTCCTCCCCCAAGTGGGACCAAGCTGTGTTAGAACATAGTTGAGCTGCACCTGCTGGCTTGTTCTGAGTTAAAAACCCATTGTTAAACCCAGTTGCTTCCTAGCATGGATAGGGCCTTGAACTCAGTTACTTTTGTAGTATGGATGAGGACGTTATTTGTAAAAATTCAGTAAATTCCAATCCAATTCCTTTTTTTTCTTATTTCCTTTACTCTTGTTTATTCTCATTCATTTCCATATTGCAAATCCCACCCCAATAAATAAATCAGTGACCTGCAGAGGTGGACCTAGAAACGTGCGGACTCATGGGAAGTTGCCCCAAATCAACAAATGGGTGGGCAGGTTTCAGGCACAATTAAAGAAACTCTCCCACACTGGGACCTCTAAGAAGACTTGCTGAACCACAGCTGCTCTTAGTTCCCCCTCATTATAGGTGCAGAGAACCAAGCACCCTGGCTGTCAAATGTAAGGGGTAGCATTCTGAATCAGTGATTATTCACCTTACAGAGGAAGCCTTTCACTTAGCATTAGGGATGTGGGCCAATCTGCTGTATTGCTCAGAAATAGCACAGAGGCATCGCTGGCAGCAGGGCCATGGTCCAAGTTGGATGTGTCTTGTAAACAGGCAGGTATGCAAAGAAAATGAGCTGGGAAGAGGATGTGTCCTCTCCAAGTTCTGGGATCTTCTGATATTTTACGAGTTAAAGCAGGGACTGGGTGTCATGGCCTTGGGAAAGTCATTTAAACCAAAAATTTCGAGCCTAAAATTAGACAACTAAATCCATATTTTGGCACCCCAAAGTGGCCCGATATTTAGAGATACTGAGCTACTGCAGTTTCCGCTGAGTCAATAGGTGTTGTGCATATTCATCAGCTCTGAAAATTGGGTCACTTTTATCTCTCTCTGTCTTTACCTAAGGCCCATTGGTTTTGGTTTTCAGGTTTTACCAATTTTAACCTGAATTTTGCAAGTGCTGGAACTCCCCAGACCTAGCTCCCTCCCTCAGAGTCCCATCCACATAGCACAGTGCACCTGCTCAAAGGATGGTAGCTGGCGCTGGACAGCTACAACTGCGCTGTGGGAGATCAAGGCTGACAGAGAGCTAAGTCCCAGCAGCCAAGAGGGGCTCCCTTCCCATCTCTCTCCCTGGCACCCAGTTCCCTGATCAACTCCCTCCCTCACTGCTGAGTGATCCCTATCCATTTTTCCTGCCAGACAGAGCCCCCTCCTGGGCCCAACCCTTCACTGTGGCCCTGTCTGCTTTCCCTGCCCAATCTGGTAGTGAGAAGGGCAGGCAGCTGCATCTTGGCAGCAGAGACCACCCAACCGCTGCAGCGACAGACCCAAAGGGTGACCCTCCCGTGAGTACTGGGCACCTCTCTCTCTCTCTCTCTCACACACACACACACACATACACACACACACACACACTTTCCACCCTGTGACAATGTCCTGCAATGTTTTGGACAACCCTTACTGACTTAAGTTTAATGCCTGTGGGGTTCATTGTATTACAAATCCAGTTGTTTATGTGTTATTGTGAGGTGGTATGTAACTTCAGGTATGCTAATATAATTCCTCCATTTATCAGCCCTTTGAAAGCCACCCCTGGAGAAGTACTCATATTCTAGTTCAAACTGGATTCTCCAGGCACCACAGACAAAGAATGGCTTTTTGGTTAAATAGCCCGGTTTTAAACAGGCTCAGGGATTCTTTTCTGATCCAGCAAATGGACAGGACCTCCATTCCATGGAGGGCCCTAGTCCTGGGGGAAGGGATTGGAAAGACTGATGCTGATTAAAGCCCTTGTGGAGATGGGTTGGGGGGATCTCTGGTAAGCTTATTAGCATGCAAGTAGGTTCTTTTATTGTTTCAAATGTTTTCTCTTAAATGCTTTTACCTTAGGAATAAAATAAGCTTGCTTAGAAAGAAATGTGTGGGAACTTATAACTGTAGCAATTACACTGTGTCCTGTCTCTGAAGGGAGACGCAAGCAGGCCTGTTTAGGCAGACTCTTGCTGGGAATAACATAATGAACGCAGGGAACTGTTCAGCTTGGAAATATCCCGGACAGGGGGGCGAGAGAGAGACACGGAGGGTCTCCACCCAAGAAAAGCAATGGCTGGGGAAGCCTGAGAATGGGTGCCGTTGCTAACCCATTTGTGGAAAATTCAGGTGCAGTTGCCCTGAACTGTGACACGCTTGTTTTATTTTGTTTTTTTATGAACACTGATCAATCCCCAATAAAATCTGAAAACAAAGGGCTTTATCTATATCACATGCTCATCACTGTAATATCTGAGCAGCTAATGTACATTTTTTTCCACCAACACAAATTAAAGTTTTCTTTTGGTCAAATGTAAATGCCCTAACTTTAGGCATGCAAATTGGAAAATGGTGGTCTAAATCCCTTACTCAGTCTGCTGGCCAGTTTCCCCATACTACTACTTGCCTATCATACAGAAGTGTGTTGAGACTTAATTAAATACTGTTTGTAAAGGGCTTTGAGAGCCTTTCATGAAATATGCTGTAAAAGTAGGAAGAATAAAGTCACATGATAGGTAGGAGATCTGGATGCGTTTAAATAGTGATAAACCCACATCTTCAAAGACAATATTATACTGAGCTGAAAGGATCAAAACTCAGTTAAATATGTTTTTGGCTGAATGTACAGAAACCTTTCCCATCAGACATTATAAAGCTAACCCAATACTCTTTGGTTTGGCTTTCTGGAATATGGAGACTCTTTTTTATGCATCCATTTATTTTATTACTTTCATGAACTGCTGCTCCTCATTAGAGTATCTGTATATTTACTGGATTGTGCCTGCAGTTCCTCTAGACTTGAGAAAAAAGCAAAAAAGCATAGGTGGAAATCTGTTGTGGTTACATCAGGAACAGGAAAGGTTTTTATTTTATTTTTTTCCTTTGGTCATATACCACTCCAAAGAACTGAAAAAACAACTCTAGATTGATCTATGATGTAAGCCAAATCTCTACTGATTATGACCTCATGCTTCAGTGAATTCAGCTCTTTTGAATGACCATGGCAATTACTTGGCTAAAAATTATACAAGTCCCAGATGCAAAATAAATCTCAAATAATACATCTCAAATATGTTTCATTCTGACAAGAATGAAACTAAAATGTACATTAAATAATACCACAATAAAGGCACATCCAAAACTGCAGCAAGCTGGTCAAATGTGTTTAATGCTCGGATTTGAAGTAGACATGGCTATTGAGAAGGAAAGGAGCAAATGGAGAGACATCTGGGCTCCAAAGCATTTCTCTGCTAATAGCCTCTGATATAGAGAGTTCTTTGTGACTTGCACTGTGAACTTTCATGACCTTTTGAAATCAATCTAATATGTACAGTAGGTCCATAGATATTCTCAGGAACATACAAAACATTTTCATGATAAGTGGAGGAGACTGCTATATTTTTAGAGCATTTTTCTTTATTACTGTTGCTGTTTTAGCATGTGAAAGTTGACAATAGAGTTCTTCTGAGCCATTAATAATATTTAGCATTTGTATGTTTAAAGTATGTTCACTTTACAAAATTTTACTAATTAAACCCTCTCAACCCCCTGGTAAGCTACATAGGTGGGCAAGTATTGCCTCCGTTGTACAGATGGGAATTTGAGAGAGGTGCCATGACCTTCTCTAGGCCACATGTGAGTCAGTGAAAGAACCAGGATTAATATGCATTCCCATGTTCAAATCACTAGATCAGGGGTTCCCAAACTGACACTCTGACATCAATTCCGGGGAAGATAATGGAACAGCTGATGTGGAACTCAATTAGTAAAGAACTAGAGGAGGGTGACATAATTAATGCAAATCAGTATGGGTTTATAGAAAATAGATCCTGCCAAACTAACTTAATTTTTGATAATATTATAAGCTTCATAGATAAAGGCAATAGTGTTTATGTAGTATACTTAGAGACCCTGTAAGGTGTTTGACTTGATACCACACTTTTGATTAAAAAACTAGAACAATATAAAATTAGCATGACATACATTAAGTGGATTAAAAACTAGCTAACTGATAGGTCTCAAAATGTAATTGTAAATGGGGAATTGTCATCAAGCAGGTGTGTGTGACACACTTGTCTTTATTGAATTACATCTTGTTGAATTCAGACCAATTCTCCAATTTGTCAAGGTCATTTTGAATCCTAACCTATCTTCCAAAGTGCTGGAAACCCCTCCCAGCTTGGTGTCATCTGCAAATTTTATAAGTGTAACCCTTCTGACAGGCCAAGTTGATAGCAGCAAGGGCCGGGTTCAGTACATAGGGGTCCCTTCCCAACAGCGTGACACAGAACCAGCTCGAGCCCCCACCCAGTGACCTGGGAAAATCTTACACACACCCCTGGGCGCCTCGAAGAGGCAATACTTCCCCTCTCGCAAGCACAGAGCCTCGGTGTAGCAGAAAATGTTTAATAACATGAGGTAAACGATATAGCATTAAATTGGGAAAACACCACAACTAGAGTTCATAGACCAAACCATGAGCGAAGACCCACCCCAGCAAATTGGGCCGTGTCCTTTCCCGTTGGTTCTTGAAACCAGCAACCCAAGAATCACCAAAGTCCCAAAAGTCCAACAACCCCCCAAAGTCTCTGTCCCTGGTCAGTGCAGCCCCAGAGTTCAGGGGGGGGGTGCGCAGAGTGTTAAGGGGCACCTTACGTGATCCGAGACCAACCGGCCACCTCTCCGTGGGGTTCCGCCGCAGCCTTCACCACGAGCCGCTCCACTCCACCTGCTGTCCCGTGAGCCGCTTCTGCCGTCCCACGAACTGCTCTGCTCTGCCAGCTGCTCCGCTCTGCTCTGCCAGCTGCTCCGCTCTGCTCTGCTCTGCTCCGCTCACCGACCTGTGAGCCGCTCGGCTCCACTCCACTTCAACCGTCCCTTGGGCCGCTCCAACCGTCCCCGCAAGGCTCCGCTCTGCCAGCTGCTCCTCCAGCTGCTCTGCTCCGCTCACCGACCTGTGAGCCGCTCAGCTCCGCTCTGCTCTGCTCCAGCCGTCCCCGCGAGGCTCCACTCGGCTAGCTGCTCCTCCAGCCATCCCCGCAAACTGCTCCGCCAGCCGCTTAGCAATAGAGCTTCAGGCTCCCCCACTAGTTAACACAGCCTCAGTGATCTCAGCTCTTTTGTGATTTCAGCTCTTTGTGATTTCAGCTCTTAGTGATGTCAGCTCATAGTAGGGGAGCCCCAGTGCTGGTGCACTAGTGGCCCAAAGTGAACTCAGCTCAGCAGCCTGTAACTAGACTCCTAAGGGAATCAAAGTTAGCTCTGACATTCAACAGTGGAGAGAGGAGAAGGTGCAATTGGTGTTTCAGGCCCACAAAAGGTACCCATACCACCAGGTACCAATACCTGCCCCCAACCTCTCTCCATTCGCTGGGTTTTGTAACCCATGCCCCTTGACAAGCAAATGCTACTTAGATAATGGTGAAGGACTCACTCAGTCCTTCTGTCATACAACAGTTCCACTGGCCTTGATTCACAGAATCAGGGTAACAAAACTTTATTCTTCCTGCCCCAATAACAGAGAAACTGGGGATCCCATACCAGCCAAAGTAACCACTTTCAGTTGCTGTTGTTTCATGCCAGGCGAGTGGGTGTGCCTATGCAAACAAGATCAGCCCCTGGAGTTCTTTTCCACACTCGCCATAATTCACCACCAGATGTCAGGGTAGAGCTCATCCTGACTCTGCTTACATCCTCCCCCCAGCCAAGAATTTGTCGTCCCGACAAATCACACTCCCTATTATACCAACTCACTGGTTCCCTCCAAAGGGCCTCAGATAGCCCACTTTAGCTTCCACAAGCCTGTGTGCTAAACATATTGGTTCCTCACTAGTCACCCCAGGTGCATCATAAGTCAACCGTTTTACTGGTCTTATTACCCTGTCTCGTCTATTGAGAATCTCTGTTGCCGTGGTAGGGGGGACAACCTCTTGAACGATGGATGGAGAGGTTTCCTTTGAGGGCCCCTCAGCTATTGGCATAGGCCCCTGCATTTCCACTTCTAACAGTGGAGGGTCCAAGGTGCCCAGGACATCCTCCACCTGTATGTCTCCACTGTCCAATAACCTGGGTGTGTCATCACATGGGGGTCCCACCAGTGGCTCAGGGGTGTCAGGAATGGGCCTAAATACTTCTGCCATGGGGTTTAGGGCGGAAGAGGAGGAGCTCTCTTTTGATTCAGCTGATCGAGACTGAAATCTTGTCTCCATCCCAGGATACACCATGGTTGTGTCTTCCTCCTCAGACTCACTCTCGGATGTGCTGCATGGGGGTAGGTTAGCTGCAGGGGGGTGGCTGTCCACGTTGGAGGGCGGCTTTGGTCCAGCACCTTCGTTCTGCCCAGTTGCCCTGTTGTGGCCCATCTCATACGGGGTGCCTACCAATTCCCCCACAGGGAGCAAAAGGTTTCTATGCACTGTCTTTGTCTGCCCTGGACCCTCTTCAGGTTTGATCTTGTAGACCGGCAGGTCTCCTAGCTTTTCCATCACCAAGTAAGGTATTGCCTTCCATCTGTCAGCTATCTTGTGTTTGCCAGCAATACCCAAATTTTGCAGCAGGACTCTGTCCCCCGGCTGGAGTTCTTGCAGACGTACCCTAGCATCATATCGATGTTTGTTGCGGTCTGCGTTCTTCCGAGCCGCAGATGTAGCTAAGTGATAAGCATCCCGCAGCTTTTCTCTTAGTCAGGATACATATTGCTGATGAGTTTCATAGCTATCTCCATCCTCTGATACACCAAAGCACAGGTCTATGGGTAATCTTGGTTCTCGCCCAAACATTAAGAGATATGGGGTGACCCCCGTAGCATCGTTCTTTGTGGCGTTGTAGGCGTGCACCAGATATGCAACATGTTGGCTCCAGGTTGCTTTCTGCTCTGGTCGCAAAGTTCCCAACATATCTAATAGGGTTCGGTTGAACCTCTCTGGCTGAGGATCACCTTGCGGGTGATAAGGCGTTGTTCTAGACTTCTTAATTCCCGCTATCCTCAGCACCTCCTTCAGAAGGTGACTCTCAAAGTCCCGCCCCTGATCCGAGTGTATCCGGGCTGGGAATCCATAAACTGAAAAATATTTTTCCCACAGTACTCGAGCGACAGTGGTGGCCCTCTGATCATGCGTGGGATATGCCTGCGCATATCCCGTATAATGGTCAGTCACTACTAGAATGTTCCCAATATTCCTCTTGTCTACTTCTAAAGACAAGAAATCGATGCATACCAGTTCCAAAGGTTTGGTGCTGGTGATGTTCTTGAGATATGCAGCCCTCGTGGGCAGAGTTTTCCTTTGAACACATCGAGCGCAAGTCTCACATTTCCTACAAACATCTTCAGCCATCCGGGGCCAATAGAATCTACTACGAAGAAGTTCCAGGGTCCTCTCCATCCCTAAATGTCCAAAGTCATCATGCAGGGCCCTCATGGCCAGGGCTCTGTACTCTTTTGGCAGCACTAGTTGTGCTCGTTGCTTTTGTAAAGGGTCGGTGGTCATTCGATGTAACAATCCCTGGATCAGTTTTAGTTTGGTCCATTCTCTCAATAGTAGTTTACCCTCCGGGTTATGTGGGACAACCGCAGCTGGGCTTCGCCCCTCCCTTTTGGCAAATAGTGTATCACAAATGTCAATATCTTGCAGCTGGGCTTCTTGCCAGTCAGCCGCATTGAGCACGAGCAAGGGAGATTGGTCCAATGCAATATAGTTGACAGAAGCAGAAGGCACGCAGTCAGGGGGCAGGCCCAAAGCTTCAGCAACACATCCATGAAGACTCTCATGGGCCTCTGGCTCTCGGCGACTCACACTGCAAATAGCCCTCACTCCATCCATGGGTATCATAGCCACTTCAGGTGCCTGCGGACGCCTGGACAATGCATCTGCATCTACATTGCTTCTCCCTGATCGGTATTGAATGCTGAACTCATAGCTAGCCAAGGCGGCCACCCATCTCTGCCCTGTAGCATCCAACTTAGCACTTGTTAACACGTAAGTCAATGGGTTGTTGTCTGTCCACACCTGGAACTGAGCACCATACAAGTAGTCTCGAAATTTCTCAGTGATGGCCCATTTCAAGGCCAAGAACTCCAGCTTGTGGATGGGATAGCGAGTTTCACTGTCAGACAGTCCTCAGCTGGCAAAGGCTACGGGTTTATGTTTGCCTTCCACTTCCTGGTACAGTACTGCTTCCAGACCCTCCAAACTGGCATCAGTATGTAGGATAAACGGTTTGCTCGGATCAGCAAAGACTAGGACGGGGGCATGAGTTAGGCGAGTAATGATTTCCTGAAAAGCCCTCTCACATCTCTCGTCCCACCTTGGCCCAAACGGTTCGAAGGGGCCATAGTGTCTCTGCACAGGAGGCTTTGGAGGCCTCCTCTTATTCTTGGTCTTAGATTTGTTCTTGTTGGACTGGTATCCCCTGGTAAGATCATTCAGGGGTTTTACAATCGTAGCGTAGTTCTTCACAAATCTACGGTAGTAGCCACTAAATCCAAGAAAGGTCTTGAGTTCTCTGTAGTTACTTGGATGTGGCCAGGTAGTGAGTGCTTCTATTTTGTCAGGATCAGTACTCACACCCTCCTGGGACACGATGTGACCCACATACTTCACTGAGGTTCGGCAGAACTGGCATTTGTCAATTGAAAGCTTCAAACCATACGCCTCCAACCTATCAAGCACTTTAAGAAGTCTTTCTTCATGCTCCTCCAAGGTTCTTCCAAACACAATCAGGTCATCCAAGTAAACTAACACTTGCAGTAAGTTCATGTCTCCCACGACTTTCTCCATAAGACGTTGAAATGTGGCAGGTGCCCCAGAAATCCCTTGGGGCATGCGTTCGAACTGGTAGAACCCTAACGGGCAGATGAAGGCTGTCTTCTCCTTATCTTCTTCTCCCAGAGGGATCTGGTAGTATCCACTCCGAAGATCCAACACAGAGAACCACTGGCTACCCAGCAAACAGTCCAAGGCATCTTGTACTCGAGGCATGGTGTATTGGTCAACTGTAGTGCGCCTGTTTAGGGTGAGGTAGTCAATACACATCCGGATTTTCCCACTCTTCTTACGAACCACCACAATGGGAGAGGCGTAGGGGCTTCGGGACTCTGTAATGATACCATTCGCGATCAGCTCTTGAAGATGATGGCGTACGTCTTCCATCTCAGAGAGAGCAATCCTCCTAGATTCATAGATTCATAGATTCTAGGACTGGAAGGGACCTCGAGAGGTCATCGAGTCCAGTCCCCTGCCCGCATGGCAGGACCAAATATTGTCTAGACCATCCCTGATAGACATTTATCTAACCTACTCTTAAATATCTCCAGAGATGGAGATTCCACAACCTCCCTAGGCAATTTATTCCAGTATTTAACCACCCTGACAGTTAGGAACTTTTTCCTAATGTCCAACCTAGACCTCCCTTGCTGCAGTTTAAGCCCATTGCTTCTTGTTCTATCCTTAGAGGCTAAGGTGAACAAGTTTTCTCCCTCCTCCTTATGACACCCTTTTAGATACCTGAAAACTGCTATCATGTCCCCTCTCAGTCTTCTCTTATCCAAACTAAACAAACCCAGTTCTTTCAGCCTTCCTTCATAGGTCATGTTCTCAAGACCTTTAATCATTCTTGTTGCTCTTCTCTGGACCCTTTCCAATTTCTCCACATCTTTCTTGAAATGTGGTGCCCAGAACTGGACACAATACTCCAGCTGAGGCCTAACCAGAGCAGAGTAGAGCGGAAGAATGACTTCTCATGTCTTGCTCACAACACACCTGTTAATACATCCCAGAATCATGTTTGCTTTTTTTGCAACAGCATCACACCGTTGACTCATATTTAGCTTGTGGTCCACTATAACCCCTAGATCCCTTTCTGCCGTACTCCTTCCTAGACAGTCTCTTCCCATTCTGTATGTGTGAAACTGATTTTTTCTTCCTAAGTGGAGCACTTTGCATTTGTCTTTGTTAAACTTCATCCTGTTTAACTCAGACCATTTCTCCAATTTGTCCAGTTCATTTTGAATTATGACCCTGTCCTCCAAAGCAGTTGCAATCCCTCCCAGTTTGGTATCATCCGCAAACTTAATAAGCGTACTTTCTATGCCAATATCTAAGTCGTTGATGAAGATATTGAACAGAGCCGGTCCCAAAACAGACCCTGCGGAACCCCACTCGTTATGCCTTTCCAGCAGGATTGGGAACCATTAATAACAACTCTCTGAGTACGGTTATCCAGCCAGTTATGCACCCACCTTATAGTAGCCCTATCTAAATTGTATTTGCCTAGTTTATCAATAAGAATATCATGCGAGACCGTATCAAATGCCTTACTAAAGTCTAGGTATACCACATCCACAGCTTCTCCCTTATCCACAAGACTCGTTATCCGATCGAAGAAAGCTATCAGATTGGTTTGACATGATTTGTTCTTTACAAATCCATGCTGGCTGTTCCCTATCACCTTACCACCTTCCAAGTGTTTGCAGATGATTTCCTTAATTACTTGCTCCATTATCTTCCCTGGCACAGAAGTTAAACTAACTGGTCTGTAGTTTCCTGGGTTGTTTTTATTTCCCTTTTTATAGATGGGCACTATATTTGCCCTTTTCCAGTCTTCTGGAATCTCTCCCGTCTCCCATGATTTTCCAAAGATAATAGCTTGAGGCTCAGATACCTCCTCTATTAGCTCCTTGAGTATTCTAGGATGCATTTCATCAGGCCCTGGTGACTTGCAGGCATCTAACTTTTCTAAGTGATTTTTAACTTGTTCTTTTTTTATTTTATCTGCTAAACCTACCCCCTTCCCATTAGCATTCACTATGTTAGGCATTCCTTCAGACTTCTCGGTGAAGACCGAAACAAAGAAGTCATTAAGCATCTCTGCCATTTCCAAGTTTCCTGTTACTGTTTCTCCCTCTTCACTAAGCAGTGGGCCTACCCTGTCTTTGGTCTTCCTCTTGCTTCTAATGTATTGATAAAAAGTCTTCTTGTTTCCCTTTATTCCCGTAGCTAGTTTGAGCTCATTTTGTTCCTTTGCCTTTCTAATCTTGCCCCTGCATTCCTGTGTTGTTTGCCTATATTCATCCTTTGTAATCTGTCCTAGTTTCCATTTTTTATATGACTCCTTTTTATTTTTTAGATCATGCAAGATCTCGTGGTTAAGCCAAGGTGGTCTTTTGCCACATTTTCTATCTTTCCTAACCAGCGGAATAGCTTGCTTTTGGGCCCTTAATAGTGTCCCTTTGAAAAACTGCCAACTCTCCTCAGTTGTTTTTCCCCTCAGTCTTAATTCCCATGGGACCTTACCTATCAGCTCTCTGAGCTTACCAAAATCTGCCTTCCTGAAATCCATTGTCTCTATTTTGCTGTTCTCCCTTCTACCCTTCCTTAGAATTGCAAACTCTATGATTTCATGATCACTTTCTCCCAAGCTGCCTTCTACTTTCAAATTCTCAACGAGTTCCTCCCTATTTGTTAAAATCAAGTCTAGAACAGCTTCCCCCCTAGTAGCTTTTTCAACCTTCTGAAATAAAAAGTTGTCTGCAATGCAGTCCAAGAATTTGTTGGATAGTCTGTGCCCCGCTGTGTTATTTTCCCAACATATATCCGGATAGTTGAAGTCCCCCATCACCACCAAATCTTGGGCTTTGGATGATTTTGTTAGTTGTTTAAAAAAAGCCTCATCCACCTCTTCCACCTGGTTAGGTGGCCTGTAGTAGACTCCTAGCATGACATCACCCTTGTTTTTTACCCCTTTTAGCCTAACCCAGAGACTCTCAACACTTCCATCTCCTATGTCCATCTCTACCTCAGTCCAAGTGTGTACATTTTTAATATATAAGGCAACACCTCCTCCCTTTTCCCCCTGTCTATCCTTCCTGAGCAAGCTGTAGCCATCCACACCAACATTCCAATCATGTGTATTATCCCACCAAGTTTCAGTGATGCCAACAATGTCATAGTTGTATTTATTTATTAGCACTTCCAGTTCTTCCTGCTTATTACCCATACTTCTCGCATTTGTATATAGGCATCTAAGATACTGGTTTGATCTTTCCTCCGAGTTTTGTCCTGACCCTCCTTTCTCTCTGCCAATATAGCCCACACTCCCTCTCGTTTCCGACCCATCTCCCAGGTCTCCATGTTCCCCACTTACCTGTGGGCTTTGCTCACCTGTCCCCGTCGAACCTAGTTTAAAGCCCTCCTCACTAGGTTAGCCAGTCTGTGTCCAAATAGGGTCTTTCCTCTCCTCGAAAGGTGAACGCCATCTCTGCCTAGCAGTCCTTCCTCAAATAGCATCCCGTGGTCTAGGAAGCCAAAGCCCTCCTGGCGACACCATCTTCGCAGCCAGGCATTCACCTCCATGATGCATCTGTCTCTGCCCGGGCCCCTACCTTTGACAGGAAGAATCGAAGAGAATACCACCTGCGCTCCAAACTCCTTCACCCGTACTCCCAGAGCCCTGTAGTCACTCTTGATCCGCTCAGTGTCACACCGCGCAGTATCATTTGTGCCCACATGGATGAGTAGCATGGGGTAGTAGTCAGAGGTCTGGATAATCCTCGACAATGCCTCCGTAACGTCTCGGATACGGGCTCCCGGCAGGCAGCATACCTCCCGAGATGAAATGTCAGGGCGACAGATGGGCGCCTCCGTCCCCCTCAGCAGAGAGTCTCCGACCACCACTACCCTACGTTTCCTATTCGCAGTGGTGGCAGCAGACCTCCCAGCCTTAGGGGTATGAGGCTTCTCCTCCTTTACTGTAGGGGGTGATTCCTTTTCTCCTGTATCAAGAAGAGCATAATGGTTACCTATTACCACAGCGGGAGGGTTCAGAGCAGGGGTGGAGCATTGCCTGCTGCCAGAAGTAACCAGCTGCCAGTGTCCACCCTGAGCCATCTCCTCCTCCACCAGTGGTGTATCAGCAGTCCTGTGTACTGGGACAGCTACCTCAGCTGTCTCCACATGGACACTGTCCAGGAATTGCTCGTGGATTCGGATGCTTCTCAACCTAGCCACCTCCTCCTGCAGCTCTCCCACCTGCTGCCTGAGAGATTCCACCAGCAGGCACCTTTCACATTGGATGGTCCCCCCCAGCCTGGATATCAGTAAGTGGAAATTGCAAGTTACAGTCTCTGCAAAACCACACCAGGATCTGGGTAGACGCATCCATGCTCTGGTGCTCTGTCTGGCTACAGGCGCAGGTGGAGGAGACAGAAGCAGTGCTGGCACAGGTGTTGCGGGTCTTCCTAACCATCGTAAGCCTCCCTCTGTCGAACTCCCGTCTGCAGCCCCCTGTCGGCTGAAAGGGTTGTTTAAGCAAGAAGTTTTAGGTTTTAAGGGGAATAAAGGGAAAACAGATAGAACCGGCAAGGGGCCCTCACCCCTTCCCACTCCCCTTCCCAACTCCCTTGCGAAACTCCCTGTTAGCAGCCCCTGTTCGCAGAAGCTCCCTGGTCGCTTGTGCGCTGCTTTATAAAGCCCTGGCCTGTATGAATGCCCCGCCCACTGATTAAGGCTCAGCCAATTATCAGAGGCTTCTAGCTTTCAAACCTTCCTTTGAAGCTCACAGCTTCCAACTGCCAACCACAGCACACGGTCCTTCAAACAACCAACCAACCAAACAGACTGACAAACACAAGCTCAGCACACAGCAAGTAACCCCCAAACACAAATAAACACACACTACAGACAATCACTTACCCCAAAAGGGTGCTGTATTGCTCCTCCTTCACCTGGAGAACTCCCTTGCGAAACTCCCTGTTAGCAGCCCCTGTTCGCAAAAGCGATCTTTCCCTGAAGGGTCGGGGATCTTGTAGCCTGATGTGGTGTTCCACTCCTTTGGCACATCCCACGTCCCACTCATGCAGTGAGAATACCTTGGATCTCTCGCAAAGCTTCTTCCGCAGGCGATCCTTCCACTCCTCAGACAATGGTGAGTCCCCAAAGTCAAACTTTGCGGGATCCATCACTGGAACTTCAGCTTCACACTGGGGTCTCACAATGGTTTCAGGCTCAAAGATGTCTGCAATCTTCTGCCCTGGTTTTACAAACACGTCACGGCGTGTTTCATTAGCAATCAGTATAGTCACCTCTTCCTGGGCTTCAGCAGGTAGGGTTATGACTCCACTGAGAACCAGCACTTCTTCTGGGAGCTCTCCCTCGGTCGGCTGCTCTACCATTGCTAATGTTCCCTTACTGTCTTTTAGGCAGGTACTCATGACAATCACTTCCTTTTCTGTCATTGCAGGAACCACTAAGGGGACCGGGCCCGCATACCTCAATGCTCCCACTGGCAAATCAGGCATCACTTTTCTTGTGTCCTCAATTTTTCTGTAGGCTGCGGCACAGTGTGTGTGTATCACCAAGGTGTTCAGATATTGGTCCCCTGCTCGCTGTCTGCAGTAATCTGCAAGTACCTTAAAGAGGCTGGAGTTGGTCCCTATTAGCACGGACACATCAGAGGCTCCTTTAGGGTCAGGGCATATTAAAGCAGTAGTGTCCACCTCCTGTCTTATCCCAGCAATCTCTTCTGGGAATTCCAGGTGTACTATGACATACCCCTGATAGGGGTATTCATCCATGCTGAGGCCACACAGGCCAAGCCCTGTCAGGGGCCGTATAGGCAGATGCCTAAGCATCTGCTGGTAGAAAGACTGGAATATGATAGTCACTTGGGATCCTGTGTCAAGCACTGCTCTACATTCTGTCCCTTCAACCTTTATAGTTACCTCCGCTCGGGGTCCTATCAATCCTGGTGGGATTCGGGCTGCATGGTTCTTTCCAGGGGAGCCTCCACACCCTGTAGGCCTAGGCGGCTCCCTTCCCAGGCCCTGGGGCCGTTTCCCGACTTTCCCCAGGTGGTCCTCAGCTTTTGATATACTACCATGGGATTCTCTGCATTCTGACACCTTGCAGCAATGTGCCCACCCTGGCCACACCGGTAGCAGAAGAAGGATTGTCCTTTCCCTTGTTGCCTCGGTGGGGCAGAGGTTCTAAATGTAGTCTTCTGGACCGTGGTAGCGGAGGGTTCCTTGTACCTTGAAGTATTTGCTGAATCGATGGTATTCTCTAATTCAGCCACTTTCTGTGTCAGGACCTGCACTCGTTGGGTAAGTTCCTCTTGAGGATTCACCATCAGTGCCTTTGGCGTTCGGATGGACGTTGTGCCAGTCGCCTGGTGTGGCTGCACCTCCCAAACCTCGCCAGCTGCCTGCCTCTCTTCTTCCTCTCGGACCTCTTTTATCAGCTGAGAGTAACTCGGTGGATTGTCTTGCCGTTCTCTTAATCGGAGGTGGAGAAGGATTGGGTTCTGATATTGAATTCCTCTCACAATCTGAGCCAATCTAGTCCGGTCCATTTGCCCAACTGCCACTGCTCCCCTCATGATGGCTCTCTGCAATGGTTTCTCCAACCTCTGGATATAGGCAGAAACCTTCTCTCCCTTTTGTTGCCTGGCATTGAGGAACTTGCAATAGACATCATCTGAGCCCTCGGTTCTCCCGAAGGCATGATCAAGGGCCTCTAGGCAGTCCTTCACCTTGACCCCAGGGTTACTGAGCTTCAGGGTGCGAATCACATCTAGGGCTGGCCCCCTGAGGCACTCTACTAGTCGCCTTCTCTTTTCAGCATCAGGCACCGCCCACTCCTGCAGCATTTCAGTGGTGTGTTCCAGCCAGGGTTCAAATGCTTCCTCCCCAGGTATTGGGGTGGGACCCCCAGAAAACAACCTCAGTTTACGATAGGGGCTTGACTCAGGGTGGGGTGGCATAACCTTCTCTAATGCTTGCCCCAAAGCCTTCACCCACTCATCAAGTGAAGGAGCACTCTCCCGGTGTGGGACTCCTGGGTCAAGGCCCAACAGACCTGGCATATCAGCCAAAGTCTTTCCCTCTTTCCCCAAAAAGGCCGACATTTTCTTTAAAAACTCTACATCAGAGGCAGGGACTGGTGAGGGCTGGCTCCCAGTGGTTATTACCGTCCACTCACCATCTTCCACTGCTATTGTGCCTGGAACCTGTAGGGGTTCCACAGCCGATGGCAGCTCGCACAGTACAGCAAAAGCCCCCTCCTCCCTCACAAACATGCGCCCACGCATTTTGCACTTACTCAGGTACTCAGTGGATACCCTTAAGATAGGTTCTATTGCACCCACATCAAACGCCTCCGGCACCACCATTACCAAAAGACAGTTCCTAGGGTTAATATTCATCCCCTTGCACCAGTCCTCTAGCAAGTGTAGGGCCATTATACAAACTGTAATTTTTTACAAATATATCAGATCAAAACAACAACAAGAAGATTTTTAGGTTTTCCCAAGTTAATGAATCACCCAAGATGTGCTTGTGAGGGGTACTGACCCAGATATCCCGGACGAGCCCCCCAAAATGTAACCCTTCTGCCAGGCCAAGTTGATAGCAGCAAGGGCCGGGTTCCGTACATAGGGGTCCCTTCCCAACAGCGTGACACAGAACCAGCTCGAGCCCCCACCCAGTGACCTGGGAAAATCTTACACACACCCCTGGGCGCCTCGAAGAGGCAATACTTCCCCTCTCGCAAGCACAGAGCCTCGGTGTAGCAGAAAATGTTTAATAACATGAGGTAAACGACATAGCATTAAATTGGGAAAACACCACAACTAGAGTTCATAGACCAAACCATGAGCGAAGACCCACCCCAGCAAATTGGGCCGTGTCCTTTCCCATTGGTTCTTGAAACCAGCAACCCAAGAATCACCAAAGTCCCAAAAGTCCAACAACCCCCCAAAGTCTCTGTCCCTGGTCAGTGCAGTCCCAGAGTTCAGGGGGGGGGGTGCGCAGGGTGTTAAGGGGCACCTTACGTGATCCGAGACCAACCGGCCACCTCTCCGTGGGGTTCCACCGCGGCCTTCACCACGAGCCGCTCCACTCCACCTGCTGTCCCGTGAGCCGCTCCTGCCGTCCCACGAACTGCTCTGCTCTGCCAGCTGCTCCGCTCTGCTCTGCTCTGCTCCGCTCACCGACCTGTGAGCCGCTCGGCTCCGCTCCACTTCAACCGTCCCTTGGGCCGCTCCAACCGTCCCCGCAAGGCTCCGCTCTGCCAGCTGCTCCTCCAGCTGCTCTGCTCCGCTCACCGACCTGTGAGCCGCTCAGCTCTGCTCCAACCGTCCCCGCGAGGCTCCACTCGGCTAGCTGCTCCTCCAGCCGTCCCCGCAAACTGCTCCGCCAGCCGCTTAGCAATAGAGCTTCAGGCTCCCCCACTAGTTAACACAGCCTCAGTGATCTCAGCTCTTAGTAACTTTAGCTCTTTTGTGATTTCAGCTCTTAGTGATGTCAGCTCATAGTAGGGGAGCCCCAGTGCTGGTGCACTAGTGGCCCAAAGTGAACTCAGCTCAGCAGCCTGTAACTAGACTCCTAAGGGAATCAAAGTTAGCTCTGACATTCAACAGTGGAGAGAGGAGAAGGTGCAATTGGTGTTTCAGGCCCACAAAAGGTACCCACACCACCAGGTACCAATACCTGCCCCCAACCTCTCTCCATTCGCTGGGTTTTGTAACCCATGACAAGCAAATGCTACTTAGGTAATGGTGAAGGACTCACTCAGTCCTTCTGTCATACAACAGTTCCACTGGCCTTGATTCACAGAATCAGGGTAACAAAACTTTATTCTTCCTGCCCCAATAACAGAGAAACTGGGGATCCCACACCAGCCAAAGTAACCACTTTCAGTTGCTGTTGTTTCATGCCACGCGAGTGGGTGTGCCTATGCAAACAAGATCAGCCCCTGGAGTTCTTTTCCACACTCGCCATAATTCACCACCAGATGTCAGGGTAGAGCTCATCCTGACTCTGCTTACATAAGCATCCTCTCCCCTCCATTATCCAAGTCATTAATGAAAATATTGAATAGTTCAGGACCCCACTAGATATACCCTCCCAGTTTGACAGCAAACCATTGATAACTACTTTTTGAGTACAGTCTTACAACCAGTTGTGCACCCACCTTGTAGTAATTTCATCTAGACCACATTTCCCTAGTGTGCTTATGCGAATGTCATATGGGACTGTGTCAAAAGTTTTACTAAAATCAAGATATATCACATCTGTTGCTTCCCCCCATCTACTAGACCAGTAATCCTGTTAAAGAAGGAAATTAGGTTGTTTTGTCATGCTGGCCATTCCTTACAACCCTGTTATCCTTTAGGTGCTTATAAATGGATTGTTTAATAATTAGTTCCAGTATCGTTCCAAGTATTGAATTTAAGCTGACTGGTCTATAATTACATGGATCCTCTTTGTTCCCCCTTTTAAAGAGATTTAAAAGGGGGAGATTTCCATTACTTGCATCTGAAGAAGTGAGGTTCTTACCCACGAAAGCTTATGCTCCCAATACTTCTGTTAGTCTTAAAGCTGCCACAGGACCCTCTGTTACTTTTTACAGATTCAGACTAACACGGCTACCCCTCTGATACTTGACACCATGCAAGGCACTGCATTTAGCCGTATGGAATGGAAATCTCTCAACCTCATGAAGAAACTTGCACAAATACAGACAGATATCATCTTCCTTTCCAAATGCAAACGGATGGACATCATACCAAATGGACTGAAGGTGAAAAATCCATTGCTATCTACATACTGCACAGACCACAGTGAGAGATTATGCCATACACTATCAAAGAAACTGAGGAACCACCTGATCAGCATCCTATACAGCAAACAGAAAAACATCAAGAAAGAGCTCTCCAACCTGGAGACTTTCATAAATAACCAACCCTCCACACAAATGGACTTTACTAAAATAAGACAGGAGATCTACATTACACACTTCACCTCTCTACAAAGGAAAAAGGACCGTAAGCTGTCTAAAATCCTACCTGCCACTTGGGGCCACAACAGGGGTACCCCTAACTCACCCAGCAATATCGTCAATTTATCCAGCTACACACTCAACCCAGCAGAAGAGTCTGTCCTATCTCGGGGACTCTCTTTTTGCCCCAGCACCCCCACGAACATGATACAGTTCTGCGGTGATCTGGAAGCCTACTTTCGCCACCTCCGACTCAAAGAATACTTTCAAGATAACACTGAACAGCGCACTGATACACAGATACCCTCCCACCAACAACACAGGAAGAAGAACTCCACATGGACTCCTCCTGAGGTTCGAAATGACAGTCTGGACCTATACATAGAATGCTTCCGCCGACGTACACAGGCAGAAATTGTGGAAAAACAACATCGCTTGCCTCATAACCTAAGTCGTGCAGAACACAATGCCATTCACAGCCTCAGAAACCACCGTGACATTATCATCAAAGAGGCTGATAAAGGAGGTGCTGTTGTCATCATGAACAGGTCTGACTACCAGAAGGAGGCTGCCAGACAACTCTCCAATACCAAATTCTACAGGCCACTTTCCTCAGATCCCACTGAGGAATACACTAAGAAACTGCACCATCTACTCAGGACACTCCCTACACTAACACAGGAACAAATCAACTTACCCTTAGAGCCCCGACCGGGGTTATTCTATCTACTACCTAAGATCCACAAACCTGGAAATCCTGGACGCCCCATTATCTCGGGCATTGGCACTCTCACTGAAGGACTGTCTGGATATGTGGACTCCCTACTCAGACCCTACGCCACCAGCACTCCCAGCTATCTCCGTGACACCACAGATTTCCTGAGAAAACTACAATGCATTGGTGACCTCCCAGAAAACACCATCCTAGCCACCATGGATGTAGAGGCTCTCTACACAAACATCCCACACACAGATGGAATACAAGCTGTCAGGAACAGTATCCCTGATGATGACACAGCACAACTTATTGCTGAGCTCTGTGACTTTATCCTCACGCACAATTATTTCAAATTTGGTGACAACATATATCTCCAGACCAGTGGCACCGCTATGGACACCCGCATGGCCCCACAATATGCCAACATTTTTATGGCTGACCTGGAACAACGCTTCCTCAGCTCTCGTCCACTCATGCCCCTTCTCTACCTACGCTATATTGATGACATCTTCATCATCTGGACCCATGGGAAGGAGATCCTGGAAGAATTCCACCATGATTTCAACAGCTTCCACCCCACCATCAACCTTAGCCTGGACCAATCTACACGGGAGGTCCACTTCCTAGACACCACCGTACAAATAAGCGATGGCCACATTAACACCACCCTATACCGAAAACCCACCGACCGCTACGCCTACCTTCATGCCTCCAGCTTCCACCCCGGTCACACCACACGATCCATCGTCTACAGCCAAGCACTGAGGTACAATCGCATCTGCTCCAACCCCTCAGACAGAGACCAACACCTACAAGATCTTCACCAAGCATTCTCAAAACTACGATACCCACACAAGGAAATAAAGAAACAAATCAACAGAGCCAGACGTGTACCCAGAAGCCTCCTGCTACAAGACAGGCCCAAAAAAGAAACCAACAGAACTCCACTGGCCATCACCTACAGTCCTCAGCTTAAACCTCTCCAACGCATCATCAGTGATCTACAACCCATCCTGGACAATGATCCCTCACTTTCACAGACCTTGGGAGGCAGGCCAGTCCTCGCCCACAGACAACCTGCCAACCTTAAGCATATTCTCACCAGCAACCACGCACCGCACCATAACAACTCTAACTCAGGAACCAACCCATGCAACAAACCTCGATGCCAACTCTGCCCACATATCTACACCAGCAACACCATCACAGGACCTAACCAGATCAGCTACAACATCACCGGCTCATTCACCTGCATGTCCACCAATGTTATATATGCCATCACATGCCAGCAATGCCCCTCTGCTATGTACATTGGCCAAACTGGACAGTCACTACGCAAGAGGATAAATGGACACAAGTCAGATATCAGGAATGGCAATATACAAAAACCTGTAGGAGAACACTTCAACCTCCCTGGCCACACAATAGCAGATGTAAAGGTAGCCATCTTACAGCAAAAAAACTTCAGGACCAGACTCCAAAGAGAAACTGCTGAGCTCCAGTTCATTTGCAAATTTGACACCATCAGATCAGGATTAAACAAAGACTGTGAATGGCTATCCAATTACAGAAGCAGTTTCTCCTCCCTTGGTGTTCACACATCAACTGCTAGCAGAGCACCTCACCCTCCCTGATTGAACTAACCTCATTATCTCCATACTGATTTATACCTGCCTCTGGAGATTTCCATTACTTGCATCTGAAGAAGTGAGGTTCTTACCCACGAAAGCTTATGCTCCCAATACTTCTGTTAGTCTTAAAGCTGCCACAGGACCCTCTGTTACTTTTTACAGATTCAGACTAACACGGCTACCCCTCTGATACTTGCAGTCTTCCAGGATCTCACCTATTCGTCTGGACTTTTCAAAGATAATTGCTAATAGTTCTGAGATAGCTTCAACTAGTTCCTTAAGTACCCTAGGGTGAATTACATGAGGTTCTGCCAACTTGAATACCTCTAACTTATCTAAATACTCTTTAACATATTCTTTCCTGATTTTGGCTTTCTTTCTTTCCCCTTGTTAATATTAATTATGTTGAGTATCTGGTCACCATTAACCTTTTCAGTAAAGACTGAAGCAAAATAGACATTAAACTCCTCAGCTTTCTTGATGTCATCCTTTTTAGCTCTCCTTCCCCATTGAGTAGAGGGCCTACACTTTACTTTGTCTTTCTCTTGCTCCTAATATATTTAAAGAATCTCTTATGTATTGCCTTTTATGTCCCTTGCTAGGTATAACTTATTTTGTGCCTTAGCCTTTCTGATTTTGTCCCTACATACTTGTGCTATTCTTTTGTACTCTTCCTTAGCAATTTGCCCATGTTTCTACTTTTTGTAGGATTCCTTTTTGATTTTCAGGTGATTAAAGAGCTCCTGATATAGCCATATTGGCCTTTTACTAGTTTTACTATCTTTCTTTGGCATCAAGATAGTTTTCAGTTGTGCCTTCAATACTATCTCCTTGAGAAAATGCCATCTCTTCTGAAATTTTTTCCCTTAGATTTTCTTCCCATGGACCTTACCTACCAGTTATCTGAGTTTATTGGAATCTGCATTTTTAAAGTCCATTGTCCTTATGCTGCTCCTTTCACTCCTCCTTTCCTTAGAATCGTGAAATCTGTCATTTCACAATTCAGATTACTTACCAATTCCTTCCTATTGGTAAAGAATCAAGTCTAAAATGGCTTTCTCACTGGTTACTTCCTCCACTTTCTGAAACAAAAATTTTACTCCAATGCATTTCAAGAACTCATTGGAAGTTTTGTGCTTTGCCACATTAGTTCTCCAACAGATTTCTGGATTGTTAAAGGCCCCCATTTCTACCAGGTTTTGTCTTTTGGATATTTCTGTTATTTATTCTAGAAATGCCTCATCTACTTCCCCTTCCTGCTTTGGTGGTTTATAGTAGACCCCTATGATGACAACCTGCCTATTTTTTAACCCCTTTTGTTTTTACCCAGAGACTTTCAGCTGGTCTGCCTCCCATTTCCTTCTGGACCTCAGAACAAATTCTATATTCTTGATGTAGAACGCAGCACCTCCTCCTTTTTTATCCTTGTCTGTCCTTCCTGAACAAGCTATACCTCTCTCTACTAATATTCAGTCATGAAATTTATCCCACCCTGTGATGCCAATTGAGTCATAATTTAGCTTATATTCTAATACTTCCAGTTCTTCCTATTTATTCCACAGATTCCTTGCATTTCTGTATAGATATCTTAAGATGTTGATCAGATTCCCCCACCGATTTCCCCTCTTGTTACTCCTATGATCCTAGTATAATTTTCCATATCCCACCCTCAAATATCTAAGCCCTCTGTTAAGGTTGCTTTTTTTATGCTTACCTGTGGATTTTTGTCACCAGCCACCTTCGAACTTACTTTATAGCCCTCTTCACTATGTTGGCAAGTTGGTGCGTGAAGATGCTCTTCCTCTTCTTCGTCAAGTGGACCCCATCTCTTTCCAGCAGACTTTCTTCCCTGAAGAGTATCCCATGGTCAAGATAGCTGAAGCTATCCCATCAACACCATCTGTGTAGCCATGGTTAAGGGGCGATTTATTACAGTCTACAAGTATTTACATGGGGAACAAATATTTAATAGTAGGCTCTTCAGTCTCTCAGGGAAAGGAATAACATGATCCAATGACTGGAAATAAGACATACATTTTTGACAGTGTGCGTAATTAACCCTTGAAATTAACCATTGCCAAGGGTTGTAGTGGATTCCCCATCACTGACAATTTTTAAATCAGGATTGGATGTTTTTCTAAAGGGTATGCTCTAGTCCCTTCTGGCCTTGGAATCTATGAGATTGATGGAAGGATTCCATTAGGGCTTTGGATTGGTCTGAAAATGACAGAATCAAGCTTTGTCTGTTTAGCATTCTGCACATTCTCATGTGAGAATAGCTTTTAAAACCCTGAAAATAACACGTTGAATGTGAAGTTGCCATTACTCTCATAATTCTTATGTCACCGGTAACTCTTGTCTTTACAGAATCCTGCACGACTCTCAAACCACTTCAGACCATTTAGTTAGCAAACTACCGTGTCAGAGCTGCTTGCAAAAATCTCATGCTACTGCTGTTGTAAAGAGATCTCTTGGGATTTTTTTACACAAAGGCCTTATCTTCACTTGGTTGGGATTAACTGAAATTTATATTTCAGGCATTTGTATGATACCGGTGCCATAGTATTCAAGTGTACTTTCAGCTGGTCTGCCTGACCAAAAAAAAATTGTTTGAGGTGAGACAAGGCTCAGAGAGTAATAATGCTGCATCTGGGCACTAATACTGCAGTCCTGCTAGGGAAAAGGCAGATGCTGAGGTTGATGGTGTCTCCTCACAGCAAGTCTTTTCCACCGTGGCAAGTTTTGGTCTGAATTAGCTCCTAGTACATGCTTCGGAAACCTGGATAAAGGCCTTGTAGAAACCTTTTCCAGTTGTATTATCTGAACAGGAACTCATTGGTGCTGCTGAACCTATTACCCCTTTGTGTGATTCTAATCAAAATATCCACCTTTCCTGTTTGTTTGCTTGTTTGGTTTGCTATAGCAACTGAGAGCTGTTATTGTGGGCCTTTGTGAGGGGAGGTGGGATGGAATAATGAATTCCATTTTCTTTTTGAACACAGGACTTTAAATCTTTTCCAAATCTTTTATCTGTAACTGAGATACAGCTTTTGCCTATGGAAACCAAATAATACGAATGACAAAGAAAAGGTCTTGTACAATCTCTTTGTCATTCAGCAACTGTATGCAGATGCTGCATGCATGAGGGAATTTTGCAAAACCCAAACTTAAAATATGTCTGTCTCTGTCATATTTCAGTGGGACATGAACTCTAGCAGATGCTCAGTGAAGGACAATATAATCCTTTAGGGATTCAAGTGGATGAATTAGAATCTTTTGAAATTTGCTATCACTACATAATTCTTCCATTTTTAACAGTCCCTTAGTTGAGATATACATAACTCGTTTAGGCCACATTTTGGCCGGGGACTAACCTCTGATAACTTGAAATATGTTGCCACTTACCTCAAAAACTCGGCAATTGGGAAGTTAGAAATGGGTGTTTAAATTAGATTTTTGTTTTCATATAGTGGTGTTCTGTTGATCTAAATACAAGATCTGAAGTGTATTGATGATATGACGTACACATCAGGATAGCAAGCACATGAAATTGTGTGTGTAAGTAATTCTGAAACAGGGTATTTCCAAAACTCCCTTTTTCCACATGCTGCCTTCTGCAGCGGGGAAGAGACACCCCTTAATACTGATGCTTTTAGGGGGAAAGGAGAAGTCAAAGCAGTGCACAAGAATATGGTGGGGTCAAAACTGTACAGTTGGAGATGCAGGAAGGGGCTTCAGTTCTGACCCACCATTACCACTCTTGTCCATACCTCCCCATTTGTATCCCCACTTCAGAATATGTCCTAAGTGACTCCATGTCACTCCCTGCTCTGTTCTGTCATCCTCTGCTCAGCTCCTCACCTTATGGGGCCTCATCAATACCTGTTCTTCTGTAGGGAGGAGGGCTGGGGAGGGAGGACCAGTCTGTACTCAGAAAGGCAGAAGGATGCAAGATGAGAGGGGGCAGTGAAGACTCTAAGATACAGCTAATGATTTTGTGCTCAAGGTAATCATTGTCAAGAAACCGGAGGCAGTGGAGGAGGAGAGCTGGACTGGGGAACATGGGGTTGCTGAGAAATTATTTAAAAACTGCTCCCAGAGTTTAACGCAGAATTAAGGTTGCCTGGTACCCTTCTGAAAAATTGAATTAGGCACACTTAAACCTCTGAAAACCAGGAAATAAAAAGTTAAAGTAACACAAACTTAAACTTCAGAAAACCAGAAAAAATGCAGAATTAAGGTACATGTCACCCCCCAAATTCAACCTTAAGCCTGCCCCATGGAGCTAGCAATAGCCACTGGGAATGGTTCAGTAAGGGTGGTGCCAGAGTTAGTAGACATGAAGAATGTTTAAAAGAAAAAAGCTATTATTTGTGCTGTATTGTGCTCCACAGATTTGAATTCCAGCATTTATCCCCATGTGTCCCATCTGCTTTCACTGTGCTAGATGTCGCTCTATTGAATGCCTGAGGGATTACTTGCAGCAGGTTGGCAGAGTTGTCACTGTGATGTAAGGACAGGTGCATGTGCACATTGACGTATACCTCATTTCAGTGCTGTGTTTTGTAGGTTGTGACAGTAGCCGTGCACAGAGTTCTTCTTGCCGTGGGGATTGCCCGCAGACTGGTGACGTACATGACTGTGGTCTTTGAGGCTTGGTGAGGGGTAACTGAAGGCAATATATCAGAGGGAATCCTTAGTGTGAAAGGTTTAGCAAATCTGAGGTGGTTTCTGTGGAGTAGGTTTGGTGTTTGAGTGTAGGTAGGTGTAGGTAGTAGCTGTTTGCTTTACCTGACCTTAACCCATGTTTTGCCTTCGCAAAGAGAAGGTGTTAGCAAACAGAAGGTGCTTTGTCCTACAGTGCTTAGGTACTCTGTTCCTAAAGTGTTGTGCTAATGTGTGGTGTTGGTGTGTTGGGGCATTGCTTGAAGGCAGAGGTAAGGTTGTATTGTGTGAGTGGCATATACCTTGGGTCTGTAATTCCATGTTTTCAGAAGTTTAAGTTTATATTACCTTAAGTCTTCATTCCCTGGTTTTCAGAGGTTTGAGTATAGCTGACCTTGACATTCTGGAAGGGCAGAAAGCACCAACAAATAACCTTAACTCTGCATTAATGAAGTTTAGGGACAGTTAATATTGATGGAAAGCACTCAGATACTATAGTGATGGATGGAGGTCAAAGATCGAAAATAATTATATTCACACACCTTTTCAGTGATAGTCTAGCTGAAACATATTTTTCATGTCACCATTGTCAGCATTTATTATTGCTGTAGGAAAACTATTGCTATCGTTCACATTTCTATTTTCTTATGACTTAGTAATTTAGTGAACCCACTAAAGATATTCCATATCATCACCCTGGTTCACATAGCCACTGATGTTACTCTTTGAGACTGCATAATAGTCTCAAGATTGACTCTCAGTGGACTAGTGGATTACCTGAAGGAAATAGCCAGAAACCTTCATTATTTGTTAATAAGAAGTTAACTTAAAAGTGCATTTAATGATCCATGGGATGCATTTACCCTCTAAGCTTTCTGCTTTCAGCCAGTAAGTGATGTGAATATGAGAGCTAATATAGAAAAAATATTCTTACCTTCAAAGAATGCTTTTATAAAAGTGAACATACTATCTCTTTCTTTAGAAGATGTTAAGAGCTTATATCTTGAGTCCTGCATATACCTGAAGGGACTTTTCAAGTGACTTTATGAATCATAGGACAGAGTATCTCACCTTGCTAAGGAAGATTTTCTCTAGGGCTGTCGATTAATCTCAGTTGACTCACGTGATTAACTCAAAAAAATTAATTGTGATTAAAAAAATTAATCATGATTTTCGCAGTTTTAATCGCACTATTAGACAATAGAATACCATTTGAAATTTATTAAATATTTTTGGATGTTTTTCTACATTTCCAAATATATTGATTTCAGTTACAACACAGAATATAAAGTGTACAGTGCTCACTTTATATTATTTTTATTCCAAATATTTGCACTGTAAACGTGATAAACAAAAGAAATAGTATTTTTCAATTCACCTCATACAAGTACTGTAGTGCGATCTCTTTATTGTGAAAGTGCAGTTTACAAATGTCGATTTTGTTGTTGTTACATAACTGCACTCAAAAACAAAACAGTGTAAAACTTTGGAGCCTACAAGTCCATTCAGCCCTACTTCTTGTTCAACCAATCGCTAAGACAAACAACTTTGTTTACATTTACGGGAGATAATGCTGCCCTCTTCTTATTTACAGTGTCACCTGAATGTGAGAACAGGTGTTCATATGGCACTTTTGTAACAGGCATTGCAAGGTATTAATGTGCCAGATATGCTAAAAATTCATGCACCCCTTCGTGCTTCAACCACTATTCCAGAGGACATGCTTCCATGCTCGTTAAAAAAATCATGTGTTAATGAAATTTGTGAATGAACTCTTAGGGGGAGAATTGTATATCTCCTGCTCTGTGTTACCTGCATTCTGCCATATATTTCATGTTATAGCAGTCTCAGATGATGACCGAGCACATGTTGTTCCTTTCAAGAACACTTTCACTACAGGTTTGACAAAACGCAAAGTAGGTACCAGTGTGAAATTGTTAAAGATAGCTACAGCACTTGACCCAAGGTTTAAGAATCTGAAGTGTCTTCCAAAATCTGAGAGGGACAAGGGGTGGAGCATACTTTCAGAAGTCTTAAAAGAGCAACACTTCGATGCGGAAACTACAGAACCCGAACCACCAAAAAATAATCAACCTTCTGCTGGTGGCATCTGACTCAGATAATTAAAGTGAATACATGTCAGTCCGCAGTGCTTTGGATCGTTGTCGAGCAGAACCAGTCATCAGCATGGACGCAAGTCCTCTGGAATAGTGGTTGAAGCATCAAGGGACATATGAATCTTTAGCGCATCTGGCACGTAAATATCTTGCGACACCAGCTACAACAATGCCATGTGAATGTCTGTTCTCACTTTCAGGTGACATTGTAAACAAGAAGCAGCTAGCATTATCTCCGGTTAATGTAAACAAACTTGTTTGAGGAACTGGCTGAACAGGAAATAGGACTGAGTGGACTTATAGGCTCTAAAGTTTTACATTGTTTTATTTTTGAGTGCAGTTATTTTTTGTACATAATTCGACATTTGAAAGTTCAACTTTCATGATAAAAAGATTGCACTACAGCACTTGTGTTAGGTGAATTTAAAAATACTATTTCTTTTGTTTTTTTACAGTGCAAATACTTGTAATCAAAAATAAATATAAAGTGAGCACTGTACATTTGTATTCTGTGTTGTAATGGAAATCAATATATTTGAAAATGTAGAAGACATCCAAAAATATTTAAATAGATGGTATTCTATTATTGTTTAATAGTGCAATTAATCACTTAATTAATTGTGATTAATTTTTAATCATGCAATTAATCTCGATTAATTTTTTTAATCACTTGACAGCCCTAATTTTTTCATGCCACAGGGCTCAGAACCTTGACTACATTACCTGTCTTGCAGTCTCGCTCGCTCTCTCTCTCAGTAGAGCGTGCATGTCATTGCTATCACAGAACCAAACAAGTAAGAATACCAACAGTGTCAACTGTCTACATTTCAAAACAAGTTTCAGCTTGTAACTTTTAAGGGATGATGAGTCTGAATTTCATTCAACCTTTCAGTTTGTTCCCAGACTCTTTTAAATTCTGCACTAATACATCTCTCTCACACACTCAAATATTCATTGTTGTGTCAATTCCAGAGCTCTGAAATGTCCATCTTTTTGAGGGGCATCATCCATGTTCGTCCCAAAGCTACCTTCGCCCCACACAAATTGTGGGGTCCCCTCACTTTCATTGGTAAAAGCTATTTATGAAAGAAATAAAGAATCGTGAATCTGAGAATGGTAGTACTTATACTAAAGAATCAACTTCCACGGCATTTTAAATTTCCTTCATGAATATTTTTGGTCTTTATCACACTTATTTATTATTTGTGTTATCATAGTGCCTCAGAGCCTTGGTCATAGACTAGAACCTCTCTGTGTTAGGTGCTTTACAAACACAGAACAAAAAGACAGTCCCTGCCCCAAAGAGTTTAAGGTCTAAGTTTAAGACAAGAGACGACAGAGAGAAACAGATAGACTGACGGGAAAACAAGGAAACACTGAGACAATATGGTCAGCATGGTAGGCTGTGGCCTCAGTTCTTCAGCAGCATGTTGTGCCCTACATTTGAGACTTAATAGGTTGAGAGGGATGATCAGCTCCTATCACACAGAAGTTGACAGGCCACTTCTACCATATTTTGTCCAATAAAGGTCAAGAAAGTTCAAGACCCCAATCCTGCAAACACTATGCATGTGCTTAACTTTAAACTTGTGAGTAATCCAGTTGACTTCAAGTTTAAGTTAAATATGTAGATAAACGTTTGCAGGATTAGGGCCTAAGTGAGATGGTGATATCTAGTGAGTTAAACTGAAGCCTGGGAACTAGGGCACTATTATTCTTAGTTCTACCATTGAATTGTTTGTGGACTTGAGCAAATCACTAAAATTCTGTGTCCTCAATTTAGCCATTTGTAAACTGCACCTAATAATATGTATATTCTCTTTCATGGGCAATCTGAGATTTAATTAATGTATTACTACAAAGAGATTTTAAAGCCTTGAATGAAGCATGCCATCAGAGCAAAATATTATTACGTTCTGTCATTCTAGATGAAACATGAAAAGTTATTGAAAATGTTTAATTCTTTCAAAATTTCTTTATTCTGAGAAAGTTTTTGCTGACCTATCATATTGGAACATAAAAAGGATGGTGCTGCTTAGAATCCACTATCCTGTATAGTATCTTTAGGTGGATCAATGACACTTATAGCATAATGCACCATCATGGCCTAAAGACTTTGTGAACTTTAACATTATGACTGGAAAAGCTGTGATAAATGGCTGGTTGCTGGAAAATTTTCCAGTAACCACTTTCAATGTGCACCTAGGATCTTCACAAGCCAGCTTCTTTCATTGAGTTCATTTGGCAAGTAATCCAAAGGTAAAATGAATGGGTCTGTTTTTGCAATCAGGCCATTGTTGCTGAGTTCTTTTTTCTCCCTGATAACGTTCAGGGGGTTGAGAATGGAGGAAATATTCCAGTCCATGCATACAGTGAAATTACTATTAGCCTCATTGTTGCAGTAATATGTGGAAAATATATCCTTTCCCCAGTTTCCCTTTATTAGGTATTCTTTCGAGAACCGTTTGTGGTGTTTTTGTTCCATCTTTTTATACCTATAACATTTGTTCTTTCAACAGTTTGAACTGTTGGAATAATAAAACCACTAGTACTTTGCTTTTTAGGGTGCACAGAAAGGTTAACCTCTTAACAATTATTTGCTTAAGCAAGATCTGCTGCAAAAGTGAATATATTATGGTTTGGAACCTTAGATAGTATACTACTTTTAACCACTTCCACTATTGCAAATGTACTTATATTTTTTAAAAATGTTGAAATATGTTGTCTGTGAGACTGCACAGCATTAAGAAAGGATTTTCAACCATATCTTTAAATTTACTAGCATTTTCAGGTAAAGTTATGTAAACATAGCCTTTTTGGGGGGGTACTTAATATGAGTACGTTTTAATAGAAGTGTTGAAAGGACAAATGTCATATGCATAAAACCACAGAATAGTTTTCCACTATACTTATGAGCTCAAATATTTCCTTCCTTCCCAAAGTCCTTGAACGCAGCCTTGACATTATTTAAATGGGACACTTTTAAGATAGCTCCATTTTTTAGACTGAACTGTCTTCACAATTGTCCTATGTTTGACTTCTTTTTTGAGGAACGTGCAATGGAAAGTACTCAAGTATTCTTCTCATTTTTTCTCTTTTTCTTCTATCATGAGCATAATCCTTAAAAGCATTATACCACACAGGCTCTTCAGAGGAGGGCTGGACATGGCCCATCTGTACCCCATCAAATCCAGTCCATGCATTGGCCAGAGGGGGAACCTGAGACCAATATGAAGTTCTTCCTTTGTGCAGGACTTGAATGCAGACGTTCTGGCCCCAGGAGTGAGGAGACTGAGCTTCGTCCATATTGCACATCCACTCTGTAATGGACTTCTTACTTGCTCTGGCTTGTAGATCTTTGTATAGAAATCAGGTGTCCATGCTATGGTAGGGGATACATTGCTAAGAGGAGGGATTTGCTTTGGAAAAGTGACACAGTCCAAATGAAAGTCACTAAAAACAATGGATTCCAATCAAGTAAGTCCCTGAGTTGGGATGGCATTTTTTTAGAAAGCTAATGTAGCTGTGGTTTTCATCTACATTTTTTTTTTAAATGTGCACTAGTCCTGAAAATGTATTAGTGTCAAATTTCTGCCTGGGTGGCTAGAGCAAGGGGTTGGGAGACAGCAATCTTGTATTCTACTTCTGATCTTAGGCATGTCCCATACACCTCTATACTCCATCTGTAAAATGAGGATAATACTGCCTGCCTCTCAGTGGTATTTGGAGGCTCCGTTAATTGTTAGTAAAGGACTAAGATCCATAAATGAACGATGCTATATCGGTATTATAAGTATGTAAATAAATTATAATACTTCTCTGAAGTACTAGTATTGTATTGGATCCCATTCTAGTTAAAATTTATTATACTGTCTTCTGGGTAACTTACATCATGTTGTTTTATGTTGAGCAGCCTAAAAAAAACCCCAAAAAACATGACACTAAGTCACAAAACAAAAGAGTAACATGCTATAGTGTGATGCAGGGTATTGGGAAGGGGAAACCAAAAGAATCTATCCATAGAATAGTCCCACGGAAATCTTTCTCTCCCCCTCTACTTTCTGGAACACAACTAAGGAAATATCAGCTTGGCCCTGCTCAAGGAAAAAAAGTTCTTCGAGTGATTGCTCAGGTGTGTTCCACTATAGGTGTGCATGCTCGCCACTTGCACCGGTGCTGGAAGTTTTTCCCTTAGCAGTACCCATAGTGGAGGAGCACCGCTGCGACCATATCGCGCCATAAAGGGCGCTGCGTGCTCCCCCCACCGTCAGTTCCTTCTTGCCGCCAGTGAAGGTAGTCGGAACTTTTGCTCCAGCCTTGGCTGCAGCGCTTATAACCTTTTAGTAGTATCCAGTTCGGCTTGAACACTTCTTTAGTTCTTTGCCAGGCTCGGGGCATGCCCCGTGGCCCAGGCTTCAAGTCGTGCAACTCTTGTCGCAATTCTATGCCCAGAAGCGATCCTCACTCCTAGTGTCTTCGCTGTCTGGGCGAGGCTCACGTTAGTGAGCGTTGCAAAATTTGCTGCTCTTTCAAGCCCTGGATGAAGCGAGAGCGTGAGATCCGACTCCGAGCGCTCCTGATGGAGTCGGCATTGGCCCCAGCACCGGCGCATCGCCCCGACCATGCGCCAGGCACCGCGTCTTCGGTGCGTAGCAAGGCACCGTCAACGAGTTGGCACCGCTCCCCGAATAAGAAGCAGGGGAAGACTCAGCGGTGCCGAGAGAAGGAGAGGGGTGAGGCCAGACCCGAGTTGGGCAGCCCACGATCCCCGTCGGGACCGAGACCTCCGACTCAGGCTGAGTGGAGTAGTCCAGCCCCGTCCACATGAGCCTCTCCCGAGGTGCGGATGCCCTCGACACCAGAGGCAGCCCAGGCCACGTGCGACATCTCCCCGGTCCCGAGGGAAGCCGCCCTTGGGAGCACATCAGCCCTCCCCGGAGGCATCTGAGATCGAAGTGCCTTCCCGGGTGGAAGGGCCGGCCCAAGGTCCGCGACGCACTTCTACCCCGTGGGCCGGGTCATCTGCGAGTGAGTCTAACTCCTCTGGTCTCCGGGACCACAGAGGCGGGGACAAGAGGCATTGCCGATCCTCTTCGAGTCAGTCAGAGAGGAACAGGTCTCGGCGCCGTTGGCACCAGCACTCATACTCTAGTGCTCGGAGTGCGTCCCGGGAGTCCGCGGCGTCGTGGCCACGGTTGCCGAAGGGAATCGAGAGACAGCACCTCAGATATCTACCTGTCCTCGTCGTCCAGGTCGAAGTCTTGGGGCCGGAGACGTCATGTCAGAGACTGCTCCAGTCATTCGCACAGCACCGTGCGCTCGTCCAGGACATCTGCGTTGGTACGCAGCCGTCCCTCCCCGGGCCGCTCTGCACCACAGGAGCAAGCAGCTCTGCTGGGCCCCCACGTGTCTCAGTGCCAGGCGGTTCCCTGTCAAGGACAATGGTACCAGTGGGCACTGTGGCCCCAGGCACACGCACCGCTGGGACCCCACTCCGTGGCTGGAGCCTCTCAGGCCCACTCGGCGTCTCCGCCTTGGCACCGTGACCAGGCTGCGGGCACCGAACCACCGGCACCGACTCTGGGCCAGGGTCCAGACTTCGAGCCACCGGTGCCGCCGGTTGCTGAAGGCACTGTGCCAGCTGCCTCCTCGGCGCCGGATGATTCGGTTGTGGTGCCACCTCCAGTATCTCAGTAGGACTTTAAGGTGCACCAGGAGCTTCTTAGAAGGGTGGCGTCCAACCTCTAGCTTCAGGCCAAGGAGATGGAGGAGCCCTCGGACACTTTATTCAATGTCCTGACCTACTCGGCACCGGGGCGTCTGGCCCTTCCCCTGCATCAAGGGGTGGCCAATATCACCACTGGCCTTTGGCAGAACCCGGCCTCCCTGGGGCCCATTTCTAAGAAGGCCGACAGGAAGTACTTTGTGCCCACAAGGGGGCACGAGTACCTCTACACCAGCTCCGAACGCTCTGGTGGTAGAGTCTGTTCACTGCCGTGAGCGCCACGGCCAGCCTGCTCCCACCCCCAAGGACAAGGACGCATGGAGACTCGATACCTTTGAGAAAAAGGTTTATTCCTCTGCGAGTTTCCAGCTTAGAGTGGCCAATCACCAGGCGCTGCTGAGCCGCTATGATCTTAACCTCTGGGGGTGCCTCCCAAACCCCTCCTTCAAGACAAGGACAGGAAGGAGTTCTGGGCCTTGGTCGACGAGGGTGCGGCGGCGGCAAAGGCAGCGCTCCAGGCGGCTTCGGATGCAGCGGACACAGCCGCCCGTTCGATGGCTTCGGCCGTCTCCATGCGGAGGGCATTGTGGCTCTTGCCATCGGGACTGTCCGTGGAGTCCCAATCCGTCATGCAGCACCTGCCTTTCGATGGGAAGGCCCTGTTCGCGGATCAGATGGACACGCGTCTGCATGGGATGAAGGATTCCCGCACCACCCTGCAGACGCTAGGCCTCTATGTCCCGCCCGCCAAGGACAAGCCCAGGCCTCAAACCTCCGCTCCTCCGGCTCGGGGCAGATACGAGCCCCCACCTAAAAGGCAGAGGGAGCAGAGGCGTCATTCCCAACACCAATCCCGTTCGGCCCCACGACCTGGGCCTTCAAAGGCCAAGAGGCCAGGGAAACGGCGTTTTTGACTCATTGCGGGGGGTGTCACCGGGCCTGTTGCCAGGGAACACCCCCCCCCCCCAGTTAATAAAGTTGAGCTTTGCCAACTGTTTATCTGCCTTCCGACTGCAATGGTCCCGTATAACGTCGGACCGATGGGTCCTCAGCACCATATCCCAAGGGTACAGGTTGCAGTTCGTTTCGCCTCCTCCCCACCATCCTCCATCCCGGAAGCCAGCCAGGGACCCGGAGCACGCCTTCCTTCTGAGCCAGGAGGTAGCGCGCCTCCTCTCCCTGGGAGCTGTGGAGAGGGTACCTCAGGAATTCCAGGGCAAGGGATTTTACTCCAGGTATTTCCTGATCCCGAAGGTGAAAGGCGGGCTCCAGCCCATCCTCGATCTCTGGAATCTCAACCAGTTCCTGGTTCGTTGCAAATTCCGCATGGTGTCCCTGGCCTCTATTATTCCGTCCCTAGACCCCGGGGATTGGTTCACGGCTCTAGACCTTCAGGATGCGTATTTTCACATTCATATTTTCGAGGGTCACGGGCGCTTCCTCTCTTTCCTCATGGGTCAGGACCACTACCAGTTTGCAGTCCTTCCCTTTGGCCTCTCTATGGCCCCCAGGGTATTTACGAAGTGCATGGCAGTGGTGGTGGCCCACCTCAGAAGGAAAGGGCTGCAGATCTTCCCGTATCTCAACGACTGGCTGCTCAAGGGCAAGTCTTGTTTTCAGGTGCAGGAGCAGATGAACTTCCTCCTAAACACCTGCGCAGCTCTAGGCCTAGTGGTAAATGAGGAGACATCCACGTTACTCCCGGTTCAGCGCATACACTTTATAGAGGCGCTGTTGGACTCCCGAGTGGCCACGGTCTCCCTCCCATGGGACAGATTTCGAGACGCTCAGAGCTCTCATCGCCTCGGTCACGGCCTTCCCGACAACTACGGCACGAGTGTGCCTTCAAATCCTTGGCCATATGGCAGCATGCACATATGTGGTGCGACATGCCAGGCTCAGGATGAGGCCCCTCCAACTCTGGCTGGCCTCCAGGTGCTCCCAAGCCAGGGATGGCCTGGACCAGGTCGTCACACTGCCACCCGTGGTTGTGGCAGACCTGCAATGGTGGTCCCTCCCGAGCAACATGCTTCGGGGTATTCCCTTACGAGAGCCCCCCCCCCCATTAGATCTGGTGTCGGATGCCTCGGACCTGGGATGGGGAGCCCACGTGGGGAGCTTCAGGACCCAGGGCATGTGGTCACCTGAGGAACTAGCCCTGCACAAAAACGTCGGGGAGCTCAGTGCCGTACGCCTGCGTGCGTGGCCTTCCGCCAGCACATAGAGGGGAAAGTGGTCAGAGTCCTCACGGACAATACGACCGCGATGTACTATGTCAACAGGCAAGGGGGCACGCGTTCCCCGGCCTTGTGCCAGGAAGCCCAGCTCCTGTGGGAGTTCTGTATAACCCACGGCATCCTCCTGAGAGCTTTTTACCTGCCCGGCAAGAGCAACACGCTCGCGGATCACCTGAGCAGGATTTTCTCCCAGCAACACGAGTGGTCCCTGCACAGGGAAGTGGCCAGGTACCTCTTCCTAGAGTGGGGCACTCCCCAGGTAGACCTATTCGCCACTGCACAGAATCGCCTGTCTCCATGATTCTGCTCCAGGGCGGGAGAGGGTGAGGGTGCGATATCGGACGCATTCCTGCTCCGATGGTCGGGGCCCCTGTTCTACGCCTTCCCGCCCTTCCCCCTGATAGGCAGGGTCCTACATAAGGTGAAGTCAGACGGGGCGCAGATTATCCTCATAGCCCCGGACTGGGCCCGTCAACATTGGTACGGGGCCTTACTGCAACTCTTAGCGGCCCCCCCTCGCAGGTTGCCACTCCACCTGGACCTCCTCTCCCAGGAGGAAGGTCGTCTCCTCCACCCCAACCTGGCCGCGCTCCACTTGACAGCGTGGCTGCTCCGTGGTTGAATGAGGAGGAAGGGAGATGTTCTGAGGATGTGAGACAGGTCCTGCTGGAAAGTAGGAAACCCTCCACACGTCGAACCTACCTGGCCAATTGGTATCGGTTCTCCATGTGGGCGAGGGAGAAAGGTTCCTCTCCCTCCTCCACATCTCTCCAGCTCGCCCTCGATTACCTCCTGTTCCTTAGGACCCAAGGGCTGGCGCCCTCCTCGATCAGGGTGCACCTAGCAGCCATATCAGCCTTCCACCCCCCGGTGCAGGGCCACTCGGTGTTTTCACATCACATGACCTCCTGGTTTCTGAAGGGGTTAGATCGGGCATTCCCTTACGCTAGACCCCCGGTCCCACTCTGGGACCTGAACCTAGTGCTCTCCCGCCTCACAGGGCCTCCCTTCGAGCCATTAGCCGCATGTTCGTGGTCCCACTTATCGTGGAAAGTGGCGTTCCTGGTGGCTGTTACCTCAGCCTGCAGGGTCTCCGAGCTTAAGGCACTGACCTCTGAACCACCCTATACGGTCTTCCATAAGGACAAGGTTCAGCTGCGCCCTCACCCCGCCTTTTTGCCAAAGGTAGTCTCGGCTTTCCACATGGAGCAGGATATTTTCCTCCCGGTCCTCTGTCCTAAGCCCCCATTCCTCCAATGAGGAACAACGCCTGCACATGTTAGATGTGCGTAGAGCGCTGGCCTTTTACTTAGACAGCACCAGGCCTTTTAGGAAGTCCCCCCAGCTGTTCATTGCATCAGCTGAGCGCATGAGGGGACGACCGGTCTCCACCCAGCGGATCTCCTGCTGGATCACATCGTGCATTCGCACCTGTTACGACCTGGCAGGGGTGCCCCCGCTTCCTATAGTGAAGGCTCATTCGACGAGAGCTCAGGCCTCGTCAGCGGCCTGTGTGGGTCATGTCCCTATTCAGGACATATGTAGGGCTGCTACGTGGTCCTCTGTCCACACTTTCTCCTCGCATTATGCGATCGTCTCCCAAACAAGGGATGACGCCGGGTTTGGTAGGGTGGTGCTCCGCCCGGGTAACCCTTAAAACTTAAGACTTAACACTCCTACCCACCTCCATTGGGTATAGCTTGGAGTCACATATAGTGGAATACACATGAGCAATCACTCGAAGAAGAAAGGACAGTTACCTGTTCCGTAACTGGCATTCTTCAAGATGTGTTGCTCAGGTGTATTCCACGTCCCGCCCTCCTTCCCCTCTGTCGGAGTTGTCTGGCAAGAAGGAACTGGGGGTGGGGGAGAGCACGCAGCCCCCTTTATGGCGCGATATGCAGGCGCCACTCCAGGGGTTGCAGCGGTGCTCGCCCACTACGGCTACTGCTAAGGGAAAAACTTCCGGCACCGGTGCACGGGCGAGCACGCACACCTATAGTGGAATACACCTGAGCAACACATCTCGAAGAACGCCAGTTATGGAACAGGTAACCGTCCTTTGCTGAAACTGACATTCTCCCACATCTTTCCCTGTTGCCAGAGAATGACAGCCCAGAGGTCCAACCCAGTGAATTGTCAGACAGCACAGCTGTGTGGGGCACCAGAGTTCAAGGCTAATGTCATACATCAGTGTGGCAAAGGGTGAGAAAACTGTATGTAACAGTCACAGCTTTTAAAGGAAGAGAGTGCAAAATGCATTGATCACATCTGTCTCTCACTCAGACACACACCCAACAGCTGGATCAAAATATAGCTGGATTCAACTGTTAAATTTAATTAGCAAAGTCTTCTGTGTGTTAAGGAGTGTAAGTCATTTCTATTGTTTTTCATGCACTTGTTGATCATTACCAGGTGTCTGTTGAACAGTGTATGACTAGCATGGTGTTGAATAATCTTGAATAAACTGTTTAGATTAACTCTAACCATCAAAAATGAAAGATTGTAGAAGTGTGATTTGATTCTGAAGATCTCTGTCAACTAACAGATACCTTCGGGATGTCCTCTGTAAATATTGTAGATCATCAGTTCTGAAACTGGTCAGTGGTATGCTTAGGCATGGCCCTTGATGGTGGTCAGGGAAGAGCTGGCTGGTCAGATGGGTGCTGACTCCTCCTGTTTGTTTCCAGCCCCAAAATCATATTAAAACTACATTTCATACTTTCCTAATATTATTTTTGCGTGTGAGCAATTGCTGTACATGCTCCAAGGATATTATGTGACTATGATAGGGAGGGGAGGTCTGCTCTAGACCATCTTTTCATTATGATGCACATCGTGAAAATGTTGGAGAACCCTTCCTATACATATATATTTGAGGTGCATTTTTAAAAGAGAAAAGAGATATCTGTTTCTTTTCAAATGGTATTTTGTAACATATTACAAACTAACATAAGTTTTAGCAGAAATTGCATCTCACCTTAATACAGTATCCATCAAGCTGAATGTTTTACATCCTACTCAGAATCATATAACTGCAGCTTGCCCCCTGGATACTGCAGACATATCTACACATCCTGCTGGCGTTCATTTGGTTGAGATCCTAGAAAATACCAACATTCTTAAAGGTTAATAGGAGGTTGAATAGATTTTTAACAAGATTAAATTGCAGTTTGGAGATAGGAGAGAAATGAAAAACCCTTTTGTAAATCTTTACAATCTGCCAGAAGCTGGGAATGGGTGACAGGGGATGGATCACTTGACAATTACCTGTTCTGTTCATTCCTGCTGAAGCACCTGGCATTGGCCACTGTTGGAAAACAGGATACTGGGCTAGCTGGACCATTGGTCTGACCTAGTATGGCCGTTCTTATGTTCTAATGTTCCTTATAATCTATACTACCACCAGAGATCAGAATAAATCTTATGTCTTGCATAGTGAAGAACTGCTCCTAAATAGGTCTTTCCCCCAAAAAACAGAGTAGCACAACTATTTACTAATATTTCTCCTGAAAGACAATCATCATGATTCCAGTGTGAAAAGACATCTTATACAAAGGAGGTGTGTCATTTCCCTTCTTGGACAATTATACCGTAGCCTTTAGTTTTGCATATGGTTACCTAGATATCGTGATATTGGTTGCATTAGAAGTATATCTCAATTTGATTAGAGTCAATAAAAGCAGCCTAAAATTGGGCCAAATTCTTCCCTCAGATTCTTATGCACAACTCTCATTGAAGTTGCACATATTTATCTGAGGGCAGAATTGGCTCATAATTTGTTTTGGTTTGTTGTATAAATTGCCTGCTTGTGTGTATGGATTGCTTTGGTTTGTTTTATTGTTCCTCTCTCTCTTGACCATGATTGATGATGGAAATAATTATTTCCAGGCATGAACCATTTTATTTTATTTATTTATGTTTTGTTGACCATTCACTAATCACCACTTGCTCTTCTTTACTTTCTGGTGGTAAGCCAGATATATTTTGTTTTAATTTCCCTCTTTCTCTGGATGGCCAAAATCTCACAGCAGAATTAGCTATTTCTTTGAATTAGTAGAGCTGGTAAATATAGCTGAGTTGAAATAGTTGGCTGAGTTGACTCAAAAGGAGCTGAATCTTATCCTCATGTATGATGTTTCTTCTGTAGAAAAACAATGGTGACCTCTAAATTCATTAGCTAGGATAGTTAACCTCTTTTCTGAACATGGTAATTTAGCCAACTTATATTTCGTTTGTATTGTTTTAACCATTTGCAACTCCCAGTCATAAACTTGCCCACTAATGACTTTCTCCTGATTAGTTTGATGTTTTTGCATGTATTTACTTTCATTTAGATTACATACCCTATCAGGCATTTGTGAAACTATTTGTTCTCCAGGTAGAAGTCATAGTCCTTTACTATGCTTCAGAAATAAAATAAAATAAAATAAAATAAAATAAAATAAAATAAAATAAAATAAAAGCAGTTGCACATATCAGAGACAACACTTCCTACTTGTGTATCTGGCTCTGGTATTCCTGGCTGGCTGGAATCAGAACAAATCCACCTCTTATCACACAGATAAAAGGGTTAGTAAAATGTTGGCTCAGGTGAGGAATTGTGCATGCTTCATAAAAATGGGGCTGGAATGTCAGTAACTCAAAACAGGAGGGACCCTGAGTATAATTATACTTACCTGAAGACACAGAGGTGTTGTGCCAGTTGAGTTAACTCATGTTTTTGAAGTACTTTGTGCTCCTCACATGGAAGAAACAGCATAAGGTACAGATCATTATTATTAAATTGGGAAGCTTGGCAGTTATACTGTGGTCAGAGCTGCATCCTTGGCATGGGCCATTCAGATGGCACATGCACATACCTGGCATTGATTAACTGGCTGAGAAATGTAGGCCAGTTCATATTTCACAGGCACTAAATATTGTCATCTGTATTTGTGCTACACTATCTGAATTGGTGCCAGCAGAAGGCTGAAGCAGTCATTCTGCTTTTCCCTCTGGAGAAGACTTAGAGATTAGATGTTTCTCTGAGAACAAGGAAAGGAGTGTTCCAGGTACAAATAAATAAAAAAACTTGACACAATTCTGGGAACGGATACAAAATGTAGGCACCTGATGCAAGCGTACTAGTATGATAAGATCACACTGTGTATTGTAGGATAGGATTGGATCATTAGGTGCTGACCTTATTTAATACGTGACAGCTTTATTGCCCATATTGGGTAATGCTTGCTGAAATGTAGGCATGGCACTTTAAGTGACCTGTAAACCAATAAGACAGAGAAAAATCATGAAAAGTGTACTAAATGGTGATTATACAGAATATTGCCTTTCAGTTGCAGGCAAAGTATTGAGGATTTCTTCTCCAGTGATTGATGGGCAACATCATAGACACCATATTCTCATGGTCACTATGTGGTTGTCTATCACAATATTGGTATTATCTTTGCTGCTTAACAGCTGCAGGAAAAGTCTAGGGAAGACAAGAGAAGTTTTAGACAGTGTTACAGACCTAACAGAAGCCCTTTTATAAGGTCACTCATCCAAGCTTTTGGAAGTGCCTGGGATAACTCAATGATGGCACAGTTGAAGGAGAATGATATCTGATCTTTTGACATTATGAATGGTGTTCAGCAGAGATGTGTTATCATCCCATTGCTATTTAAACTTTATTTTGCAACAATGTTTAATGAAGCAATACATGAATTAATCAGGTGGATGGGTTGAATACATGAGTCTATATTCTATCATGGTATGAATATGATTGATTGCATGTAGGTCTCTGCTGTGAACGGTGCAGTCACATATCTTTCTCTGTTTTGTCGTATTAAATACATTAGTTCCATGGTTCTGACCTGGAGTTGTGAAGACACTGTCCCACTGCTATAAAGTGTCCACTATCTTTTTACATAGATAGAAAATCACTACCTCTACAAAGAGTGGTGTCACAGGGTCCCTGGGGATAGACTAAACCCAGCTCCCCTAAACTAGAGCAGGTGGGTCCAATCCAGCCTGTTAAAGAAGGTTGGGCTACACCTGGGCCAGTGGTTCTTAACCTATTTACCATTGTGGGCCACATATGCAGCTCTCTATGTGTTATGTGGGCCACATCCACACAATATATATACTACCTGTATGGCCGTGATGATGTCACATGGGCCGCAAACTGGGTGCTGATTGGGCCACAGGTTGAGAGCCACTGACCTGAGCCTATAAAGGGCTGTTAGTGGGCAGTGTGGAGAAGAAGACTGAGACAGGCTGTGCCCCGGGGGAGGAAAGGCCCATACTGGAGTGGAGCTAGCTTCTTTGGCCAGGGTTTCAGGGAAGCAGCCCTGGGGCTATAGCTCCAAGAAGGGAGCAGAGCTGACTGAGACTGGGATGCTGCCGGGAATGCCAGAGACCACTTGCAAGGCCTGAAGCCTGGGGCCCAGGACTGAGTTAAAAGATGGCTTCTGTTTGTTTGCTAACCTCTGTTAAAGAAATAAAGCTCTGTGGAAAAGCTTGGGCATGGCAGTGCATGCTGGGGAGCAGTGCAGCCGGGTGACAGGTGGCCAAACAAATATTTCTGGTACATGTAGGCACTGGTATGTTTTTAAACACACACACACACACACACACACACACACACACACACACACACACACACACACACACACACACACACACACACCACCAGCACCACCACCACTTCCCAAAAGCCCTTGCAAAAAACTACTGTTTGCACAAATGTTCACAAGAAAGCAAAGAGAAAAGGGTACAAATGTGATCAGATCAAATCACAATATAGAATTTGCAAAAATGTTTGAAAATATTTTTACCTCTATTTACCCAGCTCCCTCTATAAAATTATTTAATTCTCCTTTACTGTATCCTTTTTATGAGAGTATCATCTGAGTTTCTCTCAGAGGCACGTAACCCAAGAGAGAAGTACTGTATTATGGACAGGGTGGCTCTGACTTCATTAACTGGGCAGACAAGACAGCATGCAGAACCCTGAACATAGGAAAACTTATCACATTCCAGTGTGTACCAGGAAAACCAGAGCACTGGTGAATGGAGTGTAGTCTGTTATATGAACCTGTTATTGCCTGTAGCACATTGGTAGATATTTTTGATGAACTTGCCAGTAGCTGCTACAAGCCCAAGTTGATTGCTGTTTTGTTTGCATATCCTAATGAAGGGGTACTTCTTCCTGTTCTGCTTCTGGTCTGTGTCGGTTTGTGGTTCTTCTTGAAAGGTCTTAGGGAAGCCACAGAATTATACCTCTTCAAAAGAAAAGGGTAACTGGAATGGCTATTTATTATTTCATTATTTTAAATCATCTGTTTTATTGTTTCTGTCAGTGTAACAATCATTTAACAGCAATAATCTATAGATAATCACAAAAATTACATAACTAAGATTTAACTGTATCTCAAGGGTGCTTTTCTTTTTTTCTTCTCACCAACACAACAAAGGACTAGGGTGAAACTAAACACAAAGGGGAAGACCATTAACAGTCTCCTGCGTTTGGGCACATGTATGGACTTGTGTGTGTTTGACATGATACAAAGGATACATACCCTGTTGCACACATATGTACATAGTACATCCCATGGTTATGCCTAAAGTTACTTAGACTTTAAGCTCTTTGGGGCAGGTACTTATTTTTGTTCTGTTCTGTTGACCTAGCACAATGGGGTCTTGGTCCATGGCTCCTTGTTACTACAATAATACAAATCAATAATAATTTATAATAAATAATAATGTTGCCTAAATTAATATTGAGCCACCTGTATATAAATGTCCAGATTTTCAAATGTGTAGTATAGTTGTAGCTGTGTCAGTCCCAGGATATTAGAGAGACCAACAGAAGTTGGTCCAATAAAAGACATTTCCTCACCCACCTCGTCTCTCAAATTTTCAAAGATTATCAGGCCCTGCAACTCCTAATGAATTCAGTGGGAGATGCAAGTGTGCGTCTTAATAAAGCAACATTTTTTCCCTGTCTGCTCTCACCTCGCATAACATGGAGTATCAAGCTCACGACCTTTTTTTCAACTTGCTCGTTTTGAAAGGCGAATACAGTGAGAGAGATCCTCAGCTGGAATAAGTCATCATAACTGCATTAAATTAAATGCAGCTACACCGATTTACACCAGCTCAGAATCTGGTGCAGTGTGCGTAAATTATTTGCTTTGGGCAGTCCAGCATTCTCTGCTAGTTTATTTCCACTTTTTTTATACCATGAGCTTCCTCTCATATATTACTTAGAAGGTCTCCTATATGCATTCTGCTCTTTGAAGGGCAGAGTACTGCGCTGGCCAGGGCCGGCTCCAGCTTTTTTGCCGCCCCAAGCAGCGAAGGAAAAAAAACAAAAAAAAAACGATTGAGCTGCCGCCGAAGTGCTGCCAAAGAGGAAGAGACGGGGTGAAGGACTCGCCGTCAAATTTCCACCAAAGACTAAAACGGAGCGCTTGAGCTGCCGCCAAAGTGCCGCTGAAGACCCGGACATGCTGCCCCAATAACAGATGGAGTGCCGCCCCTTTCTATTGGCCACCCCAGGCACCTGCTTCCATCGCTGGTGCCTGGAGCCGGCTCTGGCGCTGGCACAAAGACAGAGTATGTTTCATGTCTCATTATAATACAAGATGCAAGCTGTGAAAGTGATCCAGGGTATGGTCTAACAATGCTTTGGCAATCAGAATGGGATTTTCAAGAATCAACTTTGGAATTCAGGTCCCACAGCCATATCTGCCATACATGCCAAGGCTACTGTTCTTTGTGAAGGTAGAAGGCAATCGTTTTCCCCCTTCTATCATTAATTAAAGGAGGAAAATGCCCTTCTAGGGTAAATTATTTAGATGGTAAGCTCTTCAGAGCAGGCATCTTATATTCCTATAAAGCAGCTAGCACACTTTTGGTGTTATATAATTAGTAATAGTCATAGATTAATAGTAAGCGCTGAATCTTCAACCACATATGCAGCAAAATTCTGTGTATCAAGGTTTGGGTTCAAATATATAAAACTCTCCTCCACCGTCATGCTTACAAAATCCTGACAGAGGTTAGGTGGCCCGTGGGTTGTGACCGCTGCTTATCATGCTGACAAGTATCATTTCGTTCTGTCTGTTGTATCCATCTGTTGTCTCTTGTCGTCTGCTTATACTGTAAACTCTTTGGAGCAGGGTCCAGCTTCTCCTTATTTTTACAGAGTGCACAGTAAAGCTGGGGCCTCTCAGTGCTACTGCATACAAATAATAATATAGTTTTGACCCTGATGCCATGACATTGTTAGACTCAGAGATAGTTGCACATGAAAGCAAATATTTGCAGCAATTTGTCCTTTGACTTCAAGTATTTCAGAGTGCCTCTCTTCCTTCGTCTAACAGATATTAGCCTTTGTGTTTTTGCTTGCTGCAAAATAATTTAATTCTTTGCTTCTTTTATTACTAGCTCTTAGACTTATGTGTTTAAGAGATAATAGACAGGCAGTATAATAATCAGCACTAATTCTGATATAACATAATTTTGTAGTGTGTTTTGTCTTTCTAGGTGTGTGCTAGTTATCATGGAACATTTTGGTTCTGATGGTTATATCTTCCCCCCTCCCTTTTGTCTCAAATAAATAAGTGGATAATTAGAATAAATGAAATGAGGATAATGAACTGGGGACGTAAATTGGACTACTGTCAATAGAACTTGTTGATGCTACAGTCATTTTATAATAAAATAGAATGGTCCATAATACTTAATTTTGTGCTTCTCTTCCTATTGAAGAAGCTCATATTGAAGTTGGACCTTTGGATTTAAAAATATTCAAATGTTTTTTTTAATGGCATAATTTAGATTTTTACAATAATAAGAGTGTACCATGTACCAGATATGCTTTGGCTTTACATTCCCTGGACATATTTATTTTCCACCTATTTCAGAGATGCAGTCTCCCACTTGTACCACTGCAACATCTAACTTGTTCTCATTCCACTCCACTTTGCACCAATGTTGATGAGAAGCTCTCCCCCACTCACCCAAGAGTCTAATACTGCAGTACTAACTCAAGCAAAACTTCCTTACATATCAGAGGGAGTTTTGCCTGAGGGAGAGCTACAATGTTCAGTACAACTTCTAGGCCCATCTGAGTAAGAGAGAGTTACCTATTGTTTATTTAGGGCCAATACTTTGCCTTCTCTCCATCTTTGCATAAGTAGTGGCTTTATTACAGCAACAACCTTTCAGCCAAACATAATTGCAACCCTTCCGGGGGCTGCTACATGGATCGAGAAGGTGGTGAGAATAAAGTACAGCAGAACCTCAGAGTTATGAACACCTTGGGAATGGAGGTTGTTCATAATTCTGAAAAGTTTGTAATTCTAAACAAACATTAGAGTTATTCTTTCAAAAGTTTACAAATGAACATTGGCTTAATACAGCTTTGAAGCTTTTGATACGGTCTCCCACAGTATTCTTGCTGCCAAGTTAAAGAAGTATGGGCTGGATGAATGGACTGTAAGGTGGATAGAAAGCTGGCTAGATCGTCGGGCTCAACGGGTAGTGATCAATGGCTCCACGTCTAGTTGGCAGCCAGTTTCAAGCGGAGTGCCCCAAGGGTCGGTCCTGGGGCCGGTTTTGTTTAATATCTTTATTAATGATTTGGAGGATGGTGTGGACTGCACTCTCAGCAAGTTTGCCGATGACACTAAACTAGGAGGCGTGGTAGATAGACTAGAGGGTAGGGATCGGATACAGAGGGACCTAGACAAATTAGAGGATTGGGCCAAAAGAAACCTGATGAGGTTCAACAAGGACAAGTGCAGAGTCCTGCACCTAGGACGGAAGAATCCCATGCACAGCTACAGACTAGGGACCGAATGGCTAGGTAGCAGTTCTGCAGAAAAGGACCTAGGGGTCACAGTGGACGAGAAGCTGGATATGAGTCAACAGTGTGCTCTTGTTGCCAAGAAGGCTAACGGCATTTTGGGCTGTATAAGTAGGGGCATTGCCAGCAGATCGAGGGACGTGATCGTTCCCCTTTATTCGACATTGGTGAGGCCTCATCTGGAGTACTGTGTCCAGTTTTGGGCCCCACACTACAAGAAGGATGTGGAAAAATTGGAAAGAGTCCAGCGGAGGGCAACAAAAATTATTAGGGGTCTGGAGCGCATGACTTATGAGGAGAGGCTGAGGGAACTGGGATTGTTTAGTCTCCAGAAGAGAAGAATGAGGGGGGATTTGATAGCAGCCTTCAACTACCTGAAGGGGGGTTCCAAAGAGGATGGAACTCGGCTGTTCTCAATGGTGGCAGATGACAGAACAAGGAGAATGGTCTCAAGTTGCAGTGGGGGAGGTCTATGTTGGATATTAGGAAACACTATTTCACTAGGAGGGTGGTGAAGCACTGGAATGCGTTACCTAGGGAGGTGGTGGAGTCTCCTTCCCTGGAGGTTTTTAAGGCCCGGCTTGACAAAGCCCTGGCTGGGATGATTTAGTTGGGAATTGGTCCTGCTTTGAGCAGGGGGTTGGACTAGATGACCTCCTGAGGTCCCTTCCAACCCTGATATTCTATGATTCTATGAAACTTTACTATGCAGAAGAAAAATGCTGCTTTTAACCATCTTAATTTAAATGAAACAAGCACAGAAACAGTTTCCTTACGTTGTCAAATCTTTATTTTTAAACTTTCCCTTAATTTTTTTAGTAGTTTACATTTAATACAGTACTGTACTGTATTTTTTTTGTCTCTGCTGCTGCCTGATTGCCTACTTCCAGTTCCAAATATGGTCAGTTCATAACGCAAGTGTTTGTACTCTGAGGTTCTACTGTAGTATGAAACTCCCCAATGAAGAAGAGAGTTTCGACTTTTCTGTACTCCTGCCGTCTGCTGGTCTGAGGTGTAATATCCCAAGGGGCAACTTGAATCTCAGGCTACATCTACACTACGGGGGGGATCGATTTCAGATACGCAAATTCAGCTACGGGAATAGCGTAGCTGAATTCGACGTATCTGATCCGACTTACCCCGCTGTGAGGACGGCGGCAAATCGACTGCCGCGGCTCCCCCGTCGACGGCGCTTACTCCTACCTGGGCTGGTGGAGTACGCGCATCGATTCGGGGATCGATTATCGCGTACCGACGAGACGCGATAAATCGATCCCCGAGAGATCGATTTCTACCCGCCGATCCGGGTGGGTAATGAAGACAAGCCCTCAGTTTCTTATGTAGCATGGCAATATGCTGAAGATCTGACTCACTGGAAGGACTCCCAATGATTTCAGTGTGCATTGGCTCAGGCCTCAAGTGACTAAAATTCAGTGAGCTAAATTCATCCCTCAGTTATTTTGGTGTAATTCTGGAGTAACTATGTTGCATCCAGTGAACACTCTAAATTTACACTGGCTGTTAGGAATTCATTTAAAAATTAAAAAAAAGTAAGATGCCTAACTTGCTAAAAGCTGCACAAAGTGAATATTATTTTGAACACTAGTTAGTGAACCTTTTGTCAACTTCCCCTGTAAAGTTTTAGGTTTTTCTAGGGGAATGGTTAACAATTGGAATGAGGCCCTTCATTGGAATTTTAATCTTGCAATCTCTGTTGTGCAGTATGTTTGTCTAGCTTTGTAATACATTATTCCGATTGTCTTAATGTAAAGAGATAAAACAGGAAGGAAATGCCAAACTCACTGTACAGTGTAAAAGACGCTTAGAGGGAAAATGTTAATGTTTCTTCCCTTCCTTGCTTTCCCCTTTTACAGTGATGGCTGCATTTTATCTTTAGCCAGAAGATGCTAACATCATTTCCTCTCTGTGGATTGGCTGGCAAGTGATGTAAAAAGAACAAAGTACTTTGTGAACATCACTTCCCCCTCTCAATCCCCTCCAGCATCCTTGAGAAAAACATTGACATCACAGCCTTCAGTGATTTAAGAATCCAGGCTCAATCTCAAAACCTGGTTTGCAGTTAGTGAAACATCGCTTCCTTGGGTCAGTGGATGTATTTATAACCCTAAAGGGCTGACATGTTTTTTTCACACACAGTGGTATTTGCAATGTAAAATTTTAAATACCTTAAGAAAAGCAGGAAAAATATGGAATTAATCACAACCCCAAATGATCACACTGTGATGATGCTGTTGTCTCATAAGATGCCACAGTTGTACCTTTGCAGTCTGTTTCTGCTCATGATTGTTCTTACTGCACCACGTCCTGTTAAATCAAAGTTGCATGTGTCCTACAGATTTTTGTAGTAATTTGGCTCGCTATTTAAAATCCTACAGGAAACAATCCATCCTCCTTTATTACAAACTGTAAGAAGGCCAGTATATCTTAGAAACAGCTTAAATTATTTAAACACAGTTTTCATTGGAAGTTAATGATTCAGGGGGTTGGGAATAGAACACAGAACTTTGTGTATTGCACCCATCACTGCGGTGTCTGCATGCAATACATAGATTAAAATGATTGCCAACAACCAATGCAGTCCCTACCTCAACCCCTTTCACTCCTGGATTGGGAAAATACCCCTACCCATGGGCCTGATTTATGAAAAAATGAAATCCGGGGTTAACAAACATGCCTTGCACGACTTCCTAAAAATACCCTACCAGGGGCTTTGATGGACTAAATTCTCATCAGAGTATAGAAGACCATTTTCTCTCTTTTGTGTTTCCTCTGTTCGTTAGATGATCTAATTTAGTGTTGGTTTTAGCTGGCTGTTGGAATGTTTTTTATTTGTTCAGCAAGCACCTTTGTGGAATCTATATATACTTTTGTGTGAGTGGAAGGCACTGGAGTTGGGATTTCTGTTCTGCTAGGCTTCTGGATCATTGTTTCTGACCTCTGCCCTGAGACCAGTGTTCCAAATAGACTGAATTTCATTCTTCATTCTACTTCAGTGTCTCTTTCCCTTGTATCATTTCAGACAGGAATCCAGGTCCCACCCTGGCATCCTCCTTCTCTTTATTTATCTGCTACTAACCCTTGGTGTGGAAAAGTCATTTGTGTGACACTGCAGTCTGTTGAGTGGTTTGGGATGGACTATGCATTTATTGTGTCAAGGTGTAAATACCTACTCTGTATGATCTGCGAAGCATCGATGGACTGAAAAACCAGTTAGGCGTTATGAGTAATAATTTAATTATTGCCTCTATAATTCTGTGATATATTACTCGGCTGTTTACTTTAGCAAATTTCTAATCACTGTAATATAGGAAATACAGGAAAAGGTAATATACGCACCAGAATTATCAAGACACTCTCAGAGCATCGCTGTGCTCAAGTACACAGATTGGAACCCAGGGTTGTGGTGTTCATGGGAGGGTAAAAAGGGTACTACAAACATGGCAAGTTTTTAGTGAAATTGAGGCAAAGGTACAACTTGGTACCTATAGGGGAAAAGATAATTACACCCCCTTGAGTTGGGTAGAGAGGGGAAAAGATCATGTGATGCTTGTAATAAGCTTGTCTTTTCTCGCCTCCCCTCAGACTGCAAGTTTTGTGTTGCACCTCATAGAATCTCACCCTATGAAATTTGGAGCCTTAGTTATTTCAGCCAGTGCTCATACCTAAGACAATATTGTTAGAGTTACACTGACCAAATTAGTGAGCTACACACTGGCATTATGAGCTACACATCAGTAACCATAATGTGTTGCTGATTCATATGAACATTAAAGATTTGGTTTATGGGTATTTTAAATCAATATTTAGCATCTTTAATCTCATCTATTGCTCTGGTTTAAAAAAATAATGCTATAGAGTTATATGTTTGATGCTCTTTCTTCCCATTTAGCAAGGTTAGGAGATCAAAATATTTACATTTTTCTCATATTGCAGATACCAGCTTAAATAGCTGAAAAGAAATGCCTTGAAACCTGCAAAAGCCTTTTAAAGCCCACTGACTAAGAAATGTAAAAATCCTACTTACTAGATGGTGATATTTAATAATAAACGAGTGGCTCTTTAAAGTCCATAGTCTGAAACTACTGTTCTGTTTTCACCGGAGACACCATGCATAATGTAACTTTAAAATGGTTATAGTACTTCACTGTGAATGTAGTATCCTTGATAATTTCAGAACTGTGTAGACACTGTGGAAACTAATGTAGCGCCCCTCTCCACCTGGTTACCTCCTTTAATAGCAATCCGCTTACAGGTTTTGATGGACAGGTCTGGGTTCTTTTGGATCCCGCCACCCACTCAGCAGGGTGAATCTTTTTTCTTTTTTTTTCTATTAAATTATTTGGCGGTGCCTCCACCCCCCTCGCTCCTTCCTGGCAGGGTCACCAGGGCAGCTTGGGCGGAAAATTCTAATTACAGAGTAATCCCCACTTACTTGCCAGATAGTTGGAGACTTCCAAGAAATAACACAACACATAAAAATATATTCAACACAATAATTATATTAAACAGGCAACAAATACAACATAACAGGGTGAAACACTATTTTTAGGGTCACCGGTACCCACACTGAAAATACCCATGACTTGATGTAACAAGTGTAAAATTAGTGTCCTGTTGGTACGCGTACTTTGCTGGGGCCCTTGATGACCTATAAAATTCTCTGCAGTGGTTTGGCAGTGTGGCTGACTGGGTTCAGTACAGCCCAAAGGACCCACAAGTGGGAGGAGGTGGTGAATCCCTCCACAGGTATAATAAGCAGCAGGTTATAAAACCCTCAAACCCTTACTCCCTGGCTTGAGGACACAGTTCAGGGAGTAGGGGGTCCCCAAAACAAATTCCCTGACTAACTAAAAGACGGTGCACTCACGAACTCCATGAATGATCTTCAGGTTTGAAGATGACGCTGGACTCTTCAGTCACTGCAGAGGGGCTGCTGTCTGCTGTCAGGGATCCTCCTCAAGCAGGAATCAGGCTGCGTTGGTCCCAGGATTTCCCCTCACCACAAAGGGGTGCAGGGCGCAAGGTGTAGATTATACAACTACCCTAACATCCAAACTGTAGCCTCCTAGCCCAGCCTCCAGTCACACACTCAGCAGGCAGCTTCCCTGGACTAGCAGAGCTGACCATGTGGTGACTAGTCTCACCTAGGGGGCTGGAGGTGAACCCAGCCTGGCTGGGGAAAATTCTCAGCAAACGCTACCAATGGGGACTCATCCGTGGGGAAAGAAAACCCAGGTGAGTGATTGGCTGTCAGGTCCCTAGAGGGCAGTTCTCAGGGGGAACCCTGCTTGCAGGCCTGGGACTCACCAGCTCCCCACACAACCAGTCCTGCCCTTGCCCTGGCTGGTTCCAGCCTCTCCAAAATGGCTTCTCCCCTCTCCTGAACTCCCTGGGAGGGGCATCTCACTCCCTATTGGTTGCCGGGCAGACTCTGAGTTTGCCTTGGCTCCTCCTCCCTGAGCTGCCAGCAGACAGAGCTCCAGGAATCTATGTAATCTCCTTGGGGGTTACACTAAATAAGGAATTGTTTGGCAGTTTCAGGCTCTTGTTTCACCCTTGTCCTCCCCAAAGGTGTACAAATTAGAGCTGAGCCAATAATTGATTTTTTTGGGCAGGGGCTGAACCACAAAATCTGGGGTGGGGAAAAGCAGTTTGGTTTGAACTGAAACAGATTTTTTCGCTATGGCCAAGACAGTGCTGGTTTTCCAATTTTCTCGTGCTGTCAATTCAGCCTCCCATATTCCTTCCTTTCTATCCCGACCTGGTCAGGCAGAATCATGGTCACACTCTGCATCTCGTGGCGTGACTGCTCCATGGTTGAACGAGGAGGAAGAGCAATGTTCAGCAACTGTTCAGTAGTCCTACTGAGTATTAGAAAACCCTCAACCGGGATGGCCTATTCGGCAAAGTGGAAGCATTTTTCAATGTGGTCATTGGCCCACATTGTTCAGCCAGTGCTGACTAGTATCCATGATATCTTGAAGTATTTGCTGCATCTGCAGTCATTGGGCCTTACAATTAGCTCATGCATCTAACAGCGATCTCAGCCTTTCATCCACCCATTCATGGAAGATTGGTGTTTCCAATCCTTTGTTTCCATCCGCTGGTGCAGGAACCAGTTCCCTTGTGGGACCTTAATGTGGCCTTACTGGTTCTGATGGGATCTCCTTTGGTATCCTATCCTTTTCCTGGCCTCCTATCCTTTTCCTCTCTTATGTCAAAAAACTGCATTCCTCGTGGCAATAACATCTGCAAAGAGTGTGTGAGTTGCAGGCTTTGATGGCAGAGCCTCCTTACATACAGTTCTCCAAAGACAAAGTGATGTTGTGGCTGCACCCGAAATTTGTGCCTGAAGTGGTCCTTCAGTTTAATTTAAACCAGGCGATATATTTCCCCGTGGTTTTTGACACATTCATCTCCAGAGAAGGCAGTGTCTTCACATATTGGATATCAGACGATGTCTGGTCTTTTATCTGGACAAGACTAAACCTTTTCGGGCTTTATCTCGTCTGTATGTGTCATGTGCAGACTGTATGAAATGACACGCAGTCTCCTCATAGACAATCTGTACGTGGATAACTTCCTGAATTAAGACTGCATACAAGATGACTTCAGCTATGCCATCTCTATGGGTGCAAGCTCATTCTATGAGAGCACAAGCTACGTCAATAGCTTAAGTGACATCTCAATATTAGATATTTGCAGGGCTGCCACATGGTCGTCGATACGTATGTTTACGAACCATTATGCCATTATCGTGACATCCAGAGCACTTGCAAACTTTGGGAAGGCAGTCCTTCAGTCCTAGGGCTGGTCTACACGGGGGGGGGGGGGAAATCGATCCAAGATACGCAACTTCAGCTACGCGAATAGCGTAGCTGAAGTCGAAGTATCTTGGATCGAATTACCTGGGGTCCAGACGGCGCGGAATCGACGGCCGTGGCTCCCCCGTCGACTGCGCTACCGCCGCTCGCTCTGGTGGAGTTCCGGAGTCAACGGTGAGCGCGTTCGGGGATCGATATATCGCGTCTTAACGAGACGTGATATATCGATCCCGGATAAATCGATTGCTACCCTCCGATACGGCGGGTAGTGAAGATGTACCCCTTGTTTAAATAGACTGTGTGCCCTATCCCCTGGCGGTACTGCTTGCGAGTCACCTATGTGAAATACATGGCTGCATCTAATTGAAGAAGGAGGAACGGTTACTTATTGTAAGTGTGGCCCTTTGAGATGTGATGCAGACGTGTAGTCCACAACCCCGTCTGTCCCCTCTGCATTGGAGTCCGGGTGTTTGATGAAAAGGAACTGAGGGGGGTTGGGGTGATGCCGCCTCATATAGCCAGGGGAAGGGGCTATGGCCACGAGGTACGAGCGCTGCCCCTCTACAGGTACTGCTAGGCGGAAATCTCTGGCTCCAGTATGCTGGGTGCATACACACTCAAGTGAAATACACATCTGCATCACATCTTGAAGAACCACGGTTACAGTAAGTAAGCATTCCTTTCAAAACAAGTAGAAATGATTCATTTCAAAATGGCTGAAATCAACCATTTTGACTTTTTAAAAAAATCCATTTTTTTCTGGTTGCCACAAATTTGATCCAAATTTGTGAATAGTTTCTTTCCCTCCAAAAAATTCATTTTGGGGAAAATCGACCATTCTACATAAAAGTCCTGCTTTAGTACAAATCAGCAAGCCAAGTGCTTTCAGTATCATTTTATGTTGAAGTGCGCATCACACCCAGAGCCTCATCCCTTGCCAACAAATCTCATTGACAAAGAGATGAAAACAGTTAACAGCATCTAAATCCATTGTCCACTAAAGTGATTGACGTCACCAACCAGTTTGGTCATGTGGTTTCACACATACCTATTTCCCCAATATTTATTAATTATTTTGTCTGTTTTTACTCCATTTGGAGCCAAATGGACCCAGAAAATGGGCAATTTTATAACTGAATTAAAAGCATCCTCCCATTGCCAAAATTATATGAGGCCATAAACTACAATTTAAACGGAAAAAAATATATAATCACCTCTTCTTCCAGGTCTTGTTTGCTGGATTATGCCCAGCAGCCATCTAATGGTCTGGTATCCACACAGTAGGTTGACAGCTGCAGAGAATACTCAAAAAGTCAGACTGTGCTTCAGTAAATCCACATACAGAAACCTTATTAGGCTGAAATAGTCACATTGGCCCTAAGGGTTTGCAGGATTTGTAGCATACGAGATACAAGCTGAATGGAAGAATAAATGGACTTAGTAGACCGCCACAGATAGCCATGACCAACAGTTAGCATGCTGAGATCACAAAATGGCCCTCTGCTTTATGGAGGAGGTAGTGGAATTACAGATGGATAGTTTTTAAAGCTCAACATCTCACACTGTTTTTTGTCTATTGGAAGCTGTATGTGACTTCGCTCCCAGATACCTCCATATGGATCCAGTCAGCAGTGACCCGTGTGACTGAGCCTAAAGTTCTAAAGAAAGTCAAAAGTTATGGCCTACCGCAAGATTTCCTTGGATCTTAAGTTGCAAGCTTTTCAGGGAAGAGACTCTGCTTAAACATTTGTGCAGTGCATAGCTCAAGAGACCTTGTCTGGGCCCTAAATATAAAATTGATTAATAATTTTAAATGATAATTAAATAATACAAATCATCCCCAGATACCCCTTATTTCATGAGTTGAGTTTTGTACCACATTATTAGAAGGCCACCTATAAGCATCTGATTTTCATTAGTCCCTTCACTGCTTTCTTAAAACAAGGGGTCACTAGACAGACATTCTGGTGATTAGGGTGCTAACCTGGGACTTGGGAAACCTGGGTTTAAGACCCTGTTCTTCCATGGACTGCTTGAGTGATCTTGGGAAAGTGACAGAGGCCCAATTTTTTAAAGAGAGAAGGTAGGTGAGATAATATTTTTTATTGGATCAACTTCTGTTACTGAGAGAGGCAAGTTACTAGCTTACCCAGAGCTCTTCTGGCTACCATAACACTACATACAGCCTTTTAAAGGTATTTAGGTGTTGCGCCACTCAGAGCTGTAACTCTTAGAATCCTGAGTCTCATTTTCAAAAGTGACTTAAGCACCTGAATGTGAACATCTGTATCCCTATGGTAAAATATGTGTGGCAGCATTGCATGTAAAGTTATAGGATTCCTCTGTATGGTATTACTAAACATGTTCCAAGTCTGGGGGCAGCAGCCACAAACCAATTCCCCAGAGCCAATGCCTCAGCCAGGTGTCAATAAAATCAAATTGACCATCACCTGGTTAAGTGGCAATTCTTTGGCAGGAAAGAGGATGTGGGTGAAAATCTACATCTTGACAAAGAAACAGCTCAGGGGTTGGGGTCCACACAGACTTTCTGTCTTCTGAACCCCAACTGGAGATGATTCTCAAAGAAGAGAAAGAACTATAAATGGAGAGAGGAGACGCTCCAAATTATTCCACCCTTTCTCTCTACCCATGTCATCCACAACACCTGATGAGCAAAGGGAATAGCTTTGGACTGGGGGAGGGATCCTGACTGAGATTCCGCCAATAAAACTGCTTAAATGTGTGGTGAGAGAGACTTTGCTTTGAGTTCTTTCAGCTTGTTAAGTGAGAGTTTAGCAATGTTTTACTTTTATTTTCTTGTAAACAATTCTGACTTTTATGCGTCATTACTTGTAGTCACTTAAAATCTCTCTTTCTGTAGTTAATACATTTATTTTACTGATTTATCTAAACGAGTGTGTTTGTATTGAAGTGTTTGGGAAACTCCACTTGGGATAACAGGATTTGTGCATATCATTTATTAATAAAATGACGGACTTTACAGGAGTATGTATTGTCCAGGAGGGACCTGGGCAGTACAAGACGTACATTTCTGGGGGAAAGTCTGGGACTGGGAGTTTGCTGGTGTTGCCCTTCAGTATAATTCACGAGTGGCTGGCTATAGCACTCATACAATATAACTGAGAGTAACTTGCATGCTGGAGGCTGTGTGAAAGCAGGCCAGGAATGGTAGCTCTCACAGCAAAACAGTGTGAAAGGCACCCCAGGCTGGAGAACTGAGGAGACATATCTGTTCATCAGTCCAGATTGTATCCTGGGTAGTGTCACACTGAGTCTTATTAAAAGTCAATTGCCCTTTATCTTTCTGTGTCTCAGTTCCTAATCTGTAAAATGGGGATAATAGTATTTTCCTAACTCATAGGATGTTGTGAGGATAAATACATTAAAGATTGTGAGGCACTCAGATACTGATAATGGGAACTATAAGTACCATAGTTAGACAGACCAACTATATATATATCCTTGAAGCAATAGTTATTGGGACAATGATTTTTCTTGGAATGAGACAAATGTGTTTTAGGAACTGGTGATCTGTGTCTCAGTTACTTTCCTGCCTACTGAGTTAATGTGATAAGACAGTAATGCTCGGATTCTTTTAGAGCCGTGGTTCTCAAAAGTATTTGATCGGATCCCCCTTCTTTGTGTCTGTAGTCGTTTACGCCTCCCATCCAAGTAAATGTACACCTCTACCCCGATATAATGCAACCCAATATAACACGAATTTGGATATAACGCGGTAAAGCAGTGCTCCGGGGGGGCGGGGCTGCGCACTCTGGTAGATCAAAGCAAGTTTGATATAACGCGGTTTTACCTATAACATGGTAAGACTTTTTGGCTCCCGAGGACAGCGTTATATTGTGGTAGAGGTGTATCACCACTCAGCTCTGAAGGCAGCATTGTGCCAGCAGCAGCACAGAAGTAAAGGCAGCAATGTGAAAAGTGATATTTGTCAATATCACTTTTCACAGCAGACTTAGTTCCCGATTGCCACCCTTATTTCTGCACTGCTGCTGCCACTCCGGGGCTGACAGTCAGAGCCCCACCCCTCCAGGTGAGGGATGGGGAGGAGGGTGAGGAGAGCCTGAGCCCGGGCTGCCTCCAGGTGAGGGAATGAGGGTGGGGGGGAAGGAGAGCCAGAACTCACGCCTCCCTTGGGAGGCCTGCCCCATAGTTTGTGAACCGCTGTTTAGAGTGTCCTGTCTCTGCATGGATACATGTTAAATATAAAGCAGGCAAAAATTATTATATTGGTAGAGGGACCACATTGCTCTAACTATTTAATGAGATGTTCCTCAAGCTCTTGGACAGCTTTCATGAGGAGAAAGATAACAGATAAAACGAATAAAAGTTACAAATACCCATTCTTACAGAGCCTTGCTCGATCCTAGTATGTTGGAGTGTGTTTCTGAGAGTAACTATGTATCACACTAGCAGGGAGGCTGCTTACTGAGGCAAAGGTCACTCTGCCATGTCCTGCTACCAATTTCTCCCTTCTTCAGTACCCCTTAATAATTCACAGTCCACAGATAATTAAAACATTCCCCTACTGGGGTCCCATTTATTGAGTCCTTATCTACTGGCCCAAACCCCAGTTAATTCACTCTTTCCCTTTAGGCAGGGAATCACCAGCCCTTCTTCCCAGAGGTAAGTCCCAGGAGTCTCCCAAAAGTCTCTCAGTCTTTCCTTGGCTGGAGCTCAGCCTTCTGGTTCAGACTTTCAGGCCTGTCTGTCAGTCTGGGTCTCTAGCAAGAGCCTCCTGTTCACTGCAGCTCCTCTCTGTCACAGTGCCCTTGGTCTCAAGGTCTTCCCTGCAGGAGCCTTTCACATTTTGTATGCGGACTCACACCCTTCTACTGCCGTTTATAAGCAGGGATCTTCTAAACCCCTTTTGCTGCGGAAAAATGCGGAATTTGCATTTTTATAGAGAATGTTTAATTTTTACACTTTGTGAAAAAATAAAAACATATGCACAGGGCCGGCTCCAGGCACCAGCGCAGCAAGCAGGTGCTTGGGGCGGCCAACGGAAAGGGGCGGCACGTCCGGCTCTTCGGCAGCAGTTCGGCGGCGGGTCCCTCAGTCCCTCTCGGCAGCAATTCGAAGCAGCGGCGGTAGAGCTGCCGCCGAAGTGCCGCCAATCGCGGCTTTTTTTTTTTTCCCACCACTTGGGGCGGCAAAAACACTGGAGCCGGCCCTGCATATGCAGTAGAACCCCATTGATCCGAGCCTCCATTGTTTGGCTCTCTGTATTAACCGAATCGGGGCTGAAAGCTCGCGCCCCAGGCAGTGGAGCTCAGGCTGTCAGCCCCAGGTGGCTCAGCTCGGGCTGTCAGCCCTAGGCAGCAGGGCTCCCCATTGTGGCTAGGGAAACTAAAGTTCAGCATTTAATTTTAATCGCAGAAAAACATGGGTTTTTATGGGGGGGGGTTAATCAGAGAATTTTGTTTTCTTTATCTTGGAAAACTAGGATCCCTGTTTATAAGTCAGTCACCAGGATCTCTCCCAGGTCTGGCTCATTCTGTAATCAGTGTTAGCTAGCTTCAGTCGTCAAGGGGCGAGCAACGCTGTTACAATCACCCTTTTCTCCAGCTTTAAATCCATGTCTTTGAAGGACTGAGAATAGTATAGTTTTAACCCATGATAGACATCCCGATACAATTCCTCTCCACTGGCCATGCACAATCCTGTCTGTTTAAAAGTTCTCCTTCTTTCAGTGTCTTTTATATGTGAGACTGCGTTATTTGGTAAAATTTACCCTTCGGGGAAGAAGGTTTTGTCAGAAGTCAGGTCTGTGGGTGTTTATATGAGAGCGTGTAACTGCTCTCACTGTGTGCTTTGGAAATTATCTCATAGACAAACCCTCCTCTCTGTTACTGAGAAATCTATGGATGAAACTACTGAAGTCAATGGGAATTGCCAGTGATTTCATCTGGATCAGAATTTCACCATAGAAGTCAAAGTTGGGCCTTTTCTGAACTCAGAGAATAAATGATGGGAGGCCCTGCTCATTGATGGAGTTTTTGTTTTCTAGTTAGCAGGTTACAAACTCAATGCTCCCCTCTGCTGGAGTACAAAAGGGCCATTTTATGATAGAGTTTTCTGGGACAGCTAAGTGTAAACACACTTCTCTCAGTTCCCATGCTTAATGAATTTCAATCTGTTTAATGCTATTAAATAGAAATATTATAAGAAATGAAAAAGAAAGCAGGGAAAAATCATATTCTATTGCGTGAGAGGGAGGAAGAGCTCGAAATCTGACTGTGTTAAACACTCACAAGTAATGAACAATAAATACTGTGTTAGGAGATGAGGTTCTCAGATCAGTAGATTCAGTTTCTACCATGCTTTGATCAGGGACTATCTAGGGGTGTGAGGAATCTATTGTCATGTTTGTTACGCACTTTGGAGCCTCAGTTTTGGAGTTAAGACTGAGCTGCAGTTAATGGGGAGAGTGCTGTCCTATCAGTGAACTGCTAGGCCAACTGGCTGTGCAGAACTTTTATATATGTGGCTCGAATAACTTCATTCTCTCATATTGTTGCCATTGCTGCCTCAAGCCAAAATGCAATGCTTACATCTGGTACAGTGGCATGCAGCACATCTGGAAATACTGTGAGCTGTTAAATGACAAGTTACTTTCTTTTCTTTCAGTTCCGTCTAGTAGTAAAGACAGCACTGAAACTGCAGCTGGTGTTTGTGGAGTATACGGAATCCAATGCACCACTTTTAATCCAGGCAGTATCCACAGTAGATGAGAAGAGAGGTGAGTAGCTGATAATATAGAGTGAAATCTAGGCTTCACTGAGAGTTTTGCCGTTGATTTCAGTGAGGCCAAGATTTCAGCTGTGGTGTGTGTTTGTCTGTTCATCCTAGAGGAATCTTCCTCAGTGATTATTTGTCCCACAGTCATTTTACAAAACTGCTCCTTGTTTTGTTTTGTTTTTAAACATGTTTAAAGTATTAACATAACATGGAGTCACTGAGAAGTACCTTCTTCTCTAAATAATTCCATGGGTTTCATTAGGGCTGCTGGTGGGGTAAGATAACATTTAACATGAATAAGCATATCAGAATCTGTAATATAGTGAAAATATATGTTAAAGACATTGATGAAACCTGTCTTCAATGTTACCAGCAAGTAGAAGTTACTTTGTTTTCCTACTAAGACTCTAAGACTATATGGAACTTCTCCATAATGAGTCTATCTAAGGTCCCATATCTATCTCTATGGCCCTCATTACTGGGATATCTAGGGGCCTCACAATTTTTAGTATAATAATTTTCACAACATCCCATGAGGTAGGGAAAAGCTGTTATCCCCATTTTACAGGTGAGAGACTGAATGACTTACCCCGGTCACACAAGAAGTCTGTGGCAAAGCAAGGAATTGAATTCTGGTCTCCCAAGTTGTGAGTGCCCTAACCACAGGATCATGCTTTCTCTTCCTGCTTAAAAGTGGCCATCTAACATGGAGAAAAAACACGTCATGAGTGTTGTCCTTTTGTCATCCAAAAAACCTAAACAAACTTAGTGCCAGTATGAACGGTACATAGAAAATGTTCTGTTTGTTGCATTGCAATAAAATCCTGCAGCAGACATTATGCTGAGACCTGTCATCCTTTATGTCCAGAAAAAAAACTTGAATTAAAAAATGTGCACACAATAAGAAAAGAACAAAAATGTTATGGTGGGGTTTTTTGGGTGGTTCTTGCCACAAAATATTGCAGAACTCCAACGTGCTCTTTTGATTTGAACAGTTCCTTTGACTCCAGGAAGGTTTGTGAGGCTGCAGACCCATTGTTGTGGTCTCACACACATGGAGATTAAAACAAAGTTCCCATCCTTGGAATTTTTGCCTTGCTGCTGAACTTCTTCAAATGACTCGTTATGGTTAAAGTAAAACAAATGATTGGTGGGAACAGAAGCAGGGTACGGGATGTTAGGGAGAGAAGAGAAAGTTACCAGTTTTCACTTTTAACTATCAGAATGGGTGTGTTGAAAAGATTAAAAAAGAGCCATAAATCCTCTGTGGCTGGGTGGAAGGCAAGGGGATACTTTAAAAATGTGGACTGTTCAGGTTGGTTTTCTGTTTTGAATTAAAATCCATAAACCTTAGAATGCTATACAGCAGAAATGTACTTATAGTGCTCATGTAATACTGAGTTGTATGATTTATTTTTACAGCCAATTGTAGTATTTCCTCAGCCCTCTGAACTCACTTATATTCTCAATATGTTCAAATCACCAGCTGTTCCCATGCTAGCAAACACCATTAAACAATGGGGGGGGGGGGAACATGCTACCATGTGCCATCCCCTTTTATATCCTGTAGGATGGCCTCAGGCCTACATTTCACTCCCCCCAAAAAGTAATGAAACAATTTGAAAATCAACATAAAATTTTGAAAAAGGATACTTACGGTTAGATGATTGTTGAAAGCAAAGTGGGAGATTATTGGAATTCTCATACCAGTGGGGAGGTATATTGCATCATGGTTTCACAAATAACTTATTATCCTTACATATCTATTATGCTTAAAAAAAAAAAAGCCCCTTTCAATTATATTAGAAATTCCTCAAGAGTAAAACAAGAAACTACAAGAGAGGTGTGTGTTATTGTCCTGTCTATTTAGGGTTTGTGTTTTTTTTAAGGTCATCAGAGGAACAGCATTTCTTTTGTAGTTGTGGTGATGCTGCCTTTTTAATTACAGTTGGTAATTGCTGCCTTGTAACGGTGGCAGACCTGCTTTAAAAGATTTGTTTATTAGATTGAAGAAAAGAGGAAGAATATGTTACATGCCTTGTTTTGGAAATTTTATCATAAATCTTGGAGCTAACTAATTAAGTTCAATGCTGCTTTGAAAAAAGCCCTGTTTTTCATTCACATGCAAGGCGATGAGATATGACATAATTCTTTAACATGTGTACCACACATGATTAACCAAAAAAAACCCCCCAACCTTAATAATTCAGCCCTGTTTCCAAGTGATCCCATCTGTGATTTCTCTGCTAGAATACATCCATATGCAAACTGAAGTACAAAGCTCCATAGAAGCTGCTGGCTTAATAATGGATAAAAGCAGATCATAGGTGAGCAACTATACAGTCCCTAGAACATACGGAGCACCCTCTTGTTTACCCTCCCTTATTTAATTTTTTTCTGCTGTCTGTTCTTAGCTACAAGGGAACTCTCTCCTTTCAATTAAAGTGTTGTGTACTGGGGGGCTGGAAAGTGGTGTAGGAATTCTACAGTGCCTCCAGCTGCTACTTTATCAGAAGCATCTTTTTTTTAATACAGAGATTAAAGCATTGTGTCTGAACTGAGCACGGTAACATCCTGTTTGTGCTTATTGTTTCTGCGACTTTGGCTGCTGTTATCTGACTTGTAAGTGCCCTGTAATATCAGAATAGTTCATGTTTCCCGGCCTTATCAAAACAGTTAGATATTCAGGAGATTAATACTGATGTTCCTAAAATCAGATGAAAGAATGTACATGCACATAATAAGCTTAATAAAAAACAAGTATAAAAGGTGCAGAGGCGTCTCCAAATGTAAAGATTGTCACCTGTTAGTGCTTATGACTACTAGAGATATACAGATGAACCTCTGTTAGTGGATGAATTCTCACACAGCAGTACCAATTGCACCTTACTCCTCACCTATAGTATTAGTCTTCTCCTGGGCTTTTCATGAACAGAAAACTATTTGTGTTTATTTGCATGTCTGCCCTGTGATGTGGAGACTGTATATTAGAACTTGGCTGACCTGACCAAACTCCTCATCCTTTTTTATTAGATTTGAACAAAATTCATATGCACACAGTTTTAAGGAGAGGCCAAAAATAGAGACTCAGGAAGTAACTAGATACACTATTTGGCTATACTGTATTTAAAGTGTCCTGAATCATCTAGTACCTAATAGTTGTCACTGTGCTTTATACCATCCGTGGCCACTGTGAACTTAGTGGCAGCAATGTGAATGAAGCTCAAATGATCCTTCCCCAAAAACACTGTGCTTCAGCTAAAGGAGAATCTCCAATAGCTGTCAGCAATAGGAAGCCTATGACTTACAGGAGAGCAGTTCTGGTTCCATTCAGTAGGAAGGCACCTGTACACATACAGAGAAAGAAACCTCTACAAGTTCACTACAATAAGCCTGATTTTTCTCTCTCATCAGCTTTACTACTGATATTGCATGGAAGTCATAATCTTATGCTTATAATAGTGCCTACCTCTTGTATAACTCTCTTCATCAGCAGATCTCAAAGCACTTTTCAGAGGAGTCAGTCTCATCATCTCCTTTGACAGATGGAGAATTTGGGGCACAGAGAGGTGAAGTGACTTGCCCAAGGTCATCCCGTAGACCAGTGACAGAGCTGGGAGTAGAATCAGGTCTCATGAGTCCCAGTCCAGTGTTCTGTCCACTAGGCCACACTGCGTCCCCTTATGTCACAGTCTGCTGTCAGAAAAAGTGTTGCCACAAATTCAGCATTATACTTTCATTGCATGATTGTGCAGGAGGAGGAGCCAAGTTGTATGGAGACTACATTTGTTTACCACATAGCATTGAGAATTAACAAATGTAGGTAAATAACAGTATAATTTCGAAAAAAAACAGCTGAACATTAAATGGATTTAGTTTTTCAGTAGAGATAGGCCTGACCTGAAAAGTTTAGATCTAACTCCAGATTTGAACTTCTTCAAAGTTTGAAGAGGTCTGACCATTACTGTCACCAGGGCCTGATGAAATGCATCCTAGAATACTCAAGGAGCTAATAGAGGAGGTATCTGAGCCTCTAGCTATTATCTTTGGAAAGTCATGGGAGACAGGAGAGATTCCAGAAAACTGGAAAAGGGGAAATATAGTGCCCATTTATAAAAAGGGAAATAAAAACAAGCCAGGAAACTACAGACCAGTTAGTTTAACTTCTGTGCCAGGGAAGATAATGGAGCAAGTCATTAAGGAAATCATCTGCAAACACTTGGAAGGTGGTAAGGTGATAGGGAATAGCCAGCATGGATTTGTAAAGAACAAATGTCATGTCAAACCAATCTGATAGCTTTCTTTGATAGGATAACGAATCTTGTGGATAAGGGAGAAGCGGTGGATGTAGTATACCTAGACTTTAGTAAGGCATTTGATATGTTCTCGCATGATATTCTTATCAATAAACTAGGCAAATACAACTTAGATGGGGCTACTATAAGGTGGGTGCATAACTGGCTGGATAACCATACTCAGAGAGTAGTTATTAATAGTTCCCAATCCTTCTGGAAAGGTATAACAAGTGGGGTTCTGCAGGGGTCTGTTTGGGGACCGGCTCTGTTCAATATCTTCATCGATGACTTAGATATTGGCATAGAAAGTACGCTTATTAAGTTTGCAGATGATACCAAACTGGGAGGGATTGCAACTGCTTTGGCGGGTAGGGTCATAATTCAAAATGTTCTGGACAAATTGGAGAAATGGTCTGAGGTAAACAGGATGAAATTTAACAAAGACAAATGCAAAGTGCTCCACTTAGGAAGAAAAAATCAGTTTCACACATACAGAATGGGAAGAGACTGTCTAGGAAGGAGTACGGCAGAAAGGGATCTAGGGGTTATAGTGGACCACCAGCTAAATATGAGTCAACAGTGTGATGCTGTTGCAAAAAAAGCAAACATGATTCTGGGATGCATTAACAGGTGTGTTGTGAGCAAGACACGAGAAGTCATTCTTCCGCTCTACTCTGTGCTGGTTAGGCCTCACCTGGAGTATTGTGTCCAGTTCTGGGCACCGCATTTCAAGAAAGATGTGGAGAAATTGGAGAGGGTCCAGAGAAGAGCAACAAGAATGATTAAAGGTCTAGAGAACATGACCTATGAAGGAAGGCTGAAAGAATTGGGTTTGTTTAGTTTGGAAAAGAGAAGACTGAGAGGGGACATGATAGCAGTTTTCAGGTATCTAAAAGGGTGTCATCAGGAGGAGGGAGAAAACTTGTTCATCTTAGCCTCTAAGGATAGAACAAGAAGCAACGGGCTTAAGCTGCAGCAAGGGAGGTTTAGGTTGGACATTAGGAAAAAGTTCCTAACTGTCAGGGTTGTTAAACACTGGAATAAACTGCCTAGGGAGGTTGTGGAATCTCCATCTCTGGAGATATTTAAGAGTAGGTTAGATAAATGTCTATCAGGGATGGTCTAGACAGTATTTGGTCCTGCCATGAGGGCAGGGGACTGGACTCGATGACCTCTCGAGGTCCCTTCCAGCCCTAGAATCTATGAATCTATACAGTTAGTGGCAAGGCATGGCTTTTGGATCTGGATACAAATTTCCCTAACATTTGGGAGTGTTCAGATCTGTGGTTTTGGTTTGAACTCATCTGTAGTCTAAGATGTTTGAAAGCTTTCCACAATATGAATATTCCTCTTCAAGGGGAAGAATAAGGGAAAATGAAGAAGCAAGCATACAGCTTTATGTTTTTCAAGGGTCATAGATACTTGTCATTGTCTTGCTGCAGCCTCTTGTGAATTTAGAGGACATATACACACTTCAGTAACAAGATGAGAGAAGACAGTCAGCCTCACAAGTAACCTCATGCTTTCTCTTTGATTGTGCAACTCAGGATCACAATGAGAAAATGGGCAGCCTAGATACAAATGTCACATTCTTATCTAGTGTAAACCGGAGTAGCTCCATCGAAGTCACGAGAGCTACATCAATTTACACTAGCTGAGCATCTGATCCAGAATTTCCATGTTACATGTCAGGAAATGGCCTTTTGTAAACAACAACAGCCTATTACCTTCTGAAAAGCAAGTACTGCTGAAGTGGCTTGCTGATAACAGTGCCTGACTGACAGATTAAAATTAAACACCCTGAAAGCAGCAAAGAAATGGCTAGCTAAGTTTGTGCTTTCATGGATAACTGTGGATGTCATCTTTACACGGAAACAGGCAGGAGAATATGAAATGATAGAATACCAAGATATTGCATTTTAAAAACACAATGGAATTGTTCTAATCAAAGTAGGGACTGTCTGGCTATAGAATAAAAGGCATTTTTCCCCCAGAAGATCTTTCACTGAATCATAAATCAAGGATTAAGTAATTAATTTGTCATGTTATTGGCAGTTCACTTCCTTACAAATAGCACTGTTATAGATTAGAATAATATAATTTCCCCTTTTTGTTTCTCTCTCTCTCTTTCTTGTTTTCTTCCTTTTTTTTTTCATTAGAAACCACAGGAAGACATTTTTGTAGTGAGGATATCATTCCTCCCAATCATATATCTTATTTGAGCAGAGTGAATTTGTTCCACATGTCTTTTGAACATGTGTTCCTTGCACAAAAATGTCTGGTTATGTAGAGAGGCAAATGAAGAGAAGGCTAGTGAAACTGGAAAAGCTCATTACAGAATAGTGTTTTAATTAATGCATAAGAAAAAATATTGAGCAGTGAGAATGTATCTCCAGCCCTTTTGTACCTTTGCTTATGATATGGAAGCTGCCAAAAGCTTTCTGTTTTGTTTTGTTTGCAGTGAGGATTGGAGAATATTGGTATCAATAAAAGTAAAGGAACTGAAAATGGGAACATTCTGCTGTCAAAATGTTCATCAGTAAGGAACTTTGCACACTATAAACTGCCATCACTTTGTGAATGGTGTTCTCAATTAAGTCAATGGGAGATATGCGTGTGGGGGGCAGGATATAAATTTGAATGCTGTGTGAATGAGAGATTGCTCACCATGTTATGATGATAACTCATGTGGTGTATATGACAACCACAAAAGGATTATTTGTTAGGCTACAGTATCCTATCTTTGGGGTCACTGATCACCCAATGACAGGTTCTGATGAAGAATCTCTCCCGTTTCATTATATGAGTGTATTGTCACTCCCTATCCTGCGGGTAGAATTATGGAGGTGGATTTCTGTGAAGATTGGTCTGAATCATTTCTCTGCAGTTCAGAGAATGCCTTCTAGCTTTGCTGATCATGTAGTTGAATTAGTCTCTCCAAGTAAATAGTTCATAGCTTTCTGATTTCCCTCCTGACCCTCACATTTACTTCAAACACAACTGTCTGAACTTGGGTCCTTCATTATCCGGTTCAATTTCCTTGATAGATCAGTTTCGGCTCTTTCTTGAGTACATGTATCCACCTCAGGTTTAGCCAAATTATTGTGATTGTTTTACAGAGTATCTCAGACATAAGACTTTAGCTTGAGTCTACCAGCCATTTTCCTAAAGACCTATAAAATTACTTTATTTGAAGCAATAGGCTATTAAGTCACTTTGCTTTTCACGGATTTTGTAATTACATGATCCAAACAAATATAGAGTTTTACTGAGTGGAACTGAGAGAACCACCTTTGAAGTGTGTGTGGGGGACGGGGGGGGCGAATGTAGGGAGGGGTTATTAAAATAATTCAGGTAAAAATCAGGACAAAAGATATATCACTCTTGCATTGATGCTTTTTATCTGGGAAGCATAAACTGGGATTCAATGCAGCCCTCTTTATTTCAGTCATCAGTACTTGTCTTGATATAGGTACCTTGATATAGGTAAATATTGATGCATCAAAGAACTATACAAACTAATTGTTTAGCAATTTATCTAACCATTTGCTATTATGAATCTGCGGTACATATTGTCTGAACCTGTTCATTTTTTTAGGTTACATGATGAGCTACTGTTTCTGTTTTACTCTTAGGAGCCAAGCCATGGTCCAACATTATGGAGATCCTGGAGGAAAAGGACGGGGTTGACACTGAACTGCTGGTTTATGCAATGACCTTAGTTAACAAGGTTTGTTTTAACACACTAATATCATTAGCAATATTAGTACTCATTTATTTTCAGTTACATAATGCTCAAAGGTGTTTTGGGCATTTGGCAGATATATAGCAAGACCAGTCTTGTCCCAAGAATTTACAGTGCAAGCCACTCAAAGCCAAACTGGATTAACCTTATCTAGAGAACACTACTTGTTGTTTTAATACTGTGTCTTTGGCTACCACTCTACTCTGTTTTTGTAAATGTAACATTAACAACAGCAGATGACATGGTGAGGGGCACTAAATATATCTTTGTCTAAGTAAAATAAATATTCAAATGCTATTTAATCTCAACATGTAACAGAGGGGTCTAGGTGTTTGAGATTCTGTGGGGGTGGGGTGGTGGGGTCAGGGATTTTGGGGGGCACAGGAGACAGATAAGGACAGTAGTGTGAGCACTAGATGGGCGTGGCAGTTTATGCATCAGTAAACTCAGGAGCAGCTTTCTGAAGGTTAGTTCACATCATTGTGCCAACCTATCCGTATGAATAAAACCAATGGTTACTCTTGTTATTTATCATTTGTGTAACGGTGCCAACCAGGATCAGGACTCCATTTTGCTAGGTGTTGTGCCATCACATAGGGAGACGCAGTTGCTGTCTCCAAAGATCTCAAAATTTAATTAGAAACAAGACTCAACACATGAGTGTAACAAACCATAGGGACAGGGTGGACAAGCATAATGGTAATAAGATCCCATGGTTACAAAGGCTAGCTTTGTGCACAATTTGATGGTTCCAGAACATTTGATTTTTTTCTCTATGCATCAAGTGTAATGAATTTAACAGGTCTGAATGCTAATGAAAAGGTTTCTGTTTGAAAAAGAAAAGGTGCCATGATTTTTTTTCTTTCTTGCTTATAGTTCTCAAAGGTTTTAATTACAAGTAGCTGTTCCATTGTAAAATCAAATGTTATCTAAAATATGCATGTACACTCACAAAAGAAAACCAAAAGGCCATAAAAATGAGAAGCTAGTTAGAAAAAAGTTCTTAACCTCTAAAGTAATCATCAAATGAGTCAGATTTTAAAAACTGACCTTTTAAAGAAGACAGAAAACCAGAATGTATTTAAGAACCAAAATATCATTGTGCTTTATGGTTTTGTTTAACAGGACAGAGTGTTACTAACATTTTGATGTGTTAAATTCATTATATTCGTTCAAGTATCTTCAGTTTGTCAATTCTGGTCATAAATCACAATATGAATTTATTCCTACTGCATAGTACTTTCTCAAGCTCTTGTTCATGGCTATAGTAAATGCTTTTTGGTAAAGTAGCTTTTCTTCTAATGCTTGGAATTGCCCTTGGAAACAGCCTGATAGGGCCAGATTCCCCAGTAACATCACTGTTGTCATGATGTTTCATTTAAAACCAACTCCTGGTCCTGTTGAAATCAGTGGCAAAACTCCCACTGACTTCATTAGGATAAGAAACCTTCTGAAAGGCATTTCTCGATTCACATATGTGTGTAACTCCCACTAAAGCAGGAAAACATGTCCTCAGGAGTCTTTTTCCATGCTCATTTCATGCCGTGGTGTATTTCATACTGGGTTCCCTCTTTCTGGGGATTATACCTCTTAATCTTGTCTGGGAATTGTCAGCCCTAGTGTTTGCTTTATTACTGTATCTCGTATTGACTTATTTTCATCCCACAGTTGATTTCTTTAGGTCTGAGCCCATCATTCCTCCTTGTAACTTTTTTTAGGAGGGGCGTGTAGACCTAGCCTAAGAGACCAATTCTGCCACACTTATGCACATTGGGTGACACCATGCTCTAAAGTGGCTTGCATAGTACTTGTAATAAGGTGCTACTCAACATGAGTGGCAGAATTAGGCTCTTAAGCTTATTTGGGCCTGATTCTCACTTGCACTGCACCTTGTATAGTCATTAGCAACAACATAAACTGAGTGTAAAATGCTACCACATCAAAATAGCAGTACATTACACCCACTTTGTAATGGTGTAAATGACTGCCAGAAGTACAGGGCAAAAGAGAATCAGGCCCATTTCTGTTTAAACAAATCTCTCTCCAATAGTTCATCTTCTCCCCGACTTCATTCTGCTGTTGAGCCATAATAATGGATTCATCACATGGCAGTCATTTTCAATACTAGGCTGGGAGGGCATATTGCTATACAAACTGTACTATGACTTCACTGCACAGTAGCAGTGTGTGGCTAATGGTAGTATTGTGAATTCACCAGCAAAAAAAAGTCTAGACTGTGATAAGAAAAGCTCTGTATTAAACCCAGAAACAAATAGAAATGGGAGTTCAAAAAGTTATTGTGGTGTAAATTATTTTTATATAAATATTCTTTATTTTCAAGTTTGTGAAAGTGACTCTCTACTGTTAATGGTAAATGTTTGTCCCACAATTAGAAATGCTTTATATATGCTGGAACTCTTAATAAGCCCCTTTAGACAAGGTAGCAAGCATCCCTTCAGTAAGATTTTAAAGAATGAAAAGGAAGGAAGGAACTGATACTTCTGCTGTCTAGATCAACTTGTACATTAAGAATACTACTATTACCTAAGGACTTAAAGACAGTAGGCACATGGCTTGGGATGATTGTTCCTGGCTGAGCATCAATCAGCTGTGTGGCTCACCCTTCTCCTTAAGCCTGAAGAGACAGGAATCAATAGGAAACCAGCCTGCCTTGCTCAGATAAACCTTTTTTTTATTTTTTTCTATCTCTCTGCTTTTATTCCTGTGCTTAATACCTTAATATTTGCTGCTTTTTACTTCTGCAGTTAAGTAGAACCAGGGAAGGATCCAGGGATGGGTGTGGGTGTGGGGGTGTGTGGGGGTGTGTGTGTGTGTGTGTGTGTGTGTGTGTGTGCGCGCGCACATAGATATAGATATATTTATTGACCCACATTTTCAGTAGTTTTTCAGGAACCAGTAACATCGATTTGTTTTGCTCATTATCTTTTTCTTACATATTTTCACAGAGTTTTTTGTTAGACTCTGCTCCACTTGATGTTTTGTTTTTCTAGCTGTGTCTCACTAACCCCACTCTTTGTTTCTTGTTTAACCAGAATCACGTACACTGCCACTTACAAATTCTTGTAAAACTTTTTTAATTCTCTTCAAAACAAATCATTGTCAATGTTGTCCCTTTGATTCTCAGACGCTGTCGGGGTTGCCAGATCAGGACTCTTTCTATGACGTGGTGGACTGTCTGGAAGAGCTAGGCATCGAAGCTATTTCACAGAGACACTTGAACAAGAAAGGAACAGACTTGGACTTAGTTGAGCAATTTAACATTTATGAGGTAACATAACATGCCCTGTTTTATGCATCTTACAGCTTGTGCAAACTTCAAAGCTGGGGGGTGGGGGGGGGAGAGAATGTAACCTAGGTGAAACTTGGTTATCTATTTTATTTTAAAAGAAAAACATCTGGTTGCTGGAAGTGTTACACACATTCGTATATGTGACCTACTCCGGTACATGACTACATGCAGTACAAATGCATTTCATACTAGACATAGGTTATACGTCAAAGTGAAACAGCACATTTACTAGCCTCTTTAGAGGCAGTTCTGCCTGCAATTAAAACTCTTTCTCAAACTGCTAGTTACACATCAGACTCCCTAAGTCAGTAAAAGTTCTTTCCATATGCAAAAGCATTCAGTGCACAAAAAAATGTCCAGCCTACATCAGCTTCACATACACAGCTTTCTCCACAATTGATTGCCCAGTGAGTCCTTGTTTACGAGTTTATACTGGATCAATTCCTACCCGACTTGCAGTGATTGGGTAATGACTGACTCCACATTCACCACCTGTGAAATATTTATGTGCAAAGATAGGATATTTGGTTTCTTAACGATTAGACACTTTTTAGACTTTGCTTTTTTTAGGCCGAAAGTAATATAAAGTGCATGTGAATTTATGTCATGGTGCAGTGAAATAAAATTACTGCCTCTAGTAGTAAGTCCAGCTGCAGAGACATTGGGCCTGCTTCTCTTCTTTCTTATGCCAGCTTTACCCCATGGTAACTCCATTGATTTTAGTGGAATTACTCCTGATTGATACCAATGTTAGATGATTCAGGCAAAACGTAGGTATAGAGACCTTAATGCTCCGCTGAATGTAGTCACAGCAACTGAAAACTTGTGTGGCTCATTGGAGAATAAGGTCCAGAAACATGCTCTCTGGTTTTTGAAATCCATCATGATACCAGTTGACAAGAGCGGGTTTTCTCAACTTTACTGAGTGATAAAAACAGATAAAGATATTAAACTGGCATGCAAGTTTGTTAATTTCTTTCTTGATTGAGAAGAAATTTGTAGCCCAGTGGGCTAGCTTGCCTTTATTATATGTACTGCTTTGCATTATATTCAGCAGTAATGCAAGAAACCTACAGGCCTGTGTCCTGTAAGACATTAGCTTCAGCAAGTTAGGATAAGGCTTGAGGCTTATGAACTTTGAACAGCTAAACTTTGCACAGATAAACGGCCTAACGGAAAACACCAAGTATTTGGGGAACAGAAAATAGAGTTTAAGGGGAAGTTCTGACCACAGGTACATAATTCAACCACAGAAGTTGTCCAGGCAACAAACTGACATATATAACAAGTATATGAGATACATCTAAGGCTAGCCTGCTTGCTTATATATCTTTTCTTACAAGTTTCTTATTTTTGTATGAGTCTGATTCTTTGTTTTATTATAATAGGTTTATAGGTCTATATTAGAGTATATTTTGTCTGTAACACAAAGGACCTGCAGGTCACATCCTGTATGTTGAGCTAAGGCAAAGTTTGCATACATATGTTTGGGACCTTTCACCGAGATAGATGGTGATGCGCTAAAGCATAAGGTCCATATATGGCTGCAACCTTTAACATGGAGGATGCGTTAAAGCAGGTTGGCATAGGGGCTTTCCTAAGTTCATACCCTTTTAAACTTAACAGGTACACCACACCTTGGAATTTGGAAAGAACCGAAATAACCAGTTAGGGCAGAAATAACAAATGTGATCCTAACCACAAAAGGGGCATGGTAACGAATGGATGTATATGATAATAAGTTGAGATCATTGATATACTAACCTATAGGGAAAAGACACTCCGACATTAGTAAGGTGAGGAAATACAAATAAGGAAAAGTGGGGAAATCCCCTACTGAATATGCATCAAACATAGCGGCGTCAGCGTAACATATTATAAAAGTGGCATCCCAGCCTAGTGGCGGTAGGAGGAGGAGGTGTAGTCCTTGGGAGGTGCCAGAATGATGGCCACTGGTGATGATGGGGAATGTGACGAGAAAGATGATGGCTAATGTTTCAGGTTGTTTTACAGGAGATGGTGTGAGTATATGGATGAGCAGATGTACATTCTGTAGTTTCTCCATCTTACTAAGTCGGGGTGTTTGTGACTGTGCTAAATGTATTATTAAACTATATTTGTAAATATAAAAGAGTTCCTATAGGGTGAGTGTTGCAACTGCGCACATTGAATAACACTGGGCCTGATCTTGGAGAAAGAACCTGGCAACCCTCAAAGTGATAACTGGGGATTCTTAAGTAATCAATATAATTTAATACGTAATCTAAAGATCAGGCAACCGATTGTAGCAACGTTAGTAAAGCTCCAAAGTAGTGTGTTATGTATAATATCTCCATGGCCCTCGTGTAGCTACTTTCTAGATAGTAGAAAATCTAGTGGCCAGACTGAGTTTCAAGAGATGTGGATTTTGTTTATTGTTTTGTTTTGTTTTGTTGTCTGGGACAGCCAGACTTCCTGTGGGACTTTGGTAAATCACTTAACCTCTCTGTGGCTCAGTTTCCCCATCTATAAAATGAGGATTGTGCATCATTACCTCCAGTGGTAGGGTGGGAATTCACAAGACTCAAGGTAAAATCCTGTCCCTTTTGAAATTGGTAAGAATTTTGCCATTGAATTAAATAGGGCCAGATTTTCTCCCAGGGATTTTCAAAGGCATGAATGGGGATGAGGTGCCCAAATCCCACTGTAATATGATGGGAACTAGACATCTAATTCCCCTAGATTTTGAAAATCCCAGCCTAAATGTTTACAAAGTTCTCGAAGATCTGCAGATGAGGGGGTCTATGCAATCCCCGTGTATGAATAGCAGCAAGATGAGTATGTAGCAGCTAAAGAGGAGTAGCTGTTGTAATGGTGAGTATAGGAAGAGTCAGTTAAATTATGCTGGGAGCAATGACTTCATGGTTGGGGATGATGTGCAGCTACATATTCATTGTTAAAACGTGAATGAAAACATAGGAAATCTAGAGCTAACGTGAAAAGTCTCCCCTTTCGTTCCTTTCAGATGACACTGAGACATGAGGATGGAGACGAGACTGCTGATCCCCCACCCAATGGGCGCAAAGACAGAAGAAGGGCCAGTCTTGGCTCCAGTGAACGAAGGGGATTAGAGCGCAGGAGAAGCCGCAGACATTCAGCCCAGAGCATCAAAAGCACTTTATCAGCTCCTGCAAGTCCCTGCAGTCAGTCGAGTCCAAGCTTCATGTTAGGCCATGGGCAGCGTATTGAAGATCTTAGTGAGAAGTAAGTGCTTGAGACAAGAAACATTCCTTTATTCTCATTATTGTGCCTTTCTATTGTATTCATTGCACATTATTGACTCTGATCATGGCAAACTGTTCAGTTATTTCATTCCCCCCCGCCTTTCTTTCTTCTGAATTTCTCGTAATGGACAAAAAAGCAAAATGCTACTAGAGGTTTAAAGGAAGAAAGATGTGATCATTTGGTTCTTCTATATTCACCTGCCTTTAAGATGCATATGTTCCCTATGAGTACCTGCCTGTCAGTACTATATTTCATTGATCTTCAGAGAAACAAACCTTCAAAGCAATCTGTAAAATAAACAAATACATTCCTGAGTTTGTATTACCATTTGTCCCATAGGAATGGACGTAAACAGCATGAGATAGAACATTCATAAAGTGAGATCTTAACAACATTTATTGATAGAATTTTCATCTACTGTAATATATGGACAGAATTTCCATCTGATATATCCATGTAGTAGAAAATTCAAATTCTACAGGGAGGTCCTGGTGAAATCATAAACATCATGACTTATTACACTTGTGCAAAGTTATTTTTTGTGTGATTGGAATGAATTCATGTGAGGCATTTTCTTTTTACAATCAGTGTTCCAAAATTTATATTCATATTTTCTTTCAAGGCTGAGCTGTTGTTTTGAATAGATGTGATGTTATATTTAAGAATTAACAAATGAGATGCAATAAGACCAACTGGGGAGGAATCAGTGGCCCAGAAACAAGGCTAGCCATTCAATCTAGCTGGTTATTACTGCTTGAGAAGTGCTCTGGACTGAGGTATTTATTGACATTATAAGACAAAAATGAAAACCGATAGGTGTTTGAATTTTCTTTATTGCCAGTGCCATTCCAGTTCATCTGGACAGAGTTTTGTTAGAGAAAAGTGGGAGCTGCTGGTTGTCAGCACCTCTGAAAATCAGGCACAAAGTGTCTTGAGCTGGGAAACCAGAAACTGAATCACATTAAACAAATGAAGACTTAATGTTTGTGAAGTTCTTTGAGCATTTCTGATGGAAGATACTATATACAATCCTGGAGCCTCAAAATTCTGCCAGTCATGTAGGAAACGTTCTACCTTGCAAACTAAATTTCACTGAATAACAATGTATTCCTATTAAAAAGACCCTTCCTTCAGAATACGTGAAATTTTAAGGCTCCAGGACTATTAAGTAGTAGTGGTATGTCATATACTGCATAGTGGCTTCTCAGTATATTGAGAGCAAGTCCACACTACCGTGATACATCGGCGCAGCTGCACCGCTGTGGCACGTCTGGTGAAGATATGCTATGCTGACAGAAGAGCGCTTTCACGTCGGCATAATTATTCCACCTCCATGAGAGATGGCAGACATAGCATGGTGTAAACACCACTTTAAGTCGATGTACGTTGCACAAGGGAGATGTTGTTTTCATACCCCTGAGCAATGTAAGTTATATCGACATAAGCAGTAGTTTAGACCAGCTCTCTATGTCCAATGCATTTGTCATCATTCCATGTTTTCATTTGACGTCTCATTCATGCTTGTTTTTGGCTGGGTCTGTAGTGAATTCGAGCCTGAGGGCCTCGTGGTCTTACAGGCTGATGACAAGGATGACAGTGCATTTGAAGCTGAACTTCAAACATCTTCAATGTGAGTGTTGCTGCAGCTGCTCTGCATGGAACACCTCTTGCATGGTTCTGGGCTTTTTCATTACCTCTTGGTGTCTAGAACACATGCAGTGGGTGTGATTGACTCCTTAGGGTGATGCATTTGGGTTGAAGAAATGCATTTTATTTCAATGCTTTGATCCTGGATTGATTATTCTGTTGTAATCAAAGACATGCAAGCACGCTGAGTTATCCTTCCTGAGTTACACTACACTTGGTCAGTTTTACGATTTTTTTGTCATTTGCATTCGCCCTGTTGTTTTCTTTGTTTCATAGCTGGGAACTGGAGAATGCATAACAGCCAGATGGAAAAAACAGTCTATCCCAAATCACACCATCCTAATCCCCAACACACAACCCTCCAACACGCTCTATGTTTAAATCTGTGTTCATCTTCTTTTGGACCTGATATTATGCTAGTCACTTTCTTTGTCATCTATATTTTAACCATTTTCAGACAGATCTTGGCCCCAGCTCTGGATGTAATGGCAGTGGGCAGGAGCAAAGTACTACACTTCATTCTCCCACTCAGTTCTTGCCATACCAGAGATTGGGCCTGTTGTTTCTTCACTCCTGGAAAATCCCTGAAAGCTGATTCTTTGAAATTCCAGCCATTTAGCCTCTTGAGAGGATATCCTGCTTTGCTGACTATTCATTCGTATGGTTATGTTTCTTTCTGGACATGCAGAGAAGTACATAATTGAAGTATATAATTGAGTATCATATTTGATAAAGGGTTTTTTAAAAGCTAACTTTGATATAGTGTATAAGTCTTAGAATGTCTTGAAGTACTTAGAAGCATAGCTAACCACTCTGATTCATTATTTGCATTGGCTGCATTCTGTTTCCTAAGCTATAAGCATTAAAGCATCAAAATAACGTCTAGGCACCACAAATCTGTTAGTCTCAGACTTAATTATTTTTTAAAAACTCGTGAAAGCAACATAACAGCATTACGGCGAGAGTAAAGGCATATGGTTTATCAGTTTGATCAAGGCAGAATATTTGCCTATTGAGTCCAGAAGTTCGTGTATTAATGAAAATGTGTCTGACCCTCAGAACTCTGGACCATGTTTTTGCCACACCTGGCTACTACTTAGGGGTACCATTTTCCCATTCCATTTCAGGATCTCTATGCAGAGAAAACATTTTGGACTATTGTTTCAAAATAGTCATTTTGTGGGCTAGTCATTGTGCCTGAGAAGTAGGAATATTATTTTCTAAAGGGCCTCAAAACTAAACAACACAAAATTATGCTCAGAAATATGATAGAGAGGTCTCTTTTTTCTATTTTTTATAGAAATATGGTTCCTATGGAATCTTAGTAAGTTTTTTATTCATGTTGTATCTGAGTTTAGTCACAGAGTTGGTGAAAACATGGGGAAAAAATTGCAAAAATGTCTTCAAAATATTTTTGTTGTTTTTCCTCAAAATATTGCGATTTCAATACATGTTGTTCCAATTCTGAAAAATTTCAGCAAGCGGCAAGCTCTCATCCATTCCCCATGGGGGCATGTTTGTTGTGGGTCCACAGCCCCACCTCCACTGCCCATACGAACAAGTATTGGAGCCTCGTCTTAACTAAAGGCATGTTACATCTACAAAGGTATATCAAAAGCCAGCTGAGTGCTCTACCCATAGTGAAATTGTCAGCGCCTGACCTCTGCAGGCATAACATTTCCAGCCGCCACAGCCTGGTGATACCTTTGTTTCCCACCCGTGTAATTCGGCCTATAGAAATTACAGGAGGAAAAGGCCCAATTGTTCACCTGGGATCAGATCTAGTGCCCATTTAAATCAATGGAAAGACTCCCTTTCAGTGGGCATTGCATCCAGCCCCTAGTATATCCCCGAGCAAATGCAGGATTGTTATTTACAGTGTATTTTGCAGGGCTCTATCTATTTTAGTTATAAAATATCCCCAGCTATGAGGCTTCAGCCACTTTCCTTGGAGACGCTTAGAAATTCGCTTCACCATTAGGAAAACTTTACTGGTATTCAGCCTAATTTTCTTTTCCTTACATTTACTTCCTTGCTTCTGCTGGTAGTTACATGGTATATATGTCACTTGATTCTGATGTTGGCTTTACACTGGAATAACTTCATTGACTTCAGTGGAGCCACTCCTGATTACACTCTTGGGAGATCAGAATCAGTCCCACATAGTATATTGTGTTTCTTTTTAGACTATATTCTTCTTGGTTATTTATGGACTCCATTCCCCAGATCGCTGCAGGCTCTAGGTTCCTCAGAGTACTCCTTTGCAGAGTGTTACTCTTCCCTTTCTTTCTACCCCATTCAGCTGGTTTGGCACATATTTTGCTTTTGTTTACCACATCAAACAGGTTGTTCAGAGTCATCTGCTTTGTGTCAACAGGTAAGATTTACTGCAATGGCAAGGAAATAAGTCTTCCAAAAAGAGAAATTTATGGTGGCAGTAAAGCAGAAAAGACAATAGTATCCAAATTCTGTTTTCATTTGCAGTGCTGTAAATCGAGCAAAGCTGCCTGAAGCCAGTTCAGTTACTCTGATTTACACCAGTGTAATTGAGAGCAGACTTTGGTTTTAAGATGGGAAAAGGTCAGACTATATATCTTTAAGGGCAAGCAAGTGGAGAACTTGTAGGTCTTTTTCATCATGTTGGCAACCATCTTCCAAAGTAAATGCACCACTGTTTTATATGTGGTTCAAAACAAATAAGGGACAAAATCTGTTCTGTTAGTATGGTTTAACTGAGAGCAAAAGCCATCTTTTATATACCCATTACAAATACTTAACTAAAATTATACTAAGTGTGTGTGTGTGGGGGGGGGACTTTTACAGACAGGCATTTTGCTGCAGGCATATTTCTGTTATCTAGATTCTTGACATTTACTTTAGGCCTTACACTCACAAGTTTGCCTTGCACTAGACCCCTTTCTGTTTCCATTATGCGGTGAGCTCAATAAAGTTTGGAAACACTTTAATCCTATTAAAATATGACCTTTAGAATGATTCAAGGATGGAACCTTCTCAACTTTTTCTTTCCTGCTCAGAATTTACTAGTCTAAATCTATGGGCCTATCATAGCATTTTATTTTTAAAATAATAGACTTCTTACCAAAGCGTTTCTATATTTTATGTGTGACGCTAGCTTTTTTTCCAGCCATGCCAATGGGGAGTCAAAGAAGACAATAAAGAGTAGCAAGATCTTGCATGATAGTTGAGTTTTCATTTTACACCCTTAAAGAATCTTGTGTGCAGTAGTCACATGAGCCTTAATAGACAAGTCAAGTGACTGTGTTTCACTTTTGGTTCTCATACTGACAGAGATGAAGGCATATAGTTTGATGTGCAGCTGCGTGGTAGTGGAATTCCTCGGTATGGTTCTCACATAATGTGCTCTTCATGGGCCCATCCACGCACAGCAATACATCAGGAACTGCCGCTCCTCACTGTCTTTCAAATGAGCGCAATGATGAGCCTATTCCAAAAAATCTGATCTGACCAAGTGTTTCCCATTGATTGTTATTATACAAAGAAAATCTTCTACCCCAGAAGTACTTCAACTGAATTCTGTCAACAAGACTTAGTGAGCTTTCTCTGGGAAGTCGAAAGTAGATTTACACTAATGGATCTTATCAGCATTTAAGCAAAAAATATATCTATGTTTTATGGGGGATTTAAATATAAAGTGTTTTCAAATAATCTACTGAGACTTAGAACGTTGTGAATACACTTTTACCCCGATATAACGCGACCCGATATAACACAAATTCGGATATAACGCGGTAAAGCAGTGCTCCGGGGAGGCGGGGCTGCGCACTCCAGCGGATCAAAGCAAGTTCGATATAACGCAGTTTCACCTATAACGTGGTAAGATTTTTTGGCTCCCGAGGACAGCGTTATATCGAGGTAGAGGTGTAGTTAAGTTTAGGTGATCATGCCATCTTATTAGACTCCCTTTTTATTTTTTAGTTTATAATATGTTTCCTTGACTGTTGTTTGTTCTGTCATTTTTTTAATTGCCAAAATAATAACATGAGCATTAGTCACTCTACATGCTCAACTGGAGCTTGTACTGCAAGAAAATAACTGGGCTTGCATTAGGATGTTCTGGTGGTACCACAGGACCCTAGCAAGCAAGCAATAAGTAGTAATTCTGGGAGGCCTATCAGGCCTAAATAAGCAGGCTCATATGGTGACAGAGGCTGTTATGACTTTACACTCTACCAGTATTAGACCAAGTGTATAGGGAAGGATGACCAGTTCAGGGGTAAGTTTCCCCTAAAACTTCCCAATCTTATTTTGTGTTTTGAAGAAGCTTTTCCTCCAGGAGGATTCTGTAGAGGAGGAAAGAAGCAGTGGCTAGAGACGAAAGAGGACATGATATACTTGTGACGAGTATTCAAGTCTGCTGGCACCCCCTGGAGGAGGACCTCACAGTCAAGATGCACTTTGCTCTTCTAGTGCTACTAGGGAAAAGCCCTTCGGAGCTAGACAATAGTGTAGGAATTTTGAAGTTAAATCTGCACCAGGTTTTCAGTGTCTCATTTGGAAGAGCCTCCGTGAGCTGAGAGTAACTTGGGGGTATCCTAGCTGCACCTGACATAATCCATTATCAGTGGAATTATGCTGAGCCTTAGAAAGGGGCGGGACTTCCTTCAAGCCTTTTGGAAAAGATGGGGGGTTACCGTCTTGAAACAGGACAGAGAGCTGTGTAAACATTAGAACTGTCTGTTTTTATGTGTTTTAATATTGGAAGACCTACGTGAAGGGATTATAGCTGAACACTTTTTGGTTTCACCAGAAAACTATATGTAAATATGAGATCCTGAAGAGGGTTTTCTCTGCTTAACTTTGGACTGTCTCCAGCTGCACAGCCCATAGCTTTGGCTATAGTGGCCCATAAATTTTTGTGGTGAGCCAGGCCTCCAGGGGAAAGTATGTCCAAAGTACATCTGACTTTTTACAATTTTTGTTATGATTTCCATGGCTTCTGACATTCTGACTATAATCAATCCTTGATTTTCCCCCCTCCACCCACAGAATTTACTGTGTCAAAATTGTAGCTCTAGTCACAGGGTTTTGCACTCTGTTGACTTTCCATTGTGATAGCTGATATTTCTTGGTGCTATGAAAACATGAATCCAAAGTACTATGGCACAATTGAAAGGCAGATAGGTTTGGTTTTTTTTAATTAAATGATGATGAACATATGTCAGATCCCTTAGGTTTGGCTGACCCTGCTATTTAAAAAAAGAGAAAAGGGTAATTGGGGTTGCATATAGCACTTGACTCTGCTGGCCTATCTGGAGCTACTGTAATGAAAATAATTAATAGCAATAATAACAACAATATATGAGTAGGGAGACCCAAGATTAAGGATTTAAGGGGACCTATCTAATGGTAGGACATCATTGTGAAATAGAGAGGGTTGTAAAAAAGTAACGTTTATCATTTAGTGGAAAGACATTGAGTTGTACTTTCTCTTGCCTGAGATTTGCCCCATTTTTGTATCTGAGACAGTAATCCAAGGCAATAAACATCTCCTACAGAAGCAATAAACACAGAGGCATAGGCTGCAGTATTCATATACTGAAGGACCCATTCATAGACACTCTAGGATAGGCCACTTAGCATTATGGTTCTTCTTGAAGTAAAATGACATAAGATTGTATATGGAGGTGGAGGGGATGTTCTTTTCATTTATTTCATTAGCCACTGGTATGGACAAAAAAAGGTGAAGAAATGAAGATGTAAGAATAGTGGTCCTCAGAAAAGAGTGGTGCACGGAATGGCAACTGTTCATAATATCAAGCCCTTGTTAGTCTCTGACAACAGTACCTTTAGCAATAAAAATAGTTCTGTTAGGGCCCTGCTATTTCATCTTGGGGACAGATTCCCTTTGTTATGTCCCTCATGCATTCAGCAGGTGGTAACAGTAGCAGATGGAATGAAGAATGAAGTAGTGCAGATTTGAAGGGACAGCTAATGAAAGGAAGCTAAAAGGAAAAAAAAAAGATTTGTTTAGTCAGACGATTTTAAAGAGAGTCTTAGAGTGGTCTGGAGGAAGCTAAGGAAATACAATGGATGAGGGGAGATAAGAAACTGATCAAGAACAGTTTTCCCTCCCAACCTAAACCATGTGTATTAGAATCTATTAATTTATATGGCTCTTGCCCTGTTAAAATTTGGATGTTCAAAGCTCTGCCACTGACGTTGAGCAACTTGCACAGACCCTCTGTAAATCAATGTCATCATCATCATCACTCCCATAACCGCATTGGGGCACCACCATTGATGAGTAATCAACCAATTGTCTTCACCCCTGACGATTGTGTGTCAGTGCTTGAGGCTCCGCGAAGTCCATTCCTGTACACTCTTTTATACATCAACATACCCTTTCATAAAATGTGTGTAACAATGTGAATTGCTTTGGGTTCATTGAACAAAAGTATGATATATAAGTATTATATAGGTGTAAAGTGGTATTTATCATATTGTATAGAAAAGAAAATAACAGGAAGTTAAAAAGCAGAGCGCTGTCACATATGAATAGAGAAAGGAAACATATTTCCCCTTTCAACATTCATTACCCTCCTTCTCATTTTCCAAACTTTAATATAAGTCATGGTAAAAGGCCATATCACAGAAATGGCAGGATTTTTGACCTATTAATTAGACATATTAATTTTCCATTTGATCGCTAATACAAGTAAAATCCTTTCTACACAGTGGGCCAAATTCTTGCTAATGTATGCCTTAGGCAACCCGTATCAGTAAGATTGCATATGGTGTAAATCAGCAGACTACTAATTTTATCCAGTAAAACCATTTTATTGAAAATACTTGATGGACATGTGGCTTACTTTGTTAGCTTTTGTTTTCTAAGGGGGGAAAAAACCCAACAGTGTAAATAACCTTTTCCTCCAGTCATAATTTGATTAATTTGAAATGTTGGCAACTCTCCTTTTTGCTGTTTAGCCTTACATATAAGACTAATTAAACCTCTTTTGTCTGTGAAAGGAAAGACTGTACTGGAATGCTCTTAAAAGGAAGAAAAGGGAAGCCTTTTATGATCAGAGGTGCTTCAGAGCATTTGTTTGTTTTATAAGGGCTGAGGCAGTTAACTATGAACTACACTGTTTAACCTAGGAAAGTGGAATTTGAGCCATAAATTTATGACAGCAGCAAGCAATCCTGGAAGGAAGTAAAATTGATACCCACTATGACTTGTAAAATCCACTCCTTGATGGAACATTTTTCATTTTCTATTTATTCACCTGTAAGGAGTTCAGGAAAGCTGCTTTCCAAGTGCTCTGCGAGAGGGAAAACAGATTTGATATTTGAATGGAAAAAAATCTGAAAAGCAAAGTGCCTTGAAATCAACCCTAATGTTTCATTTAAAAAATAACTTTTGGAGGGATAGTGTCCACAGTCATATTATCTCACATCAGTGAGCTTGGCCAGTGATGTGCAGTGGATACTTAAATAGGTAATTTGAAGAAACTAAAATGAAAAGAGCTTGTATGCTGATGCCTTAATTTTTAAACCTCGGCTTTTCCTCATCAGCAGTAAACAGTACACACAGGCATTTGCCTGCCTGATGGTTTCGGAGAAGTGGGAGTACAATGTCCCGTAACTTAACTAGGATTGCCCAACCTTATCATTCTGTGGACCACTTCATAAGAGAGAGATTCTCTCATGACCCACCTTCCCTCCCTACATTTCAGTGCCCCACTACTTGGCTCTCAAAATACTTAATTCTGCAGATTATCTAGGAAGGACTCATAGGCCACTGGTCCCTAGACCCACTTTGCAAAAATCACTGCCTTAGGGCCTGTTCCGCTGCCTATTAAAGTGAGAGGGAAAGCAGGTTGATTTTAAACTGTTAACTGTAATGGCAGTTGAATCAGGCCCTAAAAGAACAGGAATCAAATATTGAACAGAGGTCTTTGATACACTAATACCTCATTCAGTAAAACTTGCATAAATGCTCGTGCAAACCAAATGATTTTTGGTGAAAAAAACTCAAAATAAACATTATTACAAAAACATCCTTTGCTAGTTCCTCTCTGTTGTGGACCAGATTCTGCTACTCAACCACAATGAGCAATCCCTTACCTTACTCCATAAAAAGTCCCATTGATACGAAGGACAGCAGAATCTGGTCTTATATTGAAAATTCTTTCTCTGTTAGCGTATCAGAGGGGTAGCCGCGTTAGTCTGGATCTGTAAAAAGCAACAGAGGGTCCTGTGGCACCTTTAAGACTAATAGATGTATTGGAGCATAAGCTGCGTCTGACGAAGTGGGCATTCACCCACGAAAGCTTATGCTTCAATACATCTGTTAGTCTTAAAGGTGCCACAGGACCCTCTGTTGCTTTTCTCTGTTAGAAATATCCTCCCAGTTACTTCCTTCAAATTCCCTAATAGCCATTTCTTTCTGTTGGAAAATAATTAAGAATTTGAGAATTGCCTGTGTTTCGAGCTGCATGTTGGAACATTGAGAGGCTGAGGCACTAAAAATAATGCTTGTTGAAATACTAAACTCTGTACTGTAGGGAGCAATCTTGTTCTGACTGGGGGATGGACTAGATAATATATAGAGGTTTTCTTCATCTCTGGGTTCTCATATTCTGTGATATTAGCATACCATAGTGTCATGCTTTCAACTCTTGCAGAAGGATCAGAGTCACAAACTTTAGAATTTTCAAACACCTTGTTTTTGAAAGCCTTAATCCAGATCTATTGTCTTCTGGTTGTACTGCTATTCCTTATCATCCTGGTTATTTAATAGTTGCGGCATCCTTTTCTTTACAACTTGGATTTAAGCAAAAAAGGATCATGTAAAGAAAACATTGAGATTCTTCTGTGTCTGTGTGTGTGAGTTATTTTCTTTAGTTAGCACCTTATTGATTTTGCTTTTCCCTTTCAAATAAACTTGTAGGTTGGCCTTTCAGTTGTTAGTTTTTTTCTTCAGTCTCTGTTTTTAAAGCTTATGTTTCATTAACTTGAGGAAGCTATTTAATGTCAGTAGCAGGAACAATCTGATAGATTCAAGTTTGATTTTATTTTTAAATTAAAAGAAAGGAGAAAGGATTATCCATTACTTTTAAAGCTTTGGTTACGTTGCTTTTCGATTCCCCTGGTATATTTTGTATCCATAAACTGCACTTTATAATCTTGCTAAACCTACATGTACTTTAGAGGGGCTATAAATATTTCCCTGTCTAACTTTGGGTTCTTGCCATGGAAATAACCAAACAACAGCTTCGCCCTATTAGATATCTGTTAGTTCTCTTGGCCGATGATACTCTTTTAAAAGTATTTGCCCCCTTTGGTGGATAACAGAAAGCCATTTTAAAGCTGAAATTTAATGTATTCATTGTTCCAGAATTTGTTTTTACAGTTTTAAAGCACTAATTGCAAAATTCTGATTTGTGATTGATATCATGGAACCTAAGTAAGCCAGTGGTGGCCTTAATGTTGGTCAAACATGCCAGTCCATACAGTGCTAGCTGTAAGTTCTGTAGAGATAAATATTTGCTTTGTGCTAAACTTGATAAAGTAACTAGGCCACTGCTGAAAACCTTGGCAGGTTTTGGAGCTTAATTTCATTGAATAGTTTCCACTGAATCATTTTTCTTAATCTAATTATACTATTGCATTGGCACAAAATCTACATATATATGTACAGACAGAGGGGAAAAGAAAGAAAGTATTGCCAAGTTACCCCTTCTCCTATTCACAGAAAAATAAACATATACTTAATAAGAAAGGCCCCATTAGAGTTGCCAGGTATATTAAGAAATCTGTTGGCTCTTCCCATTTGATCTGAATCCTCTGTCTGTTTGCCTCCACCATAGTTTATTATATAAATGGCATTCCCTGTCTTTATTTAGCTATTTTCCAGTTTCAACTAATATTTTGGAGCACATTTTCCATTTTTACAGCATTGCTTAAACAAAGAATCTGCAGAAGATGTTATATTTCAACTATTACATTAGCTATGTATATGTAGAAGATCTATTTTCTATCCATATTGAAAGTCAGCTGGCACTGGAACTATTTGCTGAATTTAGAAATGAAAAATACTTTTGATTCAGCAGGTATTTTAAGAATAAGATTGTCAGTCATCCCAGGCATGAATCAGACCCACTTTCATAACAACTGTACTCTAGAGGTCAAATTCTGAAGCTACATGTTCAGTTGCTGATTAAGAGTTTTTCCCAGTTATGGACGCTGGATCTGTATCTTTCCTTAATATGTTATTTCAGCTATTTCCACTGTGCAAATTCCACAGTAGCTGGCATGGTCCAGTTTGGCTCCACAGCCACAGAAGCCAATGCATATTTCCCTCCACCCTCTTCCCCCACTGCCCCCAGCATCTTCATAACAGACATGAGGACAACCAACCCCTTGCTCTGATTCTTCCCAGCCCAACTACCATATGTGTCCCATCCTGCTAAGGCTGATATCAGCAGAGTCACTGAGCCTTTCTAACATTCAGATGAGGGCCAGATTCCTTCTGAGCTGCTGGCATTGGGAGAGAGTACATGAGAAGGGTCACCATGGCCTGAGAAGAAGTCCAGCTGGCTGGCATCTCTAAAATGAAGCCATCATCTAAGAAGCATAGTTTGGACCCATCAGTCCGTTGCACCATCATTGGATAGCTGGGGAGAAGGGAGGAGAGAGGGAGAGAGCTACTCACTCAAGCTATCAACTTTCCACCCTCCAATCCACCCACTGCCACAAAAAAATTCCCTCCCTCCTCCCCCCAAAATTAGGAACCCTGATCTCATCTTGTCGTGTATATTGGAGCCTTACAGATCTTATTGCATCTCTAGGATGGGGGAGGTAGGAGGAGAGACACAAATTGGATTAACGTAAGGCAGCTTTAAGAGTGGGGGAGTGGGAGAACTCATTTACATGACTTCCTGTGTCTCAGCCCAAGGCACTCAGCACCTCGTGCTTGTGGAGCAGCTTCAGTTCACTTCTGCCCTCCTCCCCCGAACCCCACCACCACCACTTTCACACTGAGCCTGCTATCCCCAGGATCAATTGGGCTGTTATGTAGATACTTTACTAGCCTCTCTGGGACTAACTGATCCATGTAGAGGACATGGAGACCATGTGCCTATGCTCACTCTTAAGTGTCCACTCAGCAGTGAGTTTAATTTCCTTGTTTATTGTCCTCATTTTGGTTATACATAATCAAAAGTGCTTGTTCTAGAAAAATAGGCTGATTTCCTACAAAATGTGCAACTTTGAAAAGATTAACTGCATACGTGTTAATGGCCAATTGTAAACCATAAAACCAAGAGTGCCATAGGAATGCTCCATGTGTAGATCATTTGAAACATGTGATACTTTGAAACAATACACAAATGTCTGAGTTGCTGGTTATTTGGTGGCCAGAGGCTATGCTGCAAATAGGTCCATAGGTTCACAACCTGATTTGGGGCAGGCAGTGGTAAGATGGGCTCCCAACCAGTTATCTGATTTTGAATATCCTGCCCTGAAATCATGGAAGCAGTAACACATAAGAAGACATACTGGGTTTTTTTAATCCCAAAAGTGCGGTCAGTGCTTGTAAAAGATGCCAGATGACTAGCACTGGAAATTGAAGTATTCTGTGTGTACACACGAGAGGAAGAGCAAGAGCAGAGGAAACCTAAGAACTTCATATGACCCCACTAGTATTCCTGAACTCTGGCTTGAAGGGCCCACCACTAAGGGGGAGTGGATGTGTAAATCTCACTCAGGCCCATCCTGGCCTTGGCCTCGCTCCTGAGACTGCCAATAAGGGTGCTGATTGTACTGGTGGTTTTGGAGATGTGACTGCCTGTCCACTAGGAACTGGGCTAAGGTCATGAACTCATAGACATCCATATAGCTGTCATGTGATGATGATTTTTAGTTTTTTTTAACCTGGGATCTATTATAGCAAGTGACATAGAAGTGAAAGTTGCTCCCTATCCTATTACTGTGATTCTTGAAACAATCTAATCCTCCAGATGTGCGGCTATTACGTACAACTTTCCTGCACATCGTATATGTGTTGTGAGATGTGAGACCAAAGGCCAAGTTCATATAACCATATGAGAAGCATAGATGTCTTGTATGACTACACTTTGATGTGTGTCCCTGCTTCAAACACATGTTTAAATTAGGGCTGTCAAGCGATTAAAAAATTAATTGTGATTAATTGTGCGATTAAAATAATTAATCATAATTACTCGTGTGATTAATCGTACTGTTAAACAATAATAGAATACCATTTATTTAAATATTTTGGATGTTTTCCACATTTTCAAATAGATTGATTTCAATTTCAACACAGAATACAAAGTGTACAGTGCTCACTTTATATTTATTTTTATTACAAATATTTGCACTGTAAAAAAAAAAGAAATAGTATTTGTCCATTCACTTAATACAAGTACTGTAGTTCAATCTCTTTATCATGAAAGTTGAACTTACAAATGTTGAATTATGCACAAAAATATCTGCATTCAAATATAAAACAATGTCAAACTGTAGAGCCTACAAGTCCACTCAGTCCTACTTCTTGTTCAGCCAATCGCTCAGACAAACAAGTTTGTTTACATGTGCAGAATACGATGCTGCCCGCTTCTTGTTTACAGTGTCACCTGAAAGTGAGAACAGACATTCTCATGGCACTCTTGTACTCGGTGTTGCAAGATATTTATGTGCCAGATACACTAAAGATTCATATGAATTCTTTGAAGGGGTCAACAAACATGTGGACAAGGGGGATCCAGTGGACATAGTGTACTTAGGGCTAGTCTACACTTACGCGGTAGTTCGACGGCTGCGGATCGAAGTTCCGAGTTCGATTTATCGCGTCTGGTGTGGACGCGATAAATCGAACCAGGAAGTGATCCCCGTCGACTGCGGTACTCCAGCTCGGCGAGAGGAGTACCGCGAAGTCGACGGGGGAGCCTGCCTGCCGCGTGTGGACCGCGGTAAATTCGAAGTAAGGTATGTCGAATTCAGCTACGTTATTCACGTAGCTGAATTTGCGTACCTTACTTCGACTTGGGGGGTAAGTGTAGACCAGGCCTTAGATTTCCAGAAAGCCTTTGACAAGGTCCCTCACCAAAGGCTCTTATGTAAATTAAGCTGCCATGGGATAAAAGGGAAGGTCCTTTCATGAATTGAGAACTGGTTAAAAGACAGGGAACAAAGGGTAGGAATTAATGGTAAATTCTCAGAATGAAGTGGGGTAACTAGTGGTGTTCCTCAAGGGTCAGTCCTCGGACCGATCCTATTCAACTTATTCATAAATGATCTGGAGAAAGGGGTAAACAGTGAGGTGGCAAAGTCTGCAGATGATACTAAACTGCTAAAGATAGTTAAGACCAAAGCAGACTGTGAAGAACTTCAAAAAGATCTCACAAAACTAAGTGATTGGGCAACAAAATGGTAAATGAAATTTAATGTGGATAAATGTAAAGTAATGCACATTGGAAAAAATAACCCCAACTGTACATACAATATGATGGGGGCTAATTTAGCTACAAGTCAGGAAAAAGATCTTGGAGTCATCGTGGCTAGTTCTCTGAAAATGTCCACGCAGTGTGCAGAGGCGGTCAAAAAAGCAAACAGGATGTTAGGAATCATTAAAAAGGGGATAGAGAATAAGACTGAGAATATATTATTGCCCTTATATAAATCGATGGTACGCCGTCATCTCGAATACTGCGTACAGACGTGGTCTCCTCATCTCAAAAAAGATATACTGGCACTAGAAAAGGTTCAGAAAAGGGCAACTAAAATGATTAAGAGTTTGGAACGGGTCCCATATGAGGAGAGATTAAAGAGGCTAGGACTCTTCAGCTTGGAAAAGAGGAGACTAAGGGGGGATATGATAGAGGTATATAAAATCATGAGTGATGTGGAGAAAGTGGATAAGGAAAAGTTATTTACTTATTCCCATAATACAAGAACTAGGGGTCATCAAATGAAATTAATAGGCAGCAGGTTTAAAACAAATAAAAGGAAGTTCTTCTTCACGCAGCACACAGTCAACTTGTGGAACTCCTTACCTGAGGAGGTTGTGAAGACTAGGACTATAACAGAGTTTAAAAGAGAACTGGATAAATTCATGGTGGTTAAGTCCATTAATGGCTATTAGCCAGGATTTGTAAGGAATGGTGTCCCTAGCCTCTGTCTGTCAGAGGGTGGAGATGGATGGCAGGAGAGAGATCACTTGATCATTGCCTGTTAGGTTCACTCCCTCTGGGACACCTGGCATTGGCCACTGTCGGTAGACAGGATACTGGGCTAGATGGACCTTTGGTCTGACCCGGTACGGCCTGTCTTATGTTCTTATATGTCCCTGCATGTTCATTTTCATCATCTGAGTCAGATGCCACCAGCAAAAAGTTGATTTTCTTTTTTAGTGGTTCGGATTCTGTAGTTTCTGCATCAGAGTGTTGCTCTTTTAAGACTTCTGAAAGCATGATCCACACCTCGTCCCTCTCAGATTTTGGAAGGCGCTTCAGATTCTTAAACCTTGGGTCGAGTGCTGTAGCTGTCTTTAGAACTCTCACATTAGTACCTTCTTTGCATTTTGTCAAATCTGCAGTGAAAGTGTTCTTAAAACGAACAACATGCTGGGTCATCATCCGAGACTACTATAGCATGAAATATATGGCAAAAGGTGGGTAAGACACAGAGCAGGAGACATACAATTCTTCCCCAAGGAGTTCAGTCACAAATTTAATTAACATGTTATTTTTTTAACGAGCGTCATCAGCATGGAAGCATGTCCTCTGGAATGGTGGCCAAAGCATGAAGGGGCATATGACTGTTTCGCATATCTGGCATGTAAATACCTTGCAATGCCGGCTACAAAAGTGCCATGGGAACACCTGTTCTCAATTTCAGGTGACATCGTAAATAAGAAGCAGATAGCATGATCTCCCGTAAATGTAAACAAATTTGCTTGTCTTAGTGATTGGCTCAATGAGTGGACTTGTAGGCTCTACAGTTTTAGATTGTTTTGTTTTTGAGTGCAGTTATGTAACAAACAAAATCTACATTTGTAAGTTACACTTTCACGATAAAGAGATTGCACTACAGTACTTGTATGCAGTTAATTGAAAAATACTATTTTGCCAACATTTTTATGGATGACTTAGAACAACGCTTCCTTAGCTCTCGTTCCCTAACGCCCCTACTCTACTTCCGCTACATTGATGACATTTTCATCATCTGGACCCATGGAAAAGAAGCCCTTGAGGAACTCCACCATGATTTCAATAATTTCCATCCCACCATCAACCTCAGCCTAAATCAATCCACACAAGCGGTCCATTTCCTGGACACTACTGTGCTAATAAGCGATGGTCACATAAATACCACCCTATACCGGAAACCTACTGACCGCTATACTTACCTACATGCCTCCAGCTTCCATCCAGGACACACCACACGATCCATTGTCTACAGCCAAGCTCTAAGATACAACCGCATTTGCTCCAATCCCTCAGACAGAAACAAGCACCTACAAGATCTCTATCAAGCATTCTTAAAACTACAATACCCACCTGCTGAAGAAAAAAAAACAGATTAACAGAGCCAGACGAGTACCCAGAAGTCACCTCCTACAAGACAGGCCCAACAAAGAAAATAACAGAACACCACTAGCTGTCACCTTCAGCCCCCAACTAAAACCTCTCCAGCGCATCATCAAAGATCTACAACCTATCCTGAAAGATGATCCCTCACTCTCACAGATCTTGGGAGACAGACCTGTCCTCGCTTACAGACAACCCCCCAACCTGAAGCAAATACTCACCAGCAACCACACACCACTGAACAAAAACACTGACCCAGGAACCTATCCTTGCAACAAAGCCCGATGCCAACTCTGTCCACATATCTATTCAAGTGACATCATCATAGGACCTAATCACATCAGCCATGCCATCAGGGGCTCATTCACCTGCACATCTACCAATGTGATATATGCCATCATGTGCCAGCAATGCCCCTCTGCCATGTACATTGGCCAAACCGGACAGTCTCTACACAAAAGAATTAATGGACACAAATCTGACATCAGGAATCATAACATTCAAAAACCAGTAGGAGAACACTTTAACCTGTCTGGTCACTCAATGACAGACCTGCGGGTGGCAATTTTACAACAGAAAAGCTTCAAAAACAGACTCCAACGAGAAACTGCTGAGCTTGAATTGATATGCAAACTAGATACAATCAACTTAGGCTTGAACAGAGACTGGGAATGGCTGAGCCATTACAAACATTGAATCTGTCTCCCCTTGTAAGTATTCTCACACTTCTTATCAAACTGTCTGTACTGGGCTATCTTGATTATCACTTCAAAAGTTTTTTTCTCTTACTTGATTGGCCTCTCAGAGTTGGTAAGACAACTCCCACCTTTTCATGCTCTCCGTATGTGTATATATATCTCCTCAATATATGTTCCATTCTATGCATCCGAAGAAGTGGGCTGTAGCCCACGAAAGCTTATGCGCAAATAAATTTGTTAGTCTCTAAGGTGCCACAAGTACTCCTGTTCTTTTTTCTATTTCTTTTGTTTATCTTTTTTACAGGTCAAATATTTATAATAAAAATAATATAAAGTGAGCACTATACACTTTGTATTCTGCGTGTTAATTGAAATCAGTATATTTGAAAATGTAGAAAAACATCCAAAATATTTAATAAATTTCAATTGGTATTCTGTTGTTTAACAGTATGATTAAAACTGCGATTAATCGCGATACATTTTTTTAATTGCAATTAATTTTTGTTAATCATGTAAGTTAATTGCAATTAATTGACAGCCCTAATTTAAATGAATTAGCACTCATGATAAGTGCCTGATTGACAGCACAGAAAATGAGGTATTGCAGTCTGTGTTTTAGTATGTTTTTGTTACTGTTAACCTGCTGAACTTTCTTTGTGCTGATCTAGGTGATTTTATTGTAATTCTCCAGGATGCTTAGTTGTTGGCTTTTCCTGGAGAGAAACTCCTTTCAGGCTAAGTGAAGTGCAGAAGTTTTGTAAGGGACTGTTATTCATGTGACACCAGCTTATAAAGGCCAGTTTACTTAGTCTGCACTCTTCTAAATATGGACTTAATTCCAGTCCTATAGTTAACCCTTCTACTCTGGGAATCCGATTTTCTCACTGACTGACAAAGACAAATGAAACAACCAAAACTACTGTAATGCTCTACATCCCTTGTTCATAACTCGATGAGAACGATGATGGTATACTTCATTTCACACAAGTTACATACAAAAAGTCCAAGATTTTCAAAACTGTGTGACTAAAATTAGGTTTCTAAATCCATATTTAGGTCCCAGTCCTGTAACTGACTCCACACAGACTCCAGAGTCCATATGGAATCAACAGTAGGTACATGGTCTTATGCACCAGTTATGTGTCCTGTATTTCATATATGCCGAGCAGCCAGCAGCTCCGAGGTACACTGAATCAGAGTGCAGTCTTACCCCAGTGAAGTCAATGGGAGTTCTGCCATTCATTTCTGTGGGGCAGAATTTCACCCTATTTGGCTATAAATAAATTTGTGAACCCAGTTTTGAAAATCTTAACCAAAATCTGTAAAATCAATACATGAAGTGTAAAACTGATACTTATCATACTGATTTATCTTAGCATGTATTTTGTTTCTGTTTCTGTTGTAATATGAGGCATTTTCTCTTGTAAGAGGTATTTGGCAAAGTCGATCCAAAAACCTCCTGATGGGAGTTAACAAACCTTACAGGAAGCGCCAGATTGTGCAGCCCTTCCTCACACTGGGGAGCACTTACTCGGACAAATAGTTTTATGCCAGTGGTTCTACTTAAAGAAAGGAGTGCTCAGCAAAAGGGTGGTTGTACATTGAGATCCTAATTTTGTAAACATGCAGCTCTTCTGATTTCTCCTTTGTGAATGAGGCAGCCTTTAGGATAAAATATTACTTCAGATGAAGAGGGTAGCCTGAACATTTTTGCCGCAAGGTTCAGCCAGTATATGCCAAAATTCACCCAAGAGCAAATATTTATGGCAGAGTTAAACCCCCTGGGCAAATTAACATGTAAATGTAATGGTTTGTGAAAGAAAACACTGACAGCGCCACTATAGTTAAGGAATTGACAGTGTAAACCATTACACTGTGATCTATGAACCATGGTCTGAAGCCAGCTGCTCTTGTACTTCTGGCTGGTACAGGAATTGCAACAAGTGCAGCACTGCTGTGATAGGCATTCCCTCTTAGCAGGAGGTCAGATGTTGGCAAAGCTAATGCTCAACTGGTAGCTAGTTAGGTGAAGGAGGTAAGAGGAACATTCTTGATTGGCTGTTTTTCATGCTGCTTGCTCTGTGTCATTTGAATTTTTGAGGTCAGGGTAAAGATAAAAAACGGACTGCCCCATCTAGTCTGATTCTAATTATGCTTCTGTCACCAAGGCACCTTAGTATTGGTTAAAGACAGCTGCCCACTGTGTTGATGTTGCATTCTGTATGCTTTGAGAATAGTTGAATGCCTGTCTGAGGTTTCAGAAAAGGGTTTCAAATGCTGCCATCTTCTTGCAATATTAGTAGATCAAGCTTTGAATATAACATAATCAATACAAGTGCAACAAATTTTGGACTTGATCCTTGCTTCCATTGAATCAATTGGCAAAACTCCTCTTTGCTTCAATGGGATAGAATTTGGCATTTTTAACCTGGATAGTTTATATTAAGATTATTGTACTTTTCCTCAACAGTGCCACTGAAACCCTTTTTTTCCCCACACTAGCAGCATTCAGTTTCCTTCTGACTCCAAAATATACTAATTTTAAAAAGACAAACAAACAAAAATCCACAGAGCATCCCTCTAGAATTTAAAAAAGAGAAACCTTGCAACTAGAAAAGTGAGTGGAATATGAGAACATTAGAAATTTCCTTGCCATTTGTGGTGTTGCAGTTCAAGTGATATCTCTTTTGTATATAACATACATAATGGCATTCTTCAGTAAGTCAGATGGAGAACTGGACCAACTGCTATAAAGAATGAGAAACTGAACTAGAAATCCTTTAAAAATTTTCCATAGGTATATTATTTGAGAGGAATGTAATGTAGCTAATGAGTTTATATTTGGGCTATGGTTTATAGTGGGGCTTATTCATGACGTGTAATATTCATCTGCCAGTCTGATCTCTGAATCAAAACTATGTATCTTATGCAATGCTAATGATTCCCCATTTTTTCATTAATGAATGATTCATATAACAGCATCTTATAACTAAAATTTTTAACTTCTGAGGAGTTCTAAACTGTATCCTGTTTATTTTTTTATTAGACTTATTTTTAACTTGGTGGTTTGCATCCTTAATTTTCTTGTTAAATAGGTGCCTTTCAAATTACTGTCCGCTTTTCAATCAAAATATTTTATTTTTGGCTTTTAACATTATGACACTTTGATTCACTGGGTGTGGTGCTTTAAGCCAAAGTGACATAGTTTAATGCAAAATAAATTGACCGTTGCTATGATATGGGAGAATAGGATACACAAGCCTCTGTGGGGGTAGCACTGCAGCAGTGCTCTACCTAGGTCTAGAAAAGAAGTGAACAGTCTTTAGGATTTTTTTTAATAGATATAAATATGGAAAACAAATCCATGCATTAATAATCCCTTTGTGATAACATCAGTATGATTTTTAATGTCCTGGATACTTAAATACTTAGCTAGTGCAACCAGTGCATTTAACGGTCTGCAGCATGCTTACACATTTTTCGATAGATTTAGTGTGGGTAAGATGGTTTCTCATGTCGTGCCTGAACTACTTCTGTCTTTTTTTCCCTTCCATTTCTAACATGATTGGGTTTGGTGTTTTGGGGCGACTTATCTCTTTTTCTCTTCCACCTTCTCTCTTTCTATCCTATTGCATGCCTCTTTCCTTGGTTTGATCTCAGAGAGGAGAAGGAGTATGAAGAAGAGGAAGAGGAGCAACCAGTCACAGAGCCTAATACTGAGGATGAGGGGGAGGAAGAGGCCAGTAGGCAGGTCAAACCCAGGTACCGGGCTTCAGTGTCCCTCCTCTCACCTTTCCTGACCTCACCACCAATATTTGTAGCATGAATTCACCTTACTAATTTATAGTACTCAACTGTCCTGGAAAACGTATTCATACTTTTCATTTTAAAAAGTACCTTAGGAAAAGGCTTTTGAATCAACAAAGTCTTGTTCGTATTTATGACAATATCTAAATGCATTTAATTATAAAAATCCAATGGATTGCACACTAGCTACACTCATTTGATTCAGAAGGTTTAACAAGCAGAGCTGATGATGGAATTTTAAGCATGTGCCTAATTTCATCCCTTTCAGCAAAGCAATTCATCGCATGCTGAAGTACTTTGCTGAGCTGGGGCCTCTGTGCACCTCTTCCTGAGCATCCTTTATTAGTGTTTCCGTGATCCATCATCACAGACAGAAATGTGCCTTTTTCATGATTATAATTCTTTTTATGAATCCAATATAAAATATTACCATTTCTGGAATATTGCCAACTAGTTATTTTAGAATTTTTAACAAATTTTGTAGGGGAAAATACTTAATTGAGGGACAAAGCTGGACACAGGCATGCATTTGCATGTGTATATGTAAACAAACTCTATCTATCAATATTACACGTTCACATGTAATACTTTCCATTTGTTTTCTGAGATTCATATGGATTTGGCCAATGGTAACTTTATCCTAATAAATAAATCAGAAAAAGAAAATATGCTTTCTCTTCTAGACAGCCATTTGATTTAAGTTAAAATGTTTGGCTCTGCAATTCTGCAAAATGAGATTGGATGTTTTTTTAAACTTAACCACACTCATACAGACTTCTACAGCGCTGAAGGAGGAAAGGAAACTGTTTAATGTGCAAATTCCAAAGAAAATATTGTAATGTTGTTATTAATGTCTTCCAGTCTGCAAATCTAACCAATGGCCTTCTGAAAATTTAAAATTAAGTGATAATTTCCTCAAATCCAATGCTTAAAAGTAATAGCTAAAAACTCAAGTTATTTAATTACCTGAATATAAACCAACATTATGTAAAGAGGTGTAATTGAGGAGTCATATACGGCATGTTTTGCGCTTATGTAACTTTCATACTTCTAAAATAATATGTACTTTGATATAGCTAGAGTGATATTCAGATCGTTGTTTTATCACCCTTTAACTGCCTTTGTAAAATAACTGGGTGTGACCTATGCTCTGGAAATTTGTTCTAGGGCACTTTGTAAGGGATTATGGGAATATATTGGTCTATGGACAGGTGATTCTTATCTGGCACAGTAGATGAATGTTTCCAGGTTGCCGAGGAGATTGCTGTTATGAGAAATTGGGCCTCAAAAACACAAATTGTTGCTCTAGTCCAATCGAGTTGGTATCTTCACTGTTATTTATGACAGCAGATTTGAGGTGGAAAAGATGGATGATATTAGCAGTTCATAATTCTCTATGCAAATCATTTCATCCTCTCTGCAAACTCCTGTAATTTCATGATTATCCATTACAAAATTACTGTAGTGAATGTTATTTACTGGGTGAAATCCACTCCAATTTCACAAATGCCAAGTACTCAGGTGCTACACAGTTGGAGTTCAGAGGGATGGGGTGATGAAATCAACCCACTAATCTAGTGACCCAGCTCAGGGCTGCAATGCCGTCCCCGTAGTTGCTATTCCAGCCTAGGGCTCTGGATGTCAAGGCTAACAGACCTGCACAAATGCAGATCCCATGGTTCCTTGCCTGTCCTGCCTCTGGTCCTCCTTTATTACAAGGACACTAAGCTATGTGGTGCCTATGCAAAGACCCCTTTCTACTGCCCTTGGAGCACAGGCATCTATGCACAACTGATCTGCTTGCAATTTCCTCATACAGCCCCCGTGTAGTGATTAAATGGGGTAGAAGCCTTGTGATGACACTCTTATAGTGAGAACTGTCATGGAAGTACTTAAAGAGGTACATAAGCACACCGATAGCACATTGTTTTTAAATCCACTGTAGGGTTTTGTTTTGATAGAAGAATACTGATTTGGGTCATTTTGGGTTTCATCTCTGGTAAATGAGTTTTATATAATAATACCTGCTCTGATATAGTGCTTTGTGTCAGTAGATCTCCACATACTTATAAAAACATGTCATATCAGAATACAGGGTGGTATTGAGATATCAGGTCATTAGATTTGGGCATACATCATAAATTACCTGTTCTTTGGGCTAGATCATCCAGTATGGTAAGGCTGCTTTTGGGCTTAACTGGCCACTTGAGGATAGTATAGAGAACTGTAGTGGAAAAGACTCATGAAAACTAGATTCCAGGTTCTGAATTTCCGTGGGTTCAATCCCTTCCCTTCCTCTAAACCAAATCTGAACATTCCTCATTCTTTCCAACCCTAAGAAGAATCCCTCTAGGACACAAAGCTTTGAGCTTCCTAGCTTTTTAAAAGTGATGGCAATTGACTACATTTGGGAAGTTGTTGTTTTTGTTTGACTCTGCTGGACTTTCCCCCCCCTAACTATGTGATCTTTGATCCCTTTTCTCCTTATCCTGCTGTGCCTTGTCTCTCTTTCCCTCCTCACCACACCCTCCCTTGCAGTGAGAGCCCAGACGTAAACCAGGTTGCAAATGAAAAGCTGCAGAATGAGAATCAGAGTTCTGATTCTTCAGCCGGCTCAAGTGCAGTTTCTCAAGCCAAGAGGCCTCCCTCATGCTCTAAAGCCAAGAGTCCGTCCAGCAGCTCATCTTCTGTGCCTGATTCATCTGTCTCACTCCATTATTCTGTTTATTCATCACCATCCTCTCCTGCATCAGTCTCACTTAACTCCTCCCAAAATTCATCAGCATCTATTACTCCAAAGGCATCTCCAACTGTAGAGAAATTGCCTTATGTACCACATAGCCCTTTTCACCTTTTCTCCTATGACTTTGAAGAGTCTCCAGCAACTGTTACAGAAAAGGAAGCAGAGGTTATCAGGGAAAACAGGTAGATTTTATACAGCTGGCATTAATTTTTAGATGAATTAAGAACATCTTCTAGAGTTTTATTGTACTGTTTACATGCTGTCTGGGTTGCATTGTTTCTAGAACATACTGTATTAGTTTTAGTCATGTAAGCCTATATTTTAACATGATTGATTCTCTCTCCTTGGTCTTCGATACTCTTATTTCATCCTGTTTCTCTTCAAGATACATAGTGAATAACTGGCCTGTTCTAAGTGACAGTAAAAAAAACATGATCAACGCATCTTTTGGGGAAAAGGCTTATGGGCATCAGTTTTGCTTTCATTTGTGTGGTATAATTTTCAGGAGTAATTTCAAGGAAATCATTGGCATTATACTGATGTAAAACCTGTGTGAGATCAACATCAGGTCATAGAAATTTTAGGGTGAAATCCTGGTTCCGCTGAAATCAATGACAAAACTCCCATTGATTTCGTTGGGGCCAGGATTTCACCTCCAATGCTCTTGCATTGCAATGCTTAAGTACAGATACAGCCATAACTTTTCTTTCTGCAGTTTCAAATTGTCTGTCACAAGAGCAGGGCCGCCCAGAGGATTCAGGAGGCCTGGGGCAAAGCAATTTCAGGGGCCCCTTCCATAAAAAAAAGTTGCAATACTATAGTAACATGTATTTGGAAATGTAAAAAATAACCAGTGAAATACATTCAAAAATTAATTTTTGAATGTAATTTGAAAATACATGAAATACATTATTTAAAAACATTAAATGCTTTAATGGTATGTATACATTTGCAATTACATAATGGGCTGTCACTGGGTGATGGTGATGGTTGGTGCCAATGGGCTGTCGCTGCCTGGGGGTGGCGCTACTGTTGCCCAGGGCTGGGTGGGGAGCTGGGCTCTGGGTCGGGGGGTGCCCGGCTCCGAGGGGCTGGGCTCGGAGCTGGGGGTCAGGGCTGTGGGCGGGATGGGGTCAGGGGGGTGTCAGCCTCAGAGGAGCTGGGCTCAGAGCTAGGGGTCAGGGCTGTGGGGGGATGGGGTCGGGGGGTACCCGGCTCAGAGGGGCTGGGCTCGGAGCTGGGGGTCAGGGCTGGGAGAGGAGATGGGGTTGGGGGGTGTCCGGCTCAGAAGGGCTGGGCTCGGAGCTGGAGGTCAGGGATGGGGGGGGATGGGGTTGGGGGGTGTCTGGCTTAGAGGGGCTGGGCTCGGAGCTAGGGGTCAGGGCTGGGGAGGAGGGGTGGGGTCAGGGGTGCCCGGTTCAGAGGGGCTGGGCTCGGAGCTGGGGGTCAGGGATGGGGGGGGATGGGGTCGGGGGTGCCCGGCTCAGAGGGGCTGGGCTTGGAGCTGGGGGTCAGGGCTGGGGGGGTGCCCGGCTCAGAGGGGCTTACCATGCCACTTACCCCCTCTCCCAGAGCCTCAGCGAGCCGCGTCCAGGAGCTCCTGCCGCTCGGCCCGCCGGAGCTCGCAGCCCCGCCCCCTTACCACATGGCTCTGAGCGGGAGGAGCTCAGGCCACGTGGCTGTAGCACTGTCCAGGGCCGCTCCTGGACATGGCGCGCTGAGGTGCCGGGGGATGGGGGAAGGCGAAGGCAGAGGCGGGGGGAGCCTCCAACATTCTCGTGGGGGCCCCTGCGGGGCCCGGGGCAAATTGCCCCACTTGCCCCCCCACCCTACCCCGGGCGGCCCTGCACAAGAGATGTATAATAGGTTTAATCCTAAATAGCTATCATCTCAGTGAAAATAGGGAAACAGCCATACTTTAATTTAAAACTTCCAGCTACACACTGGAATGACATTTAATAAGCCACTTACAGTATTATAGGTTTATAAAATAATTGATTATTTGCAACTCTTTGAGGTTTAACAGCCGATTAGTGGTTATACTGCCCTTACTGAGCATAGTAGTAAATCCTCAATGCACATGTTTTCAATAAGCAATTGGTAAATATTTTGCATATAGTAAAAGTCTTAGCAAATAAAATATTTAGGTTTATTTGGATTGTTATTTTGTTATGCAAAATCATTAAGTCTGACAAGTTACTACAGATTCTTATCCCCTACTTACGTCTCTGTATTATATGATGCTTACTGAAAGTTATGCAGATTTTTATCTTTGTAGTGGGATAAGGAGTGGATGATCTTCACTTTCATATCCAAGCTGACATCATTTGCTTCTGACAGACTACAGATGCCAAGGTCTCTCCCTTAGTTAGTGTGCTTTGTAGCCCCCAAACACTCTAAAAGGAATTGAGTTATACTATTCCACCACTCAACACTTGGACTATTAAGAGCACTTTCCTTTTTCAAAGGATTTTCCCTTCCCGTTCACCAGGATCATTTAAGCTTCCCAACATCCCATGAGAGAGATGTAAGTAGTGTTATCTCAATATCTTAGATGTAGAAACCGAGGCAGAAGAGTGGTTACTTGCTCACAGCTACCAATTTAATCTGTATCAGAGTGAAGACCAGTGGCAACTTTAGGCCTATGTGACCAAAGAGGACCTATGCTATACAGACACATAGTATACAAAGCCTTACAAATAGGTGTTTGGGCATGCTTTAAGACATGCACAATTGGTATGGGTATGGGGATATGGAGAGGAAATCCATTCTGTTCATAGCAAGGTCCCTCCCATAAAAGATTCCTAGCTTAAATTTACTCTAACTGTATCACTCTAGCCCATGGCAATCAGTACTTCAGGTTGTAGCCCAAAGAATGAAATTTGGACATTTGTATAAAGCAGTTTTCCATAAGCAAAATGATAGGAGTTAATCTGAGCTGAAAAAGACACCTAGGTTTTCAAGTAACATGCCTGAATGAAGTGAAATTATGCAGTACTAGCATTTTGAGGGGGAAGAGGAGTGATAAAATAAATGGAGTATAGTTAATCTAATGAGCTGTTAAAAAGAAAACGACACTATGCTTTTCTTTCATGAAATTTTGTCATTTGGGTGGGTTGGCTTCCTGGAATAATTTAACTACCATCTGGCATACAGTCCCAATGGAAAAGGTGCATCTCTTCCAAAAAGTAGAAAGAAAGGTTAAAACTTTTCCAAAGCCAGCACCCATGACATGTCAGTTACATATGATGGTGGAGCGGTTAAAAGACACATGAAAGCTGTGCAGCTGCCTTTTCTGCTCAGTAGAAAAGCCAGGATGAAAACATTGATACTAAGGGCTCTGGGGAGGTGACCATTCCAAGAGCCCTGGAAACAATTTCTCTTTGATCAACAAGCTAACATTGAAGTCAAACATTTTTTTTAATGGAGTGAATGGATGGTAGAAATTCCTAAAGCTGTGCTTCCAGAGACGCGTCTTTTTTAACTGTGGCTATGATTTTTTACAGACATCATAAGAAATGGCACATAAGCTATGACTTAGGTTGGGAAAGAAGGGGTGGGGAAAGAAAATACTTCATGTTTTAATTGAAAAGAATTTGGATGCTTTTCATTTACAGCAGAAACATTAGCCAATCATTTGAGTCCATGTTCTGACAATGCCTGGGGAATACTGGTGTTTTCCTTTATTTCACTTGGAATGAATACTGCTGACATTGATCTTTTCGATTTCTTTCCTGGTGGTTGATTATCAGCTCCCAAACCAGCTAATAAATTTCTGAGTAACTGAGCAGTCAGTTAGGTATTCCAGTGAACAGCTGTCACTTTAAAGGAACATTGTAATCCTTCTTTTAATCTCCATACCAGTAGTTTAAAATGTACAATATTAATTGTGTCCTTGTTATGGGTTATATTAAAATGAGTGACATGCTACTTTTTTTCAAAGGTGGGGATGTGGCTGAAAGTTCATGGAGTTCTGGGGTACAACATCCTTTGATCCCCCTTATGAATAGAGGGTTTGCTGCCACATGTCTGCTTGCTGATTATTTTCTTTCTTTCTCTTTGTCTCTCCTTTTCTCCGCCTGCCTCCTATTCTTCTGGTAACTTCAGAAACAGTAGCTATGGCAACAACTCTTATTCCTCTACAAGACCTTATTCTGGAATCAGTGCACCTACCACACCCATTTCTCGTTATGGGACAACTCTGTCACCACCTCAGGAGACCAAATCTGAAAGGTTCGTAAGAAAGGCTTAGTAATTAAATCTGCATTTTGAAATTATCCCTGCATATAGAGGGTAGAGGAAATAATGGTTGTGTCTGTATATGTCATTGTGTCTGAATTTTAAACATTTGTGCTAGTCAGATCTGTTTTAACATTTATAGATAGAATTTACCAAAAGCAAGAAAAATTTCCTCCCTCACTCTTTCTAAGTGGATTGTTTGTTGTGTTATTTTTAATGGCCAGATCTATTTCCATCCCATCGCTGCTGCTTCCATCTAGAATTGTTGCAACAGAGTTAAGTACTTGAAGGCTTTTTACAATAAATTTTATTTCTCCCAATTTTTTGAAAGATTTTACACAATTCTAGTTTCATTTACACTGAGGCAAATTCAGAGTAATGTCATCAAAGTCTAAGATGTCCAAATTTCCCATGGTATAATTTTGCCCCGTCATTTTCTTGAAAATGCATCATTTATCTTATTGCTTTTAAATCACAAGCAAAATGTTTTCCATAATATATCAGGGAGACACATACTAACCTACCAACTAACTTTAAAAAAAATCAGTCTATGAGCTATCAAAATACCACGATGAATTATGGTCCACTGAGGTATGTAGAAAAAATATAGAAAGAAAGAATGTTATGGATAAGTGCAAGAAATTCCACTTGGCAAGAGGTTTAGACCACCAGAAATTAACTGACTGTTACTGCTTGAAAGTAAACGACAACTCCAAAGGCTATCATGCTGGGTTAAAGAGGGAGAGGTAGGAGATTTTAATTATGCGGCTGTCAAGACTGGTTAACCTTAAATAATTTCCAACAGGGCTTGATGGGCTCAGATTCACATGTTGCCAAATTGGCCTTTAATTCTTCAAAAGCCTTCTGCAAGTTAGCAGCTTACAGGGGCCTAGTTTACCCTAAACCTCAACTCTAAACTTGGCCATTAGCCTCTGTTTTGGTTAATGCAGACTCTTGCTCCTTCTGGGAATTTGTTCAAGCTTTTTACTAGCCACTGTACCTGTGTTTTAACATATCAAAGTATTTTCCCCAGGGTCTTTTGTCTATGTGCCACTGAATTTACATTTCCAAGTCATCTTTTGAGTTTAATTATTTCCTCTTTAATTTTCCTTGGTGTTCCCTTTGTTATATTTTTAATTGCTTATTTCACTGAATCTTTCCACCGTCTGGTGTAAGTGGTTCCACAGTGTGTAAGTGTTTCCAACCACAAGGTATTGATTTAATCCTGCTTTCAAGTGAGTAATTTCATTAAATATACCCATGGTGAAAGGCACAATTTTTCATTTGCTCATCTTCCTATAGGAACTTGGCTGGATTTATCTTTCGCAGTCTGGGTCAAATCATTGTCATGTGAAACCAGAACAAAAGACTCCAAACAATCACTGTCACTCTTTTATCTCTTAGAAACAGAGATTCAAATCAGACAAAGTTACAAGTATTCCGGTTCTTTTGAGGTTTTTGATTAATAATCTTGTGTAAGAACAATTGTTTTTGTTCTCCAGTTGCTTGTTGAACAGATTTAATGAGGAAAGTTAATACTTGTCTTGCGTATGTAGTAGACATTGAGATTAGGGCTGTGAAAAACTTCCATATCCACCTGAAGCTAGGTCAAATTTGGAATTAGGGTTCAATGTAAAAGTGACCCTCGGAGGCCTTGTCTTGACGAGGAAGAGTGGTCCCAGTGTACTTGTGCTTAGATTACACGTGCTAGCTCAGTCAGACCCTAAACTTGACCTTTTCCTGTTGCAGATGAAGAGTAATGCCTTTAGCTTGATTTTAGTAGATCGAGTTGAACCATAGGCACTAGCATAGACTACTTCAAAGATTTAAAAGCAGCTCTTTTATGAGTACAGTTTAGAGCAGTAAATTACTGCTAAACAGGAGTTGAATGCAAACATTTCACAAAGGGAACATCCCTTCATTTCTGTCCTGTAATTACGTGTGTATTTGTGTCCATATATATTATATGTAGGTCTGTAAAATTAGGCCTCTTTTGAGTCCAGCAGTACAGAACTCATGAAAGCAGAAAAATATGTAATTACATTTTTAAAATGAAAAAACTAATAACTTAAAATAACACATCCATGCATAAATGTTATGACTTAAAATATACCTCTGGACCTTCCAGCAGTAGAATCAAGCCCTGTCCCACTGGGACATGGAGTTATCTCCTCTTTCCAATGGCATAAATCTATTTCTAGCCCTATCAGGCATTAACCTGTCTCTAATGCTGGACTGAATATTGCCCATGATGAGAGTAAATTGGGTTGGGAGGAAAAAGAAAGTTCTGTATCAGGATATCCAAAAATACAGTGGCCCTTTGAAGATGCTCATGAGTTTGAAATGTTAGAAGCAAACCTTGGGCAGCATGCAAGTGGTTCAGAGTATGTGATGAATTCATTTTATCTCCTGGCTCTGCAATTCATCACATGGATGTCTCTTCTACATATGGCATCTGTATATTATAATTTCAGCAATAAAAGCAGGATTCAACCCTTCATTTTGAGACATGATTACACAGGTCAAAATTCATCCCCTTTGAAGAAAATTATGCAACAAAAATCTCTCTTATCTCTAGGCACAAAATACTAATTGTTACCCTTCACGAAACATTCATTTCTTTTGGGGATCTGGCTGTGGAAGGGCTGCACAGATCTGCAAATGTGAAACCCAGTGGTACAAATAGATTTTAACTCTTACCGGTATGGCGACTCATGAGAGGGACACAAAGGGGGCGACCAGCTAAAGGGGGAGCATGTGACCTCCCCACGTGACCCCCCTGTGACCTCACACGTGACTCCTCCCCGCCCTCAGCCCAGGGCCCCCGCACTCTCCCCATCCTCTCCCCATCCCACATTACCTGGGTGGGGGGCTCTGTCCTCCTGCTGCGCTGGCTCTCCCTGGCATTCGTCTGCTCTTCCTGGCAGCCAGGCCCTGGAGCCACTCCTGTATGCTGCCCAGTGCAGCACAGCAGCTGCCTAGAGAGTGCCTAGGCAGCATGGCTGGAAGAGGAGGGGCTCTAGCTTTCCAGCTCTGGCCCTGCCCCTTCCTCTTCCCGCCTGGGCCAGGACGGTCACTTGTAGAGCCCTGCGCAAATACAAATATATACCCGTGGATGCGGATAGCCGCGAATAGAAGTCAGTATCCGCCGAACCGCAGCGCTCTCCTGGGAACCGCAGTGGTGAAAGAAGCAGAACGTGGAATCTGAAGAGCAGGAGTGGGTAATATAGCATGGATTAAATTGTCAAAGAATAACTGATTTGCACAGAAAGAATAACTTATGTTTATGGGGACCTGCCCAGCAAGGGCCTGAGCACCCTGGCCTCCATCCAGCAAAGCACTCAAGGTTAGCTTTCAGCCTGTACTTAAGTGCTTTGCTGGTTTGCAGCCAGAGTGCCCAGGACCTTGCAGGATGAACCCATAAAAGCCTTTGAGGGAGTGTTACAGATCAATGTGATTATCCTGGATTTATGGATTTTGTATGTGAACCTCAGGTGGAGGTTAGAGTTGTGAAATGCATGTATCCAACAGCTTCCTTTTGTCTGTTGAATGCACCACTTTGTATGCAGTTATTTCTTGAAATATTTTAAGCCCCCAGTTTGTTATGATGTAGCATACACAGATTTTCAGGGTTTGGGATTCAACTTAAGTCAAGCACATGATTTCTGGGTGCTCTGCTAATTCCAGGTGTACACACCATGTTACTCCAATGACAGGTCTACTCTAAGCAGGGCAGAATCATGTTTTTCTTATGGAATCGTAAAATTCATGACTTGCAAAGATGCGCATGGAGGGATCTAAGGATGGAATTTTGCTCATTGGACAGTGGGCTGTAATGTATGTTACACTAATCACCAACCAGTTAGTTCAAAGTACCATGGAACTTTTCAGTGAGCCTGTCATAAATATAAAGGGAAGGGTAGCCACCTTTCTGTATACAGTACTATAAAATCCCTCCTGGCCAGAGGCACAAAATCCTCTTACCTGTAAAGGGTTAAGAAGCTCAAGGAACCTGGCTGGCACCTGACCCAAAGGACCAATAAGTGGACAAGATACTTTCAAATCTGGGGGGGGGAGGCTTTGCTCTGTCTGTTCTGTGTGGCTCTTGTCGGAGACAGATCAAGAAATCAAGCAATCCAACTCCTACAGAATTAGTAAGTACTAGCAAGGGAATGCGTTAGATTATCTTTTGTTTTGGCTTGTGATTTTCTCTGTGCTGAGAGGAAGGTGTATTCCTGTTTTGTTTTGTTTTTTCTTTTTGTAACTTTAAGGTTTTGCCTAGAGGGAAATCCTCTGTGGTTTGAATCTGATTGCCCTGTGAGATCATCTTCCATTCTAATTTTACAGAGGTGCTTCTTTTACCTTTTTTCTTTCTAATAAAGTTCTGGGTATTTTTTAGAATCTGACTGGTTTTTTTAGTGTCCTAAAAAACCCAAGGTTGGTCTGTGCTCATCTTATTTATTCTCAAGCCTCCCCAGGAAAGGGGGTGTAGGGCTTGGGGGGATTTTAGGGGGAAGATAGGGCTCCAAACATTTAGGATGTTTGTTTGAATCACTTGGTGATGGCAGCATTTACCTAATCCAAGGTACAAAGGAGAATTTATGCCTTGGGGAAGTTTTAACCTAAGCTGGTAGAAGTAAGCTTGGGGGTCTTTCATGCAGGTCCCCATATCTGTACCCTAAAGTTCAGAGTGGGGAGGGAACCCTGACAGACCTCCATCTGAGGTATTCCATGTGAGATTATGTAAAAATTTGAAAATAAAAGAAACTTGATAAGAAGCAGATGCTATTAACAGTTAATTCCAAGGTGAGTTTTCTGCTTTCAGTTTATGGTTTCAGAGTTATCAAAGGACTGCATAAATGATCTCTATATCCTTATTTTTTATATCATTTAGGGGAGAATTATCCAATAAGCACTTCATATGTGATTTCTGATACAGTTTATCTGACCTTAAAAAACAAGAAATAAGGAGAGAAGCATTAATCTCAGTGCTATCTAGCATGATTCCGTCTGAGTTTGATTCAGTTTCAAAACTTTGGCTGCATTTTGCCTATGAAAACGAGAGCTACAACTTGAGTTTGAAAGAAAAGTCGTTGACATTACTGTTTTTAAAACCATTCTTTTCCTAAGATCAGTACTGAACAAAAACATTTGTATAATTCAGTGCAATAGTAACATTGTTTGTGTTTAGTTCTTTTTTGGGTGTATCTGTGATTGTACAGTGGAAAGAGAAGCTATTTGAATTTGTCGGTTTGTAAATTCAGCTGCAAATCTTGCCAGCTCTTGCTTGAAAGACTGTTCCTCCATCCCATTTCTCTGTACCCCCTGTGGATAGCCATGTTTGTGAAGTGCATATTACAGCTATGGGGGATTCTGGTGAAGGAAGTCTAACCGCAGTGCACTCTATGTTCACCATGTGACTGAAAAGAAAGGGATATTGGCTCTTTTACTGCTCCAGTTTGTGAGTGTAATTCCCAATGCAGAAGAAAGTGAGACACTCTAGACTTCCCCTTTTAGACTAGAGTAGTGTTCCCACCCTTCATTTCTTCCTCCACCAACAAACCCCGCCCTCTCTCCCAAAACCAGAAAGCTACATCAATCTCGATTTCATAAGCCCACCAGTTCAGCCAAAGCAGGGCAATACAATGTAACTGCCAGAAAGTAACAATATACACTGTTCTCTCTGTACCTCTAATTCCACTTTTTGATTGTGAAGAGAAGATGTTTGTTCCCCTCCCTGTATTTCTGTTTTCTTTAGTTGGGCTCAGGCCTTATAGGATTTTCCTGAAAATGAGCTCCTCAATCTAACAGGGCCCTCCTGGGTATGACTGCACAGCGATTAAACAGGGTCAGCTGACTCGGCCTCACAGGGCTCTGGCTGCAGAGCGGTAATATTGCAGTGCTGCTCTTCGAACTCAGGCTGAGGCCTGGGCTTTGCGACCCTCCCTCCTCCCCCCCCCCCCCCCCGCTCCGTGTAGAGCCCCAGAGCTCAGGCTCCATCCCAAGCCTGAATGTCTACACCACAATTTTACAACTCTGTAGCCCAAGCCTGAGTCAGCTGACCCCCAGGCCAGCCACAGGTGTTTAATTGCTGTGTAGAGGTACCCACACTGTTTTCCTTGTGATCTCACCACTGGAGTCTGAAGGTGGGTTTATAATAGGGGGAAAGTCATGCCCTTGCTCTAAAAATCAAGGATGGTTAACTGGTGACCCGGGGGCTGCATCCAGCCCACCAGATCATTTTATTGACCCACCCATAGGTGGCCAGTGAAAATATTATTTGGGGGGGCGGGGTTGAGTAGGGGCACAGCCACAGGTGAGCCTGAGTGGGCTGTTAGCACCCAGGCCCACCCAATTCTGAGCATCACGCACACTGCTTGTAGTGAGGTCGCTTGCAGGGAGTGTGGAGCAGAGCAAAGCCAGGACTGGAAGCAGGAGCCCCTGTGCTGAGTTGCAGTGCCACTCAATGGCCCAACCACCTCTCTGTCACTCACGTAAGGGAGGAGGCTCTGTCCCACACCTCCTGACTCTTGTTGCTGTCATTGGTTTCCAGTTCCCACCGCCAAACTGATTGTGGCCAATCCCTCCTCGCCCAGCGTGGGAAGGTCAGGGTACACCTCTACCAATGCAGGGACAGTAACCAATGCCAATAGACCCTTCCTGAGCCCCCTCCCTGCTGGCATGACAGAGGGGCAGCTGACCAAATCTGAGTGTCATTGTGACCTGGCACACGGGTCGTGCTGCTGCCAGTCCCTGCCTCTGCTTTTCTCCACCATGGACACAGACTCTGCCACATGGGGAACCCATGCGCCTGGCCGCCCATTGACATAGGCTCTGGCTCTATCCCACGCCACCCTGCTCTGGTTACTTCTTCCCCATTGACAGAGGTATGCCCTCCCCCCACCTCTGGTGGAGGGTCTGGCCAGAACCTGATTGGCTTTGAGCTCCCCCACAATCAGCCAATGGGAAGGCACTAACTGGAGCTGGGTAGCATGGGGCAGAGTCGGAACAGGTGTTGATGGGGAGGCGGAGCCAGGCGGAGCAGTACACGGCAGCAGCAGCTTTACTAAAAGACTGCACCCCTCTGTGACCCAGCTCAGTCTGAATATTTTTTTTTCTATATGGCTTGCCAAAGGGTTTTAATGGCTTCTGTGGCCCTCTACTACCTTAAAGTTTCCATCCCTGTTCTGAATCATAGTGAAGTTGTGGTACAAAACCCATCACTGTCAAATAAGCCTTCTCAGCTGCTTGTAAGTATATCTCAGTGGTAGGATACTTTTGTTGGTACTCATGGTTATAGTCCGTGAAATCTGCAGTAAAATAGGATTAAGTTCTGTGGCAAGAACTAAATTCTTTTTTTAAGCTTATTGCCATAGCACCTTAGGTCCAACCGAGAGAGAGGCTCCATGGGGCTAGGCACTGTACAAACACAGAGTAATAGATGGCCCCTTCCCCAAAGAGCTTGCACTCTAAATAGACAAGACAGGCATAGGGTTGGGGAAGGGGTAGAACACACAAGCCGAATGAACAGTGTGATGGCAGCAAACAGCATGTTATTCCACAATTTATTCATTTATTTATGTATTTGGGAGAGGAGGTTAGTTTGGGGTAGACAGACTAAAGGGAAAGAAAAAGGGAAGGGAAGAGGAATGAGGGAATGGGGCAGGTGTAGACTGAAGCTGAAATTAAGATACTGTGAGGGAGGTGGGCGGGCGGGTTGGAGGAAGCAGCCAATGAGCACAGATTAGAGTAAGCCTTGTCAAAACTGTAGAAAGTTCTCTGAATGTCCAAAGGCCCGAAGGTCCCTGCTTTGGCTGCCTCTGCCCCTACCAGTTGGAGTGTCTGATGGCTCCTCTCTGCAGCCCACATGGCACATGAGAGGGGAGGCACCATCTAGGTTCTACTGCCTCCCGAGTGTGTGGGTGGGTCTCCCTTGCACAGTTCTGGGGGACAGGAGGTTCTGACCTGGACTCATTTTTATCCCTCCTCTTGCCCCCCGCAAAATAGTAGTCCCAGCTTTGGATACTTCTGCCGCTGGTGGCTGGATTTTCTGCACCAATATTATAGAGTCATAGACTTCAACAGGGAACTTTAAAAGGGAACATTATGATCATGTAGTCTGACCTCCTGCACATTATAGGCCACAGAACCTCACCCATTCACACCTGTAATAGACCTATAACTTCTGGCTGAGTTACTGAAGTCCTCAAATAATGATTTAAAGACTTTGAGTTACAGAGACTCCACCATTTTACTCTACTTTAAACCAGTAAGTGCCCTGTGCCTCATGCTGCAGAGGAAGGTGAAAAACCCTCAGCGTCTCTACCTATCTGACCTGGGGGGAAATTCCTTCCCGACCCCAACTATGGTGATCAGTTGAACCCTGAGCATGTAGGCAAGACCCACTAGCCAGATACCTGGGAAAGAACTCTCTGTAGTAACTCAGAGCCCTCCCAGTCTAGTGCCCCATCTCTAGCCATTGGGGATTTTTGCTACTAGCAGTTGCAGATGGGCCACATGCCATAGTAGGCAGTCTCATCATACCATTCCCTCCATAAACTTTTCAAAATCAGTCTTGAAACAACTTGGTTTTCTTTGCCCCCTCTGCTCTCCTGGAAGTCTGTTCCAGAACTTCACTCCTGTGATGATCAGAAACCTTTGTCTAATTTCAAGCATAAACTAGTTGATGGCCAGTTTATATCCATTTGTTCTTGTGTCAAGATTGGCACTTAAATAACTACTCTCCATCCCTGGTATTTATCCCTCTGATGTATTTATAGAGAACAAAATCATATCTCCCCTCAGCCTTCATTTGATTAGGCTAAACAAACCAGGCTCCTTGAGTCTCCTCTCATAAGGTAAGTTTTCCATTCCTCTGATCATCCTAGTAGCGCTTCTCTGGACCTGTTCCAGTTTGAATAAATCTTTCTTAAACATGGGAGACCAGAATTGCACATAGTATTCCAGATGAGGTCTCGCCAGTGCCTTGTATGATGGTACTAACACAGTGGTGGGCAACCTATGGCCCATGGGCCTCATGCAGCCTGTCAGGGTAATCAGCTGGCTGGCCACTAGACAGTTTGTTTACATTTGCCCGGCCGCCCGCAGCCCCCAGTGGCCGCGGTTCACCATTCCCAGCCAATGGGAGCAGCATGAAGCAGTGGCCAGAACGTCCCTGTGGCCCACGCCACTTCACTTCACTTATTACAAATCCTTGCTATTGGCCTTGCAATTTCATGTGTCAGTTACTTTAATATTCTTGGATGCAGATTAGCTTGGTCCCCCAATTTGGTCCCAGTAAGCTGTTTGAGTATGACTTACACTTGGATGTTGTAATTTTTACTTCCATATCCGTGTTTCCATTAGTCACCCTGCCACTATCCCTAAGGTCCTCATTACCCTTATTAAAAACTGAAGCAAAGTATTCATTTAGGTGTTAGGCAGGTCTAGGTTATCTTTAATCTCAACTCTATCCTCTGTGCTTAATGGTCCCACTTCTTCTTTGTTTGTTTTCTTTTTATTTATATGGTTATAGAACGTTTTACTATTGGTTTTAATTTCCTTTTCAGGGTCCAACTCTGCTTGGCTTTTAGCAGTTCTCACTTTTTCCATACACTTGCTGATCCTTTCCATCTTCCGTTCCTTTTAGGCTTTCTGCTTTCTGTTAATAATCTGTTTGAGGTGCTTGCTCATCCAATTTGGTCTGCAACCCTTCTTTACAAATTTTGTCCCTTTGCTCGGGATGCAGGCTTCAGATAGCTTCTGGAACTTTGATTTAAAGTAATTCCAAGCCTCCTCCACATTCTTATTCTTGAATTCTTCAGTGCAGTCCACTTCCCTATCTAATTTCCTTATTTTTTTTAAGTTTGCCCTTTCGAAATCAAGGACCCTAGTTGAAGACATATTTTTATTTATCCTTCCATTTAGTTTAAACTGAGTAAATCATGATCACTCAAACCAAGGCTGTCCTCTACAACCAGTTCTTCTGTGAGGTTCTCGCTACTTACCAATATTAAATTTAAAATGGCATTACTTCTTGTTGGTTCAGTGACTATTTGGTGAAAAATCTGTCAGCTATCACATCCAGGAATATCTGGGCCCTACCATTATTAGTAGCACTTGTCCTCCAATCTATATCTGGGAAATTAAAGTCTCCCATAATCACACAATTCCCAGTAGTATTTATTTCATTAAAAATATCAAAGAGGTCTCTATGTGATGGTCTGTACCCCTGTGTTCACCCCTTTCACAGGAATGTGATCAATGTTATATAAAGTATGCCTTGTGAGGTATTATTTGAAAACTCATAATTTGTTGATCATTATTGTCCTAGTAACATATATGTGGCAACATTGTATGTAAAGTTATAAGATTCCTCTTTATGGTATGACTAAGACATGTTCCGTGTCTGGGGAGCGGTCACAAACCAGTTCCCCAGAGATAAAAGGCAAGCTGATGCCTCAGCCAAGTGTCAATAAAATCAAATGGACCATCACCTGAGTAAGTGCCCAGTCTTTGGTAGGAAAGAGGGTGTGAGTAAAAAATCTATGTCTCGACAAAGAAACAGATGGAGTTGCCATCCACACAGACTTTCTGTCTCCTGAACCTCAGCTGGAGATGCTTTTCAAAGAAGAGAAAGAACTATAAGAAGGGAGAGCACATGCCCCCAGATTATGCCCCCCTTTCTCTCTGCCTATCCCATCCACAACATCTGAAGAACAAAGGAAGCAGCATTGTACTGTGGGAGAGATCCGGAAGGAAATTCAGACAGTTAAACTGCTGAAACGTGGTGAGAGAGACCTTTGCTTTGAATTCACTCCATTTTGTTAAGATAGGCATTAGTTGCATTTTGCTTTTATCTCTTTTGTAACCAATTCTGACTTTTATGTGTCATTACTTATATTCACTTAAAATCTATCCTTTTATAGTTAATAAATTTGTTTTATTGTTTTAGCTAAACCAGTGTGTTTGGATTGAAGTATTTGGGAAATTCCATTTGGAATAATAGGATTTGTGTATATAATTTTCTATTAATAAAATGACAGACTTTATAAGAGCTTGTATGGTCCAAGAGAGGGCTAGGCAGTACAAGATGTACATTTCTGGGGAAAGTCTGAGAATGGGAGTTTGCTGGTGTTGCTCTGCAGTATAATTCAAGGGTGACTGGCTGCAGCACTCATACAATATAACGGGGTAACTTACATGCTGAAGGCTCTTTGTGAGCAGACCAGGAGTGGTTGCTTTCACAGTGAAACAGTGTAAAAGTCAGGTTGGAGAATTGAGAGGACACAGCTGTTCATCAGTCCAAATTGTACCCTGGGTATGACACACTCTAGCCATATCCAAATTTGATCCTGTAAAAAATTGGTTTTGTAGCAGACCCCAAGCAGTATCCTAAACCTCTGTTATCTTTCTTCCCCAACGTTCTTTTGACCCAAACAGATTCTGTTTTATCCATTTCATCATTTCTAATTTCTTTACAGTCTACCTCATCATTAATTACAATGCCACTTCACCGCCTAAACCTTTATTTCTGGCTTTCCTGAACAACACTTACCCTTCAATACCTGTGCTGCAGCCATGACTACTATTCCACCATGCTTCTGTTATCCCTATGTCATCTGGTTTCACTTCCTGCATCAGTAGTTCTAGTTTTTCCATTTTGTTACCCTGAGTCCTTGCATTGGTGTACAGACATCTTAGTTGTTTCTGCTCGGCTTTGCCCAGATTCTATTAGTTGGTCATTCTACTGCCAGTTACTGTGATTGGTATTGGCACTATCTTTCTTCTTGATGTCCATTCTCCTATCCTTTGTTGTTTCCTTTCTCCATTGCTGTATCCTCTCTTACTTGATTTTTCTCCCATTCAGTGTTAGAATCAGGCATGGAGATTATAGAATCATAGAATCATAGGACTGGAAGGGACCTTGAGAGGTCATCTAGTCCAGTCCCCTGCACTCATGTCAGGACTAAGTATTATCTAGACCATCCTTGACTAACCTGCTCTTAAAAATCTCCAGTGATGGAGATTCCAAAACCTCCCTAAACAATTTACTCCTGTGCTTAACCACCCTGACAGTTAGGAATTTTTTCCTAATGTCCAACCTAAACTGCCCTTACTGCAATTTAAGCCCATTGCTTCTTGTCCTATCCTCAGAGGTTAACAAGAACAATTTTTCTCCCTCCTCCTTTTCTGTACTTGAAAACTGTCATCATGTCCCCTCTCAGTCTTCTCTTCTCCAGGCTACACAAACCCAATATTTTCAATCTTCCCTCTTCGTCCATGTTTTCTAGACCTTTAATAATTTTTGTTGCTCTTCTCTGGAATTTCTCCAATTTGTCCACATCTTTCCTGACATGTGGCATCCAGAACTAGACACAATACTCCAGTTGAGGCCTAATCAGGGTAAAGTAGATTGGAAGAATTAATTCTTGCGTCTTGCTTACAACACTCCTGCTGATACATCCAAGAATAACGTTTGCTTTTTTTGCAACAGTGTTACACTGTTGACTCAGATTTAGCTTGTGATCCACTATCACGCGCAGATCGCTTCCTGCAGTACCCCTTCCTAGGCAGTCATTTCCCATTTTGTATGCGTGCAACTGATTGTTTCTTCCTAAGTGGGGTACTTCGCATTTGTCCTTATAGAATTTCATCCTGTTTACTTCAGACCATTTTTCCAGTTTGTCCAGATCATTTTGAATTTTAATCCTATCCTCCAAAACACATTCAACCCCTCCCAGTTTGGTATTGCCTGCAAACTTTATAAGAGTACTCTCTATGCCATAATCTAAATCGTTGATGAAGATATTGAACAGAACTGGACCCAGAACTGATCTCTGCAGGACCCCACTCAATATGTCCTTCGAGCTTGACTGTGAACCACTGATAACTACTCTCTGGGAACTATTTTCCAACCAATTATGCACCCACCTTATAGTAGTTCCATCTAGGTTATATTTCCCTAGTTTGTTTATGAGAAGGTCATGCAAGACGATATCAAAAGCCTTACTAAAGTCAAGATATATCACCTCTACCACTTCCCCCTATCCACAAGGCTTGTTACCCTGGCGAAGAAAGCTACTAGGTTGGTTTGACATGATTTGTTTTTGGCAAATCCATGCTGAATATTACTTATCACCTTATTATCTTTCAGGTGTTTGCAAATTGATTGCTTAATTATTTGCTCCATTATATTCCCAGGCATTGAAGTTAAGTGACTGTTCGGTAATTCCACGGGTTGTCCTTATTTCCCTTTTTATAGATTGGCACTATATTTGCCCTTTTCTTTTTCAGTCCTCTGAAATCTCTGCCATCTTCCATGACTTTCCATGACATAAGCATCTCCCAACCATCTCCCGCAAATTCCTAATTTAAAGGTCTTTTAATCTGTTATGCCAATTTCCATCCCAGACGTCTGTTTCCCTCCCTATTCAGGTGGTGTTCATTCCATGATAACAGTCCTCTGTCTGTGAATGCCTCCCAGTGGTCGAAGATCCCAGAGTTGTCCTTACAGCATCATTCCAGAGACATCTGTTGATCATCATAATTTTGTCTCACCTTTGCTCTCCTCCTCTAGGGACAGGTAGAATCCCACTGAAGATCACCTGATCCTCTAATTCTTTCAGCATTCCCCCTCACCTGTTATAGTCTCGCTTGATGCATTCCAGGGAGAATCTAGCAGTATCATTTGTTACCACATGAAGGACAATCAGTGGATTCTTTCTAGCTCCCATTAGGATCCTCCTCAGCCTGAGGTCCACATCCTTTATCTTATTTCCCATCCGATAGCACACCCTTCTGTTCTCTGGATCAGCTCTAGTGATGGGCCTGCCTATTCTTCTGGCTCTTTTTGCTGGCTCCTGTTCCACTGGTTGGTTGCTTTATAGGCCCCAAAATCTGGAAAGTCCCACCCCCTAATCAGGCCTCTGCTGTGATCAAAGGCTGTGCTTCTTTCACTGCACACTGGTCCCTAACATCCCCTGCAAACTATAAACAAAAACAAAAACAAAAAAAACCAAGCAAGCAAACACACACTCTCAAGAACTCACTCACAGCATCTAAGGAAAAGGTGTTTTGCCTCCCTTGTCCTCTAACAGATCTCCGCTCAAACTCCCCTGTGTCCGGCTCTGTTTGCTGGCTGCTGTGCTATTGCTTAATTTATTCCATTGCCATAAAATAGGCTTCAAGTCCATTCCCCTGCCCCTACAAAAAACATACAGCTATGGCTCATTTAATCTAAAACTAGGCAATGATTATAATGAGAGTTTTTTCGCTGGGTTCCCCAGGGAAGCAATCTCCACAGGGGTTGGTGATCCAGGCAGCCCAACTCTGAACCTTCTTCCTCCAACCCAGTGTACCACAGAAGGAGGAGTCTGTGGTCAGCTTCAGTGGCTCAGATGCCCAGCTTTCCCATGTTTGGCTGCTGCACAATTCTCCAGGCAGCCCAGGCTTCCCCTGCTCCGTGGCTGCAAACTGGGCTCTGTCTGATCCTTCTGAAGTTCTTCCAAGTCTTCTCCAGTCTTGATTAACATAAATAATTTTGTGTCATCTGCAGATTTTACCACTTCATGACTCACTCAGTTTTCCAAATCACTAACAAATACATTAAACAATACCTGTCCTAGGACAGAACCTTGTGCAGCCTGCTGTAAACATTTTGCCATAATGAAAATAAACGTATTTATTCCTGTGTTTTGTTTCCTGTCTCGTATCCATTTTCTGATCTATGGCAGTACTTTGCGTGTCACACCCTATTTAGCAGCCCCTTGTGAGGGACTTTCTCAAAGACATTTTGGAAGTCTAAATAAATTACATCAGTCAATTCTCCTTTATCCACTATTTTATTGGCTCACTGAAAGAGGAGCTCTGATAGATTTGTGAGGCACAATTATCCTTTCCAGAAGCCCTTCTGGTTAGACTCTTTCAGATCTTCTAGATTTTTTACAGTTCTAGTTTTCATGACCATTTCAGGCAGTTTACTGGGTAAAAAAATTAAGGTTTACTCATCTATAATTTCTTGGATTTCCTTTTTTTTTTTTTTTTTAAATATATAAGTATTATTTTTGCTACTTTCCAATCCTCTGGTGTAAGTAATTGGTTCTAATGAGATTTCATATTTTTCATAACAACTAAGCCGCCTCATAGAATCATAGAAGATTAGGGTTGGAAAAGACCTCAGGAGGTCATCTAGTCCAACCCCCTGCTCAAAGCAGGACCAACCCCAACTAAATCATCCCAGCCAAGGCTTTGTCAAGCCGGGCCTTAAAAAACCTCTAAGAATGGAGATTCCACCACCTCCTTAGGTAACCCATTCCAGTGCTTCATCACCCTCCTAGTGAAATAGTGTTTCCTAATATCCAACCTAGACCTCCCCTCACTGGAACTTGAGACCATTGCTCCTTGTTCTGTCATCTGCCACCACTGAGAACAGCAGGGCTCCATCCTCTTTGGAACCCCCCATCAGGTAGTTGAAGGTGGCTATCAAATCCCCCCTCACTCTTCTCTTCTGCAGACTAAACAAACCCAGTTCCCTCAGCCTGTCCTCGTAAGTCATGTGCCCCAGCCCCCTAATCATTTTCGTTCCCCTCTGCTGGACTCTCTCCAATTTGTCCACATCCTTTCTGTAGTGGGGGGCCCAAAACTGGTTGCAATACTCCAGATGTGGCCTCACCAGTGCCGAATAGAGGGGAATAATCACTTCTCTCGATCTGCTGGTAATGCTCCTACTTATACAGCCCAATATGCCGTTAGCCTTCTTGGCAACAAGGGCACACTGTTGACTCATATCCAGCTTCTCGTCCACTGAAATCCCAAGGTCCTTTTCTGCAGAACTGCCGCTTAGCCAGTCGGTCCCCAGCATGTAGCGGTGCATGGGATTCTTCTGTCTTAAATGCAGGACTCTGCACTTGTCCTTGTTGAACCTCATCAGATTTCTTTTGGCCCAGTCATCCAATTTGTCTAGGTCACTCTGGACCCTCTCCCTACCCTCCAGCGTATCTACCTCTCCCCCTAGCTTAGTGTAATCTGCAAACTTGCTGAGGGTGCAATCCATCCCATCATCCAGATCATTAATGAAGATGTTGAACAAAACCAGCCCCAGGACCAATCCCTGGGCCACTCCACTTGATACTGGCTACCAACTAGACATCAAGCAGTTGATCACTACACATTGAGCCTGACAATCTAGCTGGCTTTCTATCCACCTTATAGTCCATTCATCCAATCCATACTCCGTGGCGGTGTTCAGGCAGGCTGAGGCTTCGGTCCCTCCTCCTGGGGTCGTGTAGTAATTTTTGTTGTCAGAAGGGGGTTGCAGTGCAGTGAAGTTTGAGAACCACTGTATTAGAACACTTGGGTTTGTACCATCTGACCCTAGGATACAGTATATTCTCACTGGGCTCCTGTAAAATATGGCATTGAATATTTATTGTTCAATCCAATGTTCTGATTGGCTGCTTAGGCCTTTTTGATACACACCATATTTAAATACAGTTCAATATAAATACATCATCAGAGTTATCCAGCCATTGTATTTCCATAACAGAAGTTCATAAACACATGGGATAAATAAGCTTACTGGAGTAAAATGATATGGAAATCTTTTCTCAACTAACTTTAGTGATATTTTAAATACCCTACTATAAGCTTAAGCAGGAAATGCAGCCAAAGCCTGTAAATATTTTTCCCTGGAGTACTCTCCCCTCCCCAGGTGCCTGCAACAATGATTTCCTGGCAATCTGGGTGCATCTTTAAGCTGTTTTAGTGCCTCATAAAAAAGCGTACTTGACAATGTTAAACAGCTCTTGATTTAGTTTTCTACTAAAACTAACTGTTCCTGTAATTGGCTACACCACCCGGGAAGTGCTGTTGGAGGAAATTTCCTGGCAGGTTCTCAAAACTGACTTCTTTTGACTAGCCTGCCACTGCTAATCCCCACTCCAGCACTGTCTATTCCCACTGTTGTAGTTGAACATTAAGGAAAAACAGGAAATATATGAAACCAAACAAATTATATGATCCACTGCCCTTTAAAAATAGTGCTTTCCTTGTGGTAGTGGGTAGCAGTTGATGGTATTTCCCTGATGGTTAGATCATTATTGCGCTTCTGTTAGAAACTGTTTGGTGACTTCAAATTTGGGGTTGAAAGCTCTTCTCGTTCTCGGCTTTAATATGTATGAACAGTATTCTGTTCTCCTTATGTGTATTGTGGTGGGGCGACTGCCCCACACAGGCAGGAGAAGGGTTAAGGCAGCCTTGGAGAGGCTGCACAGAACCCAGCCAATCAGGAAAGGGTTTATTGGGAGAGCCAATAAGGAGAAGGCTTGTTGGAGCACTTCATATATAAAGGGCTGTTCAGCAGCGCAAGGGGCAGTCTCTCCCTGAGGACAAGGGAGAAGGACTGTCTGCCGAGGAGCACCAGAGATACTGCACTTCTGGGCAGGGTAGTGGCGCAATAGGGGAGCTCTTGGCTGACCATGGCCAGACGGAGGCTCTGAAGCAAGGGCAGGGAAGGTGCTAGGCCTCTGGGGGAAGTGGCCCACAGAAAGTAGGCTGCGAGAATAGGAGGAGGGGCAGTAAGTGGCTGCCAGCTATAGGGTCCCTGGGCCGGGACCCAGAGTAGTGGGCAGGCCTGGTCCCCTCCCCCCTTTACCCCTAATTGCCAATGAGGAGAGTGGCCTAAATCCAGACTGCAGTTTGCCCCTGAAGCCAGAGGTTAGACTAGAGACTGCAGTTGGCCGCTGAGGCAAGTGGAAGGACTGAGGACTGCCTGTCCCCCAAAAGGGGGGAGACAGCGGGCTGGGGCACAGCTGGAGGGCAGTGTCCCGAAGAGGACACGGCGGTCCAGGAGCAAGGTGGGTCCAGATGGTGGAGATGGTGGAGGAAGCAGAAGTAACAGCGAGTGAGACACGATAGTGGTCAAAGCTGGTGGTCCAAGAGAGCTAATTCTCAGCATGACCACCAGGAGATGCTGTGGTGGTGAGTCGGCACCGTTACAGTATGTAACTCCCACCAAGAGCTTTCAGGGGACGTTAGGGTGGTTTGTGTATGTCAGGAAAGCAGAAGAGACTTGAAGTGGTTTGCAGTGCTCATCATGGGGGAGAATTTAGCCCCTAGTTTTAACACCAACTCAATGTTGGGAATAGCCCATCCACCAGAGAGCAATGGTGAGAGCAGAAGTATACTAAGCTCAGCAGTTTAGGTTAGCAGGGTTTTGTGCAAACCTTTTTCTGGTTTCTCTTCACACCCAGATGAACTAAACTTCAAGTTTCAGATTTTAAAAACACAAAAACTGAAGGGAAAAATAACTCTCAGAAACCAAGTTCAGCTTTATTTCAGGTCAAAACCACTAAATTTTGCCAGGTTTCCACTTAAAAGCATGCATGGACCCAGATTTACCAAAAGCTTGCCCTCCTTCCCCATGTTTTTGGTGGTAATTCTACTGAGATATGCTCAAAACACAAGGAAAAATTTTAAATGAATTATTTGAATTAAACTCTGAACAATTTACAGAATAAACTTGCTAGTACAGGTCTGTCGCATCTTACACGCATTTAACATGCACGATTTCAGCTTTACGCGGTCGGCAAAAACAAACAAAAAACAACAAAAAAGAGAAAAATAACAATTTTAATACTGTACCTGTAGTGCGGGCGATTACGCCCACCATTGAACTCAATGTAATTTTGACTATACGCGGTTTTCGCTTTACGCGTAAGATGAGACTTGTCTGTAGTTATAGTCCAGTAAAGCCCCAAATGTGCTAGGCATTGTCATAATATCTAAGAAGGTAGAGCCTCTGTCCTTCCTCTGTTCATTGTAAGATTCACATAAAAAATGACAGTGCCTTCCTTCTTATAAAGAGATTTAATAGCTTGGAAGCTGTAGGGAGGTCTCCTTATTACCAAAGCTTCATTATTTTTGCAAAATATGCTGCAGCAATTTGTACATGATAAAGTCTTATCTTAAACCATTAAAACCAGTTTTTCAAGTGTACAAACAAACTAGGTCTTGTAAGACACTATTTTTGTGTGTATTTACTCACAGAATTCAGTGACTTGCAATGGCTCTCTCAAGCAATAGTGCAGGTTAGTGAAGTTCTGCTGAACTTGCTATATTAAAATAACGTCAAGACATGACAATACTTGTTTCAGTGGCCATCCACTGGTTGCGGCCTTCTGTGCCTCACAATATAGGCAAAGGCATTTGTTGAAGACTGGCAAAAGACACCCTCCTGTGTCTTGATGCTATGAAGGTGAGCTGTGCATACATTAAGAAAATAGCCATTTGCATTTCAGACACATATCTAACGTTTGCTAATTTTGGTCCCGATCTGCAAAGATTTGCATATTTGCTTAACTTTAATCACATGAATAATCCCATTGAGTTAAAGTTAAGCACCTCTGTACATCTGCAGGATCAGCATAGTTAAAGCGGTACAGACTGTCTAGTATAGTGCTTTAACTTATTCCTGATTTATGGGGAGAGGAATATACTGATTCAGAATAAGGCAGTTTTGTACTGGTATAACTGCATCCAAACTAGGGGCTGCGCTGGTAGAACTGTCAGTAGAAAAATCACACCCTAACCAAAATAGTTACATTGGTACAAAAAGTGTGTGGGTTATTCATTCTGAATAATGGTCTGTGTGTAAAGGAAAGTCTTTGTGCAATGGAAACCATTGTCCTGAATACCCACTGACCCTGAACTACTGTAATTACCCTGTCGTGGCTTCATTTTACATAGCCTTGCAGGCCAGTTAAAAGTCTGACATTAATCAGTTCTTTTTCTTCTGGTGGTTCTCAAGTTTCTCTTTCAAAGGAAATATTAATCTGTAGCTTTATCTCTCTAATTTTTGTTTGTTTTCAAGAGAATTTTTGTAAAGATTTCCCAAGTTATGTTTAGTCTGTTCGCAAATTGTTATATCAACACACTTTTGAATCTGCCCTGTCACACACAGATATAATATCCATAACTGTGAAGAGCAGCATGGCTCTTGGCAGCTCCAGCTCCCCTTTTGTCTCTTTCTAGGCTGGGCAGTGGGTTTATTATGTTAGAGCCAAGAGACATTTAGATTTGCGTGAGGTCTATATCAGACTAGCAGTCTGGTGGTGTTCTCCCTTCATAATATTTTCATGACTGCAGGAGCAGGAATATGGTGGAAAATGGATAATTAGGGCTCATTTATAAAGATTATTAATGATTCTGGTCATAGTTAAGTTATGAAAAATCCTGAATATCAACCTTCTGATTTTTTTTCAGCTGTCATTATATACCTTTGTATCTTGTGTTCTTTGCAAAGATGAAATGAAATACAGACTTAGATACATTTGATAAAGTTAAAGATTTTCTGCTCTACTGGCAATGAAGAAAAGGTGACCACTGAAGAAGATTTAGATAATATATCTGCAGTGCTAATTCACACTTTGCCAATCCAACAACTCTTGCAATAAGACCTATTCCCTCACCTCAATTCTCAACAAAGATTTAATAGCAAAGGTCTCAAATTCCTAAGGCATTGGTCACTTTCACAAACTATTGTATGGTATTTACTAGTATATGATGGAGTATTGTCATAAAATGGTTAAACTGAAGTATACATGTAACAAAGTAACAAAATAGAATGTGGTGCATTGAAATTGAATTGTAGCAAATGCAATGGGTCAGTTTAGTTAGGTGGTTCTTTAAAAGAGTTTTGACTTGAAGGTGGCTTTTTCTTTTTACGTTGTCCAAGGTCCCCATTTACACAAACGGTTTCCCTTCCTCTTTGTTACCTCTCTCCTGTCTTCTTCCAACAAGATAATGGTAAAATAATGTCCCCTTTGCCCCCAATATCTTGGTGTATAATAATGGTTACAAATCACAAATTTTCGGGAGGAATTTAGACTTCTGGCCGCTATTATAATATTTTCCTGCCACTCGTTTTGTCTGGATATACTTTCTGTGGTGGGAGTGCCCTTTCAGATGTTCCTGTATTTGGAAACCTAAGCTTGTTTAGATTCTGCTGGCTGTCACATCAGACCAAGCAAGTCTCTTTATTTCCCTCTGCCTCTAGTGAATGTAGAAGACTGAAAATAGTTGTCAGAATAAAGACCCTCTTCAACTGTGTGTTTGGAATTGCACCTCTACCAGTTGGTCATATATGAAACCAGCCATCATAATGTGTGTATATATTAGCTATATGGATAATAACAATAATACACCAAGACCATTTATTGACGTGTCTCAACCATTCTACATGTTCATGTTACACCTCACTATGAGATTTCAGCAAACTTTGCCTTGAGCCTCATTGCTACTGTGATAGAAAAACAGCCATTTTAAGACAAATCTCTTTTAAAAATCATCATCATTTAAAATATTATTTCAAGTGCATTACAGACCCAACAGCTTGTTCCACCTGCTTGTCTTGCTGTCTGTGTTCCACCTACATACCAACACAAAAGCTGTACATTCATGTAGCATTGGCAACTACTCTTTAAAGTTTAAACAGTTCTTTGAGTGCCATGTGTCACACCAGATTGCTGTGAAGTATCATTGAACTATGTTGCATGGAGTCAGTGTGTCTCTGGATAAAATCAGGAGGTCCAGGGAATTGTGATTCAAGTTCCATGCACATAATTTAGTACAAGATTATTGCATATTAAAACTTACTAAAATGTTAGTCACAACTCATATTAGGGTTGGGGGTTGATATGACTGAATTCCAGACCAGAATATTTTAGAGCATAGGAAATTGCATACTGAAACACACCAAATGTCTATCAAGCAAACTACTCTGTCTCTGACAGTGGTCAATACCTGATACACTCCAGAGAAGGCATAATACACTCACAGGGCATCTTTGGGGAAATATTATATCATCGCTTTGGGAAGAGGAGTATTTTTCTGATCCCAGCTAGTGATCAACTTATGCTCTGAAATATGATGCCTGATAGCTCTTGTAATTTTGACCTAGCTAACATAATTCCAAATAATGAAGTAGTAGTTGTTATTAGCAATTATAGTTGTTGCTATTAATGATGAATTGGCCGTGAACTCCTTAGATCTCACAGAAGAATTTTAGGGATAGGTCTGGGTTTCAGTCTTCTATGAGGGACCAAACTCCTTACCTCCACATAAGTATGTCCCTGATCCTCTGGATAGTTATTATTTATTTGTATTACTTATTGTATTATTTATTTGTATTATGTGCCCAGAGACCTCAGTCAAAGAGGTTGGGCTCCAGTTTGTGCTGATGTTGTACAAATGTAGTAAAAAGATACTCCCAGCCAAAAAGCTTACAGTCTCACGGTAGCTGTCTGGTCTTTTTCCTTGATCTGCTTCTAGTGTTTCTTCAGGTTTCAATCAGTCGTAACTGCTCTTGGCTGTATATTGAGACTTCAGCCTTCAAGGCAGCTACCTGGGGTTTCAAGTGATTGGACAAAACAGAACTGAACTGATGGAAAACAGTCAACTCACAGTTTTGCCATTTCTCTCGTTTCATGTACAGATGTTTATACCTGAGACACTGCCCAGTTTGACCATTCTTAGAGCAGTCCTTGAATGATATACTGTAGCCATAATTCAACAGAGCCTTTCATACCACATTAGGTGATAGAGCTGTAGCCTTTTGAATCTTTAATTCTTGCTGAAAGCTCTTTTTGAGGGTGGGTTGAAAGTCAAAGGTCATAATCTGTTTAAAATGCATTCCAAGGAAAGATTTACCATGCAAGCTGGACTATCAGAATTGGGGGGGGGGAGCTAGTGTTGGAGATTATTGGAGTTTTTTATGATTTTGAGTGTGATCCAACATTGTTACTGTAGCTTCACCAGAGTGCCAGAAACAAGGTTTACAGGATATCAAGTTTTATAGCCCCTTATGTAATGTTTATCTGGGTGGACTATGACATATTGAAATTGAATTTAATGAAATTATTGAAATTATACTTACACTGACCTGCTGCCAATGTGGCCAAAACGTCTGTCTTCTACAGGATTCCTCTTTGTCTAAAGACAGACAGACAAGAAAGATATCTTTACAGGAATAATTTGGTCTTTTGCTGCTATTGCCTCCACCTGTGAATCAGTGGGCACTAGTGATTGAATGCCTAGACAGTACAGTGCTTAGAGCAATGATAAATAGAAGGAGAGTATCTGAGTTTGTAAAGGCAGTGGAAGTGTATTCGCTCTTGTACTGCTAAGTTTGTGACTCTGAAAGGATTAGGCAAGTTAGTTTCTTTTCAGAGAAGGGATTCCTTTCTTTATGACTGCTGATCCCTTCATTCCAAAGCTCACATTACAATCATTTATGAACTAAACAAGGGCTTGTCTACACACAAGGGTGTACCACTTTAACTCTACCAGTAGAGTTAAAGCAGTGCAATCCCACTTAGTGTGGATGCAGTTTTATTAGTATAAAGGTGCTTTATACTTGGATAGCTATTTCTGTATGGGAAGGGGGGAATAAGCTATACTGGTATAAGGCACATTTATATAACTGCATACACATGAGGGCTTGTACCAGTATATAACTACTTTGGTAAAACAACACACCCCTAACCAAAATAGTTATACTGGTACAAAAACTGTGTGTAGACCTGGCCAAAGACTGGAGAACTCACATCTGCTTTCAATGATGACTACTCGTTAAATGTATCCACTAATTACAGTAGCAGTCTATCTTGCAAAGCTAGCATCTGATAAATCCTCCAGAAGTGGTTGCTTTGGTTTCTACTAGCTGCTGCCACTGTTCATCCTTGATGAAAGGGACCGTGTTGTTTGGCTGGAAACTTACTCAGCTATGCTTGATCCTTTGATTCTATTTTAGCAGACAGTTGAACAAGAGCTAAAGATTTGATACCTATTACTAATAGTGTGACTTAGCTCTGTTGCACTCTGATAGTACACTAACAATCAAGTAATAAACTTGATATAGCAAAACTAAGCCCTTTGTGCCTTTTAATGAACCAAGGTCATAATCATTAGCACTTTCCCTATATGTTTTACTGATTTGTTCCTGTACTTACTAACATGAAAGGTCCAGATTGCAATATAGCTCAGCAAAGGATTAATTTTGCTATTGCAGCAACTGCTAAGATGACAAAATTCATGAATTTAGCAACATAATGGCAAGTATTAATAAGCCTCATCCTAAATTGCATTCAGATTCTAAAATGTAGTTCTATCATCTTTTAGTATAGCTTCTCATTATACAGTATTCCTTTGTTGTTTGATACATCAGCTTTTGAAGCATCGTTGCATAACATGTTTGGAAGTGCTAGCAAAGTGTTGCACTTCTATTTTTATTTCAAAATCCCATTATGGAGTTCGTCCTTTCAGTTAGAGCCATAATGGTATATAGCTGGTTTAAGTGATACTGCAATTGAAAGAGGCTGAACAATTCTTAAGAAGATTTTGCATGCACCTCAGAGGTTTAAGTTAACTTTAAAATGTTCTAAAATATCTGCAGCTTTTAAGGTCATCACAGCTTAATAAAGTAGTAGTTAGCAAGGGTGTATTATGTCAGTGTTTTGATGCATCTTTGAATTAATATTTCCATGTCATTCCGTGTGTCGGGAATGTATTTCTGACTAACTCATGACTGTTAACAATTTCTGTCTGTATAATCAATAAAAGTGGCACTGTGAAATGTGATCCTCTTTGGTCTGCAGGCCAGCATTGGGTGGTCTCCTTACATCATCTTATCGGCAGCACCAAGAATCCTTGGCAGCGGAAAGAGAGAGGCGACGTCAGGAGAGAGAAGAGAGATTGCAAAGGATAGAGCGGGAAGAGAGAAACAAATTCAAGTAGGAGATAATAGTGTTCGTTAATGATTTGTTGCCTTAATGCAATATTTTCCTAAATAATAGGGAAATTACATTGCAGTGTTCTTCCTCCAGCAGTGTGCCAAGGTATAAACATGTTTAAAGATTGATATATTAAACAAAGGGTATTATGAATTGTAGCATTTAATGAAACTGTCAGCTTGTGCGTACCTAGCCAATTATACTGGCTAGATAACGGCACAGGCCCCAATTCATTAACCAATTTACTCTCCCTCAAACCATTATGTTTATAAGATGTAGGGGTTTGGGGGACGGGTCTCTTGCTGCCTTAATTTTTTGCTAATAAAAACATTTCACTTTTAGGAGCATATGGTACTTTTTGAAATATTGCACTTTTTTAGAATACTTTACCTCCAGTTCGCTTTAGTGCATCGAGAGTCATAGAAAATAGATGTATCAGAATCACTACACAAACAAAATACAGGGCCTAATCCAAATCCCACTGAAGTAAATGTAAAGACATTCATTGACTACAGTGGGCTTTGGATTAGGCACATCGAGTTAAAATTTATATAAATCCCTCCCAAATGGGAGAAATCAAACCATTCTAAATGAAATAATTTGCCAAAGGCCTGAAATTCAATATATGTATTAGGGAGCTTGCAGGAGTTCTGGAAATGCCATATATAAAGAATTGGTTACCCTGTTTGTTAGTTGTACAGTGTCAGAGCAGATCTCATTGGAGTGGGACTCCTTGTCCATCTGCAGTTATGAAATATTCTCTGCAAACTGTGCCTAGAAACAATAATTTCACTGTGTCATAATCAGGGTGTGAGGAGAAGAATGTCTTTCATCAAGTAGAAGTCAGAATTTAGCAGGCTATAGACTGGAAAGAGTTGCTGTCTCCTCCATAAAGCATTTATTTTATAGCCCTAGAATATATATTAAGAATTTGGGCACTAGTTTTCATGGAAATTTGTCTATTGAGATGCAGGTTTAGGCTCTTTTCTGTTTTAGTAAGCATCTAAGAAATGGAAGCAATCTATTGTGTCTATAGTGAAGCTGGGAAAGAGGGTACTTTTTCCTGTGGTTAGTAAGAGAGGTTATATCAAATCACAAATAGAAGAGAACTAAGAAAGTTACACATAAGCCTTCTTTAGTCAGCGGAGATGCCCTCCTGGCTACAGAAGACAGCTAGTTCAGTGAAGAAAAAAGGAGCAGGAGGGCAGGGACTAGGGCACCACAATAGTCTTCGGCAGCCAAAAGCTGCCCAAGTTCTTCTGAAACAGAAGCAATTAGATCCCAATCCTGTAGCTCTAAGCTCCTTCCAAAAACTCTCCCTCCAAATGGTATCATATTGCTACAGCAGGCAGTCATGAGACAGCCAACATCAGCTTTCAGAAAGGAAACTCCCAGACCAAAAAAGCCACACAGAGCATTTGGCAGCTTGAATGACAGATCTGCACATCTTACCGGCAACATATAGTGATAGTGCTGCCATTGGGGATGGTTCCTAAGGTTAGAAAAATGAGACCATACAAGTGAAATTAAAAAAAAAAAATCTTCCTCCCATTCCATGAGCCCCTCACAGTTGTTAAATTAAGAGTATAATCCTGTGAAGTGCTGAACAGCCCAAATTCCTAAATACAGTGGTCACCTTAAAATTTTCCAGTTAGCTAAGATATGATTGAGATAACTAAGTAACTTATTTAGGTACATGTGCAATATTTGAGTTATTTTCCATAGTAAGTGTAGAGCAGGGTTTCCCACTGTATGAGACATACTCCCAGGGTGGGGAAGCAGTGTAGAGGATTAGCCTGGAGTACATGGAGAGGCCTCTCTGGGTATGTCTACATTGCAGTTAGACGCCCATGGCTGGCCCATGCCAGCTGGCTTGGACTCACAGGACTCAGGCTAAGGGACTGTTTAATTGCAGTGTAGACATTCGGAATTGGGGTGCAGCCCGAGCTCCGGGACCCTCCCCCCTCACAGGGTCCTAGAACCTGGGCTCCGGCCTGAACCCAAACATCTACAGCACAATTAAGCAGCCGCTTAGCCCGAGCCCTTAACCCAAGTCAGCTGGCCCGGACCAGCCACAGGTTTTTAATTGCAGTGTACAAATACCCTCCGTTTTCTCCAGAATCTCAGCTTTCTTTTTTTTAAACGTTAGTCTCCAAGATGTTAGAGTTGCAAAGAAAATATAGAAACTGTGAACCAATGTGTAACAAACACGTTGATGGTGTCTTTAGTTTGAAGAGAGACTGAAACTCTAAGACGTGCACAGCATCTTTCAATTCAGTGGGCGCTAATTCCAATGCCAGTGATGAATGTCTGCATTATAGACTATTTCATCAAAGCATGTAAGAAAGGAAGTATCATATTATGAAGATCTTCACCATCTGCTCTGAGTGACTGCTCATTTGGGGTAGAGCCTTAACAACACATGATAGGATTGAAGGGGAGCTGGATCAGTTTCATTCTCCTGAAGGGGACTCTCCTTTTTTAAGGATTAGGAACCCATGGTCTAGAGAATAGTGCAAATATTTAAGTATCTTTATCTATATATACAATTTGACAAATTTTTACGGGTGACATCTGTATGTGAGTGCTAAGGAAGGGGCATGATAACTGTCTTCAGATGTTTGATTGGTGCATGCCCCAGGGATGGTGAGTAATTACACTGCTCTACAGCCAAAATGCTTCTGAAATAAATGTAGTCAAACTTTACTAATTCTGGGTCACTGAGAACGAAAATGATGCTTAAAATTGTTGATTGGCTCTAGTTTTCAAGATATGCTATTGGGTCAGTATATACGACCCTTGACTTGGGAATGGCGGAGGATAAGTGAGTTATAAAGGGAAGGGATCTCAATTTAAACCAGAAATGACTAAAATACATCTTTGACTGGATCTATGAATAAATCTCTGACTGGGTTTGGACAGTACTTGCTTTTTAGGCAAAACAATGAATGATGCAATCTGAAGTTGGTATTGCGTCATACATGATATGAATTGCATAACGTTATTCCTAGAAGTCATGGATGATGCAATCATAACGAAGCTTACATCACTCTGCTGAACAAATTGCCCTATATCAGCTCTAGAAATCATACAGTGTCGTGCTCTCTTATTTGTCAGTGTTTGATTTTGCAAAGGGACACATTTCTGTTTAGCCAAAGTGAGCAGAGATGCCTCATACTTGTGTGAACAGTGCAGATAACTTCTGCTATGTTTGTGGTGAAGTGACTTTTGCATCCCAAAAGCGCAGTATAACCACTATGGTTAAGAAAGCCTATCACCTTTATTTTGGCTGCAAAATTGGAGATCAGGACAAGAGGTGGGCCCCACACATATGCTGCAACGCTTGTGCAACAAATCTTCGCCAGTGGTTGAACAGGAAAAGGAAATCTATGCCTTTTGCAGTGCCAATGATTTGGAGAGAGCCAACAGACCATAACAGCAATTGTTACTTCTGCATGGTGCCTCCAGTTGGGAAAGGTGTGTCAAAGAAGAAAAAGTGGACTGTGCATTATCCAAACATTCCATCAGCTATACGCCCAGTACCCCACGGAGAAGGACTGCCGGTTCCTGATGCACCAGAATCATTCTCACTTGAGTCAGACGAGGATGAGGAAGAGGATGAAACTTCTGGTCCTGAACCATCAATTTCACTGGACCCACATTTTCTCCCATCCTCCTCCTCTGAACCACACCTCATAACACAATGTGAACTGAATGACCTTGTCAGGGATTTGGAACTACCCAAGAGTAAGGCAGAGCTGTTGGGCTCCAGACTACAGCAGTGGAATCTCCTGGCAGGTGATGTTAGGGTTTCCATGTTCCGTGACCGTCAAAAGGATCTTGTCCCATTCTTCTTCATGGAAGGTGATCTTGTAGCCTGCAACAAGATCGATGGTGTGATGGCAGCCCTCAACATCGTTCACGATCCAGATGAGTGGAGACTGTTCATTGATTCATCGAAGACGAGTCTTAAAGCTGTTTTACTGCATAATGGCAATGTTTTGCCATCAATTCCAGTTGGTCATGCAGTCCATATGAAGGAAACCTATGACAACATGAAACAACTTTTGAGGTGCATAAACTATGACCAACATCAGTGGCAGCTTTGTGGTGATTTGAAGGTTGTTGCTCTCTTGCTTGGTCTGCAGACTGGATACACAAAGTACTGCTGTTTTCTCTGCGAATGGGATAGTCGTGCAAGAGATTCCCACTACATCAAGAAAGATTGGCCACTCCGACAGTCATTGGAGCCTGGGAGGAAAAGTGTTCAGCATCCACCACTTGTTGAATCAAGGAAGATTTTGTTACCACCCTTACACATCAAGCTGGGTCTGATGAAGAACTTTGTCAAGTCCATTGACAAAACACAAGCAGCTTTCAAGTACCTCCGTGGAAAATTTCCAAGGTTAAGTGAAGCTAAGATAAAGGAAGGTGTCTTTGTTGGTCCTCAGTTTCGTGAACTTCTTCGAGATGATGCATTTGACCATGCACTGCGTGGCAAGGAAAGCCTTCCAGTTAGTGGCAATAAATTTTCTCGGAAACAACAAGGCAGACAACTACAGGTTGTTGGTGGAAAACCTCCTCAAGGCATACAAAAGCCTTGGTTGCAACATGTCACTAAAGATACATTTTTTGCACTCTCATCTAGATTTTTTTCCACCGAACTGCGGAGCAGTGAGCGACGAGCATGGCGAGCGATTTCACCAGGACATTGCAACAATGGAGAAACGCTATCAGGGCAAATGGAGCCCATCAATGCTTGCAGACTATTGCTGGACAGTGACAAGAGATGCTCCATTTAATGAATACAAGAGACAAGCCAAGAAGCGCCGAGTAGACACTGAATAGGACTAAACTATGTACAGAATAGTTTTTTGCCTTTTGTTTCCTAATAAATTTTATTTATATAACCCTTTTGCTGATTTTTAAAGTGTTACATAAACAGGACAGGTGAAATATTATCATGTAAAGCAACCATAAACACATGAAAAGACCTAGGTTTACAATTTATGATTAAAACTCTACTATCTACACAATCTACATAGACATAAAATGTAAAAACTTAAATATCTTAGAAACAGCAGCCAATCAGTTGTTTTAATTGTCATATTTGAATTCAGCACATCAAAATACATAATAAATAGCACATTTTATCTCTGAAGCAGACGACTTCTCAAAAATTGTAGACCAGTGTTATTTCATTTGATACACAGAGTATAAAAAGGAATAATGGGATGTGCTCAGTAAGTGGAAGATTTCTGGAAAACTTCCTGGCACTGAGGTCTTATAGGCTGAGAAATAGTCTGAAGTGATGAAAGTCCCATCAGTTTTGTCTAACCACTTGACAAACCACTATGAAATGGACTGTAGGGAACAATCTTGCATCAGCAGGGGTGTGGGCTAGATGTTCTAACAGGACTTCTAAATTCTGCAATTCTTATATAACCCTATGCGATAAACATGCTGCAAATAATATAAAGAACATTTCAGCAATAAAAATCATGGGTGGGACATCACACCCAGTAATTACACTACCCAAGTGTTAGGCAAAGTTGATCTGGCAAAATTGAAAGAAAAGAGTTACTTGGGGACTTGTGGGAGGAGAGAATAAGAGGAACTGGAGGAGAAAGAATAGCAGAAATGTGAGGACAGATGTAAGTAGTGGCATTTGAGGACTTGTAACTTGTCCAAAAGTCAGGGCCATGAAAAATAATAGGCAAACATAGAATTATGTGCCAGAAATTCTATTTTGGGCTTCTAAGCCTGTAATTCAGAGTTGCCCATTTTTATTCTATGCTTAGTATCCTTCCCCACTGTACATATTTGGCATGATGGTGACATATAGTGTATCTATATACATCTGAACACACATACACCCTCTTCCACATTTATTCAGAGAGTAGATGCAAATATCTTCAGTGTAGATAGTCAACCTTCATTACCTTTAATTGTCTTGGTTTTAGCTGTTTATTTCTCTTGTTATTTATGTCTGTTACCTTCCTTATTCTTGTTCCTTCTTATTCCTTGGTTTCCTCTGCAACTTATTGCAACTTTAGCCGTGATTATTTAGACAAAAGAGAGGAACTAAGGCAAGCAAGAGAAGAGAGGTTTGTACCTTTTGCTTCCTGCTTTCAGTTGCTTTTCGCTTATTATGTCCATTATTGTGCGTCTGTTGGCTATTTAAGTACACTTTTAACCAGGCATGCAAGGGACAATTTTATTTAAAAAGAAACCTATAAAAATGTTGTACTTTCACTAAAACAAAAAATTAGTCCAATCATGGGCGTAGGAATAAATAAAAATGTAGCAGGACTGGTAGGCATGGGATTGGTTGATTGACATAACTTTTATCTGTTGATTTGGGAAATAATACTAAGTATTACATTTGCACCAGAAATTTGCCCAAATATTAGTATGGTTATAGTTCTTCTAAACCAGTGTTTTTCAACCGATGGGTACAAATCTTCAGGGGAGGTCAGTCAGGTGGTTGTGAGCCACTGAAAATGTTGTTATTGTCAAAAGCAAAGAAAATTGGTTATCAAAAAAAATCTCATTCCCCCACTCCCAGCATACCCTTATCCTTCAAGGTTCAGTATTTTCTCAGAACCACTCAAAACACACAAATAAATTATATAGGCTTAACATTGTTAGTATTGATGATTTTTTTTATTCTTTCATAATAAATATAATGTTAGTTTCAATTTTTTTTACTCCAAATAAAAGATTACCAACTGGAAAGGTTGAGAAACACTGTACTAAGCAATTAGGTTCCTACGCCTATGAAAGCAAGTTTTCCAGGAGCACTCAAATAACAGACTTTGTCTTCCAGTAGTTTAACCTCCGTTTTCAATAGTGGTTATTAAAGGCTAGATGGAATTCTTGGTTTCACCTGTAAAATGTGCATGTTACTAACCAGATAGCAGACAGAAAAAATCAAGAATGCTACAATTCTGTTTTGCATAACATATGCAGCATCCTTACCATTGAGAGACTACTAGACAAAGTGACCCGTGGAATCCTTTAAAAATTATATTTCATTACATTAATGTGAAGAAATCATCTAACTGGTAGATTTCTCTCTGACCATACAAATCATCACACAGGAGGCAATTTCCTCCTTCAGACTTAGAGTCTGATCCAGCAGCAATTCTATTGTGGCTAAGGTGGCCATTATTAAAAATGATTTTGATGTTTCTAAAATCAAACAGAAGCTGATGTGCTTTCCCTCATCTTTACAGCCAAAAATACAGCCATTCAAAGCATCTTGTGAAATTAAGCACATCTGACCGCATAAGCACCAAACACTGATTGTAGCTGGGTAAAAGCTTTTACCGCAGTCCTGCTGGTCGGCTAGATTTGAAACAAATTAGAAGTGAGTTCTCCGGCATTTTCAAGTTGTAATGGAACATGCTAAAGTAAGCTGGAGTATTTTTTGGAAATGTTCACCAGCAGGGCATCATTGCTATGCTGTCTGGGCCAATTTTACCAGTCATTAGCAATATATCTTGATGTGTATATATCTTGAAATGAAAAGCTAAACTTTTATTTCCTTCTCATGAAGAGGAAAGAAACATCCCTCTTAGACAGTCCGTAAATGCTGGTGGAAGATGCTACAATGGAGGTCAAACATCAGTCATCCATTGCATTGGTCTTATGTAATTTTTTTTAATAAAGTCCTTTGAATCAGACAGCTTCTGACAGTGCACTTTTATGGGCTATTTTGCAAACATATATCCCACATTCAAGCAAAATAAGCACAAAAAGCTCTGTTGAAATCCCCCATTGTCTACGTTTCTCCAGGTTTTTGGAGCAGTCTTGTGTAGTATAAGATATTATATGAGCCCCCGTATGCAGTACCTATGGTAATTTATGTCCCGAGCCAGAGCCAATTGAAGTCAGTGGGAGGTTTTCCATTGACTTCAGTGGGCTTCGGATCAGGACCTTAATGAGGAAGTAAAAAGTTTAACTCTGCATTTCCTTGGTTTTGCAAGTATGAATCAGCAACATTATTTTCATGTATTTTTGTGTTTGATAGCAGATTGTTTGCAACGATAGTTTAAAAATGTCCTTGCAAAGGAACACTCCCAGACCCTTTCCTAGAGGTTTACAGTTCAAATGGAAATGTTCCTGTTCTTATTCTGACCTATATCTGGTGACTTTGCAGAGGGTCACGTAGCATTCCCAGGGCACTGCTCACAGATCTAGAGAACGTCGGATTACATTTTTATTCTCTTAAACAGAATAAGTGGAATTGATTGCTCATGAAACATACGAAACTGACAACCCAGGGGTTTGCTGCCTTTTAGCCATAGAACAGGTTCAGCATATGCACTGGCACTGCAAATTGCCCTGACCTAGAGGAACATGGAAGCATGGATGGCGGCAGTGCCTCAGCCCTGGACTGGAAGAACCACATGTAGGAGAGAGACAGTACACCTCTACCTCGATATAACGCTGTCCTCGGGAGCCAAAAAATCTTACTGTGTTATAGATGAAACCGTGTTATATTGAACTTGCTTTGATCCGCCGGAGTGCGCAGCCCTGCCCCCCGGAGCACTGCTTTACCACGTTATATCCGAATTCGTGTTATATCGGGTCGCGTTATAGCGAGGTAGCGGTGTAGTTCATTCTTTATACGCATTCAAACCCTGGTTTTCATAAGACTGCTAACAAGAAAGCTAATGTGATGGTACTTTTGATAATATAGATACCTGCTCACTAGGAACTGAATTGAAACCATCTACTCATTTAACATAACTCACTTAACAAATGTGAAATGGAAACAACTAGATTCATACTTGTTGCCTATTGGTATAAAGCTCCATCTAGACCTTTACTAATGCCCTGAGTTACCCAGTATCCACGTGAACCTTAAATCTGAATATTCTCCATCTTCAGTTTGTTGTGTAATGCCATGAGATCTGCTGCTATATGAGTTCACTTTTTACATTTTGACTAGATTCAGTTGTGTATGTTGACAGACTGCTATTTTCCTGGTGAATTTAATTCTGCAGCACAAAACCACAGAAGCTAAAAAGTTAAAACAGCTGAAAAAGAGCAGAGGACAATAAAATATTGTAGTTCCCCATGTTACAGGGGGATCAGTCCAGATCGTTGCTGTAGTGCATTGGCACATTGCAGAAAACTTCATTGCAGCCAGCTGTTCTGTACCTGGTTTAGCTGAGCGATCTATTTGAACGTCTCTTTATGAGTCCGAAGTTCCATCTGCCCAGTTTGTGGGGAGAGGGAAGGCTGAATACCTGACTGACTGCGGTTAAAATAAGGGCTGGTTTAATTAACTGTGTAACAAAAGACCATGATAGTGTTTGTGAAGGGCTTTCTCTTCTTTTGGAAAAAAATCATTCTTTAGAATTGGCTTCGTGCTAGAACTGTAAACAGTTCTTATTTTATAACCATACAAGTATGTGGCTTGTTATATTTTCATCCAAAGTTTGTAGGGGTTCCTTTTCCTGCAAAATCTCAGTTCAAATCATGCCTATACCTCCAGAGGAATAAAAGAAAATAAGTTTGTTCTTCATTATTGCGGTTTATAATAATGCAACTTGCATCAGAAAACACAAGACGTGCTCTTCAAAGACATCTTTATATGCTGTATAGTTATGCTTGTGAATGTGTGTGTCTGATTACTAAATGCACTAAGCATGTTTGTTACCACATCTGGCTGACTTCCTTACCCTTACTGAATTTAATATACACGTGTACATTAATTCTGCCTGTCAGGGAGGCAGGATTGGGGAAGGGGCTGTTCCTTGTTATGATGTGTTTACAGCAGTGGGTTATTGGAGGATGACCACATAGTCTTTGAGGGACATAGGCGGTAGTCTTGATTAACCTGTTTAACAGCTCACTTGTGGGTAAGACAGAATCAGGAGCCTGTTACAGCTGTATTCATAAATTTATTCCTGAGCAAATAATGGTGGATAAAATTAGCAGACATCTGGAAGAGGCACATATTCCAAAGTTATTTTGGTCCAAATGTATAAAGCACAGTATGAAGAATATGATTGGTAGCTGGTCTTAATAAACAGTTAGTGAGTTCTGCCTGCCTAAAATGCAAAACAGATGTATCTTTGTTCTTTTAAACTGACTTTGATGAATAAACTATATGTGACGTCAGGTCCAAGCTATTGGATGTCTGAGTCCGGCAGAGAAATTTTTTAGAATAAAAAAAAAGAAAAGTTTCCATTGTGGACTCTGGAGAGAACAAAGTGAATTCCAGTGCATTGCTCTTAGAGCAAATAGAAGCAGGTTCAGAGCCTTAGATAGTCCTCAGTCCAAACATTTATTATTGGTATTATTTTCAGGGAGAGCTGCTTTTGTCTGCTGGACTGAACCACTTTCCCTCTCCCTGCAGCAAGTCTGGGACTTCGGCTATTTGCATCAGTTTAGGGGGCTGGGTTTTTGGGGGGGCTTTCTGGGGAGAGGGGGTGGAAGAGGGAGCAGGCAAATGCTTCCAAAAAGGAGGAAGGCAGGACTGTGTAGACAGGATACAATATCTGAGGATTGTGTAATGATACCATTTTTTGTTTTGTCATGAGCAACTTAACATTTTTTTGGTTAATATCTTTTGCTTTGGTGCACTTTTACTGGCAGACTGACCCAGCAGTCAGTGTAGCACTGTACCCCTTGTGTCAGGAAGTCAGTTCATTCTCTGCAGGTGCTTCGTCCCTAAACAAGCATCAGCCACCGGCTTCTCTTTCTTTACGGAAACCCTTTGGAATTTAACTTTCAGATACAAATACTTGGAGAAGTTGGCAGCTGAGGAGTATGAGAAGGAGCTGAAAAGTCGGAGTATATGCCGAGGCAGAAGTGAGCTGTCCTTGAACTTGAGCTCTCCTTCGGCCCCATCCTCTCCCATTCCCAAGTGCATCAGCCCAGCATCCGTCGAGTCCCAGGAGGAGCTGAAGACCCCTTCAACACCCCGTGGGACACCTCAGCCCCCTGAAGGTGAGTGCAAGGGAGGATGGGGAGAAAGGAGCTAATTTTGTCATTGTGTCTCTCTGTTAAACACACATTTTTTGTGCATGAATACAGGAATATAAGCTCTAGGGTGCCACAACTCATTTCAGGGGTCGTAACTTGACAGATTAGTCTGTGCTGTCTGTCTGCATTTTTCTCTTGCTTTCTCAAATGCCTTCTGAGCTACTCATGCTAGGGATATGTTATAATTCATTGTTGTTATTATTTATGGTTATTATTATTGCCCATTGTTATTAGAACAAAATAATTAGAAAATGCAACATGCAGAGGATCTGATTTTAGCATCATGTTCCTTGTATATCAGTAGTTACTGAATACTAAAACAATAGTGCTCCTGCCAACACATTTTGCTTATGTGGATTCTCTGAAAGAAATGCAACTGCTGAATGCCAAGATTATAACCTTCCAGCATAGCACAGGCTGAATGTGACAAACAGAAGAAATATTGAATTTAAGGGGGAACTTCGTTGGTTATTTTTAATGCACACAAAAGAATTAAAATTGTAGCAAAACTAATAATGGGGACCAAATGCAATTAGGAAGAAGGAAAGTATAATTAGTATTTTATGTGGTTTGTTTGTTGTCATATAATGTATTGGTGTCCAAAGTGATATTATGCACGCACATCATTCCACCACTTGCATCATGTGTCCCTCTCTCCAAAAAAATCCCAAACTTACAGAGATGTATATTCTTGCCACGTGACGCTGCATTAACATTGGGAGCCTCTGTGCATGTTGAGGATGAATTATTGCCATCATTTTCTTTTATTTGATTTGATTTCCTGCTACATGCTATTGGTGATTAATGCTTCTATAATTTGCACTACTTGGTTTTATTGGATATCATGGCTTTGAAGCATGTTGTAAAGCAATACAACTGTGAAAGAAGATACTGAGGTTGCACTTTGACTTTCGTTGTATTTACTCTCATAGCATTAAATCTTAAGTCAAGTTTATTTAGTTTGAGTTTACATGATTTCGTAATTACACTACCAATTTCTTTGGATAGTAGAGCCCCCACAAGTCTCTGTGGAATCATTGCTCAGAAAATATGCATATTTTCTGGTAACATTTGTCTTTCAAAATATTTAAAATCCCAGTTCTTCAAATCCATTATTGCTTTTAGAGCAAATGAGCTAGATTTTTCCACCATTAGGATTTCACAACTGGGTAAGGAAGAAGTATCTCTTTTATGATGATTATTTTAACATATTTCCCCTGGAAGCATTTTTAAAATGACAATATAAAATGGAGCATGTATTTAGAACAGGTGCACAGAGTAACTCCAGGCAGCTGGACAATGGAGAGGCTATCAACAGACAGACAGCAGGTGCACTGGGCATCTGAAGTGAAGCACCTAACAAAAACAGGTGTACATGGGGCAGCCAAAAGATAGTACCTGGGAACTGGGCAAGTGGGCAGAGCAATGGCTGGCACAAAGTAGGTGGGCAGGGCAGCAGCAGACAAAATTCAGCAGAAGGCAGCTCTGGGCATTCTTCAGGTAGCTAGGACAGCACCAGTATATGGGCCCTGAAATGTATTTATTTCAGTGGGAATTTTACCTGAGTACGGATTGCTGTTTCATGCCTTCAGTCAGCAGCAGGAAGGCAGAATTGGGGATTTGGCAAGTGAGGCAGGGCAACAAACACCCCAGGCTGCTGTGAACTGGACAGCACTAGACTGGCTGACATTTTGTGTGCACGTTTTCGTTCACTGAGCACCTCACACACACTAATGAATGTAGCCTTACAACAACCCTCCACAGTCAGGAAATAATATTTGCCCCATTTTATGAATGGGGAAACTGAAAACATTGACTTGCATATGGTCATATAGGGAGGCTGAGGCAGATGTAGGAACTCCGCTCTCCCTGAATCCCAGTCTAATGCTTTAACCGTAAGATACTGCTTCTTCCCAAGCAAAGAGAAAATTGCAGAAGGAAAACATGTGCTACATTCTATGCACTGTAAGACACAATCCTTCAAAGAAATGTGTTAATTATTAGCTGGATTCTTTTATTTGGTGTGTGTGATTGAGGGGAGATATGCAGCCTTGCTGAGTTCCCAACTTTGGGCGTACCACGCCTATGCAGCTAAAAAGAAAGATTCTCACCAGCCCCAGTGGATTCTGGGTGTGCCCAGACATTTGAGTTAGGAGGGCTTGATTAGAAGTGAAATTCTGCAGACAGGTCATCTTTGTCCATGGAGATGCATGTATGCATCCCTCAACAGGTAGGAGTTGAGAAGGCTGACTCAAGGTGGGATTATCTAGCTCAGACTCTGGACAGTTGTTAAGGAGCAAGACTGGGAATCCTTTTGTTCTTTTATTGGGCTTGTAGGACTGGTTCACAGCCACATATGAGGAAATGCCACAGTTGTTAGAAACACCAAGTGCTCTGGCAATGACAGGTTCTTTTGTGGTTGGATCTGAAATGGGTTGTGCAGAGGAGAAATGGGGGGGAATATAGGATGTGGTGGGCAAAGCTCTAGTGAGGAAGGTATGAAACAGTGTGAGCAGCTTCTTCTCCAGACCCACCCTGTTAGCAGATGTTTGAACCCTTGCAAAGAGATGCTAATTTACTCATGCTGATTTAGACCCTGATCTTGTAGACATTGCATGTATACTTAATTTCAAACTCATGAGTAGGCCCATTGAAGGGAATGGGAATAGTCAAATGCTTAAAATTAACTAAGCATGTGCAGAAGTGTTTGCTGGACTGGAGCCTTGCTGAATATGATGGAGATGGCAGTGGCCTACTTGATCAGAGAAATCAAACTAGGGTGAGCTGTCCTAAGAGTGGAATTTCAGGAACTGCCAAACCTACTCTTAAGCTTGAGCTTGTTGTTTATTTTGTGTTAACTTGTCAATAAGGTCAGGAGACAATTAGTGGCTCATTTGTCACCTGTCCACTCATATGTCTGCCTGCTGGCTACTCCACTAAGCTCACAAAGCATCCCCTGAATTGATCAGATAAGAAGGCAGGATATGTGGGAATAACAGGGTCTAGAGAGGTCAAGTAGTCTATTTCCCTTCTAGTGCCGAAAACAGAAGCAGTTGCAAGTCAGGGTGGGAGCCATGAGTCCAGAGAGAAATCAGATGATGTCTGCAGCTTCTTGCCAGCCACCGTTATGAGTTGGTGGAATCACAGGGGGCAGGGTTGGGAGTCATGAAAGAAAGATGGAGGGGTGAAGAGAGAGGGATTTAGAATAGGTTGAGGAGAGAGGAGAAGCCATTAGGGAATGAGGTGGGTGTTACAGTGAAACTGGTGTTGCTAAGGTTAGACATACAGTTAGGATGGGTGGCAGAAGATAGGACTGTGTACATTAACAGTCTTATACAGTGGGGTTCATCTGAATTATGTTAGGCTCCTGGATACAGCTAACAATTTTTAGGTTTTAAGAAATTCAGCTTCCTTTCTTCTACTTTGGAAACACACCGTGCCAATTACTCTTTCAACAGCAGCAGCAGCAACAATGGAAATCTGAACACCTGCTGTCCAGCACTCACAGATTCCGTCTGGAAACTTGACAGTAGTGGGGTTTCATAACTTCTTGGGAACCCTGCAACTCCAGCATTTGCTCCTCCGGGAATGCCTCACTTTTCTTTTTTCCTGTAGTAGACTTGTATTGTTTCATTTTCAGCAGAAACATAACCAGACATATGATACAAAACACCATGCATCTTAAAACTTCTTCAGACTCCGTCCTGCTAGTATATCCACCCCAACGTCCATTCATTTAAAGAAAGTACCTTATTCACCCAATTTATTTTAATTGTAAAAATTAAATAAAATTTAATTTTGATAGAAGGAGGAAAATGATGTAAATGCTGCCAAAGGGAAGTTATAACCATTCCATAACCACTAGTAAACTCAACTCAATCTTAACAAGAACTGCGCGCACACACACACACACACACACACACACACACACACACAATGAATCTGAGATAAAAACATGATAAGCACTCCACTCACAGTGATTTATTGAGATCTATTGACACAGTGCAGCCAAAAGGATCTCAGCATCATCATTGCCAGGAGGCGTTGGACATGGATCAGTCATGTGCTTCGGATGGAAACTGATTCCATCACCAGAGTAGCAAGCGAAAACAAAGCCGCCCGAAAACAACATGGCGTAGACCTATGGAAGCCGAGCTGAAAAACCTGGGGCACAGCTGGGGAACCATTGAAAGAAACAGACAGGAGAGGAGGAGCTTCGTCACTGCCCTAAACGCCAGAGGCGTCATAGGAACATGATGATGATGATCACAATGATTTTGCCCTTCCAATAGTTCAGGAAAACCTACTTTGCTTCCATTAGCCCAAATTTAAATCAAAGTCTTTCCTCTTTTAACCAAATCCCTCATGTCAGAAGCATAATTTTAAATGCAATGCTACTGGTGTGGCAATGCGTGCTTCCTTACCTTGGCCCTCCACAATGCTTCAACACGTATCTGGAGGGCTCACTTATAGGGATCAGAGGATGGTTATTCTTTTGGGGCTTGTCTTCACTATGGGCTAAATCAGTGTGGCTGCGATCAATGCAGTGGGGGGCATCAATTTAGCAGATTTGGTGAAGACACAATAAGTTGATGGGAGAGCGCTCTGCCGTTGACATAATTAATCCACTTCAACAAGAGGCAGAAGCTATGTTGACCATAGAGTGTCTCCCGTCAACACCACGTTAAGTCAATGTAAGTTACGTCAACTTAAGTTACGTATCTTTACTAGAGTAACTTAGATTGACTTACATCGCTTATGTAGATAAGGTCTTAGTCTTTGTCTCTATGCTGTGTCTGCCAGCAAGGTTGCCAATTGTCATGGTAGTTTTTCTGGTGTGAAAACTGGTCCAGTAGATGCTGGACTGAAACCAACAATTCATTTCACATAGGTAACCAAATAGACATCTGCTGAGAATGGAGTTTATCACGTCAGCATATGTTCTCTCCAATATCAACATGACCATTACATTTATCATATAGTGCAAATGCAAGAGACAGATGTATGGTGAGCTCAATATTTTTATTCTCTCTGTAGTGCGTGTTGAATGTTTAGTATTTTTGAGTTTCACTGGCAGAGGTTTTGGTGGATTTATATTATTACTTATGTTGTTTTGATATGTCTTGGATCATTTGACACTATCTCAAAAGCTAGAGAGACACCAGCAAAGTGGTTGAGTAACAGCACTTCAATCTTTTGTTCTGGAAGTGCTTTTCTGTGTACTATAGCGCCAGAAATGGCAGAATACTAGGCACTCCCTGAACTAGGAAAGAGATAAATAACATACTCCAAGATACTATATTGCTATTTACACTTAGTTATATATTGGCTTGTGTTAATGTACCACTTCTATCTATTACATAGGAACTATTCCAAATGCATAGAAAATGTAAAACCACCTCTAAGCTATTTGCTGTTTAGTTTTTTCTGCTCCTAAACATTTATCAGATATTCCCAGTTCTTTCCCCTGTTAAACTAAAATCTCTGATGTAATCTCTTGACCATGGTATCATAAATTAATGTCAGATCTGGCCAAGTGTTCAACCATTCCCTTCTTTTTAGAGAAGCTGTTCTTTTCAGTCATCAGAGAACAACTCTTTTGGAGAGAAAAATCGAAAGTTCTATTTCATGTGCCAATTGTATAAAGGTTAGCTGATGACAGTGGTGTCTTTGTATGTTGTGATCATTACAATGTGACAAATTCATAGGTCTCAAATATCTCAGTATCATGTTAGTTCAGTGCTCAGCTATGTGACACAGTCTGACTTCTTAAGGACACTTAAGTTTGTATCTTAACAGTATTGTACTTCTGGCTTGTCTTGAAAAGAGATAGTGGTTTCCCTATGTTCTGGAAGCTATGGCTCACATATGCTCTCTGTGATTCAAATTGTCTGCCCAATTAATATCGCTAGATCTGCTCTGTATAGAATGCCGATTTTCTCTTGGGTAATGCATGGGTGTGAGACACCTTAGATATGATGCAGAGGATTAGATAGGTCCTGGCCCCATTGACTTCAAGGGATCAGGACTTCACTCTTAGCATTAACATTTACAAGTCAAAAATTATGCTTTGTAGGCTGTGTGAAATTATGCTTTGTAGGCTGTGTGAAATAGGACATTACTGAACACTATCTGGTTTAGTGATGTGATTTGGAAAGGTATGCTTCATAGAAAGATAAAGATAGGCTTAATAAAATGTACAAGCATGCATTCTTAGAAAACATGGCTGGATTTTTGTCTCAGGATGTGAAATGCCTTTGCACTGAGAATGAGAGAAACGTAAAGAATCCTCATTACCTCCAATATTTTGGGCTTATGCCTTCTAAGGCTAAATCCATTTACCCTCTCTCTCTAGAGCAGTGGTGGGCAACCTGCGGCCCGTCAGGGTAATCCGCTGGCGGGCCACGAGACAGTTTGTTTACATTGACCGTCCACAGGCACGGCCGCCCGCAGCTCCCAGTGGCCACGGTTCGCCGTTCCCAGCCAATGAGAGCTGTGGGCAGCCGTGCCTGCGGACGGTCAGTGTAAACAAAGTCTCTCGCTGCCCGCCAGCGGATTACCCTGACGGGCCACGTGCGGCCCACAGTCTGCAGGTTGCCCACCACTGCTCTAGAGGACTGAAATTTTAGGTCCCTCTTCTTTGTTACACTCTTTCGCCCAAAGGCTCAATTGAATTCTAATCTCTTTAGTTCTCAGAATATGTCATGTCATATGTAGCTGAATCCAGAAACCACTACAGGGCCTGAAGTGTATATTGCAATATTGTAAATGAAAAGTAAGCAACAAGGGGGAAAACCTGATATGATTAAGGTATTGTAGTTCAACCATCTTGCACAAGATTTAATACAGAGGTAATGCAAAAACTGTGTGGACCTAATATGCATGTACATTTTCATTACTTTTGCATGGCCATTTCAATTTGCCAAGAGTTGTGGGCTGCTTGATGTGAATATGTATGGATGCTTTCCAGTGTCTTCACAACATAACAAAAAAAAATCTTGCATGTAAAAATCTGCTGGTTTAGCTGAAAACTATAAGGTGAATGACTGGATTTCACTGTGTCAGTGATAAAGCAAGAAGGAGGAAACCAAGTGCACCATCAACAATGTATGCCATCTGCCAACCAATTACAAGCTAAATTTATGCCATATGCCATCCAATTGGAAGCTAAATTTATGCCATATGCCAAGCAGTTGGAAGCTCAGTTCAGTTTTGATGTGGCTATTCTGAAGTAAATATGCATGAAAAACATATGCTTTCTGTCAACCAAATTTGTATGACACTGTCATTTCCAGACTGTGCCATTTACTGTGCTTATAAAACTAACAATTGTATCTTTTTGTTGAAGCCATCCACATCAGGTGAAAAAGAAGTCACCATAAAAATTCCTTCAGAAACCCAAGAGGATTCAACTACAAGGCACTCTCCACTTTACTTTTTTGTTTAACTCATTCCTTATAGCTCAGTCTGTGTGTTGAGCTTTCATTGCTAGACATGGATTGGATGCCTGTTTTCGGATGGTTCAACTCTTTCTGTGACCACAATAACCAAACTTCCAATGAATTATAAGTAAAAAATTATGGATTAGGTTCAGATTGTAAGCAAATATAAATCAAGCAAGACTTGCCAAGTTCCACCCATGTTTGGTTCTGTCTTCACACAATGATCAGCAGTCTCTCGCTCATAAAGCTAGACTCTCCATGGACAAAAAAAAAAAAATCACTCGTAAATTCACATCTTGCTCAGTTGGATGGGTGAGTCTAGACGACCAAGAGAAATTGTTGTTAAGTGAATCTTTTTCTCCATTGTTCTCTCCACCAGTGAGTGCCAGTGAACCTGAACCAGAACCTGAGCCAGAGACAGAACCAGAACAGGAAACTGAGGCAGAGGCCGAGCAGGGAACGGAGACACCACAGGAAGTAGAGGCTACGGAGGTGGGACCAGAGAGTGAGGTGGAGCAAGGTCCTGAGCGAGAGCCAGAAGAAAGTGCAATACTCAGTGAAAAAGAGAGGCAGAATGAGGAAGTGAATGAAAAAGACAACTGCTCTGCATCCAGCATATCCTCAGCAAGCAGCACTTTAGAGAGGGAAGAAAGAGAGGACAAGTTAACCAGTGACAATGAAACTGGTAAAGTGAAGCTTTTTCAATAAATGCAGGCTTTCCCATAAAGAACATATTAAATCAGGTGCTTTGGTGTAAAGCTAATCAATTAACGAACCCTTTCAGCCTGTCCTTCATTAGTATTTCTTCCTTTATGGTTCAAATCCATATCTGCTCTGTGTGTGTGGAACTCCATTGACTTCAATGGGGTTTATGTGTGCAGAGCGGCAGAAGAATCTGGCCTTAGTAAAATAAGATTTCCCTCTGATCAAGACCACTTTCTTCTTTCAACAATTAATTTACTAACTAGTTAGAGACTGATCCTGCCACTAACCTGCATCCAAAGCTCAGTGAATTCAGTTGAATGTTCCAATGGTATGAGATGCCCTAAGATAGTTCGTCATGAGATCGCGAATGCCTGTCTCCATGCTGTTCACTATCGTGACTGGTAGCCATAATGTTAATACTATAGGAAATTAGGTGAGGTGCTTCTCCAGGTGCTGCATTTCTTTCTTTTCTTCCATCATTCCTGTCTTGGTCCTGTAGAGCTAGAAATGCCTGACCATGGCTTGGGTGGAGAAGGCATAAGGAGAACATTGTCCTAAAGGGAACACTTCCACAGTAGCCAACAGTAATGGCTGGATGAATCACCAGGTACACTTAAAGGATGTCACCGCCTGCACACATACCCTATGCCTCAGCCTGCTAGGGGAGGAGTTGTGCCGCCTAGAATTCCCTCTTGGGAGGTCCAGCTCCACGTGGCCAGCAGCCCATGCCAGTGACTAAATGGCAGATTGTGGCCCTTAGTAATTTGATTCTTATACAATTGTTTACTCTTGAATTAATAGCTATAATATAATTAACATGGCCTCTAAATCTTATTGAGGCACTGTAGTGGCGCGCACTGTTCTAAATGGAACATTTTAGATGTTAAAATAAATTAAGTATCATAACATATGAAGTATATAATCACTCTTTCCTGATGAAATAGGAATTGTTTGAAATCACAGAGATCATGTCTTGGTGGTTAAATTGCCAGCCTTCGGACAGTCACATTTTTATCCATAGATTCCAGGGCCAGAAGGGACCACTGTGATCATCTAGTCTGACCTCGTGTGTAACACAGACTTTGTGTGTAATACAGAGCTTCCCCCAAATACACCTCTACCCCGATATAACGCTGTCCTCGGGAGCCAAAAAATCTTACTGCGTTATCGGTGAAACCGCGTTATATCGAACTTGGTTTGATCCGCCGGAGTGCGCAGCCCCCCCCCCCCCCCCGGAGCGCTGCTTTACCACGTTATAGCCGAATTCATGTTATATCGGGTCGCGTTATATCGGGGTAGAGGTGTAGTTCTTTTTTAACTAGTGCGTATCTTTTTTTAAAAATGCAGTATTGATTTAAAAATTGCCTGTGGTGGCAAACCCCATCTCTTTTTTACAGGAATATGTTACTAAAATGTTACAGGTTCACTATTGTTCACTATTGAAGGGTCATCAACTTTTCTTCAGTGCACAGAACTCTCCTTGATGTCACTGGTCAAGGCTGGTATATGGCTCCATGAATACCACTATACCTTTGAAGAAGATGGATAGATAAATGTCTGTGTAAAAATATAAACCTAAAAGATGAGTTGAGGATTTAGTCCCAACAAACTTATCTCTTTGAGACAGCAGTTCCACCTGAGAAGGGCACAGTCAGTTTCAAGGACAGTCTTATCATAAATTTGGATCCCTTGCCTTCAGGTCAACGGAGATTGTGTTATAGTGCAGATAATGAACAGTGGAATGGAGGCATTGTTTACACCTTCAGTGCTATTGCTTAGTGGATTGTGAGGGGACCAGCACATGAAATAAATCATAAAAGTTCACGCTCACTCTCTCTCTTCCCCTCACCCCCTTTCTCCACCAATGTAAGGCGGCTATTTTAGAGTAGATGATGAAAGGCTTTGAACACATAGGGGATGGAGACTATCCTCTGCTTCCTCCTCTTCACGCAGGCAAGATGTTGCTAACTGTCAGTATTGCAGATTACTCAGCTGGTGTTCAGCAAAACTGTACCGGTTATGAAACAGACTATGGCTCTCATCACACTGTCGCATAGTCCAAATGTAAACGAGGAGCAAATGGGTTACAAATTTTTTTTCACACTCAGCATATTTTAGTCCTGGCTGTTTCCAACATGATGAACTTTAACTTCTTGTCACATTGAATCCATTTCTCATACGCTTCTGCAGTACTGTTGTCGTATTGTACTATAGCTTAATGAAATGCTAGCTTTTAAAAGTTGATAAACTTTAGCAGTATAGTAAAGGCTCGTTGGTTGAGAGACCTAAGGTGTTGTGAATTACTAAATTTAGTTGGTAAGGGAGCAAATGCAGAACTAGAAATCATGCAGAGTACTCGGTCTGCATGAATTATTTTTGCATTCCTAGGGTTTTGTGCTTTCTCAGACAGTTCTCAGATTCCAGGAAAGGAGCTGTCATTCATGGATTACATTGCTGTGCCTGCCCAGACACAGCAGGGGCAAGGAAATGAAGTGTTTGGTTTTTGACTCCTCCTTCCTTAGCATCAAACACACTGATCTATGCTTCTTCCAATCCTTCTCATCCTAGGGAGCACTGCAAAGCAGTAGCCAGGAGAAGCAGTGTGCAGGGGATGCATGGGGGAGGGAGCAGGGAGATCTACAGGAGTAGTAACAGCAGGAGGCTTTGCAGAGATAATCTTATTTGGCTAGAGAAGAATGAGGTAGATCTTGGGAGCCTAAAATGGGGATGCAAACTCTGTTGGAGAATTTTTAGTGAGCAGAATTGGAAAGGAATTAAATCTAGGGAAACACAGAAGGTGAGAATCTAGAGGGGGGCCAAATTTTGTGGCATGTATAGAGTGGAGTCTGGGAAATCTTGGACAGTTCTGAAGTCTTTAGGCAATTGAATCTGGCTGGGAATTGGTCTTTGTGAAATCCATAGTGAAGGGGAAGAGGAGAGTCTGGAGGAGATCAAATTTTCTAGGGAGGCAACCTCAGAAAAATCTAGTAGCAAATCTTGGAGAGAGAAGAGGTAAGGGAGCAATCCTGTAGATGGGATGTTGAGGAAAAGGGGTGAGTGAAGTCACAGTTCGGGGCAACTGAACCTGTATTCCTCCCTCTGTGGTCCCTTGAGGGTACCCACTCTAGACTCCAATCTGCATCTCTCTCCCTCCTGAACAGGCTGCACAGTTCCCTGCTTACACTGTGGTAATCCCCAGTAAACCAGACTGCCTAAATAGGCCAGCATCTGCGTTTTGCTTTTTCTCCACGGCCTTATGAACAGCACAATTGCCAGCAGTTATAAGTTACAGCACAGCCCTTTATGAGCAAGCACATTTATTGTTAAGGTAAAAGTATTACAGAGAAAACATATAAGAACAATAAAATTTCCTAACAGCTTACCAGGGTTGACCCATCGGTCTTATGTGGTCTCTGTAGGCCAAAGTCCTTCAAACCCTCCCCAGGTATGATTGGGGCCCAACTTGGACAGAAGTCATGTCTCTTTGCTGGATCAGAAAGAAAGTCCTGAGTCAGTTTAAAATCAGGCTTTTATCCACAAAATCCTTTCCTTGTCTGGTGACCTCTGGAGAATCCAGTTTGAACTAGTATATGTGAACCTCTCCAGCTGGTGGTAGCTCTCTGGAGAAGTTCACTCTCTGAGTGAATTTGCCTAATTTCCTCCCACTGTTCTTAGTTCCTGGAAGAACTGTGGTCACCCTCCCCCAGGGAATTACGTAAAGTCCGTGCCCACAATGATATATAAACTTAATACACTAAGATCTCCCAAAGATATTGCAGGAAATTGCCATATCTGTCACAAATGGGAAAATGAGGCAAGGAAGAGATTGAGTGTTCAGGAAAGTAAAAGGTGAAGAAAGACAGGGGCTGCCTGCATGCTGGACAAAAATCATTTGCTTTAAGCTGAATCTTTCTTAATGTTGGGTTCAGCTTCAAATGTGATTAAGAGCTAGTATGGATGGGGCCATAAACTATTCAACATTAGAAACCCAGGTTGGAATGCCAAGGTTGGAAGTCTGCTCTGTGATGCACAGTGAATTTTTAAACCCATTTTAACTTAATTTAATTTTAACAAATGATTCAGCTAGACCAGTTTGGGGTTTGGGTCTCTTGCCCATAGTGTTGATGTGGCCACTGAACTTGCCAAGGAAGATACTTACCAGAGCAGATGGAAGGGGCTTAAGGTTATAGAAATAAAATAAGTCAACTGATAAAGACATTAAAATTAAACTGCTAACATGAAATCCTGACAAAGAAAAAGACAGTAGAGTAAAAGGAGAAACAAAAATAAATAAACTCAAGAGAAAATGCAACCACAGAACTAAATATATATATATATATATGCAGTATCAGTCTACTCATCACTGGCAAGGTTGGGTTTGGACCTGCTGCCTTGGCCTACCCCTGGGCTGCCCTCTGCAACCCCCAGTACCCCTTGGCCTTCTACTAGGCCACAGGCTGGAGCTCCCCAGCTCCTCAGCCTTTCCCCAGCCCTGCTCCACTCAGGTACCCTGTCTCTAGATCCCTGCAGCCAGGCCCTTCTCTCTCTGAACACAGAGAGAGACTTCTTCTGGGCCTCTGGCTCACAGCCTTTTATAGGGACCAGCAGGGCCTGATTGGGGCATAGCCCAGCTGTGGCTACTTCCCCAATCAGCCTAGCCACAGCCCTCTCCCTGACTGTTTTAAGCCCTTCCGGGCAGGAGTGGGGTAACCACCCCGCTACATATATACACACACACACACACACACACACCAGGAAAGAGGAGAAGGAAGGCAGTAATCAAAAATAAACTAAAATTTAGTTTTAAAAGTTAAATTAAAAAAAATATTGATTAAATGTGTAAGGAAGGGAAAGAAAGAATCAAAACCAAAATCATGGTAAGTATTGAAGAACTATTTTCATAATCCATTTTTAATTGCAAAATATACTGAAGGTGAAATAATGCTGGTCTCATTTAATGCCCTTTGAAAAAAGATCTCTCATATTTTGGACATACTTTCTACATTGTGTCCCACACTGGTTGGTGAAGATGTTAAGAGGTATTCAACGTCAGGAAAAAATGCCTCCTACAATCTACTTTGATCATTTATTTTGATGGTTTTATTGTCGTTTGGTTTTAATTATTTATGACGTCTCATGCACTAGTTAATTTTGCAACTTCTATACCCCAGTATACAATATGTATCGTTATATCTTGCTGAGAGGTGGGCAGAGGCCACTATATTTCAATTTGATTGTAGTTTAAATGCAGGTCAGTAATTATGGTCAGCAGATAAAATTTTCAAAAACACCCAAATGACTTGGGAGCCTAAGTGCATTAGTCATTTTTGAAAATGTGACGTAGGCTCCTAAGTTATTTAGGTGCTTTTGAAAATTTTACTCTGTGTGCACAATTCACTCTGCCAGAGACCCCAGAGGTCACCCTGGTGAATGTGGCCAAAGCACCCAGGAGTTGTGCTAAGCGCAGCCAGAGTTTAAAGCTGCCCTTCCCTGGCCAGTGGTAGTTGCGGTGGAGAAGGATGGGGTGGGTGGATGTCCAAATTCTGTTGGCTTCAGACTGGAAAAACAACACTCTTTCTTAGAGTAACACCTGTTTCCAGCCATGTCAAGAATACCACAGGAGCAGGCCTTCTGACCATGTTTTAATCCTCCCACTTCTCGGCCTAGCTCAGAGCAGAAAGCAGAGACACTGGAAATGGATACAGGTGTCAACCAGTCATGTGTGGCCTTTGGACTGATAGACTGTCAAAGAATCTGACCATTTAGGTATCCAATAAAATAATGTGGGCCAGAACTCCACAGTGAGCAATTACCAACATGTAACCAATTGCTTTTTCTATATAAAATTAAAAGACCACCTCCAAGAAGCAGTTTGGTCTGTGTCCTTAGAGTCACTGAGTACCTCCTGAGATGTTCCGAGCACCTTCAGCTCCCACTGCCTGAATGGCTGCTATGCACTTCTCAGAGAAACACCCACCAACTTGCAGAATCAGGCTGTAGATCTGTGCTATTGATTGCATATCATTTCCAAATATTCCCTGAAACTTTGGATTTGTCTACCTGAATATTTAGTTCACAGCAACCTGTGGTTTCAATCTTCCCTGCACTAATCTGCTGCGCGCTGTCAGTCTGTGTAGAATCTGCTGATGCGCACTAGAAGTTCCCTAGTGCACTATGAACTGCTGCCATTTGAAAGTGGTGTAGATCAAAGCACACTACTAAACAGTTAGTGCACATTGGCAGTGTCCCTATGGACAGTCAGCATGAGATAGATTCACAACCCAGCTTGCTGCACATTCAGTCTTTGTATAGACAGGTCCTTTATCCGGTTTCATACTATAATTGTACATGTATCACCAAAGACATTTCCAATGCCATTTTTAGGATTCCTGACACCCTGTTGCTTTTCCATTCATTGTGTGTGTGTGTGATTACAGGTACGTGGTCACAAACTATTCAAGATGCTGGTGTGAATGAGCAGTGCAGCAACATTCTCAACAACAAACGGTTCATGCTGGATATGTTGTATGCCCATAACAAGAAGCCCAAGGATGAAGAGGAGAAAGATCTGGAGGAGAAGGAGGAGGAAAAGAAGGAGACGGAGGAAAGTGATGAGTCAATCACCAGCCTAGCCAGTAGGATCTCAGTCCTGCAGGCCAGCAAGCAGGCCAAAGATGAAAGTGTCAAAAAGATGGAGATTGGAAATCTGGACAACCAAGGCAGCGTGAAAGCCTTTGCAGAAAAATTCAACAGTGTTGAGCTGGCCAAGGGGACAGTATTGCCTGAGGGTGAGCTCGATGAAAAGGTCCCTGAGAAAACACCGGCACAGCCCAAGACGGAATCTGATTACATTTGGGATCAGCTCATGGCTAATCCTAGAGAACTTAAAATCAAAGACATGGATTTTACAGACTTGGGGGATGAGGATGATGTAGATGTGTTGGACATTGATATGGGTCCTGGGGACTCCCTAATTCCCCCTCCCCCACCTCCACCTTCCTTTTTGGGTTTGCCTCCTCCACCACCTCCCCCTCTGTTTGGATGTCCACCTCCACCCTCTGGTAATTTATTGGCTCCTCCTCCACTGTTCAGCACTCCTCAGGGTTCAGGGTCACCCCAGGTTTCTAGGGGTCAGCCAGCATTCATGAAGAAGAAGAAAACCATCCGTCTGTTTTGGAACGAGGTACGGCCATTTGAGTGGCAGTGTAAAAATAACAAACGCTGTAAAGAATTCCTGTGGTCGAAACTGGAACCCATTAAGGTGGACACTTCCAAACTGGAGCACCTCTTTGAGTCTAAATCCAAGGAACTGCCAGTCACAAAGGTATTTCTAACGTTTAGTTTAGTTTTTATTAATTTTGAGTTTGTTTTTAGATTAATTTAGATGATATTTTATGCTTAAAGAGTTTAAAAAACAAAGGAAATTAACAAAGATGTTTTATATATGTTCTATATTTGTGCACATAAGTTAAGTATTCTAGAAAGACAGCCAGACACTCCATGAGCTGACAATAAGAGCTGAACCCCAAACAATATACGTGCCTAGCCATATGCCATACTGCTCTTGTGAATCATATTTCTGTACCACTTTTTGTATTTCACTTCAGCTGGGGAATATTAGCATTGTAAACTTCATAGCCAGAATTTTCAAACATAGGGGGTATCCAGGAATATTAATCCAAATTAATTAAAGGTATGAATTTGAAGTGGATTAGTTAAACCATACTGAGTCCCTGTGTGGGTGCTGTGTTTCAAATTCAGTTTGGCTTAATTCACTTACAAAGTGAATTAAACTATCCTAAATTAAGGCCACTGTAATTCTGAATGAGAGTGTTCACACAGGGTTTGAATGCGGTTAAACTAATGCTCTTCAAATTCACACCTTTAAATTAATTTGGATTAATTTTCCTGGATGTCCCGGTGTAGACAAATCATTATAGATACCTAAAAACTTTAAGCACCCACATTTTAAAATGTTGTCCCCATGGATACCAAAGTGCATCATGCATTAAGGAAAGGTAATTCAGATCTGTGTATCTGGCTACTTTTACCTTGCTAGTGAAATTTAAAGCTTTGTCATTAGGCATGTATGGAGACGAGGCAAAACAGGGCTTGTTACAATTGGACACCAAATGAAATCATTGTAATATATTCTCATAACATATATCCTGTAATATATCTTCGTACTATTTTCATAATCATTCCAGGAATTATTCCTGAAAGGGTCATAACATTAAAGTATGGTTCTGCTTTGAAATGTGCAAATAGTCTTGTGGTTCCATGTTAATTGTCTCTCTATGATTTCCATTTCAAATGTGTTAAGATTACTTGTCAAAAGAACTTTTTGTCATATTGCCAAGCCCTGCAAACATAACCTGGGTTCTCTTCTTTTCATGCATAAATTTTTTTTGCCACCTTTCACAGAAATATTTTTCATCCTTAACTTAGATAACTTGACTATCCAAATTTCATTATGAAAATATGAAATTTTCATGAGAGAAAATCTTGATTTGCTAATACTTCTGTGTTTCATAGGAACATTATCATAAAAATAAACCTTAAAGGTTGATAACATAACCATTTAATGCTGAACTCTTATGATGTCTCTTGTAGTTGAATTTAATGGAGATTTAAAGTTAGCCTTTAAAAGTTATTAGCTAGAACCCTTGCTGTTCATGGCTAGATTGTTTTTGATTTATTAATGTAAGTACAGTAATTGGTATCAGAGAAACAATGTTTTTTTCCAGTTATAGTACTAATAAAAGATACACCGTAAGGCCACATATAAGAAAATCACTCATTGCCAATGTATCTGTTGTACATATGCCTAAGTTCTCACATTAGTACAAGTTTTATAACAATTCTGAAAAACCACATAATACCGTGATCATTTTACTTTTCCATTATTGGTACAAATTATTAAGTATCCATATGTTCAAAAACAAACAATCCAGAAGACTAGATGGCTCAAGGTGTTGGAAATTAGATCTTTAGTCCTTCATTCCTAAGTCACTGGTTCAAATCCAGTTGAAATTGTTATAAATGGCAGTTTGACAGTCGATATTGATGTTCTTGGTCAAGCAGACACATCACAGTTGACTGACTCAGCTGGTAGGCCAAGGATTGAATGGATCTGAAATCTTGCACTGTTTTCTCACTCCTAGAGACTGTTCCTCCAGGCCAGTGCAGAGAGACATTGTTGTATCAGTGCAGGGAAGCTTGCCCTACCTTGCTCTTGCTTTTGGGTATAAGTAGAAGACTTCTGTTTCCAAGGCTATCACCTCGCGCCTTCAATAAAGACTCAGTTCCCCACCAAAAAAAGAAAAAAATTGTAATCGAATGTCCTCCTGACTAATTTGTACAGCTGACTTTGAGCCCCTGAGCTATATCTGAGAGTGTAATCATTTCAGCCAAAATAATCAGAATTACAGATGTGTCATACCAGTTATGTATTGGTAATGTAGATAATATAGCTGCAGTTTATAAAATGTTTACACAGCAAACAGTAGGCATACAAATACATCAATTACATAGATTCCACAGTTGTTATAATTTTAAATTGAATTATCTCTGACACAAGAATAGCTCAATGATTTTCAGTGCATATAGATCTGAAATGTATTTCATACAGATTTTAAAAATAAATCCAATCAATGATTAATTCAGGGCACATTGAGCTTAATTTCACTTCCTCTGCTTTCTCCACTGTTGGTATATTACTCCTACTACTCTCCTTCCTTGTAAATATACATCTGTCATAGAAGGCTCACTCTGAGTGTGGACTGGAGCAGATGGAATGAGAATGTTGTCTAGGAGCCATAAAACAAATCATTCCTTGAACTGAATGTAGAGTTATAACATATTTCCACTTCCACAGAGTTTCTTGTATACTTTATAATGTCAATATTTTGATGAACTGGTCTGCCTTACTTTTACCCTTTTACATTTACCATAAATTATGATAAAAGTTTAGATTATTTTAATCGATTGATTAATTTTTCCAAATCATTAACCAAGTAGATTCCCAAGCTCTTCTCACTCATCTCCGCCCTACACAAACTTCCTTCCCTGTCCTCCATGGGCTGGTAGGTGCTTTGGCGCAGCATCTACTCTTTGGCTGGCAAGATGAATCAGCAGGTATCTTTGAAACCAGTGTTGCCTTGAATTGTGAAGAGTGATTTAGATGACGACTTTTCTCTTAGAGGTTAGTCTCGGAGACTTAGTCTCGAAGAGAAAAGTGGTCATCTAAATCCCTCTTCAGAATTCAAGGCTGCACTGACTTCAAAGAAATCTGCTGACTCATCTTCCCAGCTAAGGAGCAAATGCTGTGCCAAAGCACCTACCCGTACATGGAGGGCAGGGACTTCTCTGCATGAGAGATGACAAGTTTAACTTCCATTATGTCCCTTCAGTAGTACAAGATTGGAGTTTCATTATCATTGCACAGAAGATTGCACTGATTTTTTTAAGACTTACTGTTTTAATGGACAAACTTTGGATAAGCCTGGTAAAGTGTTGATGTATAGCCAAACTTTTCAAGCCTTCTTGTCTCTTTCTCTATAACCCAACATCTTTCCTTCCACTCAACCAGACCCTTTTCCTTTCCCATTTTCATCCAGACCATTTAACATCTTTGATATGAATCCCAGTAATGTTTTGTGTTAGTGCCCTGACTTTCTTCTCTTCCTCTGAGTACAATGAGTCTCTTGGGCTCTGCCTGATTTCTTGGGCTGCACCTTGTGACTTCTGCTGTCTGTGAGTCTGATCCAGCTCCCACTGAAGTCAGTGGCAAGAGTCCTATGAATTTCAGTGGGCATTGGCTCAGGCCTTATCCCACCACCCCACCTGATGGTGGTCTTGCCTCTTAAACCCCAGTCTTCTGTGTGTCCAGTCCAAGATCTGTCCTATTTCCCATCTTCTCCTTCTAACAAATCTAATTTGGGAGGAGTGAGGGCCTCTCTTCTTTCTTCATGCTAGCTGTTGTTTTCAAATCGCAAATACCCTGCGTCTTCTGAGAGTCACAAGTATCACAGATTATTGACTCCAGGGGCCTGGATCATGTAATGAAGAACAAGAAATAGCCCAGCAAAGATTTTCAGACTTCTGAGACTCCCCATGGGTTAGGGGGGATATCATCAAACCTGTTGAGGGCAGGTAGAGCAGATCTTAGGGTATGTCTACACTACCGCGGTAGTTCGACGGCTGGCAATCGAAGTTCCGGGTTCGATTTATCGCGTCTGGTGTGGATGCGATAAATCGAACCAGGAAGCGCTCGCCGTCGACTGCGGTACTCCAGCTAGATGAGAGGAGTACCGCGGAGTCGACGGGGGAGCCTGCCTGCCGCGTGTGGATTGCGTCTGAACCGCGGTAAGTTCGAAGTAAGGTATGTCGAATTCAGCTACGTTATTTACGTAGCTGAATTTGCGTACCTTACTTCGACTTGGGGGGTAAGTGTAGACCAAGCCTTAGATCAAGTCGGAGTAATTAAAAAGACATAACTGAATCTGTAAAAAAATAATAATAATACATGCATGCACACACGTACACACCCTCCCCCCTCAGGTTTGCTTTGGCGATTGTGCTCAAATTAGCCCAGCTCTTACTTTTTCCAGACCAGTTTGTCAATTTCCAGTGAGAACGCATCACATTATGCCTATCTCCTAGTGTCCAATCTGGTCTACTGCACAGTAGTATAAGAGGTGCTACAAGTTCAGTTGGTTCTCCTAAAAAACAGAATACAGAGTAATGAATAAAAGTTCAACCAGTCAGATTTCAATGCAGTAGATGTAGACAATTGCTCATCAGATGAATTGTTCAGAAAATTGAGAAAGAGACTAAAATTAAGATCAGAAGAGAGGATGAGGTATGGATTTTTTGGCTCCATCTTACCAGATATGCTCCTTGATACAGCTGCAACCAATTTTACTCCTGTTTCTAATCCTTAACTATGATTTCCACAAAACACAGCTATAAACAGCCACTTCCTGATGCTGGCTCACAATAAGTTTTTCATTAAACACAATGGACTACAACAAAATAAAATAAAATATACCTCAGATAGCTGAATGTAACATGTGGAGACGTTTGTGATTTCTGGCAGAAAACTGGTAACATAACAGAAAACTACTGCATGATTACACGAATCACAGCATCCTCCACTACAGACAGTTTATTTGTGGGACAAGAGGGCTGTGACAGCTTGTTAGCAGACATAAAGAGCGAGATCAGATTTCTTTACTGAGCAAGTCTGAAGATTTCTTCCCTTCTTACACTGCCAAACCAGGCAGGTATATTGGCAAGGTGGTTCAACGTATTTATTTTTCTGTGCAGAGAGATGAAAACAAATGCACCTTTGCTGTGTTAAATTATGTTATCATGCAACCCTGCAGCTGTCTGCAGTGCATAGTTTAGAAATTATGTTTTTGCTGGCTCATTTCCTATTGGATAGGGCTGAATTTACTGTTCCTGGAGCCTGAGAAACCAGTAGGGAGTAAAGACTAAGGAATATATTCTCATCTGCGTGCACAAGGATATCCCTTGCATGTGCATAACTTCAGTGAAGGCTGAGGTAAATTACACATGTGGGCTGGGATTTCCAAAGGAGTGTAAGGGAGTTAGAGCTCCAAATCCCATTCAGTTCCTTTTGAAATCCCAATAATCCTTGTTAATCAAGATAGAAATAGATGGGATGCTCTAATTGCTTTCTCACAATCAGAGGACAATGCAACATCCTCCATATAACTGACGCAGAATCAGGTGACTCAAATTGTCTTGCCAATTTAAATGCTGCACATGCAGGGGTTACTTTTTGGGAAGAAGCTAGTTTTGTCTTATTGTTAGATGATATAAAAGTACTTGCTTGCAAGGCTATTGGAAAAATCATATTAAATTTCACTTCTTCGGCATTACCCACAATAAATAATTCTGTACAGTAAAATACAAGTTAGAAAGTAGCTGTTTACAAAAGGGTTAGTGTGATTGAGACCCAAAGGAAGTAATCTTAGGTGAACACAGCCTTATTTTTATGTGATGTTGGCCACTTACTGTGTTCCTGGAAAATTGATTAATGGCTCTGAAGCTGGAAATGACTGCTTTAGGGGAAAGTGTATATCACAATATGCCTAAATTAGATCCTCCATAAAGAGACTATCCTGTCACATTAGTGAGGGAAGAGGTCAAGAGTGGTTTCAGGGTGTTTTTGGCAAATGTCATGAAGAAAACGAATCTGGCAAAATAGAACTAGAAAATTGAAAGCAAAGTTCACTTTTGGTCATCTAAAAATGTATGTTGGGCCTTGTCTACATACACAGAAGTTGTATCTCTTTAACTATACTATGCCATTATGCCATCCTGACTATGGACCCAGTTATATTGGTATAAAAGTACTTATACCATTATAGCTATTCCCTTACAAGAAGGCAAATAAGCTATTGTGGTAAAAGGCACCTTTATACTGACATAACTACATTCACATTAAAAGAATCATACTGTTTACAGAAATAGTTATACCAGTATGAAAATGTGTGTAAGCCTTTAGAACAATTATGGCCCAGTTGTGGCTTTGGCACAAGCTCCAAGTAATGCCAGAGCTTAGCTGCATTAACCTGAGAGCAGGCCAGGAAACAGGTTGAGACTCAGGTAGTAACAATCTGGTTCCTAGTTCCCCCTTTGATCCAAAAGGGAAGTAATCTGCCCCAGTTTTATACCATGCACAGATTACTTCTTGTTCCTCACAGGCCTAGCTGCGTGAGCCGACATGCTGGTGGGTGGAGCTAAAGCTTAAAGTTAAGTACATGCTTAAGTGCTTTTGCTGAATAGGGGCTTCAGACTTTAACTCAAATCCCTAAATTTGATCCAGATATGGATGTGAACAGCATCTTCCCACCTCATACTGTATGCTAGCAAAGAAGGAGGAAAAGAAAGAAATATGCTTACAAAGTCCAGTGTGTAACAGAGTCCTACATCATATGCCGTATTCAATTACATCCTTGGCTTTCCAAAAAACGCACCTTCCAATGCAGTGTGATGAGAAAATAAAAGATGTGTTGCCTAAATGAAAACCATATTGAAAATTTTATAATTCCCCTATACGTGTTTTGCAAATCAGTTTACTTAGTTGGCTAGGCATTTTTGTCACTGTTGGGTGCGGAGAATATTTTTTACATTTTTATAAAAAAAATGTGACTGAGGTCTGTAAAAATATATTGTTATTAATATTTTTCACTTTCATTATTATCTGTATTGTCATTATTATCTAACACACTTCACCGGATGATCTCAAAGCCCTTGGTACATATTAAGGACTTGCTTATAGCTGGCCCTACATGGAAGTGCAAAGGAGATAAGAGAACAAAAGTAGGTCCGCACCTGCACAGGGATCAGCCACAGTACTCTGACCACAATCAATGGGATGGTGTTATTCCTTCACCAGCCACAGGACAGAAAGCAGTGCAGGCAGGACACATGCTGCACCTCCAAAAAGGAGGTGTTGGAGCTCCTTCTCAGAGCAATCATGGAACCATTGTCTACCTTTGTTTTCTAACATAATAGAGCCATTCTGAATCAAGCCACACGGATTCTATGAGATAGGTAAGTATTACTGTCTCCCTTTTACAAATAGGTCAACTGAGGTAAAGGTTAAGTGACATATCCAAGGTCACATAGCCAGTCAGGAACAGAACCCAGGAGCCCTGCTTCCCAGTTCCCTGCTCTAACCACTAGTGCACACTTCTGCTGAGCATTCCTGCAAATTCTAGCAGTTTCTGGTGACATTTAATTTCTATCAGCTGGAGACAGTTATCACTTTATACTGGCAACATCAAACTTTATCTAAAAATTTTGAATCCCATCCCAAATTTCTGTAATCCCAAGCCTCATAGCTAAAAGTACATAATATAGCTATCTTGTATAGTTATAAGACTAATTTCTGCCTTCTAGTTTAAACTCTGACAACCCCCATTGACTTCACTGGGGATGCAGGGGAGTAAACGACAGTAGAATTTACCCCATGTTTTGCTTATGGATGCACTAGTTTTTATTGTCAGTGTTGCTACTATTACATAAGTTCAAGTCGTTGAAGACCGATGTAAATTTTTGCTTTGTATTATCAGAATTGTATCAAAGTTAATTTTCTTCTCTTTACCTGTTTACCAAGAAAACTGCTGCAGATGGAAAGAGACAAGAGATCATTGTGTTGGACTCAAAACGAAGCAATGCTATTAATATTGGATTGACAGTGTTACCCCCGCCAAGGACCATCAAGACTGCTATTTTGAACTTTGATGAATATGCCTTAAACAAGGAGGGAATAGAGGTAAGAAGGGATAGTCCAATACGGTCAGGGTTAAATTGTGAGCATATAATTTTGCCCAAGTATTAGATATACTGTAGTTTATCTCTGTGTAAGGAAAAAATCTCTGTGCCTTATTTTCATCATTGGGGCTTGACATTAGTTATATATACCTGCGGGTTCTTGCATTCAATCCTGCATCTTTATTACTCAAAGACTGATTTTAAAAAAAAACTTAAGTCCCTAAAGTTTGTCTTCTAAATCCATGTTTAGTATTTTCAGATGTGCAGAGTACTTCAGACTCCAGTTGGTATCCCATGGAAACTGCAGGTGCTCTGCCTCTCTGAACATCAGGCTGTTTATTAAGCGTCAAAGTATGGATTTCTGTGCTTAATTTTTAAGAAAATTTGAATCTAAATTCCTGTTGAGATTTTCAGGGTGGTAGCACTCAGATATCTTTCTTTGTGTATTCCCTCAACGTTTAGTTTCACATTTTTTAAGTTATTACAAATTCTAAATCCTGTTCATCATACATATATATTAAATGTTGAACACTTGCACATCCAGGTATCTACAAGGGGTAAATTCACAGTTCTTAGAACTGTTGGAAAATGTACAAGGTTTAATAAAGTTCCTGCCTGGTTTGCTATTGCAGTTGTTCTAGATTGTATATCAAATGGAAAACAAATGCAATGGCTGGTTGTCCTCAGAATAGCATCTCTGTGTTATTGTTGTTTGAAGTGAGCCAGTTGGTAAAAAGATTACAGATGATGTAATTTTTACCATTACATGTTTGACTTTTCAGATCTCCTTACCGAGATCCAAGATGAGCTCTGTTTATTATTCTTTTATCAAAACGTTCCTCTATGAAGTCTAAAAAGAAACTGCTGCTACTGTTTTTTAATTTTGATTTAAAAAAAAAAAAATTAAACGTTTTTACTAAACCTGTACAATTACAGTAAGAGTAATCTGCATGCTTCAAGTCCTGGTCTGAAATCTCAATCAATACCTGACTGAATATGTCATTTGCAGATCATCTTCCAATATTTCAGTTTTATATTTTTCTTTAGCCCTCACCCTCCTCCCCATATTTAGGAAAGAAGGAAAAGTTAAAAGCAAGATAATATGGAAACTGAGCTGCAAACAGTTAAATGCAAAAAAGAAAAAAAACTATTATGTTTTAACTTAATGCCAGGGCCTGATCTTCCTCTGGTGGAATACAAGTACTTCCAAGTGACACATGTACTTGCCTCCCATAATACGTTGCTCATATCCTGCAGGTGAATAATCGGGCCTTTAGTAATTATGACTCTAGAGAGGGCCCAAAACAGAATGCATAGCAAAGATGTTACGAATCTTGTATGCATCTTCTCCCTTAAATTTCTACCTCCCCTGGCAGACTCAACACCTCACCGGCTGTTCTGGACACCTCACCTTTCCAACCAGTGCCACCTACTGTTGAGGCTACACTAGCCACTTGCCAGGGTAGTGAGTGCTTTGCACCATCTCCACCCTTTCTGGGTAGCCTTTTCACTGGCTGCACCCTGACTGATGCGAGATTTCCATCATTTCTTTTTAAAATAGACTACAAAATAGGGCGGATTGCAAAGTGAAGCACTCACAAGTCAGGAAATGACATATTGTTGCCTACACAACCTTCACTTTTCTCCTGAGTCATATGCATTCCGATATAGTCTCCTATGACATGGCCACATACTATTTTTTCACACAGGACTACTACCTCATTCAGGACTCAAACAGCAATATGCTGACTACTGTGCCCCCATTTCAGCAAAGACTTAAGCTTGAATTTAAGAATCTGAGTACTCCATTGACTGCAGTGGAACTACTCATGTGCTTGAAGATGATAACATGCTTTAAGTGCTTTGCTGCATCTGAGACAGAGTGCTTAGTACCCTACAGGATTGAACCAGTGCAGAGGTTGGATGGTGCTCAGTGAGCAACAGCTATTCAGTATTTCTTTTTCTCCTCATTTTTTAATGTGTGGCCACATGTTTTTTTTACTGCGCCATTTGAACCCTGCACTGAATAAGAAGGTTTTTTATTTCCTCCATTGTAATAGCTGAGTATCACGCAAACATTTAATGAATTCATCCTCACAGCACCTCGGTGAAGTAGAGAAATATTAAGACACCCATTTCACAGATGTATTATGTACTGAACTGAGGTATCAAGAGAGTGTACATGTATGGCTTGCTCTGTGGGCTGGAGAGCCTGAGGCTAAGTGAACCCTGATTACAGGATGGGCCCACGTAGGGTGACCAGATGACAAAACTGAAATATCGGGACGCAGGGGGGGCCGGAGGGGGAAAAAAAAGTCGCCGGAGCACCCCCCCACACCAGCTCGCCTCGTCTCCACCTCCCCCCATAGGGGAAGGTGCCCAGCTGGTGCAATCCCACGGGCGGCCCCGGAGTGGGGGCAGCAGGCCCCAGCCCCCCGTCCTGCTCAGGTCCCTCAGGGGAACGAACGGGGCTGCCGCTGCCTCCGCCCCGGGACGGGGTTTCTCTACAGCCCGCCCTGTGGGGCGGCGCAATCCCGTCACCCCGAGTGTGCCCGGGCCTGGCCCGCGCCCAGCTGCCCCGCAGAGCATCGCGGGCGGCCCCGGAGTGGGGGCAGCAGGAACCAGCCCCCCCTGTCCCGCTCGGGTCCCGCAGGGGAACGAACGGGGCTGCCGCTTCCTCCATGTGGCGGGAGGTGAAGCCCTGTCGGAGTCCCCGCGTGGGCAGCTGCTGCCCCCCCACCCCCACCCATGGGCGCGTATAGGGAGCCGGTTCCCCAGGCCGGACCCGGGGCTGCCCCTACAGGTACCGCCCTGCCCTCCTGCCTGCGCTTGGGGCCAGGCCGGACTCACTCACCCCGCGCTCCCCTGCGTCCCCCAGGCCTCCCTCCAGCACTTGCGCCGCCATACAGCTGATCGGCGCAAGCCTGGGAGGGAGGAGGAATGGCGTGCTTGGGGAAGAGGCGGGGATTTGGGGAGGGATCCAATGGGGCAGTGAGGGGGCGGGGCTGGGGGCGGGGCCAGGGCGGGGATTTGGGGAGGGATCCAATGGGGGAAGGAGAGGGCGGAGTCGGGGCGGAGGGAGTGCGAGCCCCTCCGGGCTCCGCCTGTGCGCGGGAGTGAAGGGCAAAATTGCTTGTTTGTCCAGTGTCCCGACCGAACATTGGTCGGGACGCGGGACAAACAAGCAAATATCGGGACAGTCCCAATAAAATCGGGACATCTGGTCACCCTAGGCCCATGTGAAAGGAACCAGGTGATTCCTGTGTAAAAGGAGTCTGCACCTGTGTTTGCAGAGACTGCGGGGATCACAAAGGCTCCTACAGGGTCCTATGTCAGCAGAGGAGGGAAAGGAAAGGAAACTGCAGGGAAGAGAGTGAGGAAGAAAAGCTCTCCTGAAACAGAGACCTGGGAGAGACCCTGATTAAAAAGCAGGGAAGGGACTGAAAAACTCTCCAGGCAGGGAGACACCCTGAGTAACCAGGGAAGTGACTAGGTTCCCCTATCGGCCCCAAGGCAAGGGGTGTACAAGCCCATTGTAACTGTTGTCAAGCCCCACAAGGGGGCAGCAGGCTGACCCAAAGACTGTCCGTGGAAGAGCCCCAGAGAGGGCAGAAGGCTTTTGTTTCTCACAACATTTTGTGAATTTTAGTTGGGACAGTTGAGAACCCAGAAGGGGTAGACTAAAGACAGTGACCTGGCTGGAGGGCCAAGTCATCTGGCAGACTCACCACTACAGTGCCAGAGGGACCGTCGGCAGGGGATGCTAGCCTAGTGAGAGAGCAGCTACGCCATGCCTGGCCACAAGAGGACGACTGGGAGTAAGCAACTACTGTGCTACCGAAAGTACTAAGTGACTTGCCCAAAGTCACATAAGCAGCAATAGAACCCAGATCTCTTGAATCTCAGTCCAGTGAATTAACTTCAAGTCCATTCTCCTTCTTCCATTAGAGCCCCTCTATTTATATCAGTCTGGGAAAGGGAAAAAGTGCCAGATGAGTGGACCAATGGGGTTATAGTGAAGATACTAAAGAAAGGAACTCTCAGTGATTGTAATAACTGGTGTGGTATCACACTTTTATCTGTGCCAACCAAAGTATTGTGTAAGATCATAGTCCAGCATACATCAGAAGCAGTTGAAAGCGTTCTCAGAAAAGAGCAAGCTGGTTTTTGGAAAGGGCTTGGATGCACAGACCAGATCTTCACTCTACGAAACTTAATAGAACAGTGCTTAGAATGGCAACAGCAACTCTACATAAATTTCACAGATTTTGAGAAGGCTTTTGATAGCATTCACAGGACCAGCCTATGGCTCATTCTGTGGGCCTATGGAATTCCTTTCCATATAATCAACGTCATCAAAAGCTTCTTTTTCAACTTTACATGCAGTGTTGATCACAGTGAGCTGGGTTTTGAAATCAAAACAGGAGTACGTCAGGGGTTTTGTCATGTCTGTAATCCTCTTCAACATTGCCATCGACTGGGTAATGCAGCGTACAACAGAAGACATGCCAAGAGGCTTTAAATGGACACTCTTCTCATTCCTCGAAGACCTGGACTTCGCAGATGATGTTGCTCTCCTATCACATATCCAACACCATATACAAAAAAAAAACAACTCAACTCAACGCATTCAGCCAGCAAATTGGACTGAAACTCAACTGCAATAAGAGAGATATCATGACCTTTAATATTGCCTCACTATCACCAGTAGGAATAGAGGATTATGTTCTCACCAATGTAGAAACATTCACATACTTGGGCAGCACCATCAGCCAGGATGTTGGAACAAGCCAGGACATCTGGAACAAAATCAATAAAGCCAGGAACACCTTCAGGAGCTTAAATACAGTCTGGAAATCATCAAAATACAACACCAAAACCAAACTCAAGATTTATCAGAGCTGCGCACTTTCAACACTACTTTATAGTGCAGAATGCTGGGGAATGAGAAAGTATGACATGTCCAAACTGTCTTCATTCCATACAACCTGCCTCAGAAAAATCCTGCGTATTGTTTGGCCCAGAACAATCTCAAACCAAGATCTATTGACACAGTGCAGCCAAGAGGATCTGAGCACCATCATTGCCAGGAGGCATTGGAGATGGATCGGTCATGTGCTTCCGATGGAAACGGATTCCATCACCAGAGTAGCAATAAGATAGACACCTGAAGGCAAGTGAAAACGAGGCTCCCCGAAAACAACATGGCAAAGAGCTGTGGAAGCCGAGCTGAAAAACCTGGGGCAGAGGTGGGGAACTGTTGAAAGACTTGCCAGAAACACACAGGAGTGGAAGAGCTTCATCACTGCCCTAAACACCAGAGGTGTAATAGGAACATGATGATGATGATTAGAGACCTGTCTCATTCACTACACTACACACCATGTAATTTACAATGAATGAGACAGCGATTCTGTGGACAACAGTTTCCTTCACAGCACTGCATATCACAACTGCAGTGAACAAAGCAAATCAGTTCACTCCATAATGCTGTTTCGTCCCTAGCCAAGCTATATCTTGAGTGAGGTAGGGTTCATGTGGGGGGGAAATAGTTTATGATCATTTAATAACAGATCCTATTGTAATGGATACTCAGACTAAGGCAGAGCTAATTTTGTGCAAATCACCTTCACATTTTAATTTCCTGAGTTCTGAGTGCTTCGCTTTGCAATCTTACCATTCTTGTGACATAGGTTTGGGGATTTTTAATGGAATTTCCTACATTTTTAAATAAGAAAACATAGAAATTCCACCATGATCAACTATTTGTTAAATAGCTGTTGATAGCTCTATACTGTGGTATTCATGCAATCCATGTGGCCTCCTTCCATACACAACTTTCCAGATTATTTAGAAGAAGCCAGGATTCCTTTGGACCCTTTGCAGACTTCCTTACTTTGTATTATACACACTCACATGTCGTATGGAAGGAAGAATCCCGTTGTCTCTTCATTAATTGTAGATAAAAACACTGCATGGCCTACAAATTTTCCCAATCAACATACTCCTGTTCAAGCCCCTTAGAATACTGACTGACCATTAAGAGATTGCAAACTCCAGTCATGCACAAAATACGATTGTTAAAATTATATAACTTTGACAAATGATAGTCAACTTTCACTGGCATTTTGAAAAGCCCATCTGCAATTTAGGGACTCTCTCCCTGCCAGATTTCAAGTGTTTGCCATCTGTCCCTGCTGTGCTAAAGCTGTTCATAAAAAAAGTTGCCAACAGAACTTTTTAAGGGATAAAATTTATTTCCCCTCCCCCGCTAACTTTGTTCTTTTGCTCCCACGTCTGCCAAATTCTGAAAGAAAGTTGAAGATTGAAAAAGTTATAGGCAATGGAAAATGAGCCTTTAAAATGAAATAAGTCTAAAATCTTAAATATAGACATTGCTATATTCTCTGCCTATGATATTACAAGTTACTGTCTTTTGTGTTAATTTGCCAGACTGTAATGGAGGCTGCTCACTCAGACTGCCAGTGAAAATGTCAACTCTGCACTGGCAATCATAGTTCCAGCCACCATCTTCTCTCTCCTTTTTGTTGGGTGCAGAAATAGTCATATATTCATTTCAAAATTTGTACCAGTTATCAGTGTGTCAACGCCCTCTGTATTTCTGCATGACAGATTTGAGCCTGTTCTCTCGTTGCTTTGTTTTTCTGCTTACCCATGCCATGCAAAATTTGGAAAAATAAGCCCTTACTGTTGTAGCAAACTGAACAGCTGCCAAAGAATCAAGGAGTACATTTTGTACATAAGAATTTTAGCTTTCTCCATTTCCCTATAGAAGGTTCATGTAAGGAAGCTACTGCTAAAATTGTGTGGAAAGTTTCACAAAAGAACAAGGGTTGAGAACCTCATGCCCCCTGTGGTCCTGTAAGCGAGGTAAACAGACTGGCATGACATAAGGGGCTCTCCAAAGCCCCATATTCAGAGAATTCCTCCAGCACAGACAATGTGATAGACTGCTGTAAGGCTGCCTTCTAAGGACTCCTCACAAGCCCCGAGCTAGGAGCTGTGCTAGGGGCAGGGTAGGAGAGGTATGTTGGGGTAGGGAACCCGGGATGCATAATGCAGCTCTACAGCCTATAGAGCAGCCCAAGGAGGCAACTGTGACTCAAGCTGTGTAAATTTTGCCAGGGTCCTCTCGAGCCCCCAGAGCAGCCCAGGATTACTCTCCTCCCCATGCGCTGTGAGGTCTATGCTGCACCTCTAAGGGCTTATCTTCACAGCAGTGTTTGCTCAAGGTATAATTGGAGTGCTGTCCCTAAACCAGCTCCATCCACACACAATAATCACTAGTTCAAAAACTCAACTGTTGGTGATGCTTGAGGTAGTAATGCAGTGGGAATATAGTTACAGTCTACAAACTCAGGTTAGCACAACTCATCAGATGCTGATTCAATCACTCTGTGCTGCTAATCCAATACAATCACTTGTGTGCAGCTCCAGTGTTGCTTTGCAGTGTGGCCACTTGTCTGTGCTGCAATAAAACACCCACGGGTGGCCCATGTCAGCTGACTCAAGCTTGTGGGGCTCGGGCTGGACGGCTGTAAAATTGCCGTGTAGGCGATCAGGCTCGGCTGGAGCCCGAGGGTCCCAGAGCTATTTTTATCAGTGTAGTGCCCTGCTGCCTCCCCACTGCTGAAATCTTTCCCATACACAGGAAAAGGCTTCCTCAGCAGGGAGCTGCCAGAGACTTTTTCCACTGCCTCCCCCTCGCCAGAGCCTTTCACTGCTGCAAGTAGCTAAAAACCACAGTACGGACACAGCCTGCCTTTCACTGTGATGTGTAGCGACATGTAGCCTACACACTTTAAGAAAGGCTTCAACACCATAGTATTGTATAGTAGAACTGGGAGTCATCATTTTGCAGGACCCGCAGTATAGGCTGCTGAGGGAGCTGTGGGTCTGTCATGCTTTTAAAGTGATAGTGCTGTATGTTAGCATGCATAAGAAACTGGCAAAATCTTGTTTTGGGGCATTCTTCTATTTCCTTTGTCCTCCTGGGCTCCCATAATGAAGACATAATTTTAGCATCAGAAGGGTCTTTTATTGATGTTCTGGATGTAGGTGTAGCCCACAGGGCTAATATATTCCAAGGGTTGAGCTGAAATCAGATACACGTGGGAGCCATTAAAAAACCCTCTGAGGGTGGCATATAAATCAGAAGAGTTGGCAGATTTATGTAAAATATGAACTGTGAAAAACCTTCTTGGATTATAAACAGCCAGAACCAAAATCAAAAGGCAAAAATTAAGTTTGTCCTCCAGCTTCACACTGTCAAATAAAAACAAATCTTGCTATCCCTGTGACTTTTTACTCAAACTGCACAATGGAGATAGGCAGAAAAAAGAGTGGCTATATGTAGTATACTTAAAGCCCATGAGCTTGGAGTAGTTAGTTACTGAGAATTGTAAAAAAGAGAGAGAAAGAGGCATGCTTGATTTTAAGCAAGCAGATGTATTAAATTTAGTATGTAGAGGATTAACTGGTAGGGTCATACTTTCACAGGAGGGCCCAACAGGTGCTCCTGCAAAAATGCACCCTTTTCCAATGAATCCACATAAAATGGTGAGTCATCTTTTAGTTGCCACATTGGTTGTGCTTTCTTTTGAAAGTCTGGCACTCAATATGTCCAATCAAGTTTGGACTACTTGCAGAGCAAGGTGCTATTTATTCACTGTGAATGAGAGTGGCAGTCTTGGCTCTTTATGAGATAAGCGTAAAGTCTACTCTGTGTGCCCAGTATGTGGTTTTAGCAGATTCATCTGAAGGACAAATCAAAAAAAAAAAAAAAAAAAAGTCAACCACAACACTTCTTGGTCCTCATCCTCAATGAAGGCAATCAGTGAGTCTGCTTGTAAAGTGGTACTTATTATGAGTAAGGGAAGCAGAATCAGACCCAAATTGTACACCTGAGGAGGCTTGCATTGTGCATGTAAGCATGATTAATTTAACTGAGTGGAAAGTGGACTGAAGGGGTTGAGGTGGGCCGTTGTACCTTTATGAAATACAGGAGCACAGTGTGTGTATCTAAGGTTCTAGATTATGATGTTATATTGTATAAATTATATATTGGTAGTTTTAGCCTTCATCAGGTTAAAATTATTTGAAATTAAAGACTGAGGGGAATTTTTTTTTCAAAAGCGCCTAAGTCCCATTTTCAAAAGCAACTAAATCCTTTCTTCAAACGTGACTTGGGTACGTAGGAGCCTAGCTTTAAATTTAAATTTAAATTCAATGAATAGTTGAAGAAGAAAACCAATTTGAATTAAGCAAGGCTGATAATCAGTTACTGATTTCTAGATATCACTAACATTATGAAGTATTTTGGATACAATTCCTTCTCTTTGAAATTGGATGTGTTTTTGAGAGTCCAAATCAAATATAATAAATTCAGGTGGTCATAGTAATTAAATGTTGAGTTCTGGACTTTTTTTTTTTCCAGATTATGTAAACCGTAGATTTGCATGGTTAACGGCTGTCTGAAAGGCACAAGACCCTGTGAAATTGTGGGTGAAATGTCAGAAAATGTATATTTGGCTATAAAATTCCTAGATTCAAGAAGGGACTTAGTACTTTATAAAGCATTCTCATCAGAAACTTTGGAACTCAGACTCAGAATGACTAAACCTAGAAGAGTAATGGTTTTATAATATGTCTTTCCCCCCATTCTCCCCTCCCCACAGAGTTCCAGCAATTGACAGTGTCCAAAAAAAGGAACGTTGGGGGGTATTTTAAACTCAAATACTAAAATAATCAGTATCATGATCTCATATGAACCAGGTGGCCAAAAACAATCTTTTGTATCCATAAAAATACTACTTTACTGGACAGATTTTTCTCTGGAATCATGCACTCTGGGCCAAACGATTACAAGGGTATGCATGGGCATGGAATCTGTAGTTTAGACAAGACTGTGACACCCCACCAGCAAGAAGTATATGAGCCTAGACTGTTTATGGGGCTTGGTAAGCTTTTCCTTGCTCTCTACCCAAAATGGGCCTTATTGGGTATTATGAAATAATGAGTAAATTCAAAGCTGGTTATGATCTAGTGGTGGAAACAAAGAGGTTGTGAGTTATGATGATGTGCCAGTAACCTTCTGTCCTACTGTGTTTTTACATGGTTTTTGTCAATGATGTGTAAAAAATAATAATAATAAACTGGCAGATGGTAGACTCATCAATCTTCCACACTGAATGAATGGTTTAAATTAGTCATAGAGTGAAAAACAAAAATAAGAACATTTTATTGCTTTTTCAGGAAGGCAGAGGTCATAATCAGCAGGATAAAAATGACTGCTAGAGTGCATTAAAAGTGTTGTGAAAAGCCTGTTGTTATGGCTTCGGTTCCACCTTGAGTGCAACTAGTGTGAGATCAGCCAGTTAGTCAGCAGTGGCTCTGCATATATCAGGGCAGTAATTCAATGGCAAGGATGATCCTTGAAGCTTGCACTACAAATAAGGCTTTTTGAATTTGCTTTTCCTTTACACATACCACATGCACCAGCTCAGCAGAGTAGCAGTGCTTGGATTGAATGCTCTTTGTCAGCTCCATCTGGCCTGCTGTGTTTATACAAAGCTCAGGGACCAAGTGAGTCCCTTTGGAATTACAGCTGTTTCAGTGCTCTGGTTAAAATGCCCTAAGGCTGCTGAAAAATCCCTACAGTGAGGATGCTTTACCACCAAAAAAAGAAAGATTGTAGGATCCTTGTATATCTGCCAAAAGCCTGGAGCCCTAGTTATTTGCAGGGGGTAATTGAGGGCATTGCAACTGCCAAAGTGTCTCCCCTTCTGAGACCAGAATGTATCAAAAGCATTTTTACATCAATCATGTCTGCTAAATTGGCCATGTATGAATGTTAAAATAATCCCAGTTGCAAACTATCCTGGCTCCTCCATTCAGCCTCACAAAGTCACTGAAATTTAAGTCATCTTTTAAAAAGAAAGAGAGGACTAGGTGCTGGAGGGCCTCATTCTTCCTGGGGAGTTATTGAGAAGTTTTCCTGATGCCCCATTTAGGATTTGTATCTCATCTGTCCATATCTGTCTGTCTAATCTGTCTCTCCTTTTGTCTGATCTCTTTGAATGTTTATAAAGTGCCCATTGCAGTAGCATCTAAGCACTGGACTCGGTATAGAGAGATATGAGAGGTGCCCTGAGGCAGTCAGTTCAGTTCTCAGATCTGCTCTAGATATGATCTAGGCAACGGATGTAAGCATGTAAAACTGATTACAGATAGATCATAAAAATAAATCAAGAAACCATTCTGATTTCAGTAAATGAAGGCTCTCTGGCAAATGCATTCAACAGTAATTTCAAGCCATTTTCAGGATAGGTGTCAGGAAAACACTGATACTGCTTAGAATTCAAAAGGTGAGGAAGTGGGTTCCATTTGTATTTTACATTGTCATCATATAAATTTCAGGACAAAAATTGCATGCCCTTATTATCATCTTGATCATTTTCTTAAATATTATATCCCCTTCCATCCCCCTGAGGCTGATTGGGCTTAATACAGGGGACACTGGGTGAAATTCTCTGGCTTATGTTATACAACATAAACACATCAAATAAGCCAGGACCTGAGCCCTGCTGAACACAGCCTCGTTAAAGGTGGTGTAGTAGGTTTTCAACGAGACGCTGACCTATGTTCACTCATTGGAAAGAACGTTAGGCTTTTTCTGTAGCCCTTTGTAATGGCAGAATCAATTCTGGAGAAAAAGTCAAAGAAACACAGGATCTGCCATACAGATTACATTACTGATCCATCCAATCTAGTATCTTGTTCCAGCAGTGGCCAATGCCTGATGCTTCAGAGGCACCTGCTCCTTTCCCTACTGATACATCTAGCTCATTGCTCAATGTTGCATCTGTATATGGGGAGTGAGGAATTCCCTCCCGACCCCATCAGGTGAAGAATGACCTTTGATCAATGAAAATATTTTATCAATTCAAATCCAGCCACAGTATCTGTCCTGATGACCATCTTCCTAGTGTATTCCATATGAAGAAGTATTTTTACCTGTTGGCTTTGAACATATTATGTTACCTTTCAATTTAACAAAGTGTCTCTTTGTTCTTATACTACACAATAACAAGACAGTCTGGTTTTCACCTGAGATATGCAGATGGGACGTGTAAAGGCTGTACTCATTTCAAACAGGGAGTGGAATAATTTAGTCTATTCATTCACTTGGAACAGAAGAGGGATAATCTAGAATTAAATTTCTTTGCTCCTCCTTCCCCCAGTTATCATTACATTGTGTATATACTGCAATACAAGGACAGTCCCTGCACCAGAGAGCTTACAATCTAAAGCATATCTTCCAGAAGGATATCCAGTCTTGATCTGAAGATACCAGGAGATGGACAATCTACAACTTGCCTTTTTAGTTTGTTCCAATGGCTAATCACTTTCATTCCATAAAAATAAAAGAAACAATACGGAATTCTAATTACAATTTTAGACCTATTCAGATTGCCTTGTTATGGTTTAGGTTTCCTGGGCAGTGGTTTTGTGTTGCATATAATCAGAGCACGATTCTGCTCTCACTTACAGCTGCTTGAGTCAGGAATCCCATCACCACAATGTAAACCAGTGTCAAGCCTTCAGTATGATTCTTAATTGTTTCCATGGACACCTGCCTGAAAAAAAATGGGTTTCCAAATATATGCTGTATACATTTGCCTTTCTGCCTCTCCTTACCCTCCATGAAAAAAAGAGGTTTGAAATCGTTGCTCTTGTATATCTGATTAAAAATAATGTCTTTTATCTTTCTAGAAAATTTTAACTATGATTCCTACGGAGGAAGAAAAACAGAAGATCCAGGAGGCCCAGATGGCAAACCCTGACATCCCACTGGGCAGTGCAGAGCAGTTCCTTCTCACACTCTCCTCGATTAGTGAGCTCTCTGCTAGACTCCAGCTTTGGGCTTTCAAAATGGATTATGAGCTAGTGGAAAAGGTAAACTTCCTCTGACTGGGAGAAGGCAATTTCAAGTCCTTGTTTCAGCTTGTTCAGTCTTTATTATTACATGGCTGGCTACGTTGTGGGTATGGTGAATTAATTATTTTTAGCTTTTATTTTGGTGAACAACAGGAGATGGGATGGAAGAAAAGGGAACATTTTAGCTCTCTTTTACAAAAAAAATTAAGGGTTATGTCTTCCTTCCTCTAATCAAGCAATAATGATTTAGGAACAAGGAATTTCCTGGGGATGAGGGCCCAATCCTTACGCACTTCTTACCCGGATATTATTCATGCAAAACACTTGTTGAAATCAATGGGAGTTTTGCCTATGTAAAGACTTAGTATATCAGAATCTGGCTTATTTTGACAAGTGGAGAGAACTAATCACTATATTTATTCATTAGCTAATTTATAAGATCCCTGGGATCCCTCAAAGTTGTTATTGCTATTGTAAACTCTTGAAAGTGGGGGGGGGACCCTAAGATTATCTCTCAGATGTTTTTCTAATTTTGCTCATTAACAGAATTACTTGTATGCAGGCACAACATTGCTGCACTTGTTGATGTTCACTGTTCATTCAAAGAGCAATAGAAGTATTTTATGAATTGTTTGTGAAACGGATGCAGGGTAGATTATTGATGGATGAGTGAGGAAGAGTCAACATTGTTTGGGTGATTTCATACATTCGCTTGCTAACTTTCAACAGGTTTTTTATTTAATGCTTTGGAAAATTTTGAAATATTATTTTTAGCAAGTTCCTGACTGGTAAAACAGACAAACAAAATTCATCTGATTTGAATGTTTTTTTGGCCAAATTAATCTCTGATGTAACAACTTACTGTCCGTGAAGTTATACTAAGAATAAGCTTGGTCCATGATCTGAGGCCTAGTTAGTAGTAGCTTAATCAATACAAAATCTCTTTATTTTCCAGTTGGACTTTATGATATCCCATGCTGAAAGGAAATGCAAGAAATAATGTATTAGATTGCAGATTTCCTATCCGATCTTGCAAATTCCCTCCTGTTAAGGATTTTCCTCACTAAGTATTTGCAAAAGATGATGTTCTGCTGATATTAGCACTTTAGTTTCTAGACCCAGATTTCATCAGAGGTCAGAGTTTGGCTCTTCCTTTTGTCCTATTCTCTACCTCCTGAATTTTTATCAATTTTTATCAGATTTGAGCCAACGTGATTCTGCTGTTTTTGATATCTGTATGTGTGTAAAATAAAATAAATAAAAAAATATTTCCATATGGTCAGATTAAAAAAAATTGTGCATGTATACAAAAGTCACCATTAAAATGTCAGCATATGCCAATAGTTACCATACACATAACACAGCGGTGTTTGAGAAACGGTATTTTTTACTGTATTTAGAATAGGAAATAATCATGGATCTCAGGTATTTTTTGGTAAATGCTGTAATTTTAATGTCCTCCACTTTAAAGTCAGATCATATTTTAAGGCATAAATACAAGGGGAAAGTGGCAGAGTTAAGTTTGATTTTCAACTTTAGTCTCCATTTTCTGACTTTTCTGTGCTTGGCTCCTCAATATGGATATTGCATTAATGCTAATTCTTTGCACCAAGCTATATGTAATTCAGATGCCGTCAAATTATACAAAAATTCGACATCTTAAAACAAGTTTGAAGTTATTAGAAAGAGGAATATAATTTTTGTTGATAATTCTCCTAAATCAAGAGAGAAAAGTCTTTAAACTCAGGACAGGGTGTGCCAATATCTCTTCAGTGCTGACAGTCTTAAAGGATTATAAATGAATGCAAACAGGTGCAATAATGAGAGTAGTTAAACTGGGAAAGACAAGGATTGCCTTTCATTTCTCTTCGACATAAAATGATTACACCCAAAGCCTGGTCGAACTGGAGACCATATGCTATCATTCGTTAAGGAAATCTCTTATTTTTTCACAAAGTATAAATCTTTAGAATAAAAATTATAAAGTTGTGTCATAATTACTTCGTATCTGGAAAATGGTATTATAACCCTTTCCCCAATCATGAGTCTGTCTTGTCTATTTACATGGTAAATTCTTAAGGGCAGAGACTGTCTGTTATACTCTTTGTACAGCACCTGGCACAGAGGGGCCCTCTGAGGCCTTGTTTGGCCTCTAGGCACTACCCTAATGCAGATAATAAAAACTAAGAGCTGGTCCACACTAAGCCCCCAGTTCGAACTAAGATACGCAACTTCAGCTACGTGAATAACGTAGCTGAAGTCGAAGTATCTTAGTTCAAACTTAAAGATACTTACCGCGGGTCCACACGCGGCAGGCAGGCTGCCCCGTCGACTCCGCCTACTCCTCTCGCGGAGCAGGGTTACCGGCGTCGACGGCGAGCACTTCCGGGATCGATTTATCGCGTCTAGACAAGATGCGATAAATCGATCCCAGAAGATCAATTGCTTGCCGCCGAATCACCCAACCCTAAGAATAATCAACAGATGTATATAAGGGATTCTAAGATGTTATAATTTACACATGAATTGGCTGGATGAAGATGTACATTAATTTAACTAAGGCAAACTTATTATGTCTAACATGACCTTGCTAGGAGCTGCCTTATTATCTAGCCCAGTATCAAGTAAGTCACACCATTTTAAGGCTGGTGTACGTACACAGCTTGTACATGCTGAACTTAAATCAGTTTTTAAATCAAGTTAGTTAAACCTGTGAAAATCCCTGGGTTTACACCTGGTCTGAATAGATGTAGCTTATTTGGTAAATTACTGAATTAAAGCTAAATCAATATAAGCTTGCAAACCAGTTTAAGTGTGTCCACATAGGGGTTTGTACCAATTTAACTAAATCAATTTTACATGGGCCTGGTCTACACTTAACAGTTAGCTCAAGATAACTACGTTGGTCTGGCCAGTGGGTGTGAAAAAATCACACCCCTGAGCACCGTAGCTATGCCAACCTAACCTCCAGCGTAGATGCAGCTATGTCAACAGAAGAATACTTCCATTGGCATAGCTACCTTTGCTCGGGGAAGTGGTATTCCTACACCAATGGAAAAAACCCTTCTATGAGAAGTGGTTGCGTCTGCATTACGGGGTTATGCTGGCACAACTACGGTGACCTAGCAGTATAGTCTCCATAGTGTAGACATAATCTTAAACTGGTGCAAGGTATGTGTGTTTGTGTATGTAGTGTGACAGACCCAGACCAGTGGGGTACAGGAGTCTGGTAGAGGGCAAATATACTGGTCACTGGATGAGTAGTTTTCTGTTCCCTGAGTGACCAGAGCAGGGGTTGCACTAGAGTAATCAGGAACCTGCTAGAACCAGTTAAGGCAGGCAGGCTAATTCGGACACCTGGAGCCAATTAAGAAGAAGCTGCTAGAATCAATTAAGGCAGGCTAATCAGGGCACCTGGGTTTTAAAAAGGAGCTCATTTCAGTTTGTGGTGCGAGTGTGAGGAGCTGGGAGCAAGAGGCACAAGGAGCTGAGAGTGAGAGGGTGTGCTGCTGGAGGACTGAGGAGCACAAGCGTTATCAGACACCAGGAGGAAGGTCCTGTAGTGAGAATAAGGAAGGTGTTTGGAGGAGGCCATGGGGAAGTAGCCCAGGGAGTTGTAGCTGTCATGCAGCTGTTACAGGAGGCACTATAAACAGCTGCAGTCCACAGGGCCCTGGGCTGGAACCCGGAGTAGAGGGCAGGCCCGGGTTCCCCCCAAACCTCCCAATTGACCTGGACTGTGGGTTCTTCCAGAGGGGAAGGTCTCTGGGCTGTTCCCCAACCCACATGGTAAATCTGTGAGGAAAGAAAATCCGCCGATAAGCGCAGGACCCACCAAGATAGAGGAGGAACTTTGTCACAGTAGGCAAGGCCTTAGACCTCCTTACTCCCATATTCTGATGAGTAAATGATATCACCTCTGAATTTGTTGGCCCTGCCAATATGCCCAACATAAAATGTACAGTACTTTTTTTTTTTTTTTGATTTACACAAAATGGTAATATGATAGTGACTGTCAATGCATTTTCTCTTGAAGCTCCCTGCACATGTTTATGATAAAATATCTCTATAATCTGCAAATAACCCATCATGTTTCCTCTAGGCAGAGAAGTTCTCAATTGTTTTGCCACTCGGCCTGAAATACCGAGGCTTAATTTTGGCTCCTCAGATCATAAACAGAGTAATAATTTGGAGAACGAATGCTGGTTACAGATGACTAAGATTAAATTTGCTTATAGAAAGGACTGAGAACTATATGTACCTTATTGTACGTACAAAATAAACAGCCCTTGGCCACACAAAAAGGCATAGAAATAAGCTCATTTATTTCAATTACTGTATCTCTCTCTGCCTTTGAACTATATAGTGTAGTCCATTTCCTGAGATAATGGAGCAGAATTTATGTTTGTAAGTCTGTCAGTCTCTATGCCTGCTTACAGATAACTTGCATGTATAGGAAGCACATTAAGAGTTTGCAAGTTAAAAGGTTAAAATCAGAGGCCAATTTTGTAAAGCTTTGACACTGCAGTGTTTTTTGAGTTTTAAAGTGACAGACTGATATACAGAAGTAGTCACATCTGCATCTCAGAGGTGGCCATCATTTGTAGGGACCAGTAGAGGCAGATTAAAGAGGTCAAGTTACCAAATATTCTAGGTTTTCTTTGCTCTTGAAAGATCATAAAAACTAGAATTAAGACATTTCATCAGTGGAGATTTTTATGCCTCTAACTCAAACACAGCAGCCCCCTGCAGTGAAGCGTCTTCCATTTTCAGTCACATCACATCCCCGTGATGAGGACGCCAGTTGCTTACATGAACAAGCAACTTTAGGAAATATTTTATTGATTTCTCTGCTGGGCTTTTTATGTGATTTAGTAGCTGCAGCAAGGAAGAGAGCCAGCATCACACAAATGCCAGCGCTCTGCGGGATCACTGTTTAGAACTTTTGCAATAATTAACCTAAAGCATAGAATTAAGACAGAAAGATCTATGAGAGCCTAAAATCGTCACTTTTTTTTTTATTTAAATGACAGGAAGTTGCAGAACCACTGTTAGACCTGAAGGAAGGAATGGACCAGTTGGAGCATAATAAAACCTTGGGATTTATCCTTTCTACTTTACTAGCCATTGGGAACTTTCTAAATGGAACCAATGTAAGCTTTTGTCACCCTATCATTTTATTACTGACTATTATCACAGACTTTCCTCATCAGCTTCTCTACCTCATATCACAGTTATCACCCAGTATATGTGTATGTCCAACACATACATGTAATTTAAAAAACAAAACCTACATTGTATGTTTCATTAATTCTATTTTCCCCCTTCAAAATAACCTCAGAGAGATTTGGGACCAGGCACTGTTCGCACACCAATTTTACACCAGCGTAACCCCATTGACTTCAGTGGAGTTGTTCTTAATTCACATTACAAGAATCACCTATTTGTTCTTTTCATTGCAAATGGAATGATCTAGGCATCTACTGACTCTTCAGAAGTATGTAAAATTGTGTCAGAAAGAATCATGTATTCTTCCTGCTCTGGGATTCTTTTTATTTAAAAAGAGTAATCTCTTCCCCTCAGCCGCCCCCCCCCCCCCCCCCCACGTATTGTATATCTTAGTAAATGTTTTCTTTGAGGCGATCTGTGTGGACAAAATAAACTTACTTTTAAAAAAAAAATTCCTTTCCTACACAGGCCAAAGCTTTTGAGTTAAGCTACCTCGAGAAGGTTCCGGAAGTCAAGGACACAGTGCATAAGCAGTCTCTCCTGCACCATGTCTGCACTATGGTGGTGGAAAAATTCCCAGACAGCACAGATCTTTATTCAGAAATTGGGGCTATCACTAGGTCAGCCAAGGTATGTCTGCAAACAAAAGAAGAAAAGCTCCTTGCATTTGCTACAGATGCCGGATCTTTATCAGTCTCCGTGAGAAATTAAAAGATTTTAAATGTAACATTAACGTTTTTTGCTTTTATTCTTTTTTTTCCTCCCCTCCTCACAATTCTTGTTATGAATGTGGATTTGTCATGTCACTTTTATGGAATTTTAAAGATACCAATACTCTTATCTTTCTGGCTGCATCTCGGTCTACCCGTCAGATTGCAGCAAGGGTACTACATCGTCCATAAACCTGAAACAAATTCATTGCCTTTGTTGTGCTTTGATACAACTAGAAAAGAGTTATTCTAGAAATCATTGAAGTCATAATTATTTATTACATGGATTTATTATAATATTATTACAGAAATTATGGACATATCTTTATGAGTTTGTCCTTAGCTGTTTTCAGGCTAGGATTTGATTTTATTGGTATCACCCGATGATTATTTTCTGGTATTGGGGAAGCCATTTTTTTTAAGGTAAATGTGTTTATTTAATGATGTCTTGCAAAGTTATGAAGTTAAACTCCCAGGCTCGTCTTTTGAAGGTATCATACAGGTTTCCGTTGAGGATGAGGACTGAGAGATCAGATATAGGTGATTGCTTTGTGAAAAATGTTCACCCACATCTGATATGGTGGTTGTCTTTTATCATGTGTGTAAAAAATTGTCTGGTTTTACCCACATAGTTGTTTTGGGGGCATTTAGTGCACTCAATGGCGTACACCATATGTTGTGATAGGCATGTGTAGGACCCATGGATCTTGAAAGGTGTGTTGTGGGAGTTGTTGGTCATTGTAGCAGTGGAGATATGTGTATAGGTTTTGCATCTGTTGTTCTGGCAGGGTCTGGTGCTGCTTTGAGTTGGTGTGTTCTGGTCTGTGGGGAGCTTGATTCTGATTATGAGCTTTGACAGGGTGGGGGATTGTTTGAAGGGCAGAAGAGGGGTATATCCACACCTGGAATACTGCATGCACTTCTGGTTGCCCTATTTCAAAAAAGATATATTAGAATTGGAAAAGGTACAGAGAAGGGCAACACAAATTATTACGGGTATGGGACAGCTTCCGTGTGAGGAGAGATTTAAAAAGACTGGACTATTCAGGTTGGAAAAGAGATGAGTAAGGTGGGATATTATAGAGATCTATAAAATCATGAACGGTATGAATAAGAAAAATGTTGTTTACCCCTTCACATAACAGAAGAACCAAGGGGTCACCCAATGAAATTGATAGGCAACAGGTTTAAAACAAATAAAAGGAAGTACTTCTTCACACAGTGTACAGTCAACCTGTGGAACTCGTTTCCAGGGGATGTTGTGAAGGCCAAAAGTATAAGTGGATTCAGAAAAATAATTCTATACAATCATGGAGGATAGGTCCATCAATGGATATTAGCCAACATGTTCAGGGATGCAGCCGCATACTCTGGGTGTCCCTAGGCCTTTGACTGCCACATGCTGGGACTGGACAACACAGGATGTATCACTTGATGATTGTCTTGTTCTGTTCATGCCCTCTGAAGCATCTGGCATTGGCTATTGGACACTGGGCTAGATGGGCCATTGTTCAGACCCAGAATGGCCATTCTTACGTTCTTTATGAAAGGAAAAATTTCTCCCTTTTCTTTTGTTTGTTTAGTTTTTTTACTACCAGAGGCTTGGGATTAGGGAAGAGAAAGGAACAACAGTCCCCAAATTTTGTTCTTGTCGTAACATAATATCTCTGTGCTGTACTGACATACTTCTAGGGTAGAACTGCATTAGAAAGCCATATTTCATATGGAAAGAAGGTGCATTTAAACTTTTTTTTCACGTATTGCCAGCTTACAGTGTGATTCTACTCTGCAAAAGATATAATAATGGCACTTTCTTTCTCAACAAATTTGCTCTTTCTGTGTGTTTATGTGTGTCCTATCTACTGACTTCAGTGACAAAAATAAATCTTACTTCTCTTTACTCCTGTTAGCTCTGCAGAGCTAACACAAACATCAGCAGGGAGTGGGATTCTATTCCATTTTGTGCAACATTAATTGCATTCATTACTAAATGCCAAAGAGTCAGGCCTGTGGAAACCACTAAAGGAACTGGAGCTGCACAGGTATAACCAAATGCCTAAATCTTCCAGTCCCCTATGTGGCACACAATTGTGACAAAGACCCAAAATTGGGACACAGAGATAATCTTTATGCAGGAAACATATAGTTGGGTGGGTTTCTTCGGTGTATTCCTTCCTTCATTTCCTTCAATCTATAACCTCAGCTTCATGCATCTTTAATTCGTATGTAAATGATTTTCAACAATAAAAGTGAGGGGAGGCCAAATTGGTGTGGAGCAGAGGGAACTCTGGGTCTAAGAAGAGCGACATCCCTTATAGTGAGGGACATTTTGTCTTTGTCTTTATCTCTTTGTCACTGAGAATATAATTTGAAGTCATAGGGGGCTGTACAGTTGTCACTGAGGACAAATTTAGTCTTCAGAGCTTTTATTACTGAAAGTGATATTCATGAGGGGAAAGAATCCAGCTTGATTACAGGAGTCAAGTTGAATTTTCTGACCTGTAAGTTAGAGATAATCAACATGGGAATCCAGAATGCAATTATTACAGAATTGCTTTTCACGGACATGGGAATAGCTCAGACCAGTGGTCCATCTATTCTAGTATCTTGTGTCTGGCAGCAGTCAATATCAGCTCCTTCAAAGGAAGATGCAAGAAACTCAGCACTAGGCAATTACAGGATAACCTGCTCCCAGGTTATGTTTTCCTAATAATCCCCAATAAGTGGAGGTTGGTTTATTTCCTCAAACAGGAGATATTATATCCCTTCCAAAACTCTTGCTTTGCTTTTTAAAAAATATTTCCTATTAGAACCCTAGATATTTTTGTTGTGCATATAAATGTCCAATCTTCTTTTGCATCCTGCTATGTTCTTGGTCTCAGTGATAACAATGTAACAATGAGTTCCACAGTCTAATTGTGCATCGAGTAGAAAGTATTTCCTTTTATCAGTTTTGAATTTGCCAACTTTCTGTTCCATTCTTGGGACTTATTGACTGACTGAATTAAACAGCCCTAATTTCTTCAATCTTTCTTCTTCATTTTTCCATACTGTAATTATTTTCACATCTGTCTTTGAATCCTCTTTATATACTTTTTTGACATGGGATGAAAGAAACTTAAAACAGTATTCCAGGTGAGGACATACCTTTGATTTATATAATGGCATTATAATATATTCCATATTACTTTCCATCCCTTTCATTAAGCATCCTGACATCTTGTTTGCTTTTTTGAGTGCTGCTGCACATTTTACAGTAGTCTTTATTGAGCTGTCCATAATGATGGCCAGGTATTTTCCTGCGTGGACACAGTTAATTTAGAACTCAGCAAGGTGTCTGGGTGGTTCAGATTATTCACTCTGCTGTGCATTACTTTGCATTCATCAACACTGAATTTTATCTGCCACAATGTTGCCTATTTACTTAGCTTGAATAGATCTCTCAAGTTCCTCACAATCTTCTGAAGCCCTGACTAATCGAAGTAAATTTCTGTCATCTGCAGATTTTGCCCTCTCAGTGCTCACCCTCTTTTCCATATATTAATCAATATATTAAACAACAAAAGTTCTAGTAAAGAACCTTGTGACATCATGCTGTTAATCTTGTGCCATGATGAAAATTGACTGTTTATTCCTCTGCTTTGTTTTATCCCTCTTGGCTAGTTTCTGATCAGTGACGGTACTTGGCCTCAGATCACATGACTTCTTAGTTTTGTGACTAGCTTCCTGTAAGGGACTTTCTCAGAGGCCTTTTGAAATTCTATATTAATTTTGTTTATTTGTTCTCATTTATCCACTGTTTTATTGGCACACTGAAAGCCTTTGAATAGATTAGTGAGACATGGTTTTCTTTTGCAGAAGCTGTGCTGTTTAGATTCTATCATATCATAATCATCTAAATGTTTTATGGTTATGTTTTTAATATCATTTCAAGCAATTTACCAAGTACAGAAGTAAGGCTTGCTGCTCTATAATTCAGGGCTGCCCAGAGGATTCAGGGGGCCTGGGGCAAAGCGGGGGCGCAGACATACTCACCGGGAGGCGCGCTGAGTCTGCGGCGGCGGGTCCTTCAGTCGCTCCGCGTCTTCGGCAGCACTGAAGGACCTGCCGCCAAAATGCCGCCGAAGACCCAGACCGCCGCCAGGTAAGTAAAAAGGCGCCTCTAGCCAGGAAAGGGATTCTCGGCCAGGGCCCCACTTGCCCCCCCTCTGGGCAGCCCTGCTATAATTTCCTGGCTCAACCCTCACACCTTTTTTAAAATATGGTACATTTGCTACCCTCTAGTCCTCCAATATAGTATAGTGGCTGATTTTAATGAGAGATTGCCTAGTTTTGCTAGCAGCTCAATCACCTCGTTCTTAAGTACCTTCAGAATTTTGGATATGCACCATCTGGGACTAGTGATTTGTTCCTTTTTGATGTATCAATTCGTTCCAACGCCTTTTCTTCGAACACCTCAGTCTCTGGAAATACCTCATCTTCATTACCAGAAGAGAGCAGGGCCTAGGGTAGGTATTTCCCTAACATCCCCTGGGGTGAAGACTGATGCAGCGAAATCACTTAGTTTCTCAACAATGTCTTTGTCTTTCTTAATTTCTCCCTTTAATCCTTGGTGATCCAGCAGACCCACAGATTCTCCGACAGGCTTTCTGCCTCTAATATACTTAAAGAATTTCTTGGTATTTATTTTTACACCTTTAGTTACTTACTCTGTAGATTCCATCATAGGTCTTCTAGTTTTCTTCTTACATATTGACTGTCATCGTTTATGCTCCTTTTTATTGGTTTCACTAGGATTAGATTTCCATTTTCTAAAGGATCTCTTTTTGGCTCAGATAACTTTTTTATGCCTCGCCAGTTAGCTATACTGGTTTACTTCTTGTCTGCTTTGCACTTTCTGAGAGTTTCTAGATCCAAAGCCATACAAAACTGCACCCAGCATTTCAGTCTGTGGTTTGCTACTCTGAGTGGCCCTGCCCAAAGCAGATGATATTCTAAAAGGTCAAACAAAATCACAGTAAGGGAAATTATGGCCTTAATCCTCCTCGTAATGCCCAAGGTCTTCCTCTTTGGGATATTCCTGCACATATTGTACCAGTGATGGATTACTGAATTAAGGTCTATTCCCCCTTCATCTTTGCCACAAATCAAAGCGTTTGGACATGGAAACCTTCCACCCTGCCCTCTTCAATGGAATGGTCAGAGAGAGTATATGAAATCTGGTTTAAGAAAACGGACATAAATGAAGAATCATTATTTCACTGATGATTACACTCCAGTTCATCTATAAATATCTTTCTAAAACTTGAAGGAAACCCAAGCCATAAAAGCCTAAACAATTTTCATTGTGTAGAAAAACAGAGATGCCCCTTCCCTTGGGATGAACATCAATGTGAGAATTCCCTAAATGTTATTTAAAAAAAAACAAACAAACAGCCTGACACATCTCAAAAGAGTTGAAAAGACATGAAACAAGGCAGTAAAATCCCTTGTGAAGCCTGTGGCTCATCTCCAAAGGACCAAACAAAGTCACAATTATCAGAAATGGTGATGAGAACTCACTTGGGTGAGTGGAAACTCACTACAGAAGTCTAAAACAATACAATTCCATATTATTAGCATACAAAATTGTGTAGAGCAGGACCATTGACATTTTGAGTTGTGCCAAGCTTTGTATACAAAGCTATAATAATATCACATAAATAACTCAATTAAATACAAACTAATAGTAATATAACTCACCAGACATAAATCCCCCAACCCTTCAGAACCATTCCCTCAGAAAAGATCTAAGTAAATAGGCCTTACAAATGAGTCTTTTGTTCTTCTTTTTAAAAAAGCTGTTTGTCTGCTGCTGGTACTGCCCCAGTACTGATATACCTAACACAAAGGCAGGGTTTCAGGCCTCCAGATTTCTGTGTCTCAGTTGATGCTTTTCCTCTCAATGTAACAAGATGATTCTGTGTTTGCATTGGTATCTTTTCTTTGGAGTCAATGGATGTTAGTGAAAAAAATCCTTGTAAAAATTCCCCTATCTAATCAACTCCATGCATCTGAAGATCTAAAGCCAGCTCCAGAGCTAACTTATAATTGTCCTGTTCTCCCTCTGAATCACTTATTTATAAAATGCCACACTCCCAGTAGGCTGTTTGATTCTTCCAGCAAGACTCCCAAATTACTTGCGGATATTAGACAGTGGAAAAGCAGGTGATTTTGAAGAGTAAGCATGAGGAAATGGGAGCAACACACACAAGGGAGTAGCAATTACTTTCAGGAAAGAACTGCTGATTGTACTGACACATATGAAGGGGGGACAGGAAGTCTGCAACTAGCTGCAGAGTGAGCCAAAGGACTCAGCTTGGATTTATGGGGAGAAGGGGGTGTGTGAAACACAAGTGCTTTTCTGGTATGTTATGGCTCTTGTTTAATCTGACTGAAAGCAGAGAGAAATATTACCCATAGCCAGGGTGGTGGTGGTAGGGATGGGAAGGGGAAGATCAAATGGTGCTTCAAACTTGGACTCAGTGATATCTGTTCTTGGCTCTGTGCATAAGGGGGTATTTGTGTGTAATGTCCTTTCCCATTAAAGTATATTTTGCATATGTATTTTAAGACAAAAAATCGATACATTTTCTGCCAAAAATGGTGTCAGCGAAACGGGTTAGTTGGAGCAATGTTGAAGAATTAGCTGCAATATCCCAGATGGTTTCCACAGCTGGAAGTGTGTGTGGTGTGTGTGTGTGTGTGTGAGAGAGAGAGAGAGAGATTACGGTGTTTTGTCTGGAAAAAATATCGGCAGTATCATTTTGATTCACTAACAGTGCAAGTCAAATGAGTGCCCTTAGTATTAGTCGTGCCATAGCATCCATTCAAGCCACCTGGAGTTAGGTTGCCATCCACTGATAGCATTCCCTTTCAGTCTCTGATCATGGAGGTGTTTGTGTAGGATTTGTGAAAAAATCGTTCAGTGTATTTATTTTAGAATTTGTAAGGTGCTCAGATACAATGGTGCTGTGCAGTGGATAAGTAAAGAAAGGGGAATAATGGGTGATTTGACCAATAAACTCATGCAATCCATTCATGTATTAACCAGTTACTCGATTCTGTTGTCATATTTTTTATAATTATTTTTGCAGGGAGACTGTTTCTGACCTTTTATTAAAAATATGTGGATAGGATGGACACTAACTTTGTGGCCACAAGTATGGAGGTGAGCTAAATGCTGCCCTTTGATGTCCTCATATGACTCTTAGGGTATGTCTACACTATGAAATTAGGTTGATTTTATAGAAGTCGATCTTTAGATATCAATTTTATACAGTCGACTGTGTATTTCCCCACTAAGCACATTAAGTCGGCAGAGTGCGTCCTCAGTACCATGGGTAGCATCGACTCATGGAGCGGTGCACTGTGGGCAGTTATCCCACAGTTCCCGCAGTCTCAGCTCCCCATTGGAATTCTGAGTTAAGCTCCCAATGCCTGATGGGGCAAAAACATTGTCGCGGGTGGTTTTGGGTACATGTCGTCAGTCTCCCCTTCCTCCCTCCCTCCATGAAAGCAACTTCAGACAATAATTTCGCACCTTTTTTCCTGGATTACCTGGGCAGATGCCATAGCATGGCAAGCATGGAGCCGGCTCAGCTCACCATTGCTGTTGTGAGCATTGTAAACACCTCACGCATTATACTGCAGTATGTGCAGAACCTGGCTAAGAGATGGCAGCACGAGGACTATTGTGAGGAGGACATGGACACAGACGTTCCTGAAAGCATGGGATGTGGCAATTGGGACATCATGGCGGCACTGGGGCTGGTTGATACAGTGGAACACCGATTCTGGGCCCGGCAAACAAGCACAGACTGGTGGGACTGCATAGTGTTGCAGGTATGGGATGATTCCCCGTGGCTGCGAAACTTTCGCAGACATAAGGCCACTTTCCTGGAACTCTGTGAGTTGCTTTCCCCCGCCTTGAAGCGCAGGGATACCAAGATGAAAGCTGCCCTGACAGTTGAGAAGCAAGTGGCGATAGCCCTGTGGAAGCTTGCAATGCCAGACTGCTACCGGTCAGTCTGGAATCAATTTGGAGTGGGCAAATCTACTGTGGGGACTGCTGTGATTCAAGTAGCCAGTGCAATCACTGAGGTTCTGCTATCAAGGGTAGTGACTCTGGGAAATGTGCAGGTCATAGTGGATGGCTTTGCTGCAATGGGGTTCCCTAACTGTGGTGGGGCGATAGACGGAACGCATATCCCTGTCTTGGCAGCGGACCACCTTGCCAACCAATACGTAAACCAAAAGGGGTACTTCCCAATGGTGCTGCAAGCACTGGTAGATAACAAGGGACGTTTCACCGACATTAACGTGGGATGGCTGGGAAAGGTGCATGACGCTCGCATCTTTAGGAACTCTGGTCTGTTTGAACAGCTGCAGGAAGGGACTTACTTCCCAGACCAGAAAATTACTGTGGGGGATGTTGAAATGCCAATCATTATCCTTGGAGACCCAGCCTGCCCCTTGCTCCCATGGCTCATGAAGCTGCACACAGGCAGCCTGGACAGTAGTAAGGAGCAGTTCAACTATAGGCTGAGCAAGTGCAGAATGGTGGCAGAATGTGCCTTTGGACATTTAAAAGCTCGCTGGCGCTGTTTGCTGACTAGGTGAGACCTCAGCACAACCAATATTCCCATTGTTATTGCTGCTTGCTGTGTGCTCCATAATATCTGTGAGAGTAAGGGGGAGACGTTTATGGCGGGGTGGGAGACTGATGCAAATCGCCTGGCGGCCGATTTTGAGCAGCCAAACACCAAGGTGATTAGAAGAGCACAGCTAGGTGCGCTGTGCATCAGAGAGGCTTTGAAAACCAGTTTCATGACTGGCCAGGCTTTGGTGTGACAGTTGTGTGTGTTTCTCCTTGATGCAAACCTGCCCCCTTTGATGATTTTAATTCCCTGTAAGCCAACCACCCTCCCCCCTTCGATCACAGCTGGCAAAGAAAATAAAGTCACTATTGTTTTGAAACCATGCATTCTTTCTTTATTCATTAAAAAAAAAGTGAGATAACTGACAAGGTAGCCTGGGTGGGGTGGGGGAGGAGGGGAGGACAAGGCCACATTGCTTATTGTAGCCACACTACAAATCAGAACTGTTTGAATGACAGTAGCTGTACTGGCCGCGAATGCATCCCAAGTCTTCAGGGCAAATCAAACATTAAACACTATTGCTTTTAAACCCTTTACTGTAGTTACAAATGTGCACTCACCAGAGGTGCCTTCTCCGCCTTCAGGGTCAGGGATCCCGCCTTGGGAGGATAATGGCTCCAGGGTGATTAAAAGGTCCTGGCTGCCGGGGAGAACGGATTCACCGCTTGCCTGCTGCGCATTCTCCTCCTCCTCCTCTTCCTCATCCACAAAATCCTCCTCCCTGTTGCTTGAGACTCCCCCCCCATGCAGGTGTCAACGGACAGTGGTGAGGTAATGGTAGGGTCCCCCCCTAAAATGCCATGCAGCTGATCATAGGAGCGGCATGTATGGGGCTCTGGCCCGGAGCGACCGTTTGCCTCCTTTGTCTTTTGGTAGGCTTGCCTGAGCTCCTTAACTTTCACGTGGCACTGCTTTGTGTCCCTGTTGTAGCCTCTGTCCATCATGTCCTGTGCGATTTTGGCATATATATTAGCATTTCTTCTTTTTGATCGGAGTTCTGCCTGCACAGATTCTTCTCCCCATACAGCAATCAGATCCAGTGTCTCCCGTTCGCTCCATGCTGGAGCTCATTTGCGATTCTGGGAGGATTGCATGGTCACCTGTGCTGCTGAGCTCGCCACGCTGACCAAACAGGAAATGAAATTCAAAATTTCCCGGGGCTTTTCCTGTGTACCTGGCTAGTGCATTGGAGTTAAAAGTGCTGTCCAGAGTGGTCACATTGGAGCACTCTGGGATAGCTCCCGGAGGCCAATAACATCGAATTGCGTCTGCACTAATCCAAATTCGACCCAACAAGGTCTATTTTGGCGCTACTCTCCTCGCCGGGGAGGAGTACAGAAATTGATGTTAAGAGCCCTTTAGGTCAACGGAACTGGATTGGTTGTGTAGACGCATTCATTATAAATTCGACCTAACCCCATAGTGTAGACCAGGGCTTACTGAAATAAACTGTATATGGGCACATAGGAGCAGAAATTGAACTAGTATGTCAAGGAATTTACATTATAGTGGAGTGACAGATATGCACATCATGGTGTTTATTATCACTATTAATAATCATTTATTCATATATTAGCATGGGTAGCAAAATATAGACCTCACCTGTCCACTAAAACTTGGGCTGAGACCAGCAACTCATCTCATGTTGGCCACTGAAGAGCCTTTAGAAAGAAATTACTTTTGTTCACTACCATCCTGGACCAGATTCCAGCCAATGACATGCGTGAAAGAATGTGAAAGACCCCCTTTCATTATGTCTGCTAGGTCTAAGCACATTTCTTCTTCACTAATTACTCTGAAACTCAAGGGATGTAATTTGCTAAACCTGGATTATGGGATATAAAATTCTCTGGTGTCTTTCTGTTTAATTTAAGATATTTATGGAGCACTATCTAGCACTAATATGCTAGATCCCTTCAGTGCCACACACATTCTGCTTAGGGTTTGTGTCCAACCATATCCTAATCAACACTAGAGTCATAGTGACTGAAGATGCTGTTTATTCAGAAAAAAACTAGGAGGGAGATTTCCCAAGGCACCCAACTTCCACTAATTTTCAATGAGAGATTTTCACCTGACTACCCTTTGTGCCATTGGAAATCTTCTCATAGGTTGAGTTTCACCAGATTGTGTCCCTGAAAGTGGTGGTATACTTCTGATCTGTCCTTTTATTTTTCTGCTATTTTTAGTTCAGACACTAACCATAATTCAAATCTCTCCTTAGTGTTTGTGGGTGACGAGAGTCTCTCCCTACCATTTTCATAGTCTGTACCCTACTTTTGTTAGCTGCATTTATTTACATAATCCTGCATCTTGGATGGTGAAGTTCATTAACAAAGAATCCCAGCCCTGCAACACTCCACCTCTTTAAAAAAAAACTATTACTTTTCAAAGAAACTTCTATTATTAATACTGACCTACTTGCCTTTCTCCCCAGTTTTTGTATAAGAATTTTGTTTACCTTACTAATAAACCAGCATTTGTAGGCAAAAGCACTTAGCAAATCTACCAGATGGTTTCCTGTACCTGTATTCTTAGCAAATGGAGTGCAATAACAGTATCTTATCTTATTTTTCTGCCTACTCCTAATTAAATACTATGAATCCTGTGAAAAGTTATATGTTAACTTTTAAAATACAAGATTTAAAAGAGTGGGTAGATTTTATGGAATAGCAACTTCACAATGGTGTTTATAAGTGTTTGGGTAATGTATAACAAAACACGAGGTGCCCACCAGTGTGCTGCAATGACATATGCTTCTCTAATATTACAAATGTTGTTTAAGAAGCCCTAATCCTCTGTGAAAGCACTCTGGGCTCATTTGTTACTCTTTCAATGTTCAGAACTTCCCATGGCTCTGAACAAGGGCAGGAAGAAGAGAATGTCATGTTCCACATCAAAACTCATCCCTGTAATAATGTGGAAATGATCTGTCTGACCTAAATTATAAAGAACTCAAACTGGCTGTGGTCTGCGGTAGAAAATACTCTATCTTTGAAGGGAGAAAAGCTGACTTTATATATCTGTGTGTGTATCTAATTATCATTTCAGTTGTGAAATTAGAATGAAATATGTCACATGTGAATGTGTTGGTTCTGTAGTCAATAGCACTAGGTTGGGAGAGGCAAAGATGGGGAGAGATTCAGTTCCTGTTTCGAAAATGTCTAGAGCTGATCTGTTCCACCAGTATAATAACAAAGTTTAAAGAGCTAAGGTGAGTCAGCAAATGATAATTATAATAATACAACAGAAAGCTATAAGGCAGGGTTAGGCAACCTATGGCACGTGTGCTGAAGGTGGCACATGAGCTGATTTTCAGTGGCACTCACACTGCCCGGGTCCTGGCCACTGGTCCGGGGGGCTCTGCATTTTAATTTAATTTTAAATGAAGGCTCTTAAATAGTTTCTTCAATAGTTTAGTTATATATTATAGACTTATAGAAAGAGACCTTCTAAAAACATTAAAATGTATTACTGGCACGCAAAACCTTAAATTAGAGTGAATAAATGAAGACTTGGCACACCACTTCTGAAAGATTGCCGACCCCTGCTATAAGGGATATTGAGAATATAGAACAGAAGTTTTGCAGAACCTTCAAAAAGACTCAGAATACCTTCCAGTGATCTTGGTAATAAATTATTTAATTCTCAATCTGAGTTTTTCAGGCATGTTCAGGAAACTTCAATGCTGCTACTCAATTTGAACTTATTTTGTCAGCTTCCTTCCATTTTATTTTTACCTCAGGCCTGGATTTGGGGTTGTCAGCCCTGCTCAAAATATCCAGGTAACTGCAGGGGAACAAATTCACTACAAGCATAAGCAGGTGCAATATCTTTAATGTCTGAGGAGTTGTGCACATTATGGCAGTGTTGAACTTGAGCAAGAAAACGGTTTAATTGGAATAGAAGAATAGAGTTGATTGATATGTGTAGCACACAGTGCAGAAGGGGGTATCTTGAAGCTGTAATGATAATTTGAAATGACCATCTTTCTCTTTTCTTTATACAGTGCAGCATAATTATAAAATACTGTTACAGCAGAGCTTCTCTCAGGACTACCTTTTCAGTAGTCTCGTGGAACCACAATTTTATGTGAAATCCACCTAAATGCCATGTTAGTCACAGTGCTGTCTTCCAGCTGGAAGCAGGTACTGTTCCTTTTTTCCTTTCAACAATAAGAAAATTAATCATCTCTCTCTACCATTGTGTAACTTCATTTTTTTTAATAAAATGTTGGCAATAAGATGACATATAAATGGTGACTAGGGACCTCATCCAGCCCTGCCTCCCTTGGGAACACAGTATGAACTGAATAGCTCACAGGGAAGCAGTATGGTATTTTATACATTGTGATATGTGTACTGTACTTGTAATGTAAACAATCCTCATTTATAACTCTCTCTGTCTCAATTCCCTTTTTAATCTTGTTAATTCTGACCCCAAATTACAGTATGCGCCTTTATCATCTTACACCTCCTTGGGGTGTAATTCGATTATTTGATAACACCTGACACCAAGCAAATACTAACCGCAAAATGGAGTAAGAATGCATCAAATATAATAATATTGCTGAGCACATATGTAGTTTTGCATCTCAAAAGCACTGTACAACCTTTGGTCAGTTGCTCAGTTGAGCTTCACCTTGTATAGTCCGTTCCATAAGGGGAAAAAAGATGCAAATTGTTACTTTTCTGATTTAGTAGTTTACAATTATTACGCATATAAATAACTACACAAGGTAATGAGCACCAGAGAATCTAGTCCATTGACTAATAAGCGAACATAATGTTGTCAGTAAAGATACAAGACAGCTTTCCTATGTCAATGGTTTATTAGAGTTCTCAGTGAAGAGAAGTTAACATCTGAACCTTTTCAATGCCTTTGGATCCCTGTTTTCAATGGAATCTGCTGTTTATAAATAAGGAAAGTTGTGCTCCAGGGAGCTGTACCTACCATTAACCTTCCTTGTGCATTATAAGAGTCCACAGAGTGATAGTAAGTTTCTTAAAGATGGCATTAAAAAGTGAAAAAGGAATTGTACATCCCTAGCTGAAAAAGTATAATGCAGTTATTTTTTACAAAATGTATAACATATAAATATCACTATTTAAAATAGGGTGGGTGAGATAATTTTTATTGGACCAACTTCTGTTGGTCTCTCTCGTCTCTCTCACCAACAGAAGTTAGTCTGTTAAAAGATATTACCTCATCCACCTTGTGTCTCTAATGTCCTGGGACCGACATGGCTACAACAACACTGCATACATCAGGGGTTCTCAAACTGGGGGTCGGGATCCCTCAGGGGGGTCACAAAGTTATTACATGGGGGGTCGTGAGCTGTCAACCTCCACCCCAAACCCTGGTTTGCCTCCAGCATTTATAATGGTGTTAAATATATAAAAAAGTGTTTTAAATTTATAAGGGGAGTCACACTCAGAGGCTTGTTATGTGAAAGGGGTCACCAGTATAAAAGTTTGAGAACCACTGGCATACACTATTTAAGGAAATTCCATTCTGTATGCATAAAGATTAGTATGCACAGTAGGGGGCAGGTCAGAGTAACATACAAAGTGCTTAGTGGATCTTGGGTTTAGTCACACTGTGCCCTCAGGCTAGTTGCTTGACTCTTTTGATCCTCATCTGTGATATAGAGCTGGATGTTGCCAATGATTACTGAAGTATCCAAACTTCACTGCCATCCTTCAGAATTTAAACTTTTACTGGAAACCTTGTTTTACAGATGATGAAGGGAATTAGATGGTCCTTTCATCTTCCATGCATTTGGAAAGTAGTAATGAGCAATGGTGTGCAGGAAGAGAGTGGTAGAGAGGCCTATTCCGTTAGCATGCATGCTCTGTGCACCCCATTCACTTTCTGATGTTACTGATAGTTGGCCTAAATGGAGTTGATGGTCACAGCAACTCAGCACATTGGTTAGTGCTCCCTCATTGGAGGAGAAAAGTTTACCCTGTTCAGTGCTAGCTGGTGTGAATGTGTGAGTCTAAGGGTATGTCTACACCCAGCCGCTAGTTCGGCGGCTGGGAATCGAAGTTCCGGGTTCGATTTATCGCGTCTGGTCTGGACGCGATATATCGATCCCGGAAGCGCTCGCCGTCGACTGCAGTACTCCAGCTCGGCGAGAAGAGTACCGCGGAGTCGACGGGGAGCCTGCCTGCCGCGTGTGGACCGCGTCTGAACCGCGGTAAGTTCGAACTAAGGTATGTCGACTTCAGCTACGTTATTCACGTAGCTGAAGTTGCGTACCTTAGTTCGAATTTGGGGGTTAGTGTAGACCAGGCCTTAGTGTTACTGTGTTGGTTGAGAAAGGATGGGGTATGGAGAAAGAAGATTATGTGGCTCAGGGTAAATTTGGGCTCAGCTGTTAATGGGTGCACAGAGGGAGAGGAGTCTCACACTCCCTCATAGCTGCCAAGTACTGTTCATACTGGTGATCCCTTGAGAACATTGACTGTTTTTGTGTGGCAAAAGACATCCCAAAGCTGTCAGGGAGAAAGCATGGCCAGCATTCTGTTCTCCCTTTACAGCAGCCAGTGGAGTTGGCTGTGCATGCAGTGGGGAGCAGGCCACATGACCTGAAGAGGTGAGCTGTAACCAACTTGTCCTGCACGGAGAGAGCTCTTGGAGATATTCTGCTTCTCTGCGGCAGTGCCTGTAACACAAGACTGAGCCCTTAGTGTGTATTGGGGAGGAAAGGGGACAGAAACAGAGAGAAATGTGAGCAGCAGAGAAACCATGAAAACAAAAGAAGTGGACAGTAAGAAAAGAAAGGGAGGTAGCATAAGAGACCAGAACAAGGGACAGATTCAGGAAAGAAGGGACAGTGAGGTGACAGTGTTTGTGTTACTCCAAGTCATGCCCCATTAGAAAGCAGCATGTTAATACTTTTGCTACTTGAAAAAAAGCCCACACCAGTGGTTTGAAATGTTGTACAGTGGGTACTTTAATACTGTAGACTATCACATTCATTTGACCTCATTTTCTAGAAGAGTCCAAATTTTCTAAATAACTTCAGATGTTTGTATTCCTGCCTACCCAGTCTAGTGGCTTAGTGAATTGTTCTGAGAGTTTAGGCAGAGAAAAAATGACCACTCATTCAAGACAAATTCCTGAGAGTTGGTGGCCCATATTACATTAGAGTTCATAGTAATCTGTTATACTCTCTTGGAGTACTTGTGGCACCTTAGAGACTAAGAAATTTATTTGAGCATAAGCTTTCGTGGGCTAAAACCCACTTCATCGGATGCATGCAGTGGAAAAGTATACTGCATGCATCCGATGAAGTGGGTTTTTGCACACGAAAGCTTATGCTCAAATAAATTTCTTAGTCTCTAAGGGTATGTCTACACCCAGCCGCTAGTTCGGCGGCTGGGAATCGAAGTTCTGGGTTCGACTTATCGCGTCTTGTCTGGACGCGATAAGTCGAACCAGGAAGTGATCGCCGTCGACTGCGGTACTCCAGCTAGACGAGAGGAGTACCGCGGCGTCGACGGGGGAACCGCGGCGTCGACGGGGGAGCCTGCCTGCCGCGTGTGGACCGAGGTAAGTTCGAACTAAGGTACTTCGAACTTCAGCTAAGTTATTCACGTAGCTGAAGTTGCGTACCTTAGTTCGAATTGGGGGGTAAGTGTAGACCAAGCCTAAGGTGCCACAAGTACTCCTCGTTCTTTTTGCTGATACAGACTAACACAGCTACCCCTCTGAAACCTATACTCTCTTGGCAACTCTCCTTCTGACATTAGCCTCAGTCAGGTTCAGAATATACAGGCAAGTTACCCTCGTTAGTTTGGATTTCCAGTTTCAGTAATTTGCACTTACTGCACCAGCACAGGCAGCTGTGCTCAGTTCACCCCATGGGAGAGCAGGTGGTATTTTCCCTGCTGTGCTCCCTCAGAGGTTCTACCAGAGGCTGGTAGCCTCAAACTGTAGTGAAGGTTCTAGCACATCCTTCATCCACATCCACTCCTCAGCTAGCAATACCCCTTTTGTGGCTGCATTGGTTCTTTGCAGGACCACAGTGGAGGGGAAGCTGCCAATTGCTCTCTAGACTTTCTGCTCTCTAGAAACTAGAGAACCTTTCCCAAACACATTGTCTTTTGACCTCTACAGACCTGATAACTCAGAACTCTCACTGATTTCAATGCAAGCTGTTGTAACTTAAGATGAAAATTAATGAAAAATCCTGCACTGTGCAGAGGAGGGATTGGGGGAGTTCCCCACCCCGTCTGGAAAATTCTTTGTGACCCCAAATTTTGAGTCCTACAGTCTTCTGGGCTCCATTTTTTTTCTAATGGGGATACTGGTATTTTGTCTGCTGTGTGCATTTTATATTTCCAGTCTATGGTGAGCTGCAATATGTTTGTCATCAACAGTCAAAATACTGACCTGGAGAGGGATTTTTTTTTAAATAGGCATTGATACCCTAACAAAAATATAACCCCCCACAGCTGCCTCGCCTGCAGGGCTTTTCTAAATAGCAGAATGGATCAAAGGATGTTTTTATTTCCTTGTGCAGAGGAAAAATTCATCACTTTGTAAGTCAGAGCAAAAATGAATCAAATCAATACCAGGTTATATCAGGGAGCTTTTTAATAATAATACATTTCTTATGGCTAAACTCAGTTAGTATGACTCTCAGCAGTTGGTACTGTATATAGTTGAAAACTTTATTCCATCTGTAACAAACTTTAATTTGAACCAAGGTCAAGAATGCATTAAAAAAATAAAAAGCTCAGAGTGAGATCCACCTACACTCAAGATAGGGCTGGCTTGGGACGGTTTGGATCCCAATCCCATATTCCTCTAATTTTGAGGTAGTATGTGTCCAGGGCCAGTTTCTTTATTGTAGTTACAGTGACAGCATAACCTGGCCGTAAATCATTGCCCAGGGAGGGATTTCCCCAGAGTAAGCAAGATAATTGTATGGAGTAGAGCCTGAACTGGGACGGTTATGCCACATGACCTCTCTGCTGCCAGCATGGTAGGGAAAAGGGATCATGACTGGGGGAAATGTATCGTAAGCTCTATTTTCGGTCCCTTCTGATTCTAGCAACCTAGCATAGGTTATAAAAGCCTTTAGGCTGCTCTAACACAGCACAAGAGTAACAGTCATGCACAGAATAGCACCAGGATCAGGAAGTGCAAAGGAGAGCTTCTAAACACCCTTCAAACAGCACGCTGACTTGCAATCAGCATTATGGCCACAATTAAAGACCTGGCCTCCAGCACCCTGCTTCAGGTCCATCTTACAGAGATGTGTCTGAGTTTCAGTGTTTGGGTTTACCTGAACTTTCCCTGAATCCAAGAGTTCTGATTCCAGTTCAGGCTGATTTCGGATTTAAACCAGTAATGGTAAAATATAAAAGCTGTAAGATAAAATTAATTTGCACAGCCCACATAAGTGTGAAATAACATATGAAATATGTAACAGTTATACAAATCGGAAATCACTAAGCCTCATGAGATTGTGCTATGTCTTTGGGAGGTGGATTGGAGCAATTCAGGCATAAAGACCTTGGATGTAATCCTGGCCCCACTGGAGTCAATGGCAAAACTCCCATTGATTTCAGTGGGGCTAATATTTCACCCTTTATCTGTATATGCTTGTATCACCTTCTTCGGTCATTTAAAATGTCTTGTTATGTATGTACTTAGTCAGCATTATAATTTTGGTTACGGACATGTTACCAACAATGAACAATTAATAACTATATTAATTTCCTATTATATATGATAAATTATATATTACTAAGTTTTGTTAAAACATCGTATGTACTGTTGTGGGACTACAGTGTTCTTATCGCAAAAGCAATTAAAATTAATAAATGAATAGCTGCACTGCATAGGAATATATTCAGTTAGAAACCTTTGAAAATAACATTTACTAAGCTACAGTTCCTTCAGATCCTACGAGCAAGAAGAAACCCCTTATACAGAACTGTATTCTGTTTTGCAATAAGAGATGGGCCAAAAATACCAGACCCAAACATCCGCAAACTCTGGCATGTTTGGAATCTGAGTCTAAATCTGTATTTTATGGCTTAGGCTCATCTCTACTTTGAACTGTTGTTTGAAAATAAATTTATTCTTACTTGGGAAGTCAAGGAGACCATGTTAGAGACTTCTGCTGTTTCCATTTGCTTTGTGTATGTGCTGTACTGTGGCTGGATAGTTCATGCATACTCCCCTGTTTTTATAAACATATCCAAAATCACTTGCGTAGACCACTGCAATTTGAACACCTTTTTTGGTTGATGTATAAGAGAGAACCTCTGTTTCACCTTCTTATGGAATTTATTGGCTTCTCTCCTGATAAGTGTTACTGAGGATGTAATAATTTATTTTAACTGTGTTGACACAGACTTTCAAAGCTATTAGAAAGATTGTGTTATAAGCTAACAGTGTAATACTTTGTATCAAGAGATGCAAGTTTGTACTGAGATCACTAGATAACACTTCCTTTGAATAAAACTTGAAGTTCTGGCACGCGAACTGACCATTTGGAATACAACATAGTCTTTCAACAAGACAGTGCACGGGGTAGGGACATACCAAGGGGAAACATTGGCATCTAGACACTATAGTGATTGTCAGACACATTAAAAAGCTGTAAGGTGGTAGTGAGAAAGAGAGAAGAAAAAACCTTTTTGCTGCCTTGGTGCATGCACAAATTTTCTGATCTAGTGCAGTTGACTGCAAAGAGAAGGATCTACTAAAACATTTTATACAAGTGTAGCAGAAAATTAAGATATTCTCCTTTCTTTAGATGTTACATCTATATGGCAACCACACATAGTTACATTTCTTTTTGTTTCAGAATTTCTCTAACATTTCACATGCTTACACTGAGGGTAGAGACACGGACAAGTATTACTATCGTATTAATGTATATAGCAGTGTCACTGAAGCTACATCTCCCTCCCCACCTCCTTGTTGTATAAAGATGAAACAGTTCAGATACCCAAGGTTACTGCTGTGGTGTTTGAGATCAAAGTGGCTGATGTCTTCACTTGTTTTTAGGTTGACTTTGAACAACTTCAGGACAACTTATGTCAGATGGAGAAAAGGTGCAAAGCATCATGGGATCACCTTAAGGCTATAGCAAAGCATGAAATGAAGCCAACGCTGAAGCAAAAAATGTCTGAGTTCCTTAAAGACTGTGCAGAGAGAATCATAATTCTGAAGATTGTTCACAGAAGAATAATTAACAGGTACAGCATTAGGGCACTGATGGGAACAACCTCAATTACTTATTTCAATGTGCTTCAAACCACGTTTCAAGACGTATGTTTACCAACATATCTGTTGTGAGTTCTTTATAACAGATGTTCATTTGTTCCCGATATTTCCTAACTTCAGCTGAATATTGTATTTCTGCTGAGAAAAACAACGACTGACAATTATTTTCTTACATATAACTACACGCTGTGGTAAAATCCTGAAATCCTACTCAGGCAATTTCCTTGTGTCTTTAATGATATATTTGCCATAGTAAAGATTGAGTAACAAGTTCTGTATCTGGAGCTAGTACTATACGTATCTTATACAATAATGATGATAATACCTCTCTCTTATGTAGTGCTTTTCATCCATAGATCTCAAATTGCTTTACAAAGGAGAATGGGATCATTACCCCCATTTTGCAGATGGGGAAATAATATATAGTTGTACACAGAATTACCAAAGGGAGTTCAAACAGGCCCAAATGTGTGAATGTACAGATCTGGGATGTTAGTTCAGCCCATCTGTTTTCTCATTCATAAATTCTATTCCACCTTCTAAATAAGTAGTACCCCAAATATAGCTGAGTAGTAGTGAAAGCAGGAACTTACAAGTTTCCTACTGGGTTTATCACATATATTGTGTTGGATTTGAAAATAAGTAGAATAGTGTTTTCTTTACTTTAAATTACATAATGTAACTACTAGTCTAAGCCTCTCCAAGATACCTTATTTATTCAGTCACATCTTTCATTTCCATTGTAATGAGTGTTTTAATTAGCATGGACACAGTAGATAAAAATAGATTCACAAAGATCTATACATTCAGTAGTCCATTGTGAATAATGTGGTACAGAAAGCAGGAGCAGCAAAGCTGCAAATAATACAAAAAGCTGTGAGTAATACTGAATCAACAGTAAAGTTGTGAACTCAAAACACCCCAGACTGAAAGTATTTGGATGTTACAACGTTTTATGGTTTTCTTTTTGAACTAGAAATGCTTCTCTTCCTGTGTTGCTAGCCTGTAAATCTTCATTCTTCTTGTCTAGACTTTCCCCAACTTCTTAACAGCCTCTTTGAAGTTGCTTAATACAAACAAATGGAATTAAAACATAATTTTTTTTCAATATCTGAAATGAAATTGTTCATTCACATGCCAAATTGGTAAAATAAAATGAATGGAGTTTCATAAACATCTTATCTCTTATATCAGCATGGGGAAATGGGTTGGGATGAAGTTATCATAGACTAGCCATTTATTTGCATTATGTTTTTAATTATAAACCATGCCAGTGATGTTTAAGGAATCCATGAAAATTCCACAGCATGAAAAAAAAAAAAAGATGAGAGCTCAGAAGACAATAAATGGATCAATTGGAATCTTTTTTACTGGAAATCTAAAGTTTTTGAATGTTGTTTTTTTTTTCATTTTTAAAAGCTGTCATTAATTCATTTTGTTTTTAGGTTCCATGCATTTTTGTTATTTATGGGTCATCCTCCTTACGCAATCCGTGAAGTCAACATCAATAAGTTCTGCAAAATTATTAGTGAATTTGCTTTAGAGTATCGCACCACCAGGGAACGAGTTTTGCAGCAGAAGCAGAAACGCGCCAACCACAGGGAAAGAAACAAGACCAGGGGGAAAATGATCACAGATGTAAGTGGCAAAATCAAATCCACTGTGGCAAGTATTTGTGAAGCTTTCTTTTTAGTGAATGCCATACTTTAGATGTTATGCTTCATTCACTAACCTTCCTTTAAGGATTCCCTCCGCTATGAATAATGTACTCTGTATTCTTTGGTAAATCAATATTCTGTTTTTCTTTGTCATTGACTATAAAAGCTTCTGGATTCATAGCAGCTTCTGGATTTGGACAAAACAAGATTAAGTGTTCATAAAGAAAATCTTCCGCATGTTGCATGGACAAATTCATGCACAATGTCTGTTTTCAACAAAGAATAGAGTAGGAATTGAGGGCACCTTACTGAAGAATATGGCCAAGAATATAAATAACACAACCCTAAAGTTAAGCTGCCAAATCATTCCATATATCAATTTACTGACCACATATTTAGGTGCTTATATACGGGTTTAGGTGTGTAATATTAGGTTCCCATTTGGGAAAGTCCTGACTTGCAAACTTAAATATTATAGTGTTTTATATGTATAGTATCTATTTTTTATTATATAAAAATATATTACATAAGAGTCAAGTACGGCCTCTTTCAGATTTTATTATAGATTACTAATTTAGATTCTCTTTAGCTGTTACCTGATAAATTTCGCTGACTCTGTTCAGGCTACTTTGGTAAAAATAAGATGAACTTTCTCTTGATCTCTAAAGATCCTCTGATTTTTTTTTTTATCTTCTTTTAAACTGATGCAGTTTCACTCAGTCCAAATAAAGTTTTAAGAAGTGCCAGTACTTAATAAAAGTTTCCAGCTGTCTCAAAATCCAAATCTGGAGTTTCGATTAGACATGAGTGGTTCATCGCATATGAAGCTACCCCTATCCTGTCTTTGGCATGAAAAACCCAAAGCTGATTACAATTTTATGGCCAACAGCTCAGACAAGTTAGGTAAAGAAACAAAATGCATCAGACCCATATTGGGATTGTATTTTAAGTTGTTGACTCACAATCATTTGTAGATCTTTCCTGGCAATAACCTTTCAAATTTTGGAAATCTTCCTCATCTGGGAGAGAATTTTAGAGCCACATTATTATCTCAAAAGATTTTCCTTTTGGACTAGTCCCAGGTAAAGGAAGGGCTCTGATTCTTTGCAAAGGGTTTAAGGAAGACATGAAAAATTTCAGGTCTAGTATTAGGGAACTGAAGCTTTATACTTGCATTGCTAATTTCTCTGTAACATTCTTGAGGAGTTAAAATGTGACACTAACCCAAAGGATTGGCAAATTAAATATTTAATTTGCCAAGTAGCATCAGCGCTTTTCATCAGTTCAGATAATGGCAAGGGGGGGTGGGTTCCTGTTATGCCAGTATACCATGGAGCGTTTCTGTATTAAAGGACCAGAATAAGTGGCAGCAACAGGACTGAAGGAGCTTCTTCGAGTTCTTTTGCATCAGGAAGTGAGAGAAGGGAAAAGTGGCCATTCATCTGCTCACCAGAAGAAATATCCAGGGAGATGGAGAGAGGAAGTGGGCCTGCATGCTGACCCTATCACAGTAGAACAGGATGTAGGTACAAGCCAGTGGTCAGTCACTAAAGATCTGAGCCAGGGAGGTGGGCCATTTCCTGAAGATGTGAAAACAGGAGAGAGTGAGTGATTGGGCCTTCCCCAGAAGGGCTTGTTATAGGAGAGGGAAGAAGAATAATCAGACCAGGATAGTATTTGTATTTGGGAGAAATTGAGTATCATCTGAGCAGTAGGATCCCAGCTACAAATATCCTACATGTCTGAGTTGTAGGATATATGCTTAGCATTAATTCACAATTATATGCTGATCCTATGAGCTGAGAAAGCCTAACGGAGTGAAGAGCATTCTCTAAAATTCTCCATGTGGAACCTCTAAGAACATAAGAATGGCCATACTGGGTCACACCAAAGGTCTATCTAGCCCACTATCCTGTCTTCCGACAGTGGCCAATGCCACGTGCTTCAGAGGGAATGAACAGAACAGGTAATCACCAAGTGATCCACCGCGTCGCCCATTTCCAGCTTCTGGCAAATAGGGGCTATGGATACCATCCCCGACACATCCTGGTTAATAGCCATTGATGGACCTATCCTCCATGAACTTATCTAGTTCTTTTTTGAACCTTGTTATAGTCTTGGCCTTCACAACATCCTCTGGCAGAGAGTTCCACAGGTTTACTGTGCGTTTGAAGAAATACTTTCTTTTGTTTGTTTTAAACCTGCTGCCTATTAATTTCATTTGGTGACCCTTAGTTCTTGTGTTATGAGAAGGAGTAAATAGCACTTCCTTATTCACTTTCCCCACACCAGTCATGATTTTATAGACCTCTATGATACCCCCCCTTAGTCATCTCTTTTCCAAGATGAAATGTCCGTCTTATTAATCTCTACTCATATGGAAGCTGTTCCATACCCCTAATCATTTTTGTTGCCCTTTTCTGAACCTTTTCCAATTCCAATATATCTTTTTTGAGATGGGACGACAAGATCTCCATGCAGTATTCAAGATGCTGGCGTATCATGGATTTATATAGAGACAATATGATATTTTCTGTCTTATTATCTATCCCTTTCTTAATGGTTCCCAACATTCTGTTCACCTTTTTGACTGCCGCTGCACATTGAGTGGATGTTTTCAGAGAACTATCCACCATGACTCCAAGATCTCTTTCTTGAGCTGTAAAAGCAACAACCACCCATCCTAAGCAAATATTAATCCTGACACACGTTTGTCAAATTAATCACATTTTTGTTGTTAATTTCTAAATCCCTGTTAAATGAGTCTATAGGTCCCTACATTGGGAACAAATATTTAATAATAGGCTTGTAACGGGGCGGCGACTCACCCATGTGGCGCCTCCTGTCGGTCGTCCTGGGAATTAGCTCTTTGACCCAGGAGCACCCTCTGCAGACCGGTGTCTCGCCTTGCCTCTGGCCCTCGTGTCACTCCCGGACCCCGGTGCCCCTTCTGCCAGGGTTCTGCCCCCTGCAGTACCCCGCGGTCTCTCTGGGTCCTCCCCCAGGGAACCCCCAACCCCCTATCCCCACCTCGCCTCAGTCTTTGGCTACTGCCAGTCACCATCTAGCCCCCGCTCACTGGGGCAGACTGCAGTATAATTGCCACTCATCATTGGCCAGGAGAGTTTGGACCTGCTGCCTCTGCCTACCCTTGGGCTGCCCTGTTGCAACCCCAGTACCTTTCGGCCCTTAACAAGGCCTGCAGCCTGGGGGGTTTCCAGGCCGGAGCTCCCCAGCTCGTCTGGCCTTTCCCCGGCCCAGCTCCCCTTTAGGTACTCTTTCTCAGCTCCCAGGCAGCCAGGCCCTTCTCCCTCAAGAGCTAGAGGGAGAGTCCTTCTCAGCTCCTGGCTTCATTGGCTTTTATAGGGCCAGCTGCAGTCTGATTGGGGCGTGGCACTGCTGTGGCTGCTTCCCCAATCAGCGAGCCTTTAGCTCGCAGCCCCAGCCCTCTCCCAGGGCTGGCTTCAAGCCCTTTCAGGGCAGGAACGGGTGACCACCCCGCTACAGGGCTCTTCTATCTAGCAGAGAAAGATTCAACACAATCCAATGGATGGAAGCTGAAGCTAGACAAATTCAGACGGGAAATAAGGCATAAATTAACAGTGAACGTAATTAACCATTGAAACAATTTACCAAGGGTCATGATGGATACTCCATCCCTGACCGTTTTTATCCATGATGACTCCAAGATGTCTTTCTTGAGTGGTAACAGCTAATTTAGACCCCATCATTTTATATGTGTAGTTGGGATTATGTTTTCCAATGTGCATTACTTTGCATTTATCAACCTTGAATTTCATCTGTCCTTTTGTTGCCCAATCACCCAGTTTTGTGAGATCCCTTTGTAACTCTTCGCAGTCTTCTTTGGACTTAACTATATTGAGTAGTTTTGTATCATCTGCAAATGTTGCCACCTCACTGTTAACCCCTCTTTCCAGATCATTTGTGAATATATTGAATGGTCCCAGTACAGACCTCGGGGACACCACTATTTACCTCTCTCCATTCTGAAAACTGACCATTTATTCCTACCCTTTGTTTCCTGTCTTTTAACCAGTTACTGATCCATGAGAGGACCTTCCCTCTTATCCCACGACAGCCTACTTTGCTTAAGAGTCTTTGATGAGGGACCTTATCAAATGCTTTCTAAAAATCTAAGTACGCTATATTCAATGGATCACCCTTGTCCACATGCTTGTTAACCCTCTCAAAGAATTCTAATAGATAGGTGAGGCGTGATTTCCCTTTACAAAAAACATGTTGACTCTTTCGCAACAAATCATGTTAATCAATGTGTCTGATAATTCTGGTCTTTACTATAGTTTCAACCAGTTTGCCTGGTACTGAAGTTTGGCTTACTGGCCTGTAATTGGTGGGATTGCCTCTGGAGCCTTTTTTAAAAGTCGGTGTCATATGAGTTATCCTCGAGTCATCTGGTAGAGAAACTGATTTGAATGATAGATTACATACCACAGTTAGTAGTTCTGCAATTTCACATTTGAATTCTTTCAGAACTCTTGGGTGAATACTATCAGGTCCTGGTGACTTATTACTCTTTATTTTATCAATTTGTTCTAAAACCTCCTCTAATGACACTTCAATCTGGGACAGTTCCTCAGATTTGTCACTTAAAATGAATGTCTTAGGTTTGGCAATCTCCCTCACATCCTGAGCCATGAAGACTGATGCAAAGAATTCATTTAGTTTCTCCGCAGTGGCCTTATCGTCTTTGAGTGCTCCTTTAGCATCTCAATTGTCCAGTGGCCCCACCTGTTTAGCTGGCTTCCTGCTTCTGATGTACTTAACAAACAAAAAATTGCTATTACTTTTTGAGTCTTTGGCTAGCTGTTCTTCAAATTCTTTTTTTGGTCTGCCTAATTATATTTTTACACTTCATTTGCCAAAGTTTATGCTCCTTTCTATTTTAGGATTTAACTTCCACTTTTTAAATGATGCCTTTTTGCTTCTCATGGCTTCTTTTACTTTGTTGTTTAGCCTCAGTGGCACTTTTTTGGTTCTCTTACTATGTTTTTTAATTTGGGGTATACATTTAAGTTGAACCTCTATTATGGTGTCTTTAAAAAGTTTCCATGCGGCTTTCAGGGATTTCGCTTTTGGGACTGTATCTTTTAATTTGTTTAACTAACTTCCTCATTTTTATATAGTTCCTTTTTCTGAAATTAAATGCAATCATGATTGGCTGCTGTGGTGTTTCCCCCCCACCACAGAGATGTTAAATTTAATTATATTATGGTCACTATTACCAAGTGGTTCAACTATATTCACCTCTTGGAGCAAATCCTGTGATCCACTTAGGACTCAATCAAGAATTGCCTATCCTCTTGTGAGTTTCAGGATGCACTGCTCCAAGAAGCAGTCATTTAAGTTGTCAAGAAACTTTATCTCTGCATCCTGTCCTGAGATGACATGTACAGTCAATATGGGGCTAGTTGAAATCCCCCATTATTATTGAGTTTTTTATTTTTATAGCCTCTCTAATCTCCCTGAGCATTTCACAGTCACTATCACCTTCCTGGTCAGGTGGTTGGTACTATATCCCTACTACTATATTCTTATTATTCAAGCATGGAATTACTATCTATAGAGATTTTATGGTACAGTTGGGTTCATTTAAGATTTTTGCTTTATTTAACTCCACGCTTTCTTTCACATATAGTGCCACTCCCCCACCAGCACGACCTTTTCTATCCTTCCAATATATTTTGTACCCTGGTATTACTGTGTCCCATTGATTATCCTCATTCCACCAAGTTCTGTGATGCCTATTATATCAATATCCTCACTTAATACAAGGCACTCAAGTTCACCCATCTTATTATTTAGACTTCTGGCATTTATATATAAGGACTTTAAAAAATTGTCACTTTTTAGGTATCTGCCAATACGTGATGTAATTGAATGGGACTCTTTTTCATTTGACTGTTTTTCATCAGATCCTACCCATATTTTATCATCTTCCATCCTCTCCTCCTTACTAGGACATAGAGAATCTTCTGTCCGAACCATGTGCTCCTCCGTACCTTTCAGTTTTCCCCCATCCCTTAGTTTAAAAACTGTTCTGCGACTTTTTTAACTTTAAGTGCCAGCTATCTGGTTCCATTTTGGTTTAGGTGGAGCCCATCCTTCCTGTATAGGCTCCCCCTTTTCCAAAAGGTTCCCCAGTTCCTAATAAATCTAAACCCTCCTCTTATCCACCTATTGAGACCCTGCAGTTCTGCTTGTCTACCTGGCCCTGTGTGTGGAACTAGAAGCATTTCAGAGAATGCCACCATGGAGGTCCTGGACTTCAGTCTCCTACCTAGCAGCCTAAATTTGGCCTCCAGGACTTCTCTCCTACCTTTCCCTATGTCATTGGTACCTACATGTACCACAACCACCGGCTCCTCTCCAGCATGACACATACTCCTCTGTTTAAGGAGATTGCTTATGTGGGCATATTGGTGAATCAAGGACTTTCTGTGATCTACATGTATAGGAATTATCCATTTAAATGTAGTCAAGTAATGTTGCTTTTATTTCCCCCCACTCAGTTGTGGCACACGGTAAAATGTTTAGCTAATCTAATCCCAACAAAACCCACCCCCCAAAAAATTCATGAAGTCACATGATATTATTGCTAACTTTAGTTTTTCTGATTAGTTTATATTTCTATGCATGGAAGGGAAAAGATATGGCTGCTGTGCATAGTAAATATACACCTAGTAATGGAATATTCATTTCAAATTTTGCAGATGATAAAAAGTTATTCAAAACAGTTACGTTCAAAGCTGACTGTGAAGAGTTACAAAACTAGCTGACTGGGCAACAAAATGGCAGGTGAAATTCAACATTGATAAGTGCACAGTAATGCACATTGGAAAAAATAATCCCAGCTACACATATATAATGATAGGTTCTAAATTAGCTGTTACTACTCAAGAAAGACATCTTGGAGTCTTTATGGATAAAAACGGTCAGGGATGGAGTATCCATCATGACCCTTGGTAAATTGTTCCAATGGTTAATTACATTCACTGTTAATTTTTTGCCTTATTTCCCGTCTGAATTTGTCTAGCTTCAGTTTCCATCCATTGGATTGTGTTGAATCTTTTTCTGCTAGATTGAAGAGCCCATTATTAAATATTTGCTCCCAATGTAGGGACCTATAGAGTGTAGTCAAGTCAACCCTTATCTCCTTAACCTTCTCTAAATAGCTTGAGCTGTTTGAGTCTATTACTATAAGGCATGTTTTCTAATCCTTTAATCATTCTCATGGATTTTCTTTGAACCCTCTCCAATTTATCATATCCTTCTTGAATTGTGGTCATGAAGCCTGAACACTGTATTCCAGCAGCAGTAATACCAATGCCAAATATAGAGGTAAAATAACCACTCTTGTTCCACTCGAGATTCCACTGTTTATGCATCCCAGGATTGCAATAGTTATTTTGGCTACAGTGTCACACTGGGAGCTCGTGTTCAGCTGAATAACCACCGCAAACCCCAAATCTTCCCAGGATAGAGTCCCCCATCTTATCACTATGGCTTACATGAATACCAAGAAAATGTAACCTTTCCGATTCTAGAAAGAAAATACATATCCCTTTATTTTTTAAACCCACTCAACCAAAATCAGTCTTGAAGGGCGGAGGGTCAATTCTGCTGACCTTTTTGGATGCAGAACTCCCATAGACTTCAGTGGAGTTATTCACATGGAAGGGGCTTTAGTTCTGAGAAACAGACTCCCAATTTTTGTATTACCCTTTCACTTCTACAGACCTTTGCTCCTGACTTCTCTAGGTCACTCATAGTGAAATGAGTTTGGTATTGTTAATGTAATTCCCAATAGATGTTTCTTACATGGGAAAAGAATAAAAATGGAAGAATGGCGAATTGTCACAGTTACATGGGGAGGTTGCCTGCAACACTGCACTGCAATCACTACACTGCAGCTGGATTGCAACATATGTAGACATACTCAAAGTGGCTTTAATCTATCTAGCTCAGCTACCAGTAGCAGTGAAGCTGTGGCAGCACAGCACGGACTAGCCGCCCATATATGTACCCAGAATCCCAGGTGGGCTTGTACAACCTGTGTGGAAGCCTGTGCTTCCATAGCTTCGCTCTGCTGCTATTAATACTCGTACTAGCTAGATTAATTCTATCTTGTGTATGTCAACACGTGCTACAATCACCCTTCTTCCCACCCTTGATTGCAGTGTAGAAATAACCCTATGTCTGCCTTTAGCTAGTGATATCAGTTACGCACTTTCAGAAACAACACAATTCACTGAAAAATAACCAGGAAAGATAGGAAAGAAATGCAGTTATACACATTGATTAGTAGATAATAAAAGAATCTGTCCCCCAGAATTATGCAGCTGTCTTTTGCACAGTACCTTAGCGTTTCTATTCCAAAACCTCTATTTAATAGAAATAATATTTAAATATGGCAAAATCCCCGCCGCACGAATCCTAGAGTGATTTTTTTTTTTTAAAAAGGTCTCCTGAAATTGTGCTATGGCATGTGAACTTGATAGAAAAGTTGAATCCCTAGGATTTGAACTGGAAATCCTTTCAGCCTTAAAAGCCAGAGCTCATGCACAAAGAAAGCTAGGGGAGCTGCATCCAAGCTACATTCTTACAGTACTGTTTGGTAATGTTACTTTTGTTAACATTTTCCTAATTCAAAAACATTTCTCAATATATTTAACCTTTAAAGAAAGAAAAGAAGGAAAAATCCCATCTGGTTAATCTTCGATCTAGGAGATTTGAGTAATTCACTTGCTACTTTAACTCTTATCTTTAGTAACTGTAGGGCTGCATTCTGGCCCAGACTGTGCATCCACATAGGAACAGAGATTTGGTATGGGCATATAGGGATCCTGGGTGCTGTACAAACTGCTTACTCTCTTCCACCCAGAGCCGGTGAGAGAGAAATGGACAGACCTTTGATTCTGTCCCGCTCAGTACACACTGGCTACTGGAACTGAGCAAGCATGGTGGGGTGAGGGGTAGTAGTCTGCTGCTGATATAAGCCATCAGCAAATCACTTCTCCCTGGAGCAAATCGGGGAGCAAGAAGGAAATTGTCTTCTGGAGCCTGGAATGCTCCTGCTGTCACAATCTAACCTTTGTATAATAAATAAACTGCACAAAGCCTGGATTGCTTTCTTACTCTGGAAAATGCACTTAGCATTGTCCTCTGCCCCTTTCCCTTCCTTTGAATGCCTCTCACAGATTACTTTGTGTTTTTGCTTCATTTTTCCCCTTCCTTTTATTTTTCTCATCATTTTGTGTATGGATTAATATACAGATATGCTCTTACTTCCCAAGATGCTTCTATGGTTTTCTGTTTTTTATTTATTCACAAGAACTCTGCATAGCCATGTTTCAGAGGAATTAGTTTTCCCTGGAATTGCAAAAAAAAAATCTATCATAATGCGAATAACAAAATGAACATACCTGCTGAGGTCCCACTGCAAAATGTCTGGCTGCATTTCAGTGCCACTATGCCCAAAGGAAAACAAACAGCTCACTCTGAACCAAACATACCCTTAAAAAGTAATGTTAATATGCTTCTCAGCACTCTCATACAGCTAATCTTGTCATGTAGAGCATGCTGAAAACTAGATGAGTGCCAAAACAAATGAGGCTTTCCTATTTAATGATGAATGGTTTTGGAACAAAATGTATCAATCCCAGACAAAAATCATTACTGAACTGGAGATAAGATAAGAAAATATGTATTAATAACTCGCAGGGGGTGGGGAATTAATGGAACAGTGTATTTTTTAAAAACACACATCCAAAAACCTGGACATTCAGTGTTTGCATTTTACAAATATTAATAAAATAAATAAATGCCCTCCTATGTTACCACTCTGAGAACACTTCATATGAGATAGGTGTGGAGAACTGGGGAATATCTGTATTATTTTTCATGAATGGGGAGTGGAGTGTTTGTGTGATCTGTTACTTGCAATGGAGCTAAATCAAAGAGGTGGTTAAAAGGACCAAACAGGAATGGCAAAACAATAACAGGGATAAGAGTCCTGGAGGGAACAATGGGGAAGCTGTTAACTGGGGAATGTGACTCCATCCAGGTTTAATCTTCCCAACACTAAGTGTAGAATCAAAGGAGGACACTAAACCATTTGTGGACCCTGGGCCTAGAAAAAGGAGAGGGGTCAGGGGAGCTGAGAGAGGCTTCCCAGAGAGTGTCAGTGAGCACTGACAAGGATGCAAGGAGACGCCCAGACTGACTGAGAATCAGGGTCTATAGCTAACAGGTTACAGCATGGTGCCGAAGAGAAAGGGGGCACCAAGGCTAAGTCATGTTTCCCAAGAGGCTTGAGGAGAACACCAAGTATAGGCTCCCAAAGGAAAACTCCTACAGGCACCAAGCCCAATGAGCCTGCTAGATATCCTTGTTGGCAACCGGAGGGGTGTAATCTGGAGACTCAGTCAGAGAGTGGTTGGACTGCATGGTCCCATCCCAAAGAGAAGTGGAGGCATGGGCCTGTCACTGGAAAGGGATCTCAGAAGGAGCAGTCTACCCAGGAGCCATGACTCATATGGACATATGAAAAATTTTCCTGAGATTTGGCGGGTTCAACACTTGATACACTGGTGATAGGGCCTAAACTCCACAAATTTAAGGAAATCTTAAAATTCATATACTGTGGTTGCAGACTTCATAAACTACATCCACCATGGTTTGTGTAGCCTAAATGCAGGAGTACGCTAGGTTTAAATGTCTGCAGCACACAATCTAGGTGGTGAGGGATTAATATGTTTCTATGATTTCTGGTGCCTAATGTCAGGGAGTTAGGGCCCCAGTCCATAAAAGCACTTTAAGTATGTGTTTTATTTGAACCTGTTTAAAGTTAAGCACTTGCTTCGGTGCTTTGTTAAGCTGGGGCCTAAATTAGGAAGTCTTAGGTAGCAGCTGGATAGGTCTTTTACTTTTACGTAAAGTGTAATTATTGTTGTTAGACTATCCTACTTATATAGCATCCAAGAATCTCAAAGTGCTTTATAAATGTCCGTATTTTTAGCTTTACAATATCATTGCACAGTAACCAGGCATCATTGTAAATAAACCACAGATGGATTCAGAGACTTGCCCAAGTTCCAAAAGGAAATCTCTGGCAGAGCCAAGCATAAATTCCAGGTCTCCAAACTGTCAGTCCTATGCTTGAACCACAAGACCATCCTTCATCTCTTAAGAGTCACCGTGATGTTGGTGTTGCTGTTGTCTAAGGAAGAGTGAATTGAATCTAGTTTCTTTGGTCAAATAGGTGGTGAATGATATACACATTTGTATGTCCAATTTAATCCAGTTTGTATGTCCAGTGTAGCTGGGGCTACGCAGCTCAAGATCTCAATTTTGAAGTATGATGGCTAATATTTGTCTCATGTTTTTGGGCAGGGGTGGGAGGGTGTGGATGGGAACGCACAGGCAGAGTTAAGGTTGTTTGGGGAGGGCATTAACTCCACTTTTTTCATACTTTACAACATTTAGAGGTTTCTTTCAAATGTAAACTTTGAATTTCCTGGCTTCCAGACATGTGTGTTTCTTAGAGATACAGAAGAGATCCAAGCTCTAAGCAAAAATATACAGTGGTTCGGAAGCCACCCTCTTATGATAGCAAAAGGTAGAGAAAATAAGCCACCGAGAAACCAGTCACTAAGTAGGGAGAAGGAGTAGCCAGGCTTTCTTCCAGTGCCTCTCCCTATTATGAACATGGGAAAAGAGAGTGCCAATGACTGCTAACCTAGGAAGGGGAAAAATAGATAGCCTTCTTCCGATCAACTGGAAGGAGTGTGACACAGACCCCTGTAGCATAGGGTCCCTTGTTCTTTGCAAACATCTTGCATCTCAGATCTGACAAAACTCATACATCATATTAATCCATAAAGAGTAATGTGTAAGGTATCTATAGAGAGCTCATCGAGATTCATAATCATTGCAAGATGTAAGTATGAGTAATAGTTAAGGAATAAGGTATCTATGTTTAAAGAATGCTTTACGGACCAGGAGTAGAAGTTAGTCACCAAGAGTTAATGTGTCTCAGTGATGGCCCCATTCAGGCAAGGGGGAGTTATTACCCCATTCTGGTCAGTGATGCAATGCAAGGCTCAATCGTTTGGCCTCATGCAATACTGAGACTCTGAGTGAGAAACCATCAGAGGCAACGACAAACAATCGAAAAACTTAAAGGCAAAACAGAAAATTTACAGTAAGCCAGGGGTTCTCCCTATCTGAATAGAAACAAAAGGCTGTTTTCAGTATAACATAGAGGAGGGAGAGGTACTCCATGACCATTCACTGAGAAAACCCATTGGAAGCAAGGGGGTTTCGTGAACATTTGGATCCTGGTTTTTATTAAACCAGCTAGATCTGCAGTAGACTGAACTTTGGGGAAAATCTGCCTTATTGCATAGGAGAGGTAACTATTGATAAGTGTAGACCTAGGTTCGAGTTTAATGATATTGTTTTGTGTTGTAATCACTTGGTTTCATCAGTTTCTCCCATTTCTAGTTACATCTGTATTCTTTCTTAAATAAGTCTGCTTTTGTTTTATCGTAAGTGCTCACAAGTGCTGTGTGGTTTGCAGGAGTGGTGGGTTAAGGTAAAACTGGTAAATTGAGGTACACTGCTTCTTTGGGGGCAGAGGATCTGGAATTTCTGAGAGTAGCCAGCATCAGGGGCTGGATATCACAGGGGTACAATTCAAAGGGGACTCGGATTCTAGGGTGCACCTATTGTTAACCTAGAAGGTGAAGAAAAGGGTGACATAACCCAGAGGAGAGGGCTTGGGTGGCTAACAGGCTGGTGGTGTCAGGGAGCTGACACCCAGCTAAGCACAAGCAAGTCTCCCTCACATTGGAGGCATGGGGCGTAACAAGGTGACTCAGTGTCATGGGTGCCCGAGAAACATCACTGGGAGGGAGAGGAAGAGAGAGCTTCTATCTCACTAGCAGGTGGGTGAGGGGCTAAGAGAGAGAAGCCAGAGCCAACCATACAGCCTGTCTTTCCATTATTTTGGGATAACAAGAGAGCCCTCCACCTCCTTCCGTGCAGCCAGGGGAGAGCTGCTTTATGGTTCCATTGGAGCAGAAGGATGCATAGTGTCATATAACACCATGATTTGAGGGAAAGAAAAAGATGAAAGGGTGATAGGGCATGGCCTTACTTTGGAATTTGTCTGAGAGAAAGCAGCAGACAACTCTACTTAAAAACTTTGCCTTGGTTCTATTGCCAGTTCTATTTGTGTGCATTTGAGTGCATAGATGAGTAAATGCAATGCCTTTTCTGCAGAAGATAACAGCATCCATTAATTTTTTCTTTACTAAAAGGAAGCAGCAAGTTGATTGCCATATGAAGTACTTCCTTATCTACCTTCATTTACAGATCATCTTGTCATTGCTTAAACAATACCATGCTTTGATCATACTGTACTTCCTAAATATTGCTCTTTGTCCTTCTCTGTCCTGTCCTTCGTCTCCCCTGATAGACCGATGAAGAGGAGGATATAGAGGTATGGTTCTTTGAAAGAGCATGTCGTTTCCACATCCCCTGTGTGCTGTGAGATCTAATTCTAACACAAATATTATGGAATGCTCAAGTCCATTAGCTCAACTGGAACCATGCACTGTGACTTTCATTCTTGTGGCTTTTTGGCTCTATCGTAAGACTGTTTATAAAGTAGCTTTAACCATGAGTTTAAGTGTTCTCCTACAAATCCTGATTTGGAGCCTTAATTACCTGAAACTTCCTTTCTCCAGTTCCCAGAATCATTAATTAAGTTGATAATTCCCTTAACTATGCAAAACTTCAGTAATCTGAGTGTCATGGGGAAAACTTTGGATGAAGGTTCCCATGACAATGGGATAATCAATGATGTGCTGTCTATGCACAAATCTTTATTTTATGAGCAGTTCAAACATCTATCTATAGAGATGCAAAACAAAATTTTGCAACATCTGCATTGTGAATCCCAAAGAATTGAACAATGGAATAGTTTGTGAACTTCTTAAAATTCCTCTTAATACATGAGTCTGCAAATAAATGAATAAATAATGTACCAGCTGACATACCTGCTGTATTCCCAGTGGAACAGTCTATTGTTATGGACAGCATCTCATTGTGTAATGCATTCTTTGTTCAAAAATAGCTCACTCATCCAGTTCAACTAACCAAGCAATTTGATTGGCTGAATGCCCAGTGCTTCATAATGACAGTCATTTGCACAAGGGCTAGTCTTTGAGGGTAAGCAAAGCATTGGTATTTGAAAATGAAAGATATGTAGGAAGCTACTTATCTGGGACCTCTTCTTCCCCAAAGATTATAACTTAATGTCTGGGTGGGGCAGAACATGAGGAATCACCCAGGGCATGATGATTTGAACCCATTAGATGGAACAATATGTGCTATTGAATTAACATTTGTGCAAAAATATTTGACTAATGTGTGTATTCTAACTAATGGTTATGTGATGATAGTCTCCTTTGGTTTTTCTGTGACATTTTGTATCTGTTAACTTTTCAACTTACTGTCAATATTATTTTTAAACCAAGACTGGCATGCACTGCAGTAGAAGTTTATCACTAATATTTTTCTAAGCTTTATTTTCACATATGAGACTCTAGCACTTGTACATTTTCTTCCTCCAAATGAGACAAACTGATATTTTTAAAACAAATTCTAGGCATGCACCATCAGCAGTATATCTCAAATTAATATATTTACCTCACTGCTTTGTAAGGATCATTGCTTTGTTATTTGGTTAACTTACAGTTCTAATCTGATCAATCATTTTGTTTAAATAGTATCATTCTCACAGTAATTTCCAGATCAAATATTTTCAGCTTACAAGTAAAACAATGGGGTTTTCCTAACAGCCAGCCCTGCAAACTCAACGTAGGCTCTGAGAGTCAAGCTGGGTTCTTTCCTTCTAAAGCATCATCACCAGTAATAAAGGCTCTATGGATTTTCTTGAGTGCAACTGATTGGCCTTATAATAGGAAATTAATAAACAATCCTGTTTATGATGCAAAAGGAGGAGTAACATTCAACACGCTTTCTCATATCTGTGTTATGTCTGCAGGGCTAACAAGAGTGAGGAGAAATTTTAAAAATATTTTAGCCCCTGGTGCTTGCAAATATGACTCTGAATACAACACTGGGGCAGGTCTGTTGAGTAACAAGTTACCATTTTTATGTAATCACTTTTCAGAGTAGAAACATACCTTAAATATTCTTTCTGACAGTAAGAACCATGAGAGTAAGTGGCACATTTTAACCTTAACATCCATAGGCTGAAATAGAAATATAACATGCTCCTCCTCTGAAAACATCATGCTCCCTTAAAAATGTTTTGCTCTGCAGAAGTTCTTAGAGATCATCTGATCCTGGTGTATGTTGTCTGGCTTCGATCCTAGACAGGTTTCTTCTGTAACTGATGAAACCTCAGCCTACTGTCGCAATACTTTGTGTTATGTATGTGCAGCTAATTTAGAAACTGTTTCTTAATGTTGTCTTGGTAATACAGAAATCATACACAGATTGGGTGAGTGCAGGGCAGATTCCAAAATCGGTTTAAGGTTTTGTTTGTTCTTCTTACTGCCGCCTGCAATTTTTGTGCTCCAGCCATGAAATTATTTGGCAGCATTTTTTCAGTGTTGTTCTTAATGTATTTTTAACTTACTGTAGGTAGTTGCTATTAGAACCGCTTGACTGTTATCTGTAGATATGCAGGGGCAGGATTAGAGGGGGAGGTTAGAGACAGCAGGAAAATGTCTCCTTTCATGGACAGTGAAACTACTTCTGCTCTGCCAAGTTACCCGTAGTTGATGTTACAGAACAAACTTACCTACTCCTTACTTAGCTAACTTGATTCATCTAGTGTGCCCATCACTGTGGTATTTGAGTCCCAATGGCAGGCCCTTACCCAAGGTCACACAGCAGGTCTTTGTTTCACACCCTATGCTCTGATGGAAAAGGTATGAAGATTAAAGCCCATACCTATGCCTAGTTTTTTTGAGGATTTTATATGCACCTGGATATTCCCTTGTCCTTGTAGCTATCAGGGTCTGTTCTCTTGGAGAGAAGTGAATATTGCTCCTCTCTTGAGCCTACCTGTACTACAAATGAGTCCAGGCAGGCAAGGATCTCTGATTGTGTGTCTACTGCTCAGTGAGTGATGTGTGGCATATTTTCTTTACTAGTTTCATTCTTTAGAACTAAATAACTTCAGTAAAGAAATTAGAACCTCTCTGACCACACACCCCTAGTTGTCACCTATCACCCCACACTGGAACCCGTATGGGGTATCATCAAACAACTACAACCCATACTCCCTGGGGACCCCATCCTGAGGGAAATCTTTCCTGAATCCCTTCTTCTGGCCTTCAAACAACCCTCCAATCTCTCTAAACTCATTATCAGAAGCAAGCTCCCCACACCCAGGACACACCAACTCAAAGTAGGTGCAGACCCTGCCAGAACAACAGATGCAAAACCTGAAAACATATTTCTGTTGCTACAATGATCAACACCCCCCACAACACACCTTTCAAGGTCCATGGGTCCTACATATACCAATCACAGCATATAATGTACCTCATCCAGTGCATTAAATGCCTCAATAGCAACTGTATGGGTAAAGCCAGACAATCACTATGCTCTCAAATGAACTCACAGGAAAATGATAAAAGACAAAAACACCCTATCACCTGTGGGTGAACACTTTTCTCACTCTGCAGCTGACCTGTCAGTCCTCATCCTCAAGGGAAGCCTGCACAATGATTTTAAAAACAAGCCTGGGAACTTAAATTGATAATTTTGCTATACACTAAAAATCATGGACTGAACAGAGACACTAGATTGATGGTTTATTACAACAATCTGTAGCACCACTAACAACCCCCTCCAGCTGCTACTCCCACCCCCCTTTGCTCCTTATGACTGGAGCAGTGTTAAAGGGCCACTTCATCCTGTATGATCCCTTGAAATATGTGTTAACAACTTATGCTAAATTATCTGTTCCATCTTGTAATTAGCTGTGACGCTCTGTGTACCTTTCCTAGACCTGAAGAAGGACTCTGTATAGGCTCAAAAGCTTCTCTCTCATCAACAGACTTTGGTCCAGTACAATATATTTTCTCACCCACCTTAGCTCTTTAACTTAGATCGTGTCAATTAAACAAATTCTTTTTCTTTCTGCAGTCTGGAAAGTTCTCCAGCAACTCCACCCCATCTCAGAGCCAGCCACAGGGTTTGCAGTATGCTGAAGATGCAGCAGAGCACGAGAACATGAAGGCTGTGCTGAAGACCTCCTCCGTCAGTGGGGAAAGCACCACTGCACTAGGTGTTCGCACTCGAAGCAGAGCCAGCAGAGGTAAACGCTGTGCTTTTATTTTCTCAACTCCCTTTGGGCATTGTCGTTATTTATTGCATGTACTACAGTAAGACGTTGAGGTCATGCCGCCGTAGTGGGGGGCTGACAATCTAAATGTCAAAAGAGAAAAAGCAATTTTTGTTACCCCCCATTTTACAAATGGGGCACAGACCCATGCAGTGGTTTGCCTAAGATCAGGCAGGTGGGCAGTAGCTGAGACAGTGGGAGTTGCAATAAGGAATAATGACCACTTAAAATTGAACACACACCCCTTCCTGCATGAGCCTGGCTCCCCTTTAAGCCACAATTTGTATTTCTCTGATCACTGTTTATTATGAAATATAGATGAAGTCAACATAATTTTTTCCAATACAAGCAAGTTGAAAGTAGCCATTTGGCCACAAACTGTTGCTTAAAGAGCATCAAATCTCATGAGGAATGGTGGGGAAAGAGGAGGAGGATTTGCAAAGTTCTTGAAGGAATAAAAGAGATTATAAATGTATAAACATTTCCCTGCCATTTGATTTATCCTACTGCACAGAACTGCTGTTTGTTGTGGACACATGAGTCTACACCAGGGGTGGGCAAACTTTTTGGCCCGATGGCCACACCCAGTTTAAAAACTGTATGGCCCATCCAAATCCTCCCTGCTCCTTGTTCCCTGACCGCCCCATCTCAGGACCCCACCCCCTACGCCTATCCAACCCCACCTGTTCCCCATCCCCTGACTGCCCCCTCCCAGAACCTCCTCCCTATCCAACTGCTCCCTGTCCCCTGACTGTCCCCCAGGATCCCTCCCACTCCCTGCCCCCTTACCATGTCGGAGGCAGCCACGCTGCCGTGCTGCCCAGCAGGAGCGGCGGGCCAGAGCGCTGGCAGCATGGCAAGGTGAGGCTGCGGGGGAGGGACCAGGGGCTAGCCTTCCCGGCCGAGAGCTCAGGGGCCAGGCAGGACGGTCCCGCGGGCCGGATGTGGCCCACCTCTGGTCTACACCATATATACAAGCTCAGTGTTGTTTTTGTAAAACCGATTTTTAAAAAGTGACTTGGAAGGTGAAGAATCAGTCACACCAATCACGTAAAATCATTCCACAGTGAACACTAGTACTCCGTGGGTAAAGCATAATGCACCCAAGGCTTGTATCAGTCCCAGATGAATGTACACATTGATATCCCTTAGTGCCATAGTAGGGCTGGTGATACCAGCTAGTAAAGAGAGAGCAGATTGGGGGCAGATCATCTACCTTCTATAGGTAGCCATGGATGTGCTCGCAACTCTAGCAGCTCTTTCTTCTTCCTTTGAAGCCAGCAGTTGTCAAGTGTCAGCACGGTTCAGTTCTGAAAACTGAATCCTGGGAAATCAAATGTTGTCCCAGGCTACAGTGCGCAGATCCAATATTCTGACCGAGGAGTTCAGTAGTACAACCATCTCTGGCAATGAGATATCTTCATGTCTTCTCCATCATGTGATCCCCTGGGATCTCTATTCATAAGAAGAGCAGCAAGCAAACCACTTCCTTGTTGCTGAATCATTTCACAGATAGTGGGCCCATTAACTCATTTTCCATTCACATTTTTTCTTACAGCTGTGGTTTATCAATTAATCAATCAATTAATGGTTCTGGAGTACAGGGCATTAATTCTTGGTGGTAAGGCCTGCTCTTCATGGTATTCCTTTCCCTCGTGTATGGAAATCTTATCCGTTACTGATTTCTTTTGGTACTGCTATGCCTAGACCCTGCTCTGCTAGAAAAAACATTTTCTATGTATTTTATTAAAGCTTTGATGCCTGGCTCCAACAGCCCCAATTTAAAAAGCAGGCCGAGTAGCTAAGATACAAAGAAGTAAACAACTCAAGCTGCTCTGCAGCAAGCTAAATAGCTGCCGTAATTCATTAAGTGCTAGTGAGCAGTGTGTCCTGTAATAAGATTCAGTTCCTGTTGGCTTAAAGAATAACAGAAGCCGTGGTAAAGTGAGCCAGACAGAAGCCTTTTAGGAGCCCTGTCCTAATAGAACTGCTGTTGACAGGAGCCTGGAAAAAAAGCAGCAGGACACATTGCTAATCAAGACTGCTATTTACTGTCAACAGTGAGGTGCCAAGGGATGGTCCCATCACTGATGTTTTTTTAAGCTGACTGTGTTTACTGAGCCAGCTCTTTTGGAAAGCTCATTGTCATTATTCTTCCGACTGACTAATCTTCAAATTATTAAGAAAAACAAACAATAATATCTAATGGAGAAACCAAAAGATGTGCCTGATGGAGGGCTCTGTGCAACAGGGAGGGCTATAATTTCATGGATCTTTTGGGTTCGGAGACATGGCTCTCTGGTGTGTGTGTGTGTGTGTGTGTGTGTGGTTTTAACCAAAATTGCTTATATAGCTTTTCAGTCTGAACATTTTGCCAACCACTTTTGCTTTTCTGCTTGTAACAGAGCACATGCCGTTGTGCCAGGATATATCCAGCCATGCAATAAAAAGGTGATTTCTTCCTTTCAAAGGGGAAAAAAACATCTTGAACCAAATTCTTTCCTCCACTACATCCCCTTTGTGCCACAAGCGTGGAAGCAGACGTGGTATAGTCTATGCCATCCACACTGGCTCCAGTGTAGGGAGCAAAAGGGGATGTGAGGAGAGCATGCTGCATTCCAGCAATCCCCAGCTGGTGGACAGTCCCTGGGAGACTATTGCCAGCTGCATAGTCTAGAGGGGAGCCATTGGTTTAAAGCCAGTGCAGAACTCCCTTATAGCTCACACTCTGCTGGTGCTGCAGAGTAGCTGGGGCATTATCTAAAATGTTCTGTAATGGGTAGACGTTTTTACTCTGACAGATTTGAAAAAGCAGTCACTGAGCTGCCTGCTGTCATTCTGCAATGATCCAACTACAAACAAAGGTGATGTGTGAGGGGTACTCTTTTTCTAAGAATCCAATTCGTTCCAGGCCGTATCGGTTCATGGAATGCTGCTGGTGATGATTCACCTAATGCTACAGATGATGCAGCTGATGAGATCATGGATCGCATTGTAAAGTCAGCCACCCAAGTGCCAAGTCAGAGAGCGGTGCCTAGAGAGAGGAAGCGGTCACGAGCCAACAGGAAGTCATGTGAGTACTGCTGATAAACTTGTAGCAATGGAGAGGAAAGCTGTCTGTCCATCTATCTCTTTTCATATGCACATCTGTATGTTTATATGTATGTGTATAAATATGTAGGATCAACTCCTTAGCTTGTGTAAATCAACATAACTCCAGTGATTTCACTGAAGTCTATACATTGAGGATCTGTCCCAAAATATTTCAATTTAAAATTAACATTTAAACTTTTTGGTGATAAGCTATTAGCATTATTTAAAATCCACTTAGCATTTGGAAAGTCTAGAATTAGATATATTGCTCAGGCAAAACAGCATAAAACATAATGGTAAAAATACTCTATGGAAGTCAGAATTAATATCAGGTGAAGAAAAGCTTCACGGCTTGAACCTGGCTTCCAATATGTAGATAATATTGCTGCATATTTGATAAAATCAGGTATTGGGCATACAAGCCCGTACCTATTCTTCTTCTTCGAGTGCATGCTCATGTCCATTCCCGTGTAAGTGTGTGCACGTCACCGGAAGGTTTTTCCCTCAGTGGTATCTGTCGGGTCACCTCCAGCGCTCTTTATAGCTCTTCATGGCACTCTATATAGGAACCTGCTGACCCAGCACCCCCTCAGTTCCTTCTTTCCATACAGTCCGCTTGTTGTTGAACTCCGAACCCACCTCCAACATTTGCTTGGGAGTCACCTACATGGGAATGGACATAAACAAGCACTCGAAGAAGAAAAAATGGTTACTAACCTTTCCGTAACTGTTGTTCTTTGAGATGTGTTGCTCATGTCCATTCCTGAACCTGCCCTCCTACCCCTCTGTCGGAGTTGCTGGCAAGAAGGAACTCAGGGGGGCCCTAGGTCAGCAGGCTCCTATATACAGTGCCATAAAGGCATGACTCCAGAGGGCGCCAGAGTTGACCTGACGGATACCACTGATGGAAAAACCTTCTGGTAACGGTGCATGCGGTGCGCACTCACCTACGTGGGAATGGACATGAGCAACACATCTCAAAGAACAACAGTTACTGAGAGATTAGTAACCATTTTTTACTGTACAGTTACTATTGTAGACAATGAGCGTCTATGTACTAGAGAAGTGAACAAGTCTTTAGTAGGAAAAGGAGTCCAATGTGTAAAAGTGCTTTAATGTTTCTGCGATCACAGTACACATCAACAGGGTACTGCAATCAGTTAAAGAACTCAAATGGAAACTAAATTAACTTGCAGTGAAGCATTGTGAAGTAATTAAAAAAATGTATTTGTATATGTATATACAGAATACAAGATATGCCCTTTTGTAATTGACTTCACTCTACAAACAAATGGCATTGTGTCTGAACTATAAAAGGCCACTGTCCAATGTATTATTTCACAACTTTAAACAGCTTTTCTTTATTGTTGGTACAATGTCCTTTTGCAAACTCGGAAGTAAAATCTGTCTACTTATGGTAGAGCAATTTGTCTGCAAAGCAGCCACAAAGCTGGTTTAATTTACGTTGGGAATTAAAGGAAATCCCATTGTAATGCAACCCTCCAGTGGCACAGAGCTGCCGTAGTCACCCAAGTTTGAGAAGTTTGGCTTTGATGTTTATTAAATGCAGTAGTTTAAGTTGCGATAGTCTTTGCAATATTCCCCATTCCAAGCATGGAGAATACTGGAAATATCGTGGGAAAGGTGAATACCAGAGGAGGGTAGAAATTAAGATTTTAATCATATTAACTGTCTGTGGCTTTGTGACCACCTCTCCATCCATTTTTTAGCATTTCCAGGAAGTTAGAACAAAGAAGAGACAACAACAGTGAGTGAAAGATCACAACAGGCATACTTTTTGTGGAATTGTTCTAGCTAAGTTAACCTTGTCGGTGATCAAAAGCATTCTGTACAAACAGCACTTGGCTTTTATTAGCTAGCATATGCCAAAAGCACATTCACTCTTCCCAAAGTGCCAAAAGAGGCATTTTTGCATGCGGCAACTTCCTCGGAGAAATTAAAAATGAAATAGACATTCTGGTTGAATGAGCAAGCCTTCCAGCAAAGAAAATGAGCTGACACTGGATTGTCTCTTTTACTTTCTGTCACAGAGTACACCACAGCTCTCAACAGCATATCCACTGCCACCACCTGCTGCCCCACTTGCACTTGTGTTCTCCATATGTGCTGATTGCTGTAGGTGACTCATGCATATCAAACAGATTCCCTGTATGTTTGCATATTTTTGTGGCTTACCCCATGCTACACTATTTCCTCTGTTAGCAATCCTCTCCCCACACACACCTAAAAGCCATATGTTTGATGTCTTTGCCAGGCACCTTTCTTCCAGGGAAGCACTTGCTACAGCAAAAAGGATAATAATGAAAATACTATATATTTTCCATAGGGCTGGTTTTCATTTATGTTTAGTGAAAACATCAACAGGGATTAAGGACTCAGTAAATGTTTAGGCTGGGACTGATTTCCATTGTAATTTATCCTGATAGATTCCAGCTCTCTCACTTGTTTTGTCTTCAAGGTCTCGGCTTGCCTTTTAAGTCGACTACAAGACAATTTCAAAATAAATGTAAAGTTCGGTAGTTTAGCGTAAGGCACTTCAGAAAGAAGAATGTCTGAAACTGTACTACTTCAGTGGTAGTTGATACACCTGGATAATGAATGAATAAAATGGTTTGACTTGAAAAAACGCTGAGCTGAGGAGATAATAAGGCACCTGCATTTTCTCCCCAAGGAACTAAGCAGGACCCAAACAATATTAATGTAGAATTTAAGATAAGAGAATGGGAAAGGCTACTCTGACCGCTGAACGGTCAAGAGTCTATGAAAGTGGCACAGATCTACAGGAATATACTGGAAACTAGAGCTTTAGGTGGTTTAGTGCTGCAGGGTTAGGTTCCTTTGTTGTGTAAATAGCAAAAGACACAATAGTTGGTGGTTCTGACCCATAAGGGTTGGCAAGACCCATCCCTACACATACACTCACAGTGAAAGCAAGGAGCGTGTGTGTTTGGTGTTCAATCTAACTCAAAATGTCAAAGTGAAACTAACTTGAAAGTACCAGCTTGCACCATGTTTGTACTGCAGCCATGTAAAACCATACATTTCTCAGGGTTTTAATGCAGAACCATAAATATGCTCAGGTTCACTTAAAGCTTAGCAAAGTTTTAGGTGAACCTGGACTGAGGAGTTTGTGTTTCTAGCAAAATTGGAAACCCAGATGAGTTATGCATGACTGTGTTGCAAACATTTCATGCGACTCTACCAAATACCTTTCATAGACAAGGTGAGAGGATAAAGAAAATAGAGATGAGAAATTAGTAACTCTCAGTCATTTAGAATCAAAAGAGAAATAGAAATGGAGTTATGGAAGAAGCAAGTTCTTACTCAGACATTGGGAAAATAATATATTTTGACATTTGTTGAATTAGGTCTTCCACAAAGTGGAATGAGATAAATTGTTGGATAGTGTGGTCATATTCGGTATTTAAAGATCAATATTTAGATTCTAATGAAAAGAAAAGGTCAATTCAGAGCAACCGAAGGAGCCATACGTTGTGGGAAGGAATAAGGCTGTGAAGAGTCCATCGACGATACATGAATGGTAATTCCTGTATCTGCTCTACAACCTCTGAAGATATCAAGGGTTATTGATAAGTGCAGATCTGGCTTATAGGGCCATTGAAAACAAATAAGAAGGAATTTGTTGAGAAGGAGCTGAAATGGAGAAGATGGATGCGGATAAACTAAGAAAAACTGACTTCTGCTGAGATATACTGTCACTGTATGAAGACTGTGTTCTGAAGGTGAATATGTGAAAAGAGAGCCTGTTTCTGAGGTACCTCCGACACATTAGAGGTTTCGCAAGATAAAATCGTATATACACAAGTCCAATGACAACTCAATGTCATTACCACGTGATGGTTGTTCTGTGGCCTATATGACATATGTATTGGACTGGAGAACACATGAGAAAACAACCTCACAATCTGACACTGTCATTGGAAGTCTTAACAGAAAGCCCAAGGATTTAATGAGCCACAGAACTGAATTACCCTGTCTCATCTCTAGAGATGGTCCCCCAAAGTCAGGGTTGAGGCACATTGCCATGGGAAGCTTGCACTGTTCCTTCCTCTGATGTGTCTGTTCTGCATGTAAATAAAGACTCCTGTCTGTAGGGTTCTCAATTCAGCATGTTCCACAAGCATTAAATAAAAACTGAGGGGTGGATATGTGCTATTTCCATTGTTTTAGACTGACAGCAGTTTTCTGTGTGAAAGGCTTTTTATAACATTATTTAGAGTTGTCCAACCCAGCAGGAAAATAGAAAATAATATAATTATGATTTTCTGGTTCTCCCCTAAGGTTGGGATGAACTTCAGAAATGATACCATAACAAACCGTGAATATGAGGGAAAATTGGAAATGGTGATGTTTTAAGAATCACTGTATGCGATAGTCCAAATTCCAGTGAACACAGTCCAGCTAGTAAGGAGGAAAACTGAGTTAGTTTTAGCAATTTGCAGAAAACTGTTATTGCAGACTTTGAAGCACTGGATTGTAAGGAATAAAAAATAGAAGTTGCAGAATGAGAAGGGGTCATGGAGATCTGAGAAAACTAGAGGAAGGAATGGAGGTATTTTGGTAGAGAAGGAAGTAGATGAAAGACGAGCATAAGATGAGAGATAAGGTGGATGAGGTAATATCTTTTATTAGACCAACTTCTGTTGGTGAGCGAGACAAGTTTTCGAGCCACACAGAGCTTTTCTTCCAGTGTGGCGCGTAAGCATGGGCGGCCGGTGACCCGGCCGCCTGGGAAGGCTAATCCCCAGCCCCTCCCCTTGTTCCCGAGGCCTCAACCCTCCCCTTCTGCCCCCCCCCACACCTCGCAGGAGCCCAAAGCATCCCCACTGCAGCCCCCCAGCGCCGGACAGCCGGGGTGGGGAGGCGAGGCCCCAACCCCGGTGCGCAGCAGCCTCAGCGCCCACAGTTCCTGGACGGCGCGGTCGCTGCACCCTCAGCCCCGGGGCTCTGGGCGGCCAGCCCTGGAGCACCGGGCAGACAGCATGGCCTACCACCAGGGGCCCCAAGTCCCTGCAGGAGGCACGCTGGCCTGGGGGCGGGGCCACAGTAGGCTGTTTGGAGTGGCACAGCTTCCCCTCGCCTATGATACCCGCCACCCATGAGTGTAAGGTGGACAGGGAGACTGACACTACACTGGCATGAGACCGAGTGAAAGAGAGAAGAAAGGGAACGAAGAGGTAAGGTACACACTTGAATATCCCAGCAGTAAATAAGGTACTCACACCATGGTGACCACACGAGGAATTTAACGTTGACTGCATCAAGTGTAAGAAAAGGGTTGCATGATCACTCCTGCTGCTTTGCGCACTGAGAATGCACACTGAAACTAGTGGTAAAAATTGATAGGATGAGAACTTCTATGTAAGAAATAAGAACAACTTGATGGTGGAAGAACCAGAGAAGAGGGCTGTGGATACATACAGTAGTACTGGAGATATCAAGGAGTCTTAGCCGGTATGAAAAGGCACTTTCATTGTTCTCCTTTTGATATTTGTTTACTTCAAAGATTCAGTGATGAATGCTCAATAAACAGGCACCTAGTTGCTGTATATAAAATCATTCACTCAGGGCTGTCGATCGCAGTACTCTTACTCATGTTGGAGTAGCACCTTGCTCTTGAGTAGTCCCGTTGAAATATGTGGGACTACTCAAGGAGTAAAGCACTACTCCACATGAGTAAGTGTATCAAAATCAAGCTGCAACTTAATAAACATGTATCAGGCCCAGCTGTTGACACCTAGAGAGCCAACCACTAACTCCAACATGTGCATAAAGGTATATGGAAATGAAGATCTAAATGTCAATGGATTAAACCAGCCAAACAAGGAATGCTTTGCGACTTCTGTGAGCAACCAAGGATGGGTTCTGACAGGCATCTTCGGAGAAGTTTCACGGCAAACCCCTACAAGTGCCCTGCCCAAATACAAATTGAACCACAGGGCAGCAAACAAAGTCAAATCCACTTGATCTCAATTGCCTTAGTGGAACACTGGGTGAAATTTGAACCTGCTAGAGCCTTAATCCTGGATTATTACGTCGTTATTGGCATTATCAGTGTTAATACCTTAAAGTGTATTTGTTGGCTCACTGAAAGTCCGCTCAGTGGGCAAAGAGATGGTCTCGCTGATTCACATATTTATATTGAGGAGCAGGTAAGCAGCCATATTCTGCATATGCTGATGTTTATCTAGCATGGAGATGGCAAAGGTGGGCAGGTTACTGGCTAGGCCCATTTTTGTGAGTTTAGATTTTCCCAGTTCAAATAACAACAGTGACAATTCCATTCAAAGACTTGTAAAACACACTTTTTCTAAAAGGCTTTCAGTGAAAATCCACCATAGAAACAAATCTTAAAAAATAAACCAAACAAATGCCGTTTTGAACATGGATCTTCGTCTGTATCATGTGTCTATATTATATTCCTTAATTTAGGGCCCAGTTTTTTTAAGTCTCTGCTGATTCTGCGGGGTACTTATTCATGAGTAGTTATATCAAGTTCTATGTAACATGAATAAGGACTGCAGAAGCAGGAAGTTTCACAACTAGATGCTTATTTAACGTTTATATCAAAACATTTGTTGTTTGTTTTTTGTTCATTTAAATTAAAATCTATTGTAGATTTGGGATAGGGGAAACTGGTTTGGATCAAATCAAAGTGACTCAAATTTTAGCCAACAGCTTGAATCAAACCACTGGACCCAAACTGCTTTTGATGTTTAAAAACCAAGTGTAATGAGCTGCCCTACTTTATCAGGTTTTGAAGCCCTGCAGGTTAACTAATGCTGATAGATTCTCATTCATTCTGTGACCCTCCTCGCTGTAGTATTTGACACCTCACAAACATTGTGTTTATCCTTATAACATCCTTCTGAGATAGGGAAGTCTTCTTATCCTCATTTTACAGATAGGAAACTGAAGCACAGAGACATTAAGAGACATGCAAAGCACATACAGGAAGTCCATGAAAGAAGTGGGAATTGAACTCAGATCTCCTGAGTCCTATCTCAGTGCCTTTTCTACAGAAATATCCCAGTGCAGGTCTTTCTTGTTAGACTCCACCCTGAATATAAACGAGGTGGGAATAGCATGCTAGGAAAGGGATCTAGGATGTAGGAAAGAATCCCATGAAGATCCAGCTCTGAAGAGGAAGTTTAGGCTGAGATTTCATGCAGTATTATTTTGGAATAACACATTTGCTAATCAAATAAACACTGGAAGGGGGGATGACTTTTTGACTCCTCGGGTGTATAATTTTTGTTTGGAGCTGGCTGGGAGCTCCATCAGCTTACACCTCAATTATTATTTTTTTCTTTATGTTTCATTTTCATATGTCTGTGCACTTATTTTTTCTGGCCAGAACCAGATACGAAAGTGCCAAAATGCTATAAAAGAGCCTGTTATCCAGATATTTATGGCCTGACTGAAAACAGGAATTAATGGAGATCATGCCGTTTTATGTCTTTCAATAAAAAAGACTATATAAACTCCAAAATCCCAAGCAATTTTGCTTAGAATTGATAACTAAGTCCACAATTGCTGGGTTCAGTAAAAAAGAAAGGAGTTGGGAAGAAGGAAGGACAAACTAATCAATCAGGTTACTTAATGCACACTTAGCAGCAATTAATTACAATTACAATAAGTAAATATTTCATAGATGTTATCCATTATCAAATGCTATTTGTCGTAGCAAAACATACTTAACCTAATACTTTCACAGAGTCAACATCAAGCTAATAAAAGTTTAAGTGAATGAAAAATAAAATGATGAAATAGCTAAAACTCTGGAATATGGGAGATTGAATTCAGTAGATGGTACAGACTCTTTATCAAATGAATAGTAGTTTTTCGATGTCTTCCAAAAAAATATGCTCTAGTTTGCCCATAAGTTATTGGTATCATTGTAGTAATTACTGGGTCTGATATCCCTGTGATATGCAGCAGGTCAGATTAGAGTATAGGAACTCTGGAATTGTTTTTCTGAGGTCTACTTAGTCCTGTCTCTGACAATGGCCAGTGCCACATGCTTCAGGATGTACAAACTCTACAATATGCAGATATAGGATAATCTGCTCCGCATATTAGGTCTCATCCTGATCTCTAATAGTTGGACATTGGTTTAGGGTTTTAAACATGAGATTTATTATCCCTTCCAAAAATTTTAGCATAATTATTATGATTGCTCTGAATATTCTTATCCATATAAATGTCCAGTCTCTTCTAGCCTTAAAATCTAGTAATAAAAAATACATTATAATAAAAAGATATGTTTTGTTTCTTCTAAAATGACTCCTAATTTAGCAGGATAGACTATAAATGCACTGACACCAGCCAAGTAGCTTCTGCTTTTAGTTCAGGGGTGAGCAAACTTTTTGGCCCAAGGGCCACATCGGGTTTCAAAACTGTATGGAGGACCGGGTAGGGAAGGCTGTGCCTCCCCAAACAGCCTGACCCCCTCCCCCTCCCACTTCCCACCCCCTGACTGCCCCCCTCAGAACTCCCAACCCATCCAAACCCTCACTGCTCCTTGTCCCCTGACCGTCCCCTCCCAGTACCCCCCCACAACCACCCCACCCCATATCCAACCCCCTGCTCCCTGACTGCCCCGACCCCTATCCACACCCCCGCCCCCTGACAGGTCCCCTGGGACTCCTACGCTTATCCAACCCCACCTGTTCCCCGTCCCCTGACCGCCCCCCCCCGAACCTCTGCCCTATCCAACTGCTCCCTGTCCCCTGACTGCCCCCCGCTCCACGCCCCCTTACCGTGCCGGAGCCAGCCACGCCGCCGTGCTGCCTGGCAGGAGCGGCGGGCCAGAGCGCTGGCAGCGTGGCAAGGTGAGGCTGTGGGGGGGGGGAGTAGCCTCCCCGACCGGGAGCTCAGGGGCCGGGCAGGACGGTCCCGCAGATGTGGCCCACAGGCTTTAGTTTGCCCACCTCTGTTTTAGTTCATCAAATGTATGCTGCACTACTGTTTGGCAAGGTCAGGGAACATGTGTCCTTTTCCCCAGAATGCATCATTTGCTTTTTTGGATTTGATGTTTTGTTCCAGAACATTCTCCTAGTCCCAAGACCTAGGAAGTGAAATGATTATAGTCCAACACAATTCAGTGAAAGCATTTTTCCCTCCAAGGCAAGAGGTTTTCTGAAAGCCTAGTTTAAAAGACTAGTAAACCTGTATTACTTGTAAGGGTAGCTGAAATTTATTTTCCAGCCAGAACTCCAGAACAACCTACATCCAGAGTTTCGTTTCAGTGCAGTGAGCTTCTTCCCTGGCACTAATTGCTTCTTTTTTTATGTTGTTCTCCATAACCTTAAGCTTTCTATGTGAAACAGCATTGTCTTTGACTCAATAAGCAGTCATATTTTAAATGACCTATTTCAGGTTTAGTCACTCCAGTCTGAACTGTCATGTCCTCATCTTTTATATCAGATGCTATATTGGTATGCATTGATGCCATGGCATCTGTTTGTTCAAAACTTGACGGCTGTGGGTTAACACAATAGCTGCAAAGAGTGTTTGAAGAGAAGACACTTTGTTGATCTGAGAAGTCAGTATTCTTAGAAATACTATCTGGCATTTATGCTTGTTTATTTCAGCTTGTGGAGAGAAGACAGGGAGGAATTGAACAATATATAGACGTTCACATACCCATGTATAGTATGTTACAGACCCAGGAGCACAGCAGGTTAAGTAGAGACGGATACACATTCAGGTTCTTCCTCCTGAAGTGACTCAGGTATCAGTAACTCTAGGTCTTGTGGTCCCCAAATCCCTCACTGTCCCAAGAAAACAGCAGCCACAAAGGAGATAGCAGCTGCCCAAATGAATGGTCTCCCATCACATTGGGGTTACTATCATCCAGCATGATCAGGTGCTGAAAGATTGTGAGTGGGACCTGGACAACCAGGAGTTTAGGCTGCTCAGTGGGAGAGACAGGTAGCCAAAGGTCATGGGGGCAGAAGTGGCCAATGCAGGCACTTCCACTACTACATTGCTAGTAGTAGATGACTTCTCTGGCCAATGCAAGCTCTTTTTCTGGTCTGTCCCTTAAGGTATGTCTACACTGCAATTAGACATCCATGACTGGCCCGTGCCATCTGACTAGGCCTAAGGAGCTGATTCATTCCAGTGTAGACATTTGGCATCGGGGTCCAGCCTGGGACCATCCCATCTTGCAGCGTCCTAGAGCCTGAGCTCCAACCCAAGCCTGAACATCTACACTGGAGATAAACAGCCCCTTAGCCCCAGTCAGATGGCATGGGCCAGCCATGGGTTTTTAATTTCAGTGTTGCCATACCCTTAGAATTCATGGGCATGAGGCAGAGTCCCAAAGAGGGGAGCCAGTAAAGGAGCTGTGTGATTTTAACCAGAATTTTGGGCAGGTAAAGCAAGTTTGAAGGCTGAGGGTGTAGTAGTGGGTTTTTTACAGTGGGTTTTAGCAGAGAAGTCATTTTGCTTCCCAGCGGGATCCCACAGTGTAACCAAAACATTACTGAATTTTTTGACTTGTCCCTGTGACTATAAGTGTAATACATAGTCTCCAATGAGTGCAGAAAGCAGACATAGGAAGGATCAAAGAATAGCTGATGAACTGAGACTTCCCAGGTGTTGCTAAATAAAGACCATCAGTGCTGGAGTGTCCTATATTTCTTGATTGAGTGATGCTGATTGGTTATATTGCAAGAACAAGCTGAAGGTGCTACGAGGAAGCTAGGATTTGGCAAGATAAGGGTGCATAGCAAACGTTAAGTGATAGAATTTGGATAATTCATATAGAATTATAGCTCTATAAAGGAGTGTTGGGAAGGTGATCTATTTATGGTTCCAGGTCATAAGTAAGTCAGTGTCATTTCTCGCTACAGAATCGTGGAAAGTAATACCGTGTAAGTAAGTCACAACAAAAGTTGATTTTGACATCTTTAGTTTACCTCTTCCAAGGGATAGAAATGGTTGATTCATTGTTGTCAGTTATTTATTTTGTTCTCAGTCGGCTAGGCAGAAGTCATTTCACTCACATTACCCTTTGTTTCCTCTTTAGTATATTTTAAAGATTTAAAGGTTTTTTTTCTTTTAATTCCTGGCATAGTGAGTACGGATATTGCTCTGGGTACTTGAAAAATAACGTATGGTCTGGTTGCACTGTGCTGGCCTTAAACATGCACTTTGTTTACTTTGGTTTCAATCCATCTTAATAAAGACTTCAGGTTTACACTAGGTCAGCTATATATGCCTGTATTTACATCATTCTTCCTTCCTTATAGGAGATGTCTTCCTTCCAGCATCTGAGTAAAGAAATCAGAAGCAGTGTGTTGTTGGCTTTCAAGATCAAACTGTTCTTGAGGAAAGGGCTTCAATTAAGAACCAGAAATAATAAGGAAGTTTAGAGTACAATAATAAAAGTGCAATCATGCATGGCTTTACTGAAGAGCAAGGTGATAGCCACAGTTGCCAAAAGGAGCCCTCTAATGCCCTGAAGAAATCTCACATGATCATTTTTGAGGGCAGGAATTCCAACTACATTCAAAATATTGAGATTGCATCTGTAGGGATGGCTCTGTTTGGAGATGCAAAACAAGTTCCCACAGCAGTTACCTTGCATTTTGCTTTGGCTCAAAGCAGGGCAGCACAAAGGGGGGAGGGAACCCCACCCACAGCACAAAGGGGGGGAATCTCACCCGTAATTGGATCCGAATTTCTCAAAGCAGAGTAACCCTTGAATAATCAGCATATGCACAAAAAACCATTTTGATCTCAATTGTTTTGAATCTATCTTGTTGGTTTACAGATCTGCTTTTTAATCTTCTTTATTCCCCAACAAAGACTCCAGTTGAGAGATTCAGACGTTATTAGGTTTAGATTCCAATTCCATAGAATTTATATGCTCAAAGATAATAGCCTCTCTTCTCCTCCTAGTCCTTTTTGAACACACACTTCTAAGTCTACAAGTCCTAGCTCTTGCCTCAGTGAAACACATCTATTACTAAATAATAAATTGCTTTAAAAATGGAACTTACAAGGTGTATGCCTAACACCTCTGCTAAATCCCCTTGCTTTTTCTACCCTTAATCCCCTACCTTGTTTGCCTATATATACATTGGCTATTTACAGTCTAATCTTGCAAATACATATTACTAAGTATAGTGCTTACTACTGTGAGCATTACATTCAGTACTCCCAGTACTACATGATAATATTTATGGCACGGGCCCCAATTCAGATTAGCATTTAGGCATGTGCTGTCCTGAACAGGGATGCGTTTCTGCCTCAGGACCATAGATTCTAAACTTTTCAAAACTGTATTCTTCTTCCATATCTATACAACAGTCTGAGTCACTATGGGCACTATATAGATCATGTTAATTAGTGGGGAAGATGCTGACACCTAAAAACATACCCAGCGATACAAGCCATTTTTAGTTAGTAATTAAAACAATAGGTTAAATATTAGGTAGAAACAAAAAAATCCTTTCCTTTATCCAAATTCTTCAGAATAATGTACCTATTGTTGTTCTCTAGAATGTAACCCACTTAAAGCTCAAACACATCTTAACTTTCTTTTATAAAGACAAATTTTATCCTTTTTTACTTTTGGCTTCCCCTTTATGTCATATAATAGCTAGTCTTACAATGGAGATGGCTCAATAGTCGAATTCTTTGTTAGGAGAGACTGGCACTATCTATGAAATTTGGTTGGGACAACTTCTGACACTGACTGAAAATGCTGCATATTTCAGTTGTCTGCACATTTTCAAAGTGGTACTGGATGAGATCCAGGAATTCACTCACAAATCCCATAAAGAAAAATTTCCGTACACACCACCACCATTTGGGCAATTTAGCCCTGCTCATGCTCAACAATGACATATGCCTCACTTAATGCAAGTTTAGCTTAATGCAGACTATAAGATATTGACATGAAAAATAGATCATCTAAGAAAACAATGGAAGAGGATGAGGAAGACAAAGAGTTTCTGAATTGAGCTTGACTGATGCCATAGCTTGACTGATGGGGGTAAAATCAGAGAGGACTTAAATGGCAGTGTGTGTAATATATTGGGTGTACATTGATTGGAAAGGGATTATCTAGATCATTTAAACACTGATCTGAACATTTTGTAGAAGATAAACCCCTTTGAAGTGTAAGTCAGATTGCACGAGGGCCAGCCCTCAGTCTCCTGCTGTTTATCATATTTGATAGACTACATTAGCAGGAAGATCCCAGTTGGAAAAAGTGAGAAGCTGCTATATGCAGTGTTGTTATGAATATGTTGGTCCCAGGATATTAGAGAGACAAGGTGGGTGGGGTAATATCTTTTACTGGACTAACTTCTATATTTAGACAATATAGTAATAAGGGTGTCCTCAAAAGAAGACCTAAAGGAAACAGTAATCCAGTGGTATGACCAGCTAAAATGGCATGGGATGGAAATGAACATGACTAAGACTGAGGTCATGTTGGTCAGAAGAGGTGCCACAAGGAAACTGGAGATAGAGATTAACGGAGTATGACCAAACCAGACCGACCAGTTCGAATACATTGGTGGCTGGGTTACGGAAGATGGCGAGCTTTAACGTGAGATACACTCAAGACTGGGGTGGGGGGAGCTGGAAGATTGTGGAATAACATCTCTAGGGTTGTGTATGACAAGCATATGCCACTGAGATTGAAAGCCCACCTGTCTGGAACAGTGGTGTGCCCCGCAATGCTGTATAGTGCAGAAACTTGGGGAGTAAAGAGATGGTATGTTCAACACCTACAGGTGTTTGAGATGGGATATCTTTGCGCAATAAAAAGAGAATCAAAGTGGATAAGGTAATATCTTTTATTGATATTCTGTTGGTGAGAGAGCCTTCTGTTGGTGACAGAGACAAGCTTTCAGGCTTACACAGAGCTCGTCAAGTCTAGGAAAGGTACTCAGACTGTCACAGCTAAAAGCACACAATAAAAAGTCACACAAAAAGAAAGATTGTGTAATGCAAGATTAGGATGGAAGTCGAAGTCCATAATGTGGCTGTTAAATTGAGGAAATGTGACTTAGTTGGTTGGGACACATAGAGAGGGTGAACAAAGAGGGTGCTAGAAAAGAGACCCTGAGGAAAGCCAAGGAAGTGATGGATGGATTGCATCAAAGAACATGTTAAGCAGACTGACCTCAGACAGATGAAGATGACACATGCTTGCACGATGACCCGACCCCAGATGATGGCATAAGGGGAAGAAGAAGAAGTTGATTAGAAAATAGGTGTGAGTGAATGGGGGAGGGGGAAGTAGGGAGGGAGTATTTAGCACGAAATGCAACTAAAGTACATAAGATAAAATAGGATAATGAGATTGCTTAGTCCCATATCCTCCTATAGGCTGCTTTTCCTACTAACCTTCCTGCTTCCCCCATAGGTAATTTACAGCATCTTAAACTTGTTTTCTGACAAGCTATCATCATCATTTACTTCACCGTTGAATTTGGCCCACAGACTTCCACAGAAGTTTTATTCATTTTCATTGTTTGCTAGGACACTTGTTGGGAATTACACCATTTCCATGATACACGCACCCTCAAAGCGGACAAAGTGCTCATATTTATGTAAAGGGATACTATTGCAATTCAAATGGTGCTTGCATGGAAATGGTGTACACCTACATGCCAAAAGCCATTGAAACTCATACCATATGTGGCGCCAACCTTGCTTTTTTTTTACTGCTCCTCACTTCTAGTGAAATCAGGGAGGCTAGCCGCCCTTTAAAAAACAACCTGTTTAGATTAATTATGTGCTGAGAAAAGGCTGTGCTTTGGGAATTCTTCTTGTATTTTAAATGTTCCCAGTTCTGTGAGAGCTGCTTCTCTTTTTAATTGTTTGACCCAGTGTGCTCAGATGAATTCACCAAGTTCATCATAGGCATGCTACGTTCTGCCAGAATATCAAATTAAGTTCTAGATTTCCTGATTGGTAAAGAATATCATCCCCTCCGACCCCCTAAAAACAACATTTGGTTTCTGGGTTATGAGATCTCAGCAGGACTTTCTTGTGACAAGAGTAAAAGTAATTTTCTTCCTGTTTTATGTTTTTATGTTTCTTTAGCCAATGTTTTAAAGATTGCTTAAAGAGCACAAAAGGTCATTAGAAAGCTTTATTTTTATTGTCATTGCCTCCAGAATGCATTCCATAACTCAGTTTAATGTGGGCTGCAGCAGGCCAAGAGTTTTACAAGCCAAGATATTATGTCTAGTCAAGTTAGTGACATGCCACAGAGTTCAGTGAAAAGAGAAGAATAAAGACCTAGTTTGAGTAGTGTAATGTTGCATTGAGTGTAAAACGTGGAAGGAAAAAACTCTCTCTCCAAGTCACTTCTACTAATGGATTGCATTCCTGCCCCAAGTTGGTAGGAGACCCCCGCCAAATGCAATCTCTGGAAGTGAAAAAGGCCTAGAATCATCTGCTTTATAGCCTGTTACAAGGAGATTCACCCACCCTCCAGTTCACAGGGAAAGTGCATATTCTACTGCACCCCTTTATAGAGTGCAGTTAGATTTCCCCTGTTTCAGCCCTCTCCAAGGGCCAATACAGAGGGGCCAGGGGAAAATGTGACAGGACTGTGGTATCCCCTCCTTTCTACCTCTCCTCACCCCTGGCGCTGTTTAAAGAGGCAGTCCCTGCTATTCCACAAGTGCAAGGGCTTAAATTCCACCTGACTTGTAAAGGGGCACACTACGGTGAGAGAGGCCTCCTTGAGCTCCATGTCCCCACAACACACACACACACGAGCCAGGTCTGGCTCTAGGTTATTTGTAACTAGAAGCTTTAACACTGAAAAGCACATATCTTCACAAGGGATCTCAAGCTCTCCCAATCCCGAGGCACGTTAGAAACAAATCATGTTCTTCTGCTCAGCAGCAAACCCTCTAAGTCTGCTACAATATGGGCATGCAAGGCCATAATGCATGGGAAATTGCTGTGTAAATTCAGAGTAGACACACTTCTATTTAGTAAGTTTGAGTGTTCCAGCAGGCGCACAATACCTCATGAAGTAGCATTTTCAGTGCTTGCCTAGATGGCTTATCTGTTGAACCTCTTTGCTTAGAGCCCGATTCTCTCCACAGGGGAGCTTTTCATTAGATTTACAGATTTAAAAATGTAATTTCATTACCCTTACCCTTCAAAGTCTGTCTTTGGAGCTGCTTTCTCCTGTCTAACTGCTTAAGTTAAAAGGTCCAGGCATTGGGATGTCTAAATCCAAGTTACCTTTCTGTGTTATAGCTGAGACCTGAGGTAGTTTAGCAAAATCCTACAGAACCCTACAAAACCCTTTTTGGTCAGATACTTCTACATGTGTCCAAGTACTGAATGAATGTTACTATTATTATTTATTTGAGCTCTGATAGCTCCTAAAGTCCCCAATTAAGGGTTGGGGCTCCATTGTGCCAGGCATTATACAGTCATAGGCTAGAAGACAGCCCCTGCTTGGAAGAGTTTAGATTAATTTTGTACATCACTTCGGATCATATAGCATCTAGGGGGGAGAGATAGCTCAGTGGTTTGAGCATTGGTCTGCTAAACCCAGTGTTGTGAGTTCAATCCTTCAAGGGGCCACTTTGGGATCTAGGGCAAAATCAGTACTTGGTCCTGCTAGTGAAGGCAGGGGGCTGGACTTGATAACCTTTCAAGGTCCCTTCCAGTTCTAGGAGATAGGATATCTCCATTAATTTAAAAATTTATTTAAATTTAGTGATGTCCTTGAATTGAGTCTCCAATAAATTCAGAACATGGCATATCTAAATGCCATACATAATGATGATTTTCACTTACAGTAATATCCTCAATTCTCTTTCACATTTTCTCATAATAGGCTTTTTCCTCCACAGTATTCTGACTCCTTATTAAGTACTTTGTATATAATTTCCCTAAAGACCAATTCATTATTACATCTGCATTTGGCATTCCCTTTACATTGGTTTGCATAGTGAAGTTGTAGGCCTGTAAGTAAAGTGGAAATGGGAATTCACCATCTTCTCTTTTTGTGTTCAGTTTAGGGTAAAGCCACATAGTTTTCTCCCTTCAAATTTTTTTCAGTTAGCCAGTTGTATATGTGGAATAGTAACTGTATTGACTTTTAAAGATCTATATAGACATAACTGAATTTGGTTTATTCTAGCTGTTTTTTGTGGATGAATATGGCCCCGTTATTACAGTGTCTGAGTGTCTACCAAGTATTTACAAATGGACATAACAATTGATCTCTCTGGCTTTACTTCAGCCTTGCCATCGTGTAAGAAAAAATAGCTTGCTTAGTTTAGAACGTTTTTCTTGTTTATGTTTGGATATGTTTGTGTGTGCGTGCATCTGTTGTGACATTTTTTGGAGGAAAAGCTAATTTGAAGAAATAAGGTTTGCATTAAGTTCTGGAAATGGTGTGGTCTTATTTCTTGTAGGAGTGAGTTCCACATTCTAGGTCCAGCTTCTGTGAAAATTCGGCCTCCTGTGCTCATGTGCCTCCCTCTAGAGGTCGACAGGTTCATTGCTCCAGTGGCATGTAGCTGGTTTTGGAGTTCAGGGTCACAGATGCAAAGATAACCTCGTAGGTAGCTAGAGCCAGTCTCATGGAGGGCCTTGAATATAACAGGACAGAGACTTTAAACTGGACTATCTATTCAGCAGGGAGCCAGTGCAGAGAGCAGAGCACTGGGGTGAACAGTACATGGCAACTGTGTAAATATCAAGCAGACATAATGCTGTATTTTGTGTCAGTTGAAGCTTTTGGGGGGGAGTGTAGTTTCATTTTAGATACTCAAGCCTTGAAGTCACAAGTGTGTGCATCATTGTGGCCATTTCTGATAGGTAGGGTTGAAATATTCTGGCAATTCACAGCTGGAAGTGCTTTTTTGTTGTTGTTGTTGTTGTTGTTGTCATGACTGTTGGGAATCTAATAGCTCTGAGAAGTCCCAAAGGACCTCCAAGTTAGGACTGATTCAATAATGTAAGGCAGGTGGTCTGGATAATGGGAGTGTTATTTGAAGCACTTTCCTGTTCCTACCAGCATCTTCTTAGTTTTGCCTAGGTTCAGCTTGAGCCCAGACCTCTCCATCCAGTGCAGATTTCACCGAAGCATTGATAAAGTTGGGAGATGGTGCTGATTTATATTTGATGCAAAGGAGGTATGGAGATGGGTATCATGCAACATTTCCTCACATTCTTTCAATGGCTTTGTATAGAAGTTAAATAATATAGGGGAGAGGAGTGAGCCTTGAAGAACTCCTCAAGTGAGGGATTCAGAGGTGAAGGAACAATTGTATGTGTGACATTCCCAATTCACTTATTTGTCCCAGATAACAGAAGAGAGAAGTTTAGCTATTAAATGTAGATCATGCTTTTCCCCATATTCGTGACAGGGTGACAGTGACATTATTTTCCTCTTTCTTATCTCATTTGTTTTCCATAACAATCCATTCAGTCCTTTCACTCCTGCTAGACCCATGTCTATGACCAGTCAGTTTCAGTAACTTGGAGTGACTCTCCAGTGAGTTGAAGCTCTTAATTATGGTGCATAAAAACAATGTTGGAAGCCAAAGAGTTCTTAACCATGCTCTGTAATTCCTTTCTCCAGAGCTGTGTCTCTTATACTGGCTCTCTTCACTGTTATAGAGCTCTGAATATTTTTACGCTGCATAAATTATAGTTTGGACTTTGGATGTACAATAAATGCATTAATGTGCATTCTGCACGTCTGCCTAGACAACAAACTATTGGAGTGAGCAGTCAGTCCATAGGCCTCCCCATCCCACCCTGAAACAAGGTGTGTTCACCTGCAGCCCCTAGTGACAAAAATTCTAGGGAAGTGCACAGTCACAAATTCCATTTGCTATAAAAGAAATGGCAAACTCTTCTTTAAGGGCTTGTCTACATGGTGCAGTGATGCACAACGGGGTGTGAATTCTGAAGCACACCACAATGCTACTCGCTAACTGGCCTATGTAAACCCTGTTGGCACACAGTAACAGTTCCCTAGTGCACATTATAACAGTCTGGTTCAACAGTACTGTGTTAATGCCCATTAGGGAACTTTTAGTGCGCATCAGCCAGGTCTACACAGGCAAGTTAATGTGCAAGATGTTCGTGCACTTTAGAATTCACACCCCACTGGTGCACATTATCATACCATGTAGACAAACCCTGAGTCTGTGAAGCAGAAATAAATTTAAAATGTAAGTTTCATGTGTCAAATTATACTTATTTGTGCAGCTGTTAATATTATTGTACAGATAATATATAGTACAGATTTTCCAGACACATCACAGAAAAATAAAAAGCCAAGGTCTCAACCCCTGTAAATTAGCTATAAACCATTACTGACTATATATGATGTGGAAATGGGGAGGAGGAGTGTGGAGTAAGGGGGCACAGCAGAAAACAAGGGGAAAGAAAATCTGGTTTTGGAGCATTATTTATAAGGATTCTGATTACTTGTAATGTTGTGGTTACTTTTGGTTCTTTTTCACTTTTATGTTATTAGAGGATCAAAGAAATAGCAATTAAAACACCATATGGAAAAGTCTCATAGAATTAATAGGGACAAAACAAATAGGGTTCTATAAAAAGTTCTCTAAAAACCTATATGAGAATGCTTATTCCTTCTGTGGAATGTAAAAAAACATTTGATATAAATCTAAAGAAAGTTGATTTCCTTAAGTTCTGTAGGATTTTACTTAAGAAAACAAGACTTGAAAAAACTTGTTTTGAATCTATAGATAGATGTTATAGAAAGATTTTCACAGCTGCTGGGTACCTTATGGTCCCATTGAGCTGCCAGATAAGAGAGCTCAGCTGTTCTGAAACTCAGGCCGTAAAGACAGAGCTGCTGTTTGTTTGATGCTGTTTTTGTGTTAGAATATATATTGCAACTGATAGTCCTGTATATAGCTCCTAATTGTTCTTTGCTTCCCTTTGGATTTTGTGACTGTACAGTAAGAAGAACACTAAAGAGTGGACTGACACCAGAAGAAGCCAAAGCACTGGGCCTCATCAGCACCTCTGAGATGCAGGTGTGAAATCCTCAAAGGTGGCTACAAGCAAAACCATCATCGGTGATACACGGGCTGACAACCATTCAGTGTGGCATTGTTCTACCAGCCTCATCTGCTGCTCCTGACATCCCGTCCTCTGTTAGTTTAATTTTGATAAGATATATAACAGAAAAAACAAAAAGGGCTAAAGAAGGGTGTGTCACAGCTCAGCACTAAAACCTGACAGATACAAAAAGGAGTGTTTGAGTATTTCTAGGTGAAAGCTTATAGCTTGTTCTCTCATGATGCATTGATGTTGGTATTAGGGGACTCTCCTGAGTATTCTTTTATTGTGTGAGCTATGTTTACGTTGGCTTTTCTTGTGGCCTGTTTTAGTAATTGTAAAGCATGGCATTTTGTCAGTGCAAGGAACAGTCCTTAAAGAGGCAAAATCACTTCTGTTACAGTTACTATGATCTTCCTAAGATTGTTTTATTGGACAGACATACACAAATCTGTACAACCCTATTTTTATCTCACCACCAAAGAATGTAAAAATGTATGTGTACTTATGTATATGTACAGTATGGATGTGTGTGTATGTACAACATACACATATAGTCCTGGGGTGAAATCCTGGCCCCACTGAAGTCAAAGGGGCAAAGATTTCACTCCTGGGGCCTTAAAATTCCACCTGACCTTCAGGAAAGGAGTGTCTTTTTACAGGAACTCAATGTTATTCAATGGAATTCACCCTGCAGGGCAGGAAATACCCTGCAGTGCAGGTGGAATGTTTAGGATTCTGAACTGCATGTGTGTGCATGCACGTACACTGTACCTAATATTGTACACACACAGATAGCACAGAATACCTCTTACTGATGAACTCTAGGTATACTGAGTCTTTGTATAATTTTAGAAATTTATGCCAACAATTTACATGCTAGATAAAGAGGTTCTGCTGCCAAGATCAAGAAGTTTCGTTCACCTGCCTGAGCCCTTCATGCTGCTTTTCTCTGTTGTGATGTAGCTTAGTGGTGATTTAGCTTCAAACCGATTGAACTGAACATGAAATGGCCCTGCTAAAACTCCTCTATATTTTGTCTTTTTTCATCAATAAAATAAATAGCGAGGATACCACAGTGAACATTCCTCTTCCCACACAAGGAATTTGCTGTTTCCTCGTTCGTCCTTATCTCACTGTTTGTAATTGACTTCTATAAACATCTTCAGTATATGTCTGAGGTTAAGTGCATGTTCTATTCTGGTCTATCCGCACATAAACGATCACACTCCATTGTCCAAACCAGACAGAATTTTAGAATATACTTTAATCAGCTCGACTTGCCTTTAAGTGAAGTACATCCACCTCAGTGAATTTGAACTGAACCCACTTATACCCGGCTTTCGCCACCACCAAAGCATTTTCATGGGAACTGCAATTTAGAAACAACAATAAAAGGGAACATTTTGCACCAAACCATATCTAGATGGAATGGTACTGAAGAATGCATTGTGAGGCAATGTGGGATTAGCTCTTTCTGTGACCCTAGGCTGGGACTAAAGGTGTATTGACTCCTGCATTCTGTTCCACTTTGAGGACAGGAAGTGCTAAGGATAAGGCACCAAACAGGCAAAATTTCAACTATATATAAGACTATGTTGAACACAGCATCCAAGTAAGCTGAGAGCCAATCAACAGGCAATACTGATATAAATGACCTAGTAGAATCAAACTAAAGGGAATATGTTGTGAAAACTCCCATCTGTGCAATTCTCTCCCTCAGCTGCTGGATTTCAGTCCTTATTGACAGTTGCCGGGGGCCTTGATCCATCCAGTTCATGGGTAAATATATGTCCCTGCTCTGAGTCCTGGTTGTTACAGTATGGCGTTGGGTTTACAGACTTTGGTGAACATGTTTTCCTGCTATTTGGCAGTTAGTTTAGTTTAAGAAGTGGATTTTGCAAGCAGACAGAAGCCATTCATTGGTTAGCTAATAAAACATAGAGTAAAGAATGAGTTGAAAGCTGTAAAGAGGAAAAGACTGGTCAGAAAACTGAAGGAAACAGAATTTATTTAATCACATTCTTTCATTTTAAAAGAAATGATGTGTTGCCATCAGGATTTTGGAAAGGATCTCTACATGATACAACACTTGGCCTTTCAGTTTGTTTTCTTATCTTTCTGCTCAAGGTTGCATAAAACATATAGATGGATGTACTGGGGGTTTGTGGAGGTCAGTAAGGTCTGAGTGAGCAGTTTGGATTGCAATTCATGTCCTAGTTAAAAGCAGATCTGAATATGAGTCCTGCTCTGGCCAGATGCTGAAGGCCTCCTTCAGGGTGCTCAACTCCCATTCCTGGTACTTGACACTTGGCAGGATTGAACTTTAAATTCCCTGTGAACTGTGCTGTATATGCAGCCTGAACAATGGGAATCTCCACTTTTAGTTAATGCGGGAGGAATGCAACAACTGCTAAAAGTGTAGATGGTGTTTTGCCAGCATAGTAATAGGAAGCAATTCTTGTGTTTGGGGACTGTATTTTATTGGCATTTCCCAAGTGTCATTAAAGTTAAATGTCTCTCAGTCAGCTTGCATATCCAAAATCCTTTGGATCCCCCTCATTTAACAGGGATTTAGAAATTAACAACAAAAATGTGATTCATTTGACAAACGTGAGTCAGGATTAATATTTGCTTAGGATGGGTGGTTGTTGTTTTTACAACTCAAGAAAGAGATCTACCACTCAAGAGAGAGCTTGGAGTCATGGTGGATAGTTCTCTGAAAACATCCACTCAATGTGCAGCAGCAGTCAAAAAAGCTAACAGAATGTTGGGCATCATTAAGAAAGGGATAGATAATAAGACAGAAAATATCATATTACCTCTATATATATCCATGGTACGCCCACATCTTGAATACTGCATGCAGATGTGGTCGCCCCATCTCAAAAAAGATATATTGGAATTGGAAAAGATTCAGAAAAGGGCAACAAAAATGATTGAGGTATGGAACAGCTTCCATATGAGGAGAGATAATAAGACTGGGACTTTTCAGCTTGGAAAAGAGATGACTAAGGGGGGACATGATAGAGGTCTACAAAATCGTGACTGGCATGGAGAAAGTAAATAGGGAAGTGTTATTTACTCTTTCTCATAACACAAGAACTAGAGATCACCAAATGAAATTAATAGGCAGAAGGTTTAAAACAAACAAAAGGAAGTATTTTTACAATGCACAGTCAGTCTGTGGAACTCCTTGCCAGAGGATGTTCTGAAGACCAAGACTAGAACAGGGTTTAAAAAAGAGCTAGATAAATTCATGGAGGATCGGTCCATCAATGGCTATTAGCCAGTATGGTGTCCCTAGCCTTTGTTTGCCAGAAGCTGGGAATGGGTGACAGGATGGATCACTTGATGATTACCTGTTCTGTTCATTCCCTCTGGGGCACCTGGCATTGGCCACTGTTGGTAGACAGGATACTGGGCTAGATGGACCTTTAATCTGACCCAGTATGGCCGTTCTTATGTTCTTACAATAGATCGTTTTAAATCTGATTAGGAAGGGTAAAGATAGTAGTTTACCAACTTCACATCCCCTGTTTCTCCCCCGCCCCTGAACATACATACATTCCTATAACTCAAGAACAGCTTTGATTTGGAAGCCCATATTTAGCAAGTTATTAGTCTATAATGTGGAGTCATTTGTTTGTTTGCTATTTTTTAATTGTAAACGGTTTTAAAAAGTGGCTAGAAAGACATGACAAGCAGCACACCAGAGCCAATTCCTGCTTTCTCCCATGAACATGCAGTTCCTTGTTGTCTTCAAGGGGAATTGTGCATGCATATGTGAGGATAGAACTTGGCCCTATATAAAGTTCAGATTCCTCTGGATTTCCAGCCTCTGGACGCAAGAAAAACTGCAAGGTCTGTGAATGCTGAAGTTTCTCTGGCTAGGTACTTAAGAGCTCTGAAGGAAGGGGGGGAAAAAAAGAAAAAAAAATTTAAAATACCCTATGCTGTCTTCCTAATTCTGAGATGAAATGATGCTTGATTAGGGAACACTATTGAAACTTATTTGTAAACACTTGATAATACAAGGGCCTATTTTGTGTTTGTCTTTTTATTTTTTGCAACAAATGGTTGAATTGCATTTTAGATGCAATATAAAGAGAAAGCAGTTTAATAGTTAAAGAGCAAGTCATTCAAAGGAGTTTGAAGGGTTTTATAGTTCTATGTTCATGCAAAAAAATTAAATATATTCTGTACACTTCTAATTTGTTGGTTTCACATTGAGTGGCAAACAGAGGTACGTAATGTTTAACCATTATCGAACCATTGATCACGTCAAACAGATATGAAATCTGCAGGCTTCTTTGAAAGAAAAGGACGGTTGATAGCAATGGGTGTATTTCTCCTTTTAAAGACTGTCTTGGGGCATAGTGTGTGTGTGTGTGTGTGTGTGTGTGTGTGTGTGTGTGTGTGTGTGTGTGTGTGTGTGTAAGAGTGAGAGCGAGAGCTGGGAATTGTAAAAAAAAATTGTAAAGTAGAAAAGGACATGTTTCTTAGACAAAGGACAAATACTGTAAAATTGTGTAAATGTCACTACTCATGTTTTTTCATGTTGTGTGTAGCATAGTGTAAAATAGGCTTTTCGGCAGTGTTATTCTGTGAATTGTAATTTAAAAACAAGCCATGCATGGTCAAAGATATTATCTACAGGTCCTTTTTCATTTGTTTGTTTTTCTCATTTTAGGTAAAGATGTTTTGTTATATGTTAAATTTAATTGTCCATGAAACTGCTTTTTGTTTCTCAGTTTTACTTCATAAATAACTTGAATTACTGTTTAAGAATTTACTACACACAAGCACTCCTTCATTTGTATCCATCCTTAGGAAGCTTTGTCACTACATTGAGTATAACCCAGGGGGATTTTCCTTTTTAACACACCCCTCTTTTGCCTCTCCTCCCCCACTCCATCCCTTCCTCACATTCTAGAAAATGCAGTCTCTCTTTTTTCCGTGCCATGCAGGGTCAACATGAGAAACTGACCTCAGACCTGTGTCCAAAATTTCTTGATATAAGTAGTAACAAAGCTCACCTCTACAGCATTATGTAAACACATCTTGCAATAAAGCTTTCTAAAGCACTGTGTTGGTTGCTGATTTTGTTGACGTATCCAGCTGGGACCTTGGTTGGCTATTTTTTTAAATTTTGTATTCTTTATGCAGCCATGAACCCGCCACACAAGCAACAAAATGCCATTGTTAAACCACCTGGGTGGCCTGGCAATGAAAAGCTAACCTTAAAGTTTTATCTCTGCTTTCGCAGATTGAACCGAATGTATAATCCTGGGTGAAGTAAATGTGTGTGTGTGTGTGTCTGTCTGTCTTTCTGTCCAGTTCTCAAGGATTATAGTAATCTAATACTGAAATCCCCACCAAACATGATGGGATTCTGCTTGCTGCCATTAGCTGGCAGTCAGTGCTTACTTTGTAATGAAAGAGGTGCCAGGACTCAAGCAATTTTTTTACTTTCATGACTGATGTGGTGAGCCGAGAGGTCCCAGGGCTATAAACCGCCAAGCCCAGAGGACACTCAGCCCTGGCACAAATTAAGCACTACTGGCAGTTGATGCATTTTTGATTTTTGTCTTTAAAGCAGTCCATGCAGCAAGAGGCTTGTACAAAGAGCCCATCGTTTATAAACGCAGATCTCTGACTCGCCTGCACTCAGGTGAGTATTCTGATTGATGCTGCACAGCGAGACGGAATTCCTGAAACTCTTGGGCCTGGTCTACACTACGACTTTAATTCGGATTTAGCTGCCTTAATTCGAATTAACGCTTGACCCGTCCACACAACAAAGCCATTTAATTCGAATTAAAGGGCCCTTTAATTCGATTTCTGTACTCCACCCCGACGAGCGGAGTAGCGCCAAAATCGAATTTGTCAATTCGAATTAGCGTTAGTGTGGCCGCAATTCGATGTTATTGGCCTCCAGGAGCTATCCCACAGTGCACCATTGTGACCGCTCTGGCCAGCAATCTGAACTCGCATGCACTGGCCAGGTGGACAGGAAAAGCCCCGGGAACATTTGAATTTCATTTCCTGTTTGCACAGCGTGGAGAGCACAGGTGACCACAGAGAGCTCATCAGCACAGGTAACCATGCAGGCTGATAATCGAAAAAGAGCACCAGCATGGACCGTACAGGAGGTACTGGATTTGATCTCTATATGGGGAGAGGATTCAGTGCTAGCTGAACTGCGTTCGAAAAGACGAAATGCCAAAACTTATGAAAAAATTTCCAAGGGCATGATGGAGAGAGGCCACAATAGGGACACAGATCAGTGCCGCGTGAAAGTCAAGGAGCTCAGACAAGCCTATCAAAAAGCAAAGGAGGCAAACGGTCGCTCCGGGTCAGAGCCGCGGACATGCCGCTTCTACGCTGAGCTAAATGCATTTCTAGGGGGGGCCGCCACCACTACCCCACCTCTGACTGTGGATTCTGAGCTGGGGATAATCTCATCAGGTACACCTGATGATTCCGTGGAAGGGGAAGAGGAGGAGGAGGAGGACGAGCTGGCAGAGAGCACCCAGCTCTCCGTTCTCCCCAACAGCCAGGAACTGTTTCTCACCCTGACTGAAGTACCCTCCCAAGCCTCCCAAGCCAGCACCCAAGACCATGACCCCATGGAAGGGACCTCAGGTGAGTTTACCTTTTAAAATATAAAACATGGTTTAAAAGCAAGCATTTTTAATGATTAATTTGCCCTGAGCACTTGGGATGCATTCGCAGCCAGTACAGCTACTGGAAAAGTCTGTTAACATGTCTGGGGATGGAGCGGAAATCCTCCAGGGACATCTCCATGAAGCTCTCCTGGAGGTACTCCAAAAGCCTTGCCACAAGGTTTCTGGGCAGTGCAGCCTTATTCCGTCCTCCATGGTAGGACACTTGACCACGCCATGCTAGTAGCAAGTAATCTGGTATCATTGCCTGACAGAGCCTGGCAGCGTATGGTCCCGGTGTTTGCTGGCATTCAAGCAACATCCGTTCTTTATCTTGCTGTGTAATCCTCAGGAGAGTGATATCGCTTAGGGTAACCTGGTTGAAATAAGGGAATTTAATTAAGGGGACTGAGGTGGCCGTTCCTACTGGGCTGTTTGCCTGTGGCTGAAAAGAAATCCTTCCCTGCATTTAGCCAAGTGCAAAGGGGGGGGGGAGGATTGGCCCAGAGCTTTTCGCGTTTTGCTAGCAGGGATCTTCCCTGATACCAGCCAGGCGGTGGGGGGAGGGAGAAAGCACTCATCCCAGAGAATTCATGGCGGGTGGGTGGGGGGTGGTGTTAGTTTGGTTCCTGCAGGGATCTTCCCTGATACCAGCCACGCGGTGGGGGGAGGGAGAAAGCACTCATCCCAGAGAATTCATGGCGGGTGGGGGGGTGGTGGTGTTAGTTTGGTTCCTGCAGGGATCTTCCCTGATACCAGCCACGCGGTGGGGGGAGGGAGAAAGCACTCATCCCAGAGAATTCATGGCGGGTGGGGGGTGGTGGTGTTAGTTTGGTTCCTGCAGGGATCTTCCCTGATACCAGCCACGCGGTGGGGGGAGGGAGAAAGCACTCATCCCAGAGAATTCATGGCGGGTGGGGGGGGGGTGGTGTTAGTTTGGTTCCTGCAGGGATCTTCCCTGATACCAGCCACGCGGTGGGGGGAGGGAGAAAGCACTCATCCCAGAGAATTCATGGCGGGTGGGGGGGGGTGTTAGTTTGGTTCCTGCAGGGATCTTCCCTGATACCAGCCACGCGGTGGGGGGAGGGAGAAAGCACTCATCCCAGAGAATTGGATGGGGGGGGGTGTTAACCTTCAGCAGCAGAAAACAAGCTAACAGGAAAACTGCAGCACAACGGGCTTTGCTTGGTATGTGGGAAAGCAGGGCGCAGAAGCCTAAAGACAGTGGCTTACCATGGCAGCATGCAAGGTGAATTCTGTTGCCCCGACCTGCGTCTGTGATCTCTAGCAGCAAAGCCACAGGCACTCAATATTAAGAGGCAAAATGCGACCTTGCACAGAAATCACATGTGCTATGTAATGTGAATAGTATACACCGTGAAAGAGTATAAGCATTGTTCTGAAAAATGTATCTTTTAAAAAAATTCTCTCCTTTTTTCACTCCCTCCAGCAGGTGCAAATGTTTCAAGCCTCCCTCCTCCTTCCCGAAGGCTATCCCAGATAAGGCGTCGTAAAAAAAAGACGAGAGAAGAGATGTTTTCCGAAATCATGCAATCCACCAGGAATGAAAGAGCTCATCTGAATGAGTGGAAGGAGACGGTTTGCAAGTATAGGAAAGAAGCCAGTGACCGTGAGGACAGAAGGGACCAACGTGAGGAGAGGAGAGACGCTCGAGATGAGAGGTGGCGGCAGGAAGATCAGAGGAGTCGGGAAGCAACGCTGGGGCTGCTGCGTGAGCAAACAGACATGCTCCGGCGTCTGGTGGAGCTTCAGGAACGGCTGCTGGAGAACAGAGTGCCGCTACAGCCCCTGTATAACCCCCCTACCTCCTCACCATGTTCCATAGCCTCCACACCCAGACGTGTAAGAACACGGGGGGGGAGGCTCCGTACACCCTCCCATTCCACCCCAGTGGACAGCCCAAGCAAAAGGCTGCCATTTTTTTAACCTTTTTTTACTGGGCTTTTCCTTCCCGCAGATCCTCCTCCCAAACCCCACTCAGGTTCTGTGCCGCTACAGCCCCTGTATAACCCCCCTACCTCCTCACCATGTTCCATAGCCTCCACACCCAGACGTGTAAGAACACGGGGGGGGAGGCTCCGTACACCCTCCCATTCCACCCCAGTGGACAGCCCAAGCAAAAGGCTGCCATTTTCTTAACCTTTTTTTACTGGGCTTTTCCTTCCCGCTGATCCTCCTCCCAAACCCCACTCAGGTTCTCTCCCTCTTTTTATAATCAATTAATAAAGAATAAATGATTTTTAAACAATGGTGACTTTATTTCCTTTGAAAGCAAGCTGGGGGAAGGGGGAGGGTGGGTTCCTTACAGAGAATGAGTCAATAAAGGGGGCGGGTTTTCAGGAAGGATAAACAAACATAAATTTCACACTGTAGCCTGGCCAGTCATGAAACTGGTTTTCAAAGCTTCCCTAATGCGCAGCGCTTCATCGTGTGCTCTTCTAATCGCCCTGGTGTCTGGCTGCGAGTAATCAGCAGCCAGGCGATTTGCCTCAGCCTCCCACCCTGCCATAAAGGTCTCCCCCTTGCTCTCACAGAGATTGTGAAGCACACAGCAAGCAGTAATAACAATGGGGATATTGGTTTGGCTGAGGTCTGAGCGAGTCAATAAGGATCGCCAGCGACCTTTTAAACGGCCAAATGCACATTCTACCACCATTCTGCACTTGCTCAGCCTGTAGTTGAACAACTCCTGACTCCTGTCCAGGCTGCCTGTGTATGGCTTCATGAGCCATGGCATTAAGGGGTAGGCTGGGTCCCCAAGAATAACAATTGGCATTTCAACATCCCCCACGGTTATTTTCTGGTCCGGAAAGTAAGTCCCTTGCTGCAGCCGTTTAAACAGATTGGTGTTCCTGAAGACGCGAGCGTCATGAACCCTTCCCGGCCAGCCCACATGGATGTTGGTGAAACGTCCCTTGTGATCCACAAGTGCTTGCAGCACCATTGAGAAGTACCCCTTGCGGTTTATGTACTGGGTACCCTGGTGCTCCGGTGCCAAGATAGGAATATGGGTTCCATCTATTGCCCCACCACAGTTAGGGAATCCCATTGCAGCAAAGCCATCCACTATGACCTGCACATTTCCCAGAGTCACTACCTTTCGTAGCAGCACCTCCGTGATTGCTTTGGCTACTTGCATCACAGCAGCCCCCACAGTAGATTTGCCCACTCCAAATTGATTCCCGACTGACCGGTAGCTGTCTGGCGTTGCAAGCTTCCACAGGGCTATCGCCACTCGCTTCTCAACTGTGAGGGCTGCTCTCATCTTGGTATTCTGGCGCTTCAGGGCAGGGGAAAGCAAGTCACAAAGTTCCATGAAAGTGCCCTTACGCATGCGAAAGTTTCTCAGCCACTGGGAATCGTCCCACACCTGCAACACTATGCGGTCCCACCAGTCTGTGCTTGTTTCCCGGGCCCAGAATCGGCGTTCCAAGCCTATAACCTGGCCCATTAACATCATAATCTCCAAAGCACCGGGGCCCGCGGTCTCAGAGAATTCTGTGTCCGTGTCCATGTCCTCATCACGCTGGTCGCTGCGCTGCAATCGCCGCCTCCTCCTCCTCGCCTCTTTTTTCTGGTCCTGTGTAAGCATAAACTCCACGAGAAAGCGCGAGGTGTTTATAATGTTCAAGACTGCGTTCTGGAGCACAACGGGATCCATGCTTGATGCAGAATGGAGTCTGCAGAGTTCACTCAGGAAAAAAGGCGCGAAATGGTTGTCTGCCGTTGCTTTCAGGGAGGGAGGGGGAGGCTGTACCCAGAACTACCTGCGACAATGTTTTTTGCCCCATCATGCACTGGGGTCTCAACCCAGAATTCCAAGGGGGGTGGAGACTGCGGGAACTATGGGATAGCTATGTAAAAGCTACCCACAATGCAACGCTCTGGAAATCGATGCTACTATGGTAGCTTGGACGCAAACCACCGAATTAATGGTGCCTAGTGTGGCCGAATACATTCGAATTTATAAAATCGGTTTCCTAAATTCGAATTATATAAATTCGAATTAATCCTGTAGTGTAGACATACCCTTGATTACAGAGCCATAAAAATGGCTCTTGGGAGAGTAAAATGGGGACATGCCTTTTAACTCAATTGAAATGTGTTTCATGCATCGCCCGGGTACCTAAGCTCTGGGCGACAACTGCGTGTACCCAGGGGGACAGTGTCCCCACTGCTCCCCCCATTCACGGTGTGTTTCCATCTATCTGAATTAGAGTAACAGGGCTGTTTGGAGGGACATAGTAGAAAAGTGATAACTATTGTACTCTACTCAATAAGAACAGTGTTATGAAGAACTTTGATTTCCAGTGCAATTGGTAAAAAGTGTAATAAGCTACCCAAAAATATTTACCTTTTTATGTTACATGTACGGTCAGGTAAGGTTACCTTACAGAGTTCAAAGACAGTTAAATACTTTTGTGGCAGCACCCTAGATGCTTAGCTGTGTTGACAAAGAGTTTAGCAGATGATTTTCACACATCACCTTGAGCCCCTGGGGCTATAGGAGCAGTTGTAAGTTATCATATATGTAACGCTTCCTACAGAAAACAGTGACTTGTTCCTTCCTAGATCTTCTTTTCCAATAATTTCATATAAAAGATGCCCCATGGGATCTATATGTATCTCTTAAAGAGCTGCTTAGCATTCCAGTTGCGCTGTTGTAAAGTCTAGAGGATAAAAGGCTACTAGCCAGAAATGTGGTAATGCTTTTTAAAATAAATATATAAAACAAGTTTATTGGCCAGACACTTTTCTCTTCTATCACAATATATCCATTAGTAATCCTAAATTCCAGATGTGCAGTGACAACACATGCATAGATTTTTCAGACTCAGTACTCAGAACTCATTTTTTGTCACAGGGAAGCCTCTGGACTCCAGTCAGAGAACAAATATGTCTGCAGCTTATTCACTGCACAGCTGCATGCATAGTTTGTAACCCAGGAGTAATTGATTATTTTTTGTCAAGGTCCAAATTTCTTGGTCAAGGTCTAGTCCAAGGTCCCGACTCCAGAGAAAATAATAAAAAATAATAAGAATGAGAATAATAAGTTTAAAAAAAAAAATTTCGTGGTCCATTCAAAAGCATCTGGTGATCTGGATTTAGCCCGGGGTCTGTCTTTGACTACCTCTATTGTAGCCCTTACATAATAGTTTCACCTTGAAAATGCACAGATTAAATTGAGAAAAGATCGTTTTCCTTTTTATAACATCTCCACATTTTCTGATGGAAATGTAGTTTGGAAAAGAAGAAGGCTCCTTTCTATTCAGAAATCTTTACCTCTAGTGAATTTCAGTAACTGCTGTTTTGTATTACACCACAGTCTGATAAGACAAACCTCTGCTGGGAAATCCTGAATGGAAAGCATCTACTTTGGATGCCATGCTGTTGAGGACCCCCACCCCCTTCCAGCTTTTCCTGAATTGCTTTGGAACAGGAGCATAGTCTACCTGTAGAGGAGTATGATGTGTTTTGAGGATTACCACTCCACTTCTAACATTCAGATGGAATCCTTTTCCTTTCTGCCACCCAGCTACCTCTCCATTCCCTTGGTTCTCCCCTTGCCACCATTGCTGAGATGGGATCTTCTGCTTTATTTTTGGGTGTCTCACACCCTGAGGCACCTTGATTTTCAGAGGAGGGACGCCAGCACTTCTGACTATCTGGCCCCTGTAGGTGTGTCCCATTGGACACCTAAAAACAGCAAACCCTTAGACAATGGCCTAAATTTTCTAAAATCTCACCACGTCTGATACCACAGGTAACCAGCATCACCTCAGGTACATATTACAAGTCTATATGAAGGCCACGTGGTGAAAGTTCAGATCTGTGTGATGTTGTCAAATGCCACATCCAAAAATGACAACAGGGTGAAAATTATCTTTTTAAATAAAGTGATGAAACATTCCAACTCCTGAATGAAAACTCAAAAGCTGGCTCTCCCCGCCCATCCCTGTCCAACCCTCCCCTCAGTGTGTAAAGGGAGGCTTAAATAATCTTGGCAAGATCTAGCAAAGGAAAGGGATTGTTAAAATGAGACCCTGTATATCTTTTTAAGAACCTTTTTCCCCACATAAAATTGTGGAAAATTATTGACCTCATAGCACAGTCAAAAAAGCTATTCTTGCTAAATGCCAAGATATTATATCAACATTTGACTAGGAACTAGACTATCCTCACACAGGGTTTCAAATCTGTTTGGCTGGAACATTTCACAAGTATACTGTATTAATTACAAGGAACAATGAGGTTATTCAAGATAATAAATAAAAATCTAAAGGATAAAAGCATCGACCATAATGCTCTAAATATATTTAGCTATGTGCATAGTGATAAGAGAGAGACAGCAAATATCACACAATGGTCACTAGAGCCACATTCGAAAAGGCCTAATGCGACGGGCACCGGCATCAATGGAAAGACTCCCATTGACTTCATTGGGTGTTGGATCAGGCCCCAAAAGATAACTTCTATTATTGGCTATTAGCAAATGAACTTGATGATGGTTTTGGAGTATTTCTCTGACAGAGTCATATCATTCCAACAGTTTTTAAACCCCACTGATTTCATTTTGGGAGTTCTCCTTAAAATTGATGGCCCGAAAGCCAACATTGAAACCTTATTCCCAAAACAAACTATGTTAAAAACAAGTTCAGTTTGAAAATGTGTTTAGGGACTCCAGCTAATGCCCCAAAATAATATTTTATTGTACAAACATTCTACACCTTTTAAGAAACCCAAACATTAGCATGTCTGAAAAAGAAACACTTTAGGGAATGCCTTTGCCATATAATCTTCCATAATTTACTACTAGCCCAGCCAAACCTAGATAATCCAGAGAGCCTTAACTTTGTCCTTTTGTTTTGTTCTGTGATGGAAATATGCTGTTGAGTGCATACATTTAATGTATATAGCCATTGTTATTATAGTATTATTATTATTTATTATTTATTAACATTTAACAATAATTTCCAAAGGCAATTCTACGGTGCATTAAGTTTTGTGCTGTAATTTCACATGATATGATGTACTCATGGAGAATATTTTTAGAAATGGAATTGGGATGGTTGGTTGGTTTGGTGGTATGGAATGTTTGATTACCTGGTGTTGTAGGTTTATATAAGTGTACATAGATGCTGGAAGTTTGTATTTTTCACTATACTGCATAGCTATTAATGTAATTTATTTATAATGAGTGTTTGTTAGTGTTACAATACACTGGACATAGATCCCTTCAATAGGCAGGTAGATCTTATCTCCTAGTAATTTGTTATTTTGACCTATATGTATAATGTTGAAAATTGAAAGGGCAAAGCTATGGTTATGTAGATGCTGTAAATTAGGTGAGATAATGAGTGAAGAAGGACTATATGGCCACCAGAAAGTGGTGTGATTCATTAACTGTTTCCTGCCCTAAAGGCTTTATACTCTAAAAGATATAAAAACAAATGAGTGTGTGGAGATAGGGATATTACACACAAGGAACCAGGTACTCAAATGCTACAGAGATGAGGACCATATCAGTACCCAAAGTGAGAAGAGTTGTGAGCTTCTTAAAATAATTCTGCTGCCAAGAAAATGCTAGAGCGCAAAAGAAATGCAACAGACTAGGTCTCTACAATTCTTTCTTACAGTAGTAGTGTCATCTCTAAGACTTGGGGTATAGTTTTCTCTTCTACAAGAGGCAGACAGCAAAGAGAAGAACGCCCATAAGAGAAGTTTCTTCTTAATGTCAGGTGGCTAGTGCTCTGAAGCATGAAGGTTTACACCCCTTAAACATTTTCTCCTATGCTGTGTAACTGTGGAGGTTCTTGTTATGCATATAAATGTCTAAATATTTTTGAATTGGCCTAAGCTGTTGGCAGCAGTGATGTCTTGGGCAATGAGTTCCACTGGTTCATTGTGTAAAAAAGTATTTTCTCTTATCCTCTCTGTCATATCTAAGTGCTTGACCCTTAATTAAGACTCCAAATCTTTAATTAGAACTGAACCTGAAGTAGTCATCATATACTAACAGTTACCACCAACAGTATCTGAGGTACCTGAGTTTTCATCTGGATTTAGACCAGGAAATAGCTGCAGGGTCTGAAGGCCCATTGTGTTGCAAATGTTGATTTTCTAACAGTGACCACTGTAGTGCAGAAAACATTCAAAACACCACGTTTTAAACTAAAATCACCATGAATATCTTCATGTCTTTCTGTAGCCTGTAGGAGACTTTTGTTGTTATCGAAGTCTCCTCATTTCTTGCAGTCTCATTGGAAATTTTGCTTGACTGAGTAGCAGGGTGTTTGGATGTCTGTGAGACTAGATCAGTGTTTCTCAAACTGGGGTCGCCATTTGTGTAGGGAAAGCCCCTGGCGGGCTGGGCCAGTTTGTTTACCTGCCCGTCCCCAAGTCCAGCCGATCGCGGCTCCCACTGGCTGCGGTTCGCCGCTGCAGGCCAATGGGAGCTGCTGGAAGTGGCGGCCAGTAAGTCTCCCGTGCCGCTTCCAGCAGCTCCCATTGGCCTGGAGCAGCGAACCGCGGCCAGTGGGAGCTGCGATCGGCCGGACCTGCGGACGGGGCAGGTAAACAAACCGGCCCGGCCCTCCAGGGGCTTTCCCTACACAAGTGGCGACCCCAGTTTGAGAAATACTGGACTAGATTGTTATAATTTTGAAAGGCTAGAGAATTTTGGAAAGTACAACTAGTTGAAGGGTATTGGAATATAGACCTGTTTCTAGACTGTGAGTCATCAGAACACTAAAGAACGTTTGGAATTCTGATTTTTTTATAAGGTTTACTTTTGTGGAAATGGAAAAGAACAAACCTAGGATTTTTCCACCTTGGGAACCAGTTTGGTAATTAGAAGGGGAAGATGTGACAGGCTGGGAAACCATAATCAAAAACATTTCCACACAGCTGGAACATGAGGAGCAAACAATCTGATGTAGATTAAAGTGATACCTATAAAATTACACTGAGAAGTTTTACTTGTTGCCCCTGTAAATACATTCATTTGGATAATTTGGCTCCCAGGAAAACTGTACTTTAAAACAAAGTGCAACTTTGCATGATTGTGTGCACGAGGATTACTTTACTCACACCTAAAATGGGATTAAAATTCAGCAGCTGTTTTATTCCAAGAACATTACAAAATAGACTTTTTATATGAGGACTGGTACAGCATGGAGAATTGTAGGCAGTTAATGATTCAGATTGATTTTTAGCAGCCCCAGCACCAGAACTCCCACCCTTACTTTTGCAAAAAGGGCTGCAGTATGTCAACTGAAGGAAGATGAAAACAAAGTTGCCTGACACTGCTCTTTTGTCAGTAGTAAAGGGCTGTGTAATTTCTGAAGACACAGAGGGTTAAATTCCTCACTCAGTTCCAACTCTTCAACCCCACTGACTTCAGAATGTGGCCTTACAACCTTATTCCATGATTCTGACATAAGGTTTTCTTAGGCCATGTCTACACTTACAAGCTTACAGTGGCACAACTGTACCGATACAGCTGTGCCGCTGTATGAGCGCTCATGTAGCCGCGTTATGCCAACGGGACAGAGCTCTCCTGTCAACATAATAAAACAAGCTCAATGAGTGGTGGTAGCTACGGCGGCGGGAGAGCATCTCCTGTCGACATAGGGCTGGGCACACAAGCACTTATGCCAGCAAAAATTATGTCGCTCAGGGGTGTGTTTTGCCAACATAAGTGCTAGTGTAGACATGGCCTTAGACCAGGAGTGGGCAAACTTTTTGGCCCAAGGGCCACATCGGGGAATAGAAATTGTGTGGCGGGCTATGAATGCTCACAAAATTGGGGTTGGGGTGTGGGAGAGGGTGAGGGCTTTGGTTGGGAGTGCAGGCTCTGGGATGGGGCTGAGGATAAGAGGTTTGGGGTGAAGGAGGGGGCTCCATGCTGGGATCGAGGGGTTTAGAGGGTGGGAGGGGGATCAGGGCTGGGGCAGGGGGTTGGGGCATGGGGAGAGGCTCAGGGGTGCAGGCTCCGAGCGGCGCTTACCTCAAGTGGCTCCCAGAAGCAGTGGCATGTCCCTTCTCTGGTTCCTACATGTGGAGCAGCTCCCAACCCTGCACCCCGGCTAGAACGCCAGAGCAGGGCCATGCCGCGGCTTCTGGGAGCCGTCTGGTGCAGCTCCCGACCTAGTGCCCCAGCTGGAGCGCTGGAGTGGGGCCAAGCTGCATGGTGTGGCCCCCGACCCGGCTCCCCAGCAGGAGCTTAAAATGGCTCACAGGCCGGATGCGACCCGCAGGCTGTAGTTTGCCCACCCCGCTATAGGGTAACCATTAAGAAAAAAATAACACAGTACATGGCTGCTTTTAACATTTTTCAGCCTTAAGAATAGTTCTGGCAAGATTTCAAACTTTGCAATCTACATGTTCAAAACTTTTGGTTGGGAGTAGAGTGGCTATAAGATGACTGCCTTGTGGTATATGTTTTCAAAGTCTTTACTGATCCTTGGCAGTAATACCACCATCCACAGCTTCAGAAAGAACCTTTGGCTGCTGTTTCTGACCATGATAAACTTCATGAATATATTTATGCCCAGAGGGTAATTGAAGTTGAAATAGGCCATAAGCTTTTGAAGGCCACTTTTTTTAAAAATTAACTTTGGTATCCATTCCCTATGAGTTCGCAAAGTTTGTGTATGAGGCTGCAAAAACACTCAATGCCAGTTCAATATAAGCCTGGTAAATAATGGACTCGTTATTGCTGATGTTTTATTTAAAGTTGTCATGCCTAGTATTATTTTCTTTTGATGAATGTGATCAAGGATTTCATGTTTAATTTTATGCCAGTTGTGTTTCTATTTACCAGTGAACTGGGATGAAGTGAAGCAAACATTTCAGGCACATACTGTCTCACAGACACAGGAAGAATTGCTGTGTAAGTGGCCTGAAAGGAGATCTGTGGTTACAGATTATGTCACATAGGCAGTAATTGTATCTTGTTTGAAGAGAACAGAGATATTATTATCCTCTATGATGGATGAAAGGTTTCAAATGGTTTATAAATGATCACCCAGATAAAGCACCTAGTAGAAATGAGCTAGAGATATTGGGCCAGATTATAAGATGATGTAAAACATCACAACTCCACTGAAGTCAATGGAACTATACCAACCAAGAATCTAGCCCCATTATCTTCTGGCCAGATGATGAGAAGTGGCTAAATTCTGCCTTCTGATACAGATATGAACTTCCATTTACTTCAGTGGAAACTGTGTGCGTGTGAAGGGAGAATTTGGCCCAGGGCCTTGAACGTGATATAGCCAGCACAAACCAAATTGTATGAAGGAGTCCCTTGTGCCTGAAGCACCTGGAACATCCATGGTTCAGTGGCAATAAGAGCTGATTGTTTTCAGTACAAAGTTGTGATTACTGAATTCCACTGGATTGCTGTTTGTTGGTTTTTGAAATTAACATCTACGTGTTGGAAAACAATCGGTGACTATCACCTGGCATGAATTAAAATTCTTCTTTATGGCTACTTTAATATCACGGTATGATGGATGATGATTTATTTATAGGAGTACCACCTAGGAGTTGTAATCATGGATCAAGGCCTCCTTGTGTGAGGTACTATACAGGTGAGTAAAGCAAAAACAATTTCTGCCCCAGAGAGCTCACTAATCTAACTGTATATCCAGGGGTGAAAGTAATTTACAGGATTTACTGCCGGAGTCCTGAGGGGGCGTGGCCTCATCCGGAAGAGGCGGGGCCTCTCAAGATTTAAAGGCCCTGGAGCTCCGGCTGTGGCTGGGAGCCCCAGGGCCTTTAAATCAACCCAGGGCTCCCAGCTGCAGAGGTGGCTGGGAGCCCCCGGGGCTCAGGGGCAAATTAAAGGGCCCGGGGCTCCGGCCGCCGCAGAGCTCCGAGACCTTTAAATCCCCCCCGCAGCTCCGGCTGCCGGAGCTGCAGGGGGGATTTAAAGGGCTCAGGGCTCCCCGTAGTGGCAGGGAGCTCCGAGCCCTTTAAATCCCTGCCACGGAAGCCGGTGCTGTCCGGCACAGTGTACTGGCTCTTGCCGGTATGCCAGACCGGACCGGACCGGCTTACTTTCACCTCTGTGTACATCTGGATTGTGTCATCAGGCACAAGTCAAAGACCAGGTAGCTTTAACCACCCAAGATGTTCTAAATTTCCTAGAAATGAACAGTTTGGAGTATCTCATCATTAGAGAGAGTATTTGGGTATTACATCATGCAAAAGCAAAATGACTAAGAGATGGGGGACAGTGATTGGACACTTCACTCCAGCTTCAGACCCTGGCAGTATTTTCATTCACCATGGCAGTGGATATGAAAAAAGCAACATGCAAAGTGACTAGAAAATGATTCCTGTATACATCAGTGTTAACAGATGACAGCTCCACTAGCTCTTGCTATTTGCAGACCTGTGCATCTCACCTCAGCTACCACTGAGACGTCCTATCTCCACAAAGCACGGCTATGATCTGCTGTACTATATGTAGTTTAGGCCATTGAACTCTGGCGCACTAGAAAATTCAGTTTCTCCTTCATATTGTATTGTCACAAGTTGTACATAAATTGATAGAGGTTAAGGCCAGAAGACTCCATTAGATCTAGTCTGACTTCTTGTATATCATAGGCCATTAAATTTCGCCCAATTACTCCTGTATTGAGCCCAATAACTGTGACTAAAACATAATTTGTGGTTTGGCTAACACATATTTTGAAGAAAGGCATCCAGTCTTGATTTGTAAGGCATTGTCTTCAGCCCCCAAATCATTTTTGTGGCTCTTCTCTGGACCCTCTCCAATTTTTCAACACCCATTTTCAAATTTGAGTACCAGAACAAGACTCACTGACTGGGCACACTAATGCTATATACAAAGATAGGAGTGGGGTTTTTTTAGAGCTCATTGGGAAATTTTCTACTAATATTTTTTGTCAGAAAAATGCCAGTTTGTCAAAACCAAAACTGAACAGATCAGTTCTGGCAAATTTCCCAATTTGGAAAAAAAAAAAGTTGTGAAATTGTCCAAAAAAGTGCCATTTTTACATTTTCAAAATGAAAAGTTTCACTTTTTGGTTCAAGACGACTTTTCATTTTGAAATTTTAGTTCATTTATACAAAAGAGATTTAAATGTCAAAGTTGAAACAAAACATTTTGATTGACCTGAACCAAAAAAATATTTGCCTTATCAGAGCATGAACACTTGCAAAACTTTGACTTTTTTGTCCTGATTCAGGGTGGGGAGGGGGAGAGGAGGAGATTTTTTGAAATCTTTAAAGTTCTTGCAGGATAGAAAAACCATTTCCCACCCAGACATACTGTTTATTCATCCCAAAATTACATTAGCCCTTTTTGCCATAGCATCACACTGGAAGCTCATGACACCTAAATCCCTTCAGAGTCACTATAGGTGTGGCCTGCATTTCTTGTTCCTAGATTTATAACATAGTATTTGGCTGTATTAAAACACAGTTTGTTTGAATGGGGCAAGGTAACAAAGCAATCCAGATGACTCTGTCTGACTGCCCTTACCACTCTTTCCAGTTCATTGATGAAAATACTAAATGACATTGGGCCTAGCTCTCATCCCTGTGGAACCCCACTAGAAATACCCCCATTAACAATTACTTTTATAGATCTGTCAGTTAGCCAGTTCTTAACCCATTTACTGTGTGCTATATTGATATTGTATAGTACAAATGTTGTACAGTACTAAGTAAAATACCTTACAATAGTCTCAGTTACCAGACTTAGTTTTTCATTAAACCATTTTGACTGGCATTAATTATATTCCTACCTTTAATTCTTTTTCAGTTGAATCCTGTATCAGCTTTTCCGTTATTTTGGCTGGGATTGATGTCAGCCTATAGTTACCAATATCATCATCCCTCTTGCCTTTTTTGAATACTGGAACAACATTAACACTCTTCCAGTCTTCTAGAATATTCCAAGATTTACTAAAATTTAACATCAGCAGCCAGAGATCTCCTCAACCAATTCTTTTAGGACTCTTGGTTACCAGTTATCTGGGCATGTTGATTTAAAAATATTCATCCCAAGTAAATGTTGTTTAACATTCTCCTTAGTTACTAATGGACTGGAAAGTACTTATTTATCCTCATGTGATGTGAATAAATGACCCTGCTTCTTTCCCAATACATAACAGAAATGTTTATTGAACACTTCTGCCTTTTCTGTGTACTTTTTAACAACTTTATCCTCTCCATGCAGTAGTGAGCCTATACCATTGCTAGGATTTCTTTTGTGCCTAATATACCTAAACTCCTTATTGTGCTTACCCCAGTCAGACTTGGATTTTTCCCTGATGTCCCTAGCTTCCCTTATCAGTTTTCTATACTTTATAACTTCTCATTTATATTGATTGCTATTTCAACTTTTCCTTTTGTAATATATATATATATATATATTATTTCTAATTGCTGCCTTCACTTTGCCACTGAACCATTATAGGCAAAGATGTTCTTTTTCCTTGACTGTGGAACTGTGGCTTTTTGGCCATCTAATAAACTTTGCTTAAAGAGCTCCCAATTTTCATTCAGTTTTCCCTCCAAATCAATTTCACACATAATTTTCCTCAACTTTGGGAAATTCTCTCCTTTGAAGTACCAAATATATATATATATATATATATATATATATATATATATATATATATATATATATATATATATATATATATATATATATATACACATACACACTACTGGTTGGGACTATCCTTGGTTTGCACAGATTAAATGTAATCAAGTGATAGTCACTGGGCTTACACAATCACCAACTTCCAGTCCAGTGATTAATTTATTTTGGACCTCATAATGGAGGATAAAAATGGAGTTACCTCATGCTGGATGCAATAACCATTCATGTTAGAAAATTATAGGGAAAAATAGGGATTAATTTACAGTGGTCACCAGTAAAAACATTACGGTTCACATTTGCAAATGATCAGCATGACTGTGGCATTCCCTGTACTAACTCGGTGGTAACATTTATTAGGCAAAAGATAAAACTGTAAAGATTTGTGGCTCCAAATATATATACTATATAATTGCCCTGATTGTACCCTTTTCAGTTCATTCAATTTAACCATTTTGAGCAAGATTGTACCTTGACTTCCATCCTGTGAGACTCTATTAAGTCTAGATGAGGTGTAAATTAAGATAGAATTTGGCTCTATGGCTCAAAATATGCATGGAAATGAAATCTGCCTTCCAAGGAAAACTTTATTAGAGTAGAATTTGGTTTTAATGATCACTATGTGCAGACATAATTCAGCATATAATTAAAATCTTGCATCGCAAAAGCCAATTTCCCTTTGTGATGATGTATTTACCAATGCTTGTACTGATCACTGCCACGTTGTGTTGATGAACTGTATTTATCAGTGACGTATATAACATAACGTCAAATATTGGAGCCTTGGGCTATTAGGATGAAGTTGGAAGTGTTTTCTCTAATGTTTTCAAAGGCAGGAAGGAATTTCACAGCTTTTTGACTGCAGATGACTGTAAACAAAAATTTGAAAGCTTGTTGGAGTGCCAGTTACAGCCAATTATAACTTTACTCACTTGTCTTGGCACCAAAATGACATAACAGCTATTACCTGGTCCTTCTAAATTGGAGATTTTGCTTCTGTGCACAGAACTGATTGAAGGAAGCTTACTGCTTCATAGATCCCATGTAGAGAATGATCAAAAGGAGGAGGATTGCCTACAATGAACGGTGGGACAGAAAATAATAATAAAATATATTGCTAATAATTCTAAGCTAAATACTACTACTAGGAACAATCTACCAGGCACTAAATTTTAGGCAAGGCCATGAGCCAAAAACTTTAACTCACTCTTTCCCCTAATAACTCTGGATCCTGTTACCTAAGCTCTGTCCTGCACCTCAAGCACCATGCTTCCCCCCACAAGTAGTCTTGTTGGCAACAATATCATGAGTATTATTTTATTAGTAGTGTCATGCTGTTTAGAAGTAGTCTATAGAAGGAATAAGAGAATCCATATTTTAAAGTTTTCTTTACACAATTCAGAATACTAGAGTTCTCATAAATTCATTAGACAGAGCATTTTAATCTAGCCTATCAAATGTCTCCATTTTGATGGTATACTCAGGCCAATTTCGATTTGAGAGAACCATAAGCAACGATTTTATCCTAACTAGGAATATCTGAGAGTGTAGAATGGTGGCAGGGAACCCTTCTACAGCAAATGACTCTCCACTGTTGTTGCTGCAGCTACAGCCTTTCCTGACAAGGTTCCATCCTTTCCTTGATTAAGTGAAAATTGGATAAGGGGGCCTCTTGCGACCAACCCCTCCAAAATAGGAGTTTGAATAAGGACCTGCATTCCTCATCTGAACTGCAGTCACTGAGAGCAGCAGGCTCACACACTAGTAGCCAAAATACATTGAGGCTTACTGTGCTTTCCAAAGCCATATAATTAATTATCTAAGTAAACCCAATTTTTCTTCTCCCATCCCTCTTCCCCATGATGTACCCCTTTTACTTCATAGCCCCCTTATTCTTTCCTTACCTTTGCTTGTTGGCAGATGTTATCAGCATGTTTTGCCTTCAGCTGTAACAGAAAAAGCAGCTTCTTCCAGCACTGATGTCAGTGCAGCAGGGGGGAAGCATATAGGGGAACCCAGCCAATTCACACATAAACTTCTCTTGAGAGATTCTGGGGAAGGGAGGAGTGAAATTTATTCAAGTGTCCTGTTGTGCAGTGACCTACCCCTTGAGTATAATGTATTTTGAACCACCCTGTTACTGGGATGATTACTGCATGAATATATTTATATAGTTTAATGGGAGACTAGAAGGAAATGCAAACAGGAAGGAAACAGTGGCTCAAGATAAGTTACCCTTCAGCAAACATTTAAAGGTTGTTACAGGACAATTGAAGAGCCATAGCCTCTGAGGAGTGTGGCTTGACCTCTTGTTGAGCCCACTGGACTGGTTTGATCCAGAAGGGCAAAAGATCAGACACTGACAAAAACAAAGGGAGGAGGAAGTTGTTGGTGAAAACAGACTGAAACCCAGGACCTACTGGAGTGTCTGAAGAAGTTAGGCCTGTCTAGGCTGTCAGGGGATGGTAAGCCTTTCGGTAACATAGACATGCTAGTGTAGACTACTTGTTTTAAAATCCCCTTTTCTTGAAATGCTTTTTTCCTACTGGTAAAATAAACTATATTTTGCTTTTTGAGAAAGCTGTCTAGACAGCACTTGTGTCAGACTCCCGAGGGAAGTACCACAGGTGCTGCACCCAGATTGACCTGCTGGGTAATCATGGCTGTGACATATGCAGTATTGTGCCCCAAGGCCTAGTGGGAGAATCATATAATTCTGCCTCAGGATAGGTAAAGGCAAGAGGCCTGACACCAACAGTGGTCAGTGAGAGGCCAGGAAAGGTACAGAAGTGCCTCTAGCCCTCCAATTGTGACAATCATAGCTCCTTTCTGTCCATAACAATAAATGAACCTTCCTGGAATGGTCATTTCAACTACAGTGCTTCTGAATCAGCTAGCGGGGACTTTGTTCAGTTAGCGTTTTTGTTTGTTTTTTTAAAGAAAACAAAATGCATATAAGAACTGTTACTCCCAAAACAGATTTAGGGTACCCCCAGATTAGCTCACCTATTTCCCCCTCCCAGATTTACCAAGGGTTTTCTCAAAACAGCCCACTTATTAACCAGTCTGTTTTCCTAAGGTCTGGGTCTCCAGGGTGACTAAGGAAATACTTGGTGGACCTGGATACAGCCTTCCGATAAATGATTGACACAAGCAGTATTCTTTCCAAAACACGGGACCTATTATTGATACAAATAACAATCTAAACACAAATCCCTTATAATAAGTTAAAGCTCTTCAAATCACATTGCCTTGTAGTTTGAAATGATACTAAGTGGCTGCTCCCTGCTTACAGTGATCAGTTGTTCACAGGTAGCTGACAGCAATGTTTAGATGTTCAATCAACACACATATATACTTCTGAATTAATTCCCACACGCATAGATACTAACACTCCTATGCTATGCTATAACTATAACTAACTATTCCTTTGTCTGGTATCTTCTCTGTGCTCGCCTCTTCTTCTCCTTTGTCTTTTCAGCAGCTCTCAACTGGCAGGTCTCTCAACCGTCCTCTCTGCTGCGCCCTTCTTCTCTCCCCTCTGTTTGTTGCCTCACTGGCTTTTATACCCTACTTTGCTAATGGTTACCTGTTAATCATCCCATTTGACCATTATTTCTGTTATCCATCAATCATTGCTTACCACCAATTCTACTATGTGACCTTCAGCCTACATTCTATTTACCTCACAGTGTTAAGATCTGTTTATCACCTTTTCCTGCCAATTTGGTTTTTATTGCTATGTGACCTGCAGCTTCCATCTAATGGTGGAATGACTCTTGCTTATTTAAAAAGGAAGCCAGGGATCCAAAATGGAGTCTGGGGAATTTCTCTGGTGTCAGAATAGTGTAGCTTTATGGGTGTACAGACTCATCTTGATGATTTATACACCTGGACAGAAGATTTGGTATCTGTCAATAATGGGTATTTAATATAGAGTCAGGATACATAAAATTCCAACGCCTGTCTCTTAAGCAGCCAAAGTTCATAGACAGACTGAGCTAACTCAGTCTATCACCTCTAGTCAGGAACAAAGTGATGCAAGCCAGCATTCAATCACCTGGATTTTTAAGATGGTCAGTGGGGAGGGAAAAAAATCAAAGTGACCATTGACATGCTGGATCTGGAATCAGGAAATTGGGGCACACTTCCAGAGCTTGGAGAAGAGGGCACATCAGCAGAAAGAGAGGACAAAATAATTGCATGGAGAAGAGAATCTATTTCATTTACCACAGATACAACATGGGATCTAACAGTACTTTGTGGAAATATTGATGTAACCACACTGATGTGTATTGAACTCTAGCACATGCAAAATGAAATGGATCCCATTGACCAAGGATTTGAAAAATGGAAGGCTGGGACATAAGTTTGACAAGTCAAAGGCCAGAGAGAAGACATTGTGTCCTGGAAATTCATGTATTTTCTGCTTAGTACACTGTAGCTAAATGAAGCTTAGTTAAGTTGAGTTTTGTGTAATTCTCCAATTAGCTATGACCTAAAAGCAGATTCTTTTGTTTTAATATAATTTTCTATCCTTTTTCTAACTAAATCTGGTTTCTAATAATATCACTGAAGTGTTAAGGTTTCTGCTTAGAGGATTTCTTGCAGAGTTCCCCAAAAACAGAAGAATCTCTCTAGAAAGGAGGGGTGTTGAAGCTTCCCCCATCTACTTACTTGTATTGGCTCATACAAGTCACATGACATTATTTCTGTTCCCTGACTGGATGAGTGTAACTTAAAAATGAGGTTTTTAGTGATAATTTAATATTCATTTTCCATTTATGTCTTTGCTTGCGAGCTAAAAATTGACTATCAAAGGGCATGTGTGCCAGTAAAACTTGAAAGCTCAAATAGTTGTGGGAAGTGAACACAAAGGGCAGGCATTTTTTGCCAGTATTTGCCCTGTGAATGTACATCAGTGGTTGTTGGTATAAAGAGGTTTGACTGGAGAAGTGTGGAAAAGCCACATTGCCAACAAACAGAAAAGCCAAGCGTGAGTTATGCTGCTCATGCCAATCAAACCTTTACATTAGCACACCTTTGTTTTGTTTACCCGCCTTTTTTAAAGGTTTGGAAAAGCTTGAGAGCTGGAATATTGAGAGCTGGAGTATTAGATCCTTTTTTTTAAATCCCCCTATCTCTAAAGCCAGGTTGCCTTAGTAACCATAAACAGTGGCAATTAGTAGATTACATTTTAAAAAACAATAAAAATGTTATAGAATAAAATCTTTATTGTACATGTGTCATGAATTTAAAGCCCGCTATCTTATGACCTGCCATGCTGTATATATGATTAGAAAGCTCAGAATCCCAGCTTTCCAGTAGGATAAAGCTGGTGTTTTTAGCTGGTGGTTCACAAGATACCAGACCTTAAAGCAGTCACTTGCTTAGGACTAAACATAGCAAAAACCTCTGCTTTTACCTGATCCATCTTTGGGTGGTGGTCAGAGGGGGGAATACTGGAATCATTTTTGTACAGGGGCAAATTCTTTTAAACAAAATGGCAGCTGTTTGCAGAGCCTCACTGGATATACATAAACAGTGTCCCACTTATTACTAGAGTGTCTTAATCAGCTACCCAGGGTCATGGTGGATTCTCCATCTCTGATGATTTTTAAATAAAGATTAGATTTCCCCCCCTAAAAGATATGCTCTGGGAATTATGGGGATGTTCTCTGGCCTGAGTTATACAGGAGGTCAGACTAGATCAGTCGTTCCCAAACTGGGGTTCGTGAACCCCTGGGGGTTTGCGAAATGTTACAGGGGGTTCTCGGGGAAAAAATTCCCTAATAGTGGACAGAGCTGTCCCTAGGCCCCCCTGGCAGCATGGGGCCAGCAGCCTGGAGCCCCTGAACTTCCAAGAGCTAAGCAGATCAAAGCAAGCATATCTATCACACTGAGGAGATTTAAACTTCAAGACTCCTTATAAGAAATGGAAACGGAGGTGGATATTTTTTGCTGTTTTTAAAATGAAATAAGCAGCTAGTATTGTTTTAAAAATTATTATGAAGAACAAGTTTAAGCTTTGTTGTAACATGTGTTGTTTGCCTGGACTGCTCAAGACCTGAATGCTTGTGTAGGAGGAACTCTGTGAGTTGGCTTCTTAAATACCTTCATGCTGTTTCACATCTGATACTCCTTGATGAAACATAGGTGCCTTGTTTTATAACAGGCTTATTCAAAATGATACAAGCTATGAAAGTGAGATCTTGGAAGAGTGTTGCCGTTTTCATAATGTAATAAAAATACTGTAATGATAAATAATAATTAATAATAAATTGTGTGTAATAAGCATGTCATAACAACAAATTTTATATTTCCAAGATCACTGCTTTTATAATTTATACTCAGGTAAAGGAGAAAATCCCTGGAAATATTCATTTTTAGGAGGGGGTTTGCAAGACTTGACATTTTAGTGAAAGGGGTTCACAGGTTGTTAAAGTTTGGGAACCACTGGACTAGATGATCACAATGGTACCTTCTGGCCTTGGAATCTATGTACATGAATCTTTGAATTTGTAGATAAAATTGGGGTACCATTGGCTGTCAAATACCTCTCCCTGACTCCCCCATTACCATCACCTCCCCATAAAAAAACCCGAACAATCAGAAAAAGAAGAAACAAGCCACCTCTTACTGGAAAGGTTTTTGAAGTCTCAAGATAGATAACTGGCCTATTGTAGGTGAATAAATTAATTTGGCTACTTTGGGTAGAGTGGAGTGTGGGACAGTGCTTTTGTTTATTTGACTGTAAAACTAAGTAATGGTACCAGTATGTTAGAGTTCATCTGCTTTACAGTGTATCTGTAGAGAACTATGATTTAATTGGCATCACAGAGACTTAGTGGGATACGTCTCATGGCTGGAATATTGGTATAGAAGGCTATAGGAAGGATAAAAAGGGAGGTGGTGATGTCATCAATAACATATATACTTGTTCTCACGTCCAGAAGGAGGTGGAGAGGCAGACCACTTAAAAGTCTCTGGGTAGAGATAAGAGGGATACAAGATAGTGGTGATGTCAGCTAGCGAACAGGAGCGGCTAACAGGGGAGTTTGGCGAGGGAGTTTATGGGGGGAGCGTGAGCAGGGGCTAGATACACCTAACATTCTTTGAACGTGAAGGTCAAAACACCGCTTGATAAAAACAAAGCACCAAAAAGGGAACAAACTTCAGGAGTACAAAGAGAATGCAGGCAGAAGTCCAGCTACAGAGTGGGAGCTACCCAGTTTATTGCACCCAATGCAGCATGTATGATTACCTGCCCTATGGGCTGGTGGCGTATGTATACATTCGGTGCAAGGAGCTGCTGGCCTTCAGAGACCGTGTATGGACTTTGGAGACCAGGGTGGCTGAGCTGGAGGAGCTAAGGGAGACAGAGAGGTACATAGATGAGACTTTCCGGGACACAGTAGAACGGTCCCACCCCCGGTCTGACAGCCTCTGTGCTGTTGAGGAAGATGAAAGCCGCAGGGAAGGAGAACATCCAACTGGAGCAGAGGGAAACGATCCCATAGTTGGGACCCTCCTCCCAGATGATGATGTGGTATCCTCTCGCACTGAGGATACTTCTCCGGGGGAGGGAACTCCAGTCACTAGGAAAAGGCAGGTGTTAATAATGGGCGATTCGATCATTAGAAACATAGATAGCTGGGTTTGCGATGATCGGGAGAACCGCATGGTGACTTGCCTGCCTGGTGTGAAGGTTGCGGATCTCTCGAGACATCTAGATAGACTTATGTGTAGTGCTGGGGAGGAGCCGGTGGTCGTGGTACATGTAGGTACCAACGACATGGGGAAGGATAGGAGAGAGGTCCTGGAGGCCAAATGTAGGCTCCTAGGTAAGAGATTGGTTGGATAAACACCTGTCATGAGTGGTCTAGGATTACTTGTTCATGCCTCAGTGCAGGGGAATGGACGTGATTAGTTCTCACGGTCCCTTCCAGCCCTACATTTCTAAGATTCTATAGAGAAACATTTTATGCCAAATTGTATCTGGCCCCTGGACAAGTGTTTGAAGATGTCATTGGAGAAGACTTCTTAGTCTCACAACATAGTTATTTTGGGTGGCCCAACCTGAGACAATTGAAGGGGCCTGATTTTCAGAAGCTGGGTATCAATTCCTATTCCTTTTCCTTCCTTTCATGATTATTAAAACCATTTCTTTTTACATGAAGAATACATGGTTTTAATTTTATTTCTGTATTCATATTTGTACAACATACAATACAACCTCAGAGTTACGAACACCTCGGGAATACAGGTTGTTCATAACTCTGAAATGTTTGTAACTCTGAACACAACGGTATGGTGTTTTTTTCAAAAGTTTACAACTGAACATTGACTTAATACAGTTTTGAATCTTTACCATGCAGAAGAAAAATGCCACTTTTAACTATCTTAATTTAAATGAAACAAGCACAGAAACAGCTTCCTTAGCTTGGCACATTTTTTTTAAAACTTTCCCTTTATTTTTTTAGTAGTTTATGTTTAACACAGTACTGTACTGTATTTGTGCCTTTTTTGTTTGTTTGTTTGTTTGTCTTTGCTGTTGCCTGATTGCGTACCTCCAGTTCCAAATGAGGTGTGTGGTTGACCGGTCAGTTCGTAACTCTGGAGTTCATAACTCTGAAGTTCTGCTGTACTGTGGTGTTACTATACATTTTCAAATATAGTAGTTCAGCTGGAAATATGGTAAATAATTGTATCCCCTCAAATATAATACATGAATGTACACATCTGAATGAGTAAGAAAGCCTGTATGCCATTCAAATAAAGAGAAAATAAAGAGAAAAGCTTACTATAAAAGAATTCACTTTTGCTTGTGCAAGAATTATATGCTGTCTGACTAGGCAGTCAAATGTTTATTTTGTTATGCCAGTAAAGCCATAAAATTCATCCCCTCTATGATTATTAATAATCAGAGAACTAGTAGTTTCATTAACAGCTGGACATCGTTTAGCAACAGAAAAGGTTCTGATTCTTATTTCTAGGCAAAAGGCACTCTATACAGTAAATGTTGGGTTTATTCACATCTCCACCTGGATCAACAGCAAGAGATCTTGCACTTCTTTTGCCAGAATTAGAACTACACCTCTCTGAGAAAAAGAACTTTCCCTCTTGCTCTTATTAGATTCTTTCCAAATTAAAACAGCAGATGGTTGTGGGTGCAGCTGTTGAAGTGTCACTATATCTCAACTCACCAGCTGTCCTCTGGGAAGGCTCAGAAAGCCTGCAGTTTCTCCTGTGGATATTGGGAAGAAAACTGTAATGCTGCAAGACTGATGCGAATGTTGGCAGCAAACAGTTACATGTGAGGGGTACGTGGGAGAGAAGAATGTTCATAGAAAGACCTAAACCTCAGTGCAGGTATATATTTTTGCATTCTATACTGAGAATAAATAGTGTCTGAAGGCTCAGAGTTACAGAGGGCTCTTAGTGAGCCCTGTGTTCCATGAGTGGCATCTAGTGTCACCACAAGGCTCCTGGTATTCAGATGACTCACACAATTGAATGAGTAGCACAGTATTTTTTGGTGATTTATTCTTAGCACAGTACATTTTTAAATGCAAAAAAATTAGTATTATTGCAGTGTTAGGGTTATATGAGACCCGAACATTTAAGATAGGTAATTCCAGAAGGTAAGGTTGCTCTGGCAATATTCATTTAGCCACATTGCTCGTCTTAGTTCATTGACCATGAGGGTGCAGTCCACGCCATCCTCCAGATCATTAATGAAGATATTGAACAAAACTGGCCCCAGGACCTAGTTCTTAACTAGGAGTGTGTGTGTGTGTGTGTGTGTGTGTGTGTGTGTGTGTGTGTGTGTGTGTGTGTGTGTGTGTGTGTGTGTGTGTAAAAGTTTCAGGTTTCCCACTTTCACAACGTCTGCTGTTGCCCTCTCTTAAAAGTTTGGTTAGAAAGTGTATGTGTGTTAACATTCACTTTCATTGACCATGCAAATGGCAGAAGAGATTTTGCTGAGACTTTCAAAACAAAAATCACTTTTGACAGAGCTCAATCATGGCTATTTTCCTCACAAAAAGTGAACATTTCTGAAAGTTATGACCATGTGAAAACCAACTGTTTTGTAGCTTTAACAATAGAAGGCATTTTCAAATATCTCCAATAGTAAATATGAAAACTCTGTAAAAAGTAAGGGAACTGGTTAGGGGTCACTTAAAGGAAAATAAAGATGTAGGTCAAGGCCAGATTGAGCCACTTTGTAATCAAAGATATTGCCAATAATCCATGAGATGAAAAAAATGTGATTGAGACGCATGATAATGGTTCGGACAGAGCTCTTCACAAGGTACACTTCTGCATCTGTTATATATAAAGAAGGCCCCAGGACCTCCAGTGAAGAACCACATATGGAATTCATCCACAAAGTACCTGATCCCAAACCCACTGAAGTCAATGGGAATCTCAATTGAGTTACTTCAATGCTTTTTGATCAGGTTCAAAGTCTGGCGATGTTTTCTCAACCCATTATAGAGACAAAGGCCTCCCACAAATGTCAGATTTGGAACACACATCTCTAAATTTCAGGGGTGTTTGGAAATGGTATTTAGATTTGGGCTCCTCTTTATTTATACATGTACAGCATAATTTGGCCTGCAAAGCCTTTGCTACTACTGGTGATGTGCAAGAACCCAGTTAGCCTCTCAGAGCCCAATTAGAGGGAGGGAAATTACTTGTAAACGGAGTACATTTAATATGGAAATCAGTGACACACTAAACATGGAAGCTAACCACACAATTCTTAGTCATATTTCAGAATGAAAATTAATTGCAGTTCCCATTTGTTTCAATGGAATCAATATTAGGCTCCTCAGTTTGTAAAACTATGGTACTAGAGAGACTTAGAGTACCTGGTGGCAAAAGGAAGAGCCTATTCAGAAATCATTTCAACAATCAAAGGTTTATGCTTCTATTAATGAAACAGGTATTCTTGACTGCAATATATGTGCACACTTTCTAGCAATGGGTCAAGTGATTACCAGGCATTAGGGATGGGAAATGGGTGCATTAACTAGCCTGCATGCGGGGACGGATTGTCATTAACTTATCTGATGCAGAGTCCTGTTTACTTAAAATTGTGTTAAGGTATTCAATCACTGCCAATAGCTAATCTTCAACAAAGTGTATATAGTTATAAAAGTATTAGTTGGAAAAAATAAAATACAGGAAAAAGGATGACAGTGTGTGTGCGCACATACATGTACACTCAAATGCACACACACACTATAATATCCTTTCTCCAATTGTACATGGTTCACTCACTGCAAGAATGCCTCCTTCTGGCTAGGTGTGGTAGAGAAGCTTTCTTCCCCTATGGCATCCCCTGCTGATGGTCATTCCATCGCTGCAGTGGTCTCTCTTCGAGACTCAGAACTCCAGTGAGGTCACTATATAGTCCCTGCATCCAAGGTACCAAAATCTCATCAGACAAAGCTGTTTGGATTGAGCCTTCAACAGTCCTGCCTCACTTCCCTCTGGCGGGTAAGGGAACCCCAGACCCTCCCTCTACACTGGGTCCAGTCCAGGGACCCTATAACCAATAGCCAATGTCTATACAGTCCCCCTCCTTGCTTCTGTTTCTCTGAGATTCTTTGTACCCTGCTGTCTCAGGCTTTCTTTCCTGAAAACTCTTCTGGGGTTGACCTTTCCTCCACAGCTAGGATCCCAGGCCTTATTCATACCCTCTAGGTTTCCTCTGCTCTGTTCCCAGAGAGTGACTGCAGATTCTCCCTCTACTGCCACAACTTCATTTGTTTATATTCCTTACCCCGTTTGGCTTCATCTGCAATTAGTATTTATTAATCCCTGGGCCTCCCTTCAGGTGCAACTGTGAAGGTTAATTGGCCTCTTCTGGGCCACCTTATCCTCTGTAGGGCTGATGTGGGGTAACACTCCACCACACCAATATTTTGGTGTACAGTGGCATGGAATGGGGGGATAAGTTAAATAAAAACATATATATGATTGTTTAACTGAATATGCTTTGGGACATGGCCTAGAACAGTGGTTCTCAACCCAGGGTACATGTACTCCTAGGGGTATTTAGAGGTCCTCCAGGGGCTACATCAACTCATCTAGATATTTACCTAGTTTTACAACAGGCTACATAAAAAGCCATAGCGAAGTCAGTACAAAGTAAAATTTCATACAGAGTATGTTTATACTGCTCTATATACTATACACTGAAATGCAAGTACAATATTTATATTCCATTTGATTTATTTTATAATTATATGGTAAAAATGAGAAAGTCAGCAATTTTTCAGTAATAGTGTGCTGTGACACTTTTGTATGTTTATGTCTGATTTTGTAAGCAAGTTGTTTTTAAGTGAGGTGAAACTTGGGAGCTACACACGACAAATCAGACTCTTGAAAGGGTCTGGAAAGGATGAGACCCACTCGTCTAGAAATGTATCAATGAAAACAGAAAATTCCAGTGTAATATCCACAATGGGTAACCAGATGTGTCATTTCCTAGTCATGGAGCTATAACCTGGCTTTTGGGAAGCTGAATTGCCTAATCTTGTTTGACCAGTTTAACAACACCTGCCCACAGAGACAATGTGTGATGTTACTTTAACTTGCCAATCAGCATGAAATATTCACAACTTTACTACAGTACCTATTTCTGGATATGGTAGAAACTCAGGGCCAGATTGTTCTCTCACTCATGCCAATGCAGCCCCATTGACTGTCATGGCACTGCAAGAGTGTGAGAGCTGAATTTGGAACTTACCCTCTGTCCTTGGGTAGCATGTCTAGGACACCACATAGCGATGCAAAGCTGTTTTACTGACTCACCCCAATGCCAACCTATCAGTTTTTGGAGAAATTTAGTACTTCATATCAACTTGGTTAACTTTTATTTTTAGTTGACATGTAGCTTTACTCAATTATGGGGAAAATCCTGAAATCTTTAATGCTTACTAGTTTCTGCTGGCACAAAATGGATCTGCATGAAACATAAGATGCAAATATGGAAATATGCATATCTCCGCATGTCAGACACTTCATGCTCCTTTGAATCTGCTCCATGAGCTTCTCTTACTTTTTACCTTAAATTGTTATTCTTTCCTTTTGGCAGTAAAAAGTGGTGATGTATTATTTTCTAGGGCATACTATTTATTTGACAAAACCCAATATGTTTCTCCAGTTTCACTTTTTACCATCCAGCTCTGTGATTATAAGTGGGGAGCAGACTGTTAAGCACCCTGGTCTGAACATGAGGAGTGAACAAGAGGTGTGAAGGCACACCCTTGAGTCCTAAGTGTATGTCAATGCTGTCAACTCATCCCATTGTTGACCCAATATCATTCCATTGGGGTGAATATTACAGTTTCATGGTTGCCAGCTTCCTCCTTATTACTGCCATTCCAAATCTGGCCTTATGTCTGTCTATCTAACTTAGGGTTTTCTATAGCGCCTCTATCTATGGTCAGGGTTGGTCTACCCCATCTTCCTAAAATATACAACGGCAAACTATAAACTATATGTCTGATAACATCTGCCTTCCAATAATCTTCGTTGAGACCCTTGTTTCATGGTCAAAAGCAAGCCTTAATAAATCCTATTTTCTTTTTTCCCTTTCTTGACATTATTAAAATATAAAAAACTGCTAATCCCATGCCGTGGCTTCCCTTTCATAATTAATTCTCACAATAATCATCCCACTAAATAAATATATATCAAATATAATGGAAGACTTTTTCACAGCACACATGCCCCTTCAACCCATTGTCCACCCAAACACCTGGGGAAAGAGATGGGCCTTTAAAATGTGCAAAAGGTTATTAAATTCCAAAGTAAAGGGAGGAGCCTGAGAGACTGTCTTGCTACAGCTTCCTTATTTATAACAAGGGGGCTCCAGCTCACATGTTTCTGCTGATTTCAACTACAGCAGTGTGACACAAGGAAAGAGACTCTCCGGTAACCAGTGCCAAACTACTTAGGGCTATGTAGGATGGATAACCGTATGTTCCTCTGCTAGGCAGAGGCTTGTGATTTGCTCCTGTTCTTCCACAATGCTTGCCTCTTGACACTTCAAATCTGGGAAATTCAATCCATTGGCAACAACTATCTTCACCCTGCTCTTATCAAACTACAATGTCCCTGAGCCTGAAAAAATCAAAATGAAAGGTGTGACTGACATAGCAGAAATATAAGAGGTGGGAAAGTGAGACACTTTCTCTCCATATCTCCAGTAATCATGTTTTCTACTGAATAGGTTCCAGATATTCTTGCAGAAATTTTTGGAAGGGTCCATATTGTGCCAGTGACCGATATCACAACACCACCATCAAATCCCACCCCCTGCTTGGTCTTTTGGCCTTTCCTTTTATGTTCACCCACCACAACCCAAGGGCAACAACTCACTGATATAGGACACCTTCATCCAAACCCATTAACCAAGACTGGGGTGGTGGTGGTGCAGATGTGAGAAACTTCAATGTTTAGTGCCTCTCCTTAGAGGTTATAGCATTCGCTTTTCTTTGGGGATGTCTGTGTGAAATTACTCATATAGCAGTAATCTTAACAAAACAAGATCTATTAAAAGCAGAGAGAAAATAGAATTAAAACAAACAAACCTTCCCCCCAAAATATCTGTCAGACTAAGGCCTGGTCTACACTACGAGTTTAGGTCGACTTTAGCAGCGTTAAATCGAATTAAGCCTGGACATGTTCACACGACGAAGCCCTTTCTTTCGACTTAAAGGGCCCTTTAAACCGGTTTCTTTACTCCACCTCCGACGAGGGGATTAGCAATAAAATCGGCCTTAGCAGGTCGGAATTGGGGTAGTGTGGATGGAATTCGACGTTATTGGCCTCCGGGAGCTATCCCACAGTGCTTCATTGTGACCGCTCTGCACAGCACTCTCAACTCAGATGCACTGACCAGGTAGACAGGAAAAGCCCCGCGAACGTTTGAATTTCATTTCCTGTTTGCTCAGCGTGGAGAGCACAGGTGACCACGCAGAGCTCATCAGCACAGGTAACCGTGATGGAGTCCCAGGATCGCAAAAGAGCTCCAGCATGGACAGAACGGGAGGTACGGGATCTGCTCGCCATATGGGGAGATGAATCAGTGCTAGCTGAACTCCGAAGCAGTAAATGAAATGGCAAAATATTAGAAAAGGTCTCCAAGGCCATGAAGGACAGAGGCCATAACAGGGACGCACAGCAGTGCCGCGTGAAAATTAAGGAGCTACGGCAAGCCTACCACAAAGCCAGAGAAGCAAACGGAAGGTCCGGGGCAGAGCCGCAAACATGCCGCTTCTACGCGGAGCTGCATGCCATTCTAGGGGGTGCAGCCACCACTACCCCAACCGTGTGCTATGACTCCCTCACTGGAGAAACACACAGGGAAGCGGGTTCGGGGTACGAGGAAGATGAGGATGGAGATAATGTAGATAGCTCACAGCAGCAAGGAAGCGGAGAAACCGGATTCCCCAACAGCCAGGATATGTTTATCATCCTAGACCTGGAACCAGTAACCCCCGAACTCACCCAAGGCATGCTCCCAGACCCTGAGGGCACACAGGGGACCTCTGGTGAGTGTACCTTTGTAAATATTACACATGGTTTAAAAGCAAGCGTGTTTAATGATTAATGATTAATTTGCCCTGGCAATCGCGGCCAGTACAGCTACTGGAAAAGTCTGTTAATGTGTATGGGGATGGAGCAGAAATCCTCCAGGGACATCTCCAGAAAGCTCTCCTTCATGTACTCCCAAAGCCTTTGCAAAAGGTTTCTGGGGAGGGCTGCCTTATCCCGTCCGCCATGGTAGGACACTTTACCACGCCAGGCCAGTAGCACGTAGTCTGGAATCATTGCATAACAAAGCATTGTAGCGTATGGTCCCGGTGTTTGCTGGCATGCAGACAACATCCATTCCTTATCGCTCTTTGTTATCCTCAGGAGAGTGATATCATTCACGGTCACCTGGTTGAAATGGGGCGATTTTATTAAGGGGACATTCAGAGGTGCCCGTTCCTGCTCTGCTGAACAGAAATGTTCCCCGCTGTTAGCCACGCGGTGGGGGGAGGGGTGAAGTGATCATCCCAGAGAATTGGGTGTGGGGGGGGGAGAGGGGTTAGTTGGGTTTGTGCTGCATGTTAACCCGGAAACCGCAGCCCCTCCTTTTACATTGCAAACCCATTTTAAATGGCCAACCCAATGGGTGCTTGATATGGGAAATGAGGGCGCTGCTGTTTGAAACCATTCCCACATGTTAAGAAGGTTAAAAAAGCCCAAAGACTGTGGCTTACCATGGCTGCCTGCAAGCCGAAATCTGTTGCCTGGCACTGCATGAGTGATCTCGCACACCAAACCGGCAGGCCCTCAATATAAGAGGAAAAATGCGACCTTGTAACGAAAGCACATGTGCTGTGTAATGTGAACAGCAAAATTTAACGTGAAAGAGTGTACCCATTGTTTTCTAAAATGTGTCCTTTTTAACCACCTCTCCCTTCTCCTCCACCAGCTGCAAATGTTTCTCCTTCACAGAGGCTAGTGAAGATTAGAAAGAGAAAATGGAGGACCCAGGATGATATGTTCACAGAGCTCCAGATGTCCTCCCACGCTGACAGAGCACAGCAGAATGCGTGGAGGCAGTCAATGTCAGACTACAGAAAAGCACAATATGAACGAGAGGAGAGGTGGCGGGCTGAATCGCGGGATGAACAGAGCAAGTTGTGGGCTGAAGATGATAGGTGGTGTCGGCTTGCAGACAGAAGGCAAGAGTCGATGCTCCGCTGCTGGAGCATCAAACTGATATGCTCCAGCGTATGGTTGAGCTGCAGGAAAGGCAGCAGGAGCAGAGACCGCCGCTACAGCCCCTGTGTAACCAACAGCCCTCCTCCCCAAGTTCCATAGCCTCCTCACCCAGACGCCCAAGAACACGGTGGGGGGGCCTCCGGCCACCCAGTCACTCCACCCCAGATGATTGCCCGAGCATCAGAAGGCTGGCCTTCAATAAGAGTTAAAGTTTTAAACTGCAGTGTGTCCTTTTCCTTCCCTCCTCCCCCACCCATCCCGGGCTACCTTGGCAATTATCCCCCTAGTTGTGTGATGAATTAATAAAGAATGCATGAATGTGAAGTAACAATGACTTTATTGCCTCTGCAAGCGGTGCTCGAAGGGGGGAGGGGAGGGTGGGGTGGTTGGTTTACAGGGAAGTAGAGTGAACCGGGTGGGGGGGGGCGGAGGGTTCATCAAGGAGAAACAAACAGAAGTTTCACACCGTAGCCTGGCCAGTCACAAAACTCGTTTTCAAAGCTTCTCTGATGCGCACCGCGCCCTGCTGTGCTCCTCTAACCGCCCTGGAGTCTGGCTGCACGTAATCAGTGGCCAGGTGACTTGCCTCAACCTCCCACCCCGCCATAAATGTCTCCCCCTTACTCTCACAGATATTGTGGAGCGCACAGCAAGCAGCAATAACAATGGGGATATTCTTTTCGCTGAGGTCTGAGCGAGTCAGTAAGCTGCGCCAGCGTGCTTTTAAACGTCCAAATGCACATTCCACCACCATTCGGCACTTGCTCAGCCTGTAGTTGAACAGGTCCTGACTCCTGTCCAGGCTGCCTGTGTACGGCTTCATGAGCCATGGCATTAAGGGGTAGGCTGGGTCCCCAAGGATCACGATAGGCATTTCAACATCCCCAACGGTTACTTTCTGGTCCGGGAAGAAAGTCCCTTCCTCCAGCTTTCGAAACAGACCAGAGTGCCTGAAGACGCGAGCATCATGTACCTTTCCCGGCCATCCCACGTTGATGTTGGTGAAACGTCCCTTGTGATCCACCAGGGCTTGCAGCAGCATTGAAAAGTACCCCTTGCGGTTTATGTACTCGGTGGCTTGGTGCTCTGGTGCCAAGATAGGGATATGGGTTCCGTCTATGGCCCCACCACAGTTTGGGAATCCCATTGCAGCAAAGCCATCCACTATGGCCTGCACGTTTCCCAGAGTCACTACCCTTGATATCACCAGGTCTTTCATTGCCCTGGCAACTTGGATCACAGCAGCCCCCACAGTAGATTTGCCCACTCCAAATTGATTCCCGACTGACCGGTAGCTGTCTGGCGTTGCAAGCTTCCACAGGGCTATCACCACTCGCTTCTCAACTGTGAGGGCTGCTCTCATCCTGGTATTCTGGCGCTTCAGGGCAGGGGAAAGCAAGTCACAAAGTTCCATGAAAGTGCCCTTACGCATGCGAAAGTTTCGCAGCCACTGGGAATCGTCCCACAACTGCAGCACGATGCAGTCCCACCAGTCTGTGCTTGTTTCCCGGGCCCAGAATCGGCGTTCCACGGCATGTACCTGCCCCAGTAACACCATGATTTCCACATTGCTGGGGCCTGTGCCTTGTGAGAGGTATATGTCCATGTCAATTTCCTCATCACTGTCGTCGCCGCGCTGCAATCGCCTCCTCGGCTGGTCCTGGTTTTGCTTTGGCATGTTCTGGCTCTGCATATACTCCAGGACAATGCGCGTGGTGTTCATAGTGCTCATAATTGCCGCGGTGATCTGAGCGGGCTCCATGATCCCAGTGCTAGCTATGGCGCCTGGTCTGAAAAAAGGCGTGAAACTAGTATCTGACGGACCAGGGGAAGGAGGGAGGGAGGGAGGGAGGGGCGAGTGACGACATGGCGTACAGGTACAGGGAATTAAAATCAACAAAGGTGGCTGTGCATCAGGGAGAAACACAAACAACTGTCACACAGAATGGCCCCCCCAAAGATTGAACTCAAAACCCTGGGTTTAGCAGGCCGTTGATTTCACGGAGGGAGGGGGAAGCTAATGAATACAGAACAAATCTATTTTTTACATCTTAAGCTGGCAGCCGACGGTGCAGCATGACTGATAGCCACTGCAGTATGATGACGATGGATACCAATCGTAATATACCATCTTCTACCAAAAGGCAAGGGGCTGCTGCTGTGTAGCAATGCAGCCCCACGTCTGCCAGCACCCAGATCGCCCTCGGCCTCTTCTGGGTGCTTAGCAGAAAATACTGGGCGCTTGGCAGAAAATAGCATACTACGACTGATAGCCATCATCGTCAAGACAGTTCAGTAGGACTGAGCATGTCTGCCCAGGTGCCTCTGATCGAACCGCAATATGACGACGATGGATACCAGTCGTAATATACCATCTACTGCCAAAAGGCAAAAGGCAAGGGGCTGGTGCAATGCAGCCCTATGGCTGCCAGCCCCACGGCTACCAGTCATGCTGCACCGTCTACCACCAAAAGGCAGTTAGCTGGTGCTACTGTGTAGCAATGCAGTACCACGTCTGCTGGCACCCAGATGACATATGGTGACGGTGAGCTGAGCTGAGCGGGCTCCATGCTTGCCGTGGTATGTTGTCTGCACAGGTAACCCAGGTAAAAAGGCGCGAATCTATTGTCTGCCGTTGCTCTGACGGAGGGGGAGGGGCCTGACGACATGTACCCAGACCCCCCCCCGCGACACTGTTTTGCATCATTCAGGCATTGGGATCTCAGCCCAGAATTCCAATGGGCGGCGGAGACTGCGGGAACTGTGGGATAGCTACTCATAGTGCAATGCTCCGGAAGTCGACGCTAGCCTCGGGACTGTGGACGCGGTCCGCCGACTAGAGCACTTAGAGCATTTTATGTGGGGACACACACAATCGGCTGTATACAACCGATTTCTATAAAACCGGCTTCTATAAATTCGACCTAATTTCGTAGTGTAGACATACCCTAAGATAGCTAGATATGCAGTTCTTGTGTGTTAAACATTCTCATCTTAGCTATAGAAGGAAAGAAAGAAAGAAAGAAAGAAAGAAAGAAAGAAAGAAAGAAAGAAAGAAAGAAAGAAAGTGATTCATTTATTCCTCTTCAGATCCTCTCCCTGACTTTGTTAGTTTGTCATCTTTCCTTGATGATTAGACACTAACTCCCTTCCTGTGTCCAGAGAGCTCCCCTTCAGCTGGTTCTAGAACATGTCAGCCAAACACAATGGCAAGAGAAGGACTGAGGTTGGGACTATTGCTAAGACATCCTGCAGGGTAGGGAATCTTACCTAGTAGATATTGTTATTTTATTGATTGCTGGCTTTCCCAGGTTTATTCTATCATCTCCCATTTCCCCTCCCTCCAGGAAAGTTCTGTTTTAAATCCCTGGAGTTAGTGCTTGTGCGTGGGGAAGTATTGCCTATCAAGGGCAGCCACAGTGGTACACATATTATCCTAGGTTTCTGTGTGGAGGCTCAAGCTGGTGTTATTTAAGTTTTCAGAAGAAACTCCTAGAAAACTAAAGTAGTCCCTTTTTGCTGCCAGGAATACCTAGCATATGAACGTCCAGTTCCTGAGTCGCAGTGCCCAAGGTCACCAATGAGTTATAATAACTTGTTAAATCTTTCCTTTATGTTCATATGGTTTTCATTGGCTAGGTGTAGAAATCCTTTATCCACCCAACTGTACATTTTATAAATAAGGCTTTAGGAGATCATCTCTTACCTCGTAATCCATCCAGTATGTTCCCCTTGTTGCTCATTGAGTGTATATTTCAGTAGTTATACAGCATCACCAAATGAAAATTGCAAACTGGTCCAGTCCACTGTGCAATACTCTGCTCTCAACTCTGTCAGTTTTAGGAGGGTTATAGGTTATACCAAACAGCAGTTCAGTCATATTGTAAGGCCTACCACAGCCTGCAACCCCACTTCAGTAGAACCTTCCTGGCACATCACAGTGCCTGGTTGGACTGCTGACTGGAACTGGACTGTTATCACCTACTGCTCCATCATCTGTTGACATCTAAACAAAATAAGGTGATGTTATTTTATTTTTCAGTGGACATTGTTCCTTTGAAAAGATGGTCTTCCTGATACTGTTTATTAATGTCCATGGCTTCAGCCCAGATGTTGCAGGTATGTAGCTGAGCTCTACTTTTCTTTGATGCTCATGTATGGTTCTAACTTCCTTTATGCTAGTAGGGAATGTGGAGTCTCAAACAGCCCTACAATCATCTGGCTAGTGGGGGTGGTCAAAAACTGTCGATCAAAACCCTTTTTTCCAATGAAAAATTTTTTGACTAAACACAAATTTTCATGGAAGATGTCTGCTAAATTCAAAAGTTTTGAATTTTTTGTTGGAAAACTGATTTTTCTTTCAGTTTTTCATCTGAAAATGTTTGGGTTTTTTTAATGAAAAGTCAAAATTTTCCACTGACAATTTCTGATTGAAACAATTTTTTTTCTTTCTTTGTTGTAATTTTCAATGGGGGGAAATAAACATTTTCCAACCAGCTCTGAGTAGTCCAATTTCCATGTTGACCAGTCAGAAACGTCCATAAGTGGTGCTGCAAGAACAGCTCCCTGCTCTCTGCAGCATCGCTTTCTTAAAGGGACTCCTCCTAAATTGGACTCTGAAGTGAACTAATTTTGTACTCCCACTCAAGCAGAAGGTTGTGAGGATCTCGCAACACTTTTGGAGGCAGTGTGTAGATGACAAGGTATGTACAAGGTAAGTTATGCATCTCAATGGCCATTTGCCTGCAAAAATACCTGATTTGTGTACATGATCTTGGACATGAACAAATTAGGTGTGTAATTGTGAGTACTTTTGTGCACTTACAGTTTTGAAAAATCAAGCCCTAAATATAACATTTAATGTGAAGGAGGAAATCTGGGAGAGAGATAAAATTTCAAGCTGTCTTATTGTATGAAAACGTGAAAGGTTTAATACTGAGGAACACTTGGCAAAAAAAATAAAAAAGACTTCAAAGTAGCAACTCCTTTGGCAGCATCTACAAGCGCAAACTGTATAACTGAAGAAGCTTTTCTGGCTTGAAATGTAAAACAGATAAGGGAGTGCCAAGTCCTCCAGTAAAGCAGCTCACAATGTACTAATTAGATAGCTATCGGTTGTACAAGAAACCTTATTAAAACACTGCCGATAATAGCAAACAAGCGTGCAGTGAAAGGAAGATACCAAACTGGAGGAGGAAGCAGTAATAAAAAGGGGAGAAGGGCAGTAAAAACTACAGAATGACTACAATAGATTCAGATCATAGGGCAGATGCATTGTGTACACATTTCAATGATGAGAGTGTAAGGCAAGGAAACTTTGAACTAGGAAAAGGGAATCCACTCTCATCAGCCACTTTGGTGTGAAATTCAGCCCTGTTCAGAAGGCAAGCACGATGGGCTATGCACTACTTAACCTTCAAAATACAACTTTAAGGCACAAACGTGGCGCATGGGCCTTGTGTTGATGCTACGCACCGGGCATCCATATAGAGCTGTGGGAATAATTCTTCATACAAAGGAGCAATTGTAAACTTAGCCAGTGTTACAGACATATAATTTTGCTTTTTGCCAATATGTTTCCCATCAGCAAAAATCTGATTTTTTGCAAAGAATCCCAATATGGAGATTGAAGGTTAGAGAAGGGGAAAGGAGAACAAAATGTCCACCAAAAATTTCAATTCTGTGAAATGTGTTGTTATTGAGTGAACATCTTGCCTACAAATGTTATGGCAAAATTCACACAATTTTCAGAAATTTTCTAGTTTCCTCCCCCTCCCACCATGTACTCTCACCCCCCAAAAATCTGGTCCCTGATTCTCTCTCTGCTCCAGGGGTAGAGGAAACAAATCTGAATCATCCATTTACCTGGCTGTGGTGGCTGGCGCATTGAGTGAACAGAGTCAAGTCCACCCATTCCCTTGCCCTGCTTTCCCATTCCCGGCCCATCTGTGCGGGGCGGGGCGTAGCAAGCTCACAGAGTTTACTCTCCCCACTTATTCTGTGACTTGTGATGCAGATAGCCCACACAGGGAAATAATCCCCCTTATGCAACCTTATTGTCCTGTGTAAATGCATTGGGCAAGAGACAGTCTCGCCCAATGATATGAAGTTGCTGCCTACAGCATTACACAATGACCACTAGAGCTGACTGGAAAACAGCAAGTAATTTCTATGAAACATTTTCCTGTAAAATTTTCCAGTGTTTTGTCCAAAATTTTGACTTTCTCTTGTACTGATTCTGAAACAGCACAAACAGAAATTTACTGTTCCCATAGCTATAAATGTGTTTGTCTTTTTTTTGCAATGTTTTTCACTTCTGTCTTGTAAAGAGATCTGTCCAGGATGCTAATCCATTGCCTATCAAAGTCTATGGAAAGCCTCACATTGCATTTAATAAGCTTTGGAGCATATGCCAAATGAGTAAAGAGTGAACTTGTCCCCAATGGTTGAATTGCTAATGTAGCACAACTGAGAGAGTCTGCCATTGAGGCCACGATTATGAGAAAGCTTTTTAGAGATAGTTTGTTTATCTATTAGGTTCGGGCTAGGCTGGCTGAATTTCAGACATCACTAGCCTCAATGTAAAAAGAGTAAAAATATAGCAGAAACAGCACTCTGAAGCACCCAGAGCAATAGTTGTAACTGAAGGGATTGTGTACTGATGTTTCTCTTTGAGGGGTCTCATTCTTCCTCACCGATTTTTTTTCACATCACAATGCCACAAAGGAGACTAAAGTCCAATCCTCTTTCCATCTTGTGTTATCAGGGCAGACCGTGACAGGGAGTAGTGTGGAGACAGCATGGAGGAAGAAGCACCTCATGTGGCTCTGCCCTGACTGTCTAGTGGCATGGATAGATTGAAGGCAGCCCTATTTAACCTTCCTCAGGCAAGGGAGGTCATCACAATATGGGGTCTTGAGGCAGTAAAGGGAGAGGAATCATCTGTTTAGAACTAGGGGAAAGAGTCCTACAGTGGGAACATGAAACTCCCATTACACTTCACAACTTTAGTGTCAAAGAGGCCCAGGATATGGAAGAACAGATGGATATGGAGACCAAACTATGCTCTCGCCCCAAAATGTAGTCCCTAAAGTTAAGCAGTTAGACACATTGGCAAGACAGAGTGGGAAAACTTATATTGTCACTGCGTGTGCTGTTGCTGTTGATAAACTGAGGACTTCAGCCTTCAGGGCTGTCAGTGGGGGCACTACTGAGTTTATAAAGCAAAGGTGGGTACTTTCAGAGAACATTTTACTGTGGTGGTACAATCTCTGTATCTGTGTCTGTATTTAGAGGTAGAAATTTTGAAAAATGTAGTTCCAAATGCACATTCATGCACTGCAATGCCCTGTTTGCAAGGATATCACAGCATATGGCAAAGTACAGGGCTAGGAATATCCATAATTTATAACAATGTATCAAGTGTCAATGTATTTTCAGAAAACAAAAACATCAAGCAATGGTCATTGTGAACATTAGATTTATTACGTGTGTTATTTTTTACTTAGAAAATATGTAAGGTGGGATTTTCGAAAGGGCTCTCTCTGTTGTCCTAACTGCTCTCACTGAGGTCAGTCAGAGTCCACTGATTTCAATGGAAGCAGAGATAGGCCAATGGTGAGTGCTTTTGAAAAATCCAACTTTAAAGTATAAATGTATAACTCCTACTGTTTTATAGTGTGTTAATCCAATTCCCATAGCCCTGCGAGGGAATCACTGAATGACTAGAGATATGGTGGGATGTTGAAATAACAGAGCAGAGCACTTACGAAAGTTCGGGTGTCAGGAGCTGGGGGTGGGGGGTTCTTATCCAGGTTTTGGTCTGAACCTTGTAGGTCAGGGTCATCTCTAAATAAAAATGAACTTAATCACGGGGGTAGCCTGTGACTGGCTAATGTAGTTGTTTTCATTAACTTTTCTTAAAGCCTGCTGACTTTGTAGGATCCTTGTAGAAAGTTGCAGATGATCCATGAAATGGAACATTCCTTTCCATGCGCAGAGAGAATGCACACAGTGCTACGCAATTGCAGGTGTCCTCTGCTATTTGTAGTAGCACTGAGCTTAGTCATGAGCATAAAAGTCAAGCTAAAGCCACAAGACTCAGCCCCTTTCCCTTGTTGCAGGATGGGAGTATTTTTAATAAGTTTTTACATCTTCTCTTTTTCTAACTCAGCCAATCTTCTCTCAGGTAAAACTGTGAAGCTGGTAGAGAGAGACTGACAGAGATTTTTCTGTCACACAAAAGTTTTCTGCATTATAAATTAAATTTCAGAAAAACCATTGCATGTGGGGTTCTTTGAATCCCTCAAACACAACCTTATCTGTTTCACTTCCAGAGGAAAAAAGGCTTGTCTACACTTGGAAATTAACCAAAATTTTGGTATAAGCTGCTGTATAACTGTCTTATTCCAGAATACAAATACCACACATGGGGTTAAACCAGAAAACTATTCTGGAATAATTATTCTGGATTAGCTACTTTGATAAATTTCCAAATGTAGACAATCCCAAACTTCTGTAGACACCAATAGAAATAGAATGTCCTCTTGTCCCACTGCAAGATACACATACCACCAATTAATTATCATCTGTCAGGAGAATAGGCCCCAGCAAGTTACAGAGATATTACATGATTAATGTCAAATGGATTCTGTGTCAATATGAAACCTTTACAAATTTATTCAGGGAAACAATCAAACTACCTGATTTGCTAATGCTAATCTAAGACGCAAACTTGCTCCCTTGGAAGTCAAGGGACCAAACTCATTTACTAAGAGAAGGATTTGTCCTTGTCTTGACCATCTTTCCAGAGGTCATTAGATGGTGGGTAGTAAAATGACTACCCCAGTGTTAAGGTACATACACTATTGTTACTAGGTTCATCCCTAGAGACTACTGTTATCACTTCACCTGTTTAATAACAAAAAAAAAGTTAGACTCAGCTATGTCATGATTAAGAAAAATGCCAGTTTCTAGGTTTGAGCCTAATAAAACAGCTCAGGAAGTTGATGAACCATTGTATGCTCCAAGATGATAAGTTGAATTTAATTTAAAAAAAAACACCTTAATTGGGAATGTAGAAATATACCTGATTGAGCAATTTGTAAATAAATCAACTTTAACCTTAAAGTATTAACATTCTAAAGCTACAGCTGGCAAGACAAGATCAAAAGTAGAAAGATATTTTTATTGTGATGAATCTTTAGGATGATGCCCCTGGGCTTTAAAAGTAAGCAACACAGTTTTAAAAGTAATGATTGACATTACTTGTCCTAATATTAATGTAAGTAGGAATGTACAAGAACAAGTGATTTAGTTGTAGGTGGAAGTGAATACAGTGAGAAAACAGCTCTGAATATGTCACTACTGAGTGGTACCACCTCGGTCTGCTAGTCATCAGAGACGTTAATTTATCAAGGAATAGTCAGGCTCTGGCAAGCAACCATTTGTCTTTACACTCCAACATTATATTGAGCTAAAATACACTTATGTTGAATGTTCATATAGGGCCTGATTCAAAGTCCATTGAAGTCAATAGAAAGACTACCTACTAGCAGATTACCTCATCTAGTTGTAGATCCCCATAGATATGCTGATTGATTGTAATCTAGCATTTGTCTGGATTTACCTGTGATCAATCTATTACTGCTACTGACTGTTTGTTTTATAATAGGTGGAATGGGTAGCAATGTCTATAGTTAAAGTTGCCACAAACTTCCCATTATAAGACCCTGTTTTCAGTTGCTTATAACTTTGCCAAACTTTAACCATTCAGGCTGAAATTTTCTATGCTGAATGTCTCCCTCTGACTGTATAGGCTTGGGGAAATTTCAGTCAAATTGGTTCTGTTTTTTTGGAGAATGAGATTAGGGGACAGTATGTTGTTTTGCTATGTTAAAAAAATTGAATGACCTTTTCTTTGAGAAGATATAGCACCCCATGTTTTGGAACAGGAACTTGAAATTTGGCAGTGGACTTGCCTTTGTGTCCAGGATGTACTTTTGCTGTTCCTGTGAATATCTCCTAACATTTGGCCAAGTCTTTGAAAAATCTCAGTTCACACATGCTCACAGACTTGTTACAGTTTTGCAGGTACATTTTCCTCTGAAGAGTCCATCTTCACTGAGCATGATCTAACCCAGGGTTGCATGGGCAAAGCAGGACTTTCCCTGAAATTGCTGCTCCCAGCTGTGGTGGGCCCAGGTAGCATGAGCACAGGAACTGAGAGAAGGGAGACTGTCCTGTGCTGTGCTTTCAGTGACCCTGTGCTGGTGCCCAGGAAGTGTGGAGAAGGAAACTGCCTAACTTGAATTCTGAGAATCTCCGAGTTGGAGCTGGTCTCAATTGGGGTTGTGGCAGGCTATCTACTGGAAATGAGCTTGTTACCACAGGTTCTTGCACAACATACTGATAGGTTTATACTGATAATCTACATTAATAAGTTTTGCTCTTTTACAAAACATCAGCAGAATGGTGGAACTTGAAGGCCACTGATAGATAGTGCAAAGGGACTGGTAACAGAAAGTGCCATGTTTAAATGAGATGGCCGCCTGCTCATAACAACAGAGGGGGCAGCAATATCTGTTTGAATTATGTTTTGATAAAGGTCTTCCACAGTATCCAGCTATTTGTGAAAGAGGCTGGACCCCAAAATACCCCTCCCTGCTCTCTCACAATGGCTATCAGTAAAAACTAGGGGTGAGGGATCCCCATCCAACCCTTGCTTGCAGCTCTTCTAAGTAACATGGATCTTCTAACATGGCTCTTCGGTTGGGAGCATCCTTCCCTCTGCTGCCTCTGCCAGATGAGTGTGGAGCGATTGATTTTGGATGATGCTGTTAATATTTTACATGATCAGCTGAGGCACTGAAGGCAGTAATGTGGGTTTTCTTCGACCCGCCAATATGTGCTTCTGGGACAAATCTCCAGATCTTTAAAGTTTGACGTTCCAAGGAGCCTCTGCATTTCCTATGTCAGTCTCCCATAAAGAGGGTGATAAACAAGGATGGCCTGCGAGATCAGGTCTATATTCCTTCCCCACAAAACTGCTGGGTAAAAATCCCAGGGGAATGACAAAGTTTGGAAACATTTATGAAATTGCAAATTGATTTCCCACTCCAAGGTGGAATTTCTTTGGAATTGTCCCCCTGACTCTTTCCTCCCTTCACTCCTCTTCAACTATGAGCATTAAGCTGAGTCACATAAGAGACAACACTAGTCTTTGTCCCCTTAGTGTGACCTGGACATAGGGTGACCAGATAGCAAGTGTGAAAAATCAGGCTAGGTTCTTTGTAGTACACAGTGTCTCTCTCCCTGGCCGCTTGCTCTGAGCAACTGGGCACTGCTGTCTATCCTCTGTAAGAGGGTATGCCCTCATCTCCCCTTACAATCACCCTGCTGGTACAGAATGGACATTCACCAGAGGGTGAACCCTGCTGTATAGAATCAGCCCAGCAACTGGCTCCAGTGTGAAGTGTCCATCTCTTACTTTCATGGGGAATGTGAGAGGGTTTTACCCCACTGAACTCAGCCCTTAGCCACTAGTCTTATTTGCCCTCTCTTCTGCATTGAGAACATGGAGTGGGAGGGAATTCAATGTACTTTAGAGTTACTGATTCCCATAAGAATTTTTTTTTCTTGATTTTAGCTCTTTCTAATTTCTCTCCACTAATTGTCTCGTGTGGGCTTGGACTTTCCTAGAGTCCATCCCTGGCACTCCCCCAGGCTCTGTCTGAAAGCTTTACGGGGAGAGAAGACAGCTCTTTTCAAGTAGGAAAGTGTCCTAATTTAATTCATGTTTCATGGCAGACTAGGAGAATTAGTCTGGCTGTGAGATGTAAAGACTCAGCAGAACATTAGCAGAGCTGGTCAATTCCCCAATACAGCCTGTGATAACCCTCTCTAAACCAAACTCCATGAGACCCATGAATCCAGTGCGCCCTTTGCACCAGTTCCTCTCGGCCAAACTTCTAGATACACACAAAGCTTCTCCTCTTTCTGATGCAATCCCCAGGATACATACTCTAAAAAAAAACAAAAACACCTTCTTCTCCTTGTGACCCAGAGAAGCCAGAACACTTGTCTGTTTTCTTAAAAATCCCTTATCATGTTGTTTTTCTGGCTTCCCAATATAGTTAAAAAAAATCCCAGAGGCAACATTCCCAGCTCTTGTAAACCCCAGGATCCCTGGCGTTCCCAACACCACCTTCCCAGCAATGAGAGATTATGTCATTACTTCCCTGATTTGGGGATTTCCCTGACCTTGTTCCCCTGCCATGACTATCACAGCATCTCAGTGCAAGAGAGCAAGGGACTCATTGGTAGATGATAGCAAGTTTCAGCTGGCCTGACCAGTTGAATGTACCCCCAACTCACTAATGTCATAACCTGTATTTAAAAGGTGTCATGTAAGATATCAGTAGAAAGCTAATACTATACTAATCATTAACAGTATTGTGTGGTGCATTTACAGAGAACAAATTCAAAATAACAAACATTGGAAATTATGTTATCAAAGTGTGTCTGCCAGGCAGGGATACAGTTACCACCCTAGATAAAGGAATGTGGTTCTGCCACCTGGAAGGCATCTCCAAGTTACATTAAGAGACAATGGGAATGCAAATTACATAGAAGGTAAACAGGACCATCAAGACAGTAGAGGGAGGAGATTGTAGGAAACAGATCAATTTGCATTTTAGCAACCACCAGTGGGAGGAGAAACCAGCATGGAACTTCCTTCACTGAGAGATGCCATGTCACCTTCCTCACACCTTGAATGAACTTTACTTTGGGGGGGTAACCTTCAGAAGAATCCATTTCAAAGGTTCACTGGACTATAGCGTTATCTTTCACTTAAGAAGACAAAGGAACCAAGCACTTTGGACTTCGTGGGAGATCCTGAACAGAGGGGTTGGTCAGTCTGGTAAGGAAACTCTCTTGAACAAACTGTAGCTTGTTTTGTTAAGTCTTTGCCTCTAAAATGTGTTTTTCATTTTTATTTGCTTGTAACCATTTCTAATTCTATCCTTTGTACTTGAACTCACTTAGAATTCTATCTTCTTTTGTTAATCAACTTATTTTATTTTTAAGCTAAACCAACCGAGTCCTGTGTTTGATTTAACGTGAATGTTAACTCCAGTTAATGTGGCAAGCTGCTGGGTATCTTTAAAGGAGCAACCTAACCTTAATATCTCTCTGAGTGGTCCAGGAAAGGGCTAGATGTTGCAGAGCATGTGGTTTAGGGAAAATTTGAGACTGGGAGTGTGTTGCGACCACCCCTGCATAAGGTAACTGGGTGATAGAGACTAGAGTGGGGCTATTGTGTTGTAGACAGGCTGCCAGAATCAGAATCACTGAGTCAGAGCTGCTTAACACACAGACATTCACTGCATGCTTGTATGCTGGCTGGAAGAGAACTATAGTAGCAGAGCTTTTTGAGGCGCACAGGGTTACATGGCTGCCAGTGATACCAACCCTCGCTGGTCTGGAATGCCCCCCAATATGTGACACCTGCTCACACCCTGACCCTTCCACATACACACACACATACCCATATCTGCACACCCCTGTTCAGATAAAGAACTTATCTCTTCTCAGGGATTCTCTGGGTTCTTTTTATCCTCCCAGGTTCCCTGTTAAATTTCTCTTCCCTCTTTCCCTGACTTTTCCTGTGTCTCTCTATGACCATGAGACACACTCACTCTAATTTTAGTCCCCTGAACTGCTGAGTTCCCTCTGGGAAAGAAGTCTAGGCCTCATATGCCACCAAAGTATTGTGCTAACCTTGGCACTAACTTCCCAGTGCTGGGCTTTGTGCTGACAGGATAACGACACAGTGCAGGCTGAGCTGCTGTCTCCTTCCTTTCTCCCAGAGTTAGGAAGGGTTTTACTCCCTCCCTTTTATGTGGAAAGTCTTTGTCTACCAGATAGTATGAGGAAGTCACTTCCACAATCCCTGCTGGCTTGAGCCGGGGAACAGAAATCGTCTCCAGTTTTCCATCTCTCCTGTGTCACCTTGGCTGCATATTTGTTTATCTCTGTGTTCCCTGCGTTTCGTGTCTCCCATTTTGTTCTTCCTGATTGTGATAACTGATTCTATATAGTGTATGGATCTGCCAACAGCATATATAGTATGTACAGGGATCAAATTAGTATTCACTTAATTTTGGCCCTGCAGCTCCACGAGAGGGAACAGAGGACGAAATCTGAATGGGCAGTGGGGCAGTCAATGCTGCCCCTTCTCATCACTGCCATGAGGCCAGTTCCTGGAACAGGACTCCCTCCGGGGGTGGGGGGAGGCTGCGAGGCCTTGCCCTGCTTCCAACAGCCCGTGTCCCCTCATAGGGCGGAACAGGCTGGAAGGTGAGGGCTGAGCATGGTACAGACTTGGTGGGTGAGGTGATGTGGCCAGCGGCTGCAGCAGGGACAGCTCCACAGGGATCGATCGTGTGTATCATGGGGAAAATTTCTGGGGGTATTCTGCCTGGTCAGTCCCAGTTTTCCTTCTGCACCCCAGCTCCTCATTAGATCTGATTCATCCTTTTACCCTGGCATTCTGATCACACTTTCTTGGGGACTTTCAGTGGTAATGTGTGTAATTTCGGGAAGACATTCACTCGTCCTGTAGCCAGGAAACTGACAGTTTGACACAGTATTCCATATCATTGCCAAATGGAAATGCCATGGGAAAGAAGTTATGCTTCGCTACTGTAATTGGAATAGAAGCAGGGCCGGCTCCAGGGTTTTGGCTGCCCCAAGCAGCCAAAAAAAAAAAAGCCGCGATTGCGATCTGCGGCGGCAATTCGGCGGGAGGTCCTTCACTCCGAGGCGGAGTGAGGGACCGTCCGCCGAATTGCCGCCGAATACCTGGACGTGCCGCCCCTCTCCGGAGTGGCCGCCCCAAGCACCTGCTTGACAAGCTGGTGCCTGGAGCTGGCCCTGAATAGAAGTGGGCCCCTTTAAAGTCAATGGAAGTTTTGCTATTGACATCACTGGGAGCAGAATCAGATTCCTTATCAATATCTAAAAAGAATTCTCACTCCCAAATATTTCAGTGGACCTTGTATCATACATATATGAAATCCTGTTAGACTTTGTTTAAAAATACAAAGGAATAATAATAATAATTAGGGCTGTTGATTAATTGCAGTTAACTCATGCGATTAACTCAAAAAAAATTAATCGTGATTTATCATTGTTTTAATTGCACTGTTAAACAATAGAATATCAATTGAAATTTATTAAATATTTTGGATGTTTTTCTACATTTTCAAATATATTGATTTCAATTACAACACGGAATACAAAGTGTACAGTGCTCACTTTATATTTCTATTTTTGATTACAAATATTTGCACTGTACAAATGATAAACAAATGAAATAGCATTTTTCAATTCACCTCATACAAGTACTGTAGTGCAATCTCTTTATCATGAAAATGCAACTTATAAACGTAGATTTTTTTTTTACAAAACTGCACTCAAAAACAAAACAATGCAAAACTTTAAGACTACAAGTCCACTCAGTCCTACTTCTTCTTCAGCCAATCACTAAGACAAACAAGTTTGTTGATAATGCTGTCCACTTCTTATTTAATATTCGTATGCCCCTTCATGCTTTGGCCACCATTCCAGAGGACATGCTTCCATGCTGACGCTTATTAAAAAAATAATGTGTTAATTAAATTTGTGACTGAACTCCTTGGGGGAGAACTGTATGTCTCCTGCTCTGTTTTACCCACATTCTGCCATATATTTCATGTTATTGCAGTCTCGGATGATGACTCAGCACATGTTGTTCATTTTAAGAACACTTTCACTGCAGATTTTACAAAAAACAAAGAAGGTCCCAAGGTGAGATTTCTAAAGATAGCTGCAGCACTCGACCCAAGGTTTAAAAATCTGAAGTGCCTTCCAAAATCTGAGAGGGATGAGGTATGGAGCATGCTTTAAGAAGTCTTAAAAGAGCAACACTCTGATGCGGAAACTACAGAACCCAAACCACCAAAAAAAAGAGAGAAAAACAACCTTCTGTTGGTGGCATCTGACTCAGATGGTGAAAATGAACATGCATCGGTCCGCACTGCTTTGGAGCAGAACCCGTCATCAGTATGGATGCATGTCCTCTGGAATGGTGGTCAAAGCATGAAGGGACATATGAATCTTTAGCGCATCTGGCACGTAAACTTGCAATGCCGGCTCCAACAATACCATGCGAACGCCTGTTCTCACTTTCAGGTGACATTGTAAACAAGAAGCGGGCAGCAGCATCTCCTGCAAATGTAAACAAACTTGTTTGTCTGATCGATTGGCTGCACAAGAAGTAGGACTGAGTGGACTTCTAGGCTCTAAAGTTTTACATTGTTTTATTTGTGAATGCAGTTATTTTTGTACATAATTCTACATCTGTAAGTTCAACTTTTATGATAAAGAGATTGCACTACAATACTCATATGAGGTGAATTGAAAAAGACTATTTCTTTTGTTTTTTACAGTGCAAATATTTGTAATAAAAATTAAGTGAGCATTGTACACTTTGTATTCTGTGTTGTAATTGAAATCAATATATTTGAAAATGTAGAAAGCATCCAAAAATATTTAAATAAATGGTATTCTATTATTGTTTAACAGTACAATTAATCGCAATTAATTTTTTTAATCGTGCAATTAATCGCAAGTATTTTTTTTAATTGCTTGACCACCCTAATAATAATCATGCTGTATTAGCAGTTATTATAATATTTCAGGATGCTGGAGTAACAATACAATTGCATTACTAATACAGCAGATATAAATATATGATTTCTACACAAATATTTTCTCTGTTCGTATTAGATACCATACACAAATGATTGAAGAAAAGTAAACCAAATAACTTTTAAAAATATTCTGGGCCTGATCCTGATCCATTGAAGTTAATGTGAGCTTTCCCATTGCGTTTCTGACAGGATCAATACTACAGCTCATCCCTTATGGAATAGTCCTATAGAGTTGAATAGAAATTAGTAACTTTTCTACATCCTTTTTAAGCAATCTTATAAAATTTAACAAAGGCTTTATGTTCCTTTTATAGAATTCTATGGGTAGTTTAAATATTCGATAGAAAGGATATAATTCTCCATTTCATTCTACAGGTTTTTAAAGTAATTTCTATAAACTCTATTAAATACGCATAGAACCTTCTTGGCTATATCTCTATTAAATTTTGTCTGTAGGGCTTTTCCATAAGGAATTAAAGTTTTATTACCATCAGCTGATGGAATTTAAATATGTCAGTGAAGCATGTGTCAGCTGAGACATACATAAAACATGTTATCAATCCAAAGCCCATTCTGTTACCAAAAAAAGGGGTCAGACAAGTCTTCCTTTCACTGATGGGAGGGGCTCTATCCATTTCTCAGACACCATAGCACATGAAATTCAGTACATCATCTGTGGTGGCAATTTTTATGATTGGTGATAAATTGTCATAAATCTGCCTTAAGTCAGCCCATAGCCTGGTATGCAGATGACCTGTGTGTCTACAGTAGTGGCCCTAGGGACTTGGTAATAAAATATGCAGACTCCCTGCTGCATAGTAAAATGGCATACAGAACTGTTTGTACTGTTTTAAAATGAGAACTGGTCCCTCCATTCTAGTCAGATATTTGTGGAATTGCAGGATAACGTTCATGCATTACTTGTTTCACAGTAGTTAATATAATATGAAGAGCATCCCCATTATGTTTGTTTAAAAATAGTAAGCAAGATGATATTATCAACCTAGTAATGTGTATATGTATGTTATATGTCTATAGGTATACACACACACACGATAGTATATGTGATATGATTATATATATGTGAAGTATGATGTGTATATTTATGATACTGTGTTTCTATATATTATAAACAAATATATATTTATTTATTTCTTATATAAGTAGTTATAGTAAAAAAGAAATAGTTCATACTGTATCTTGAATCTGTGGCATTCTCTCTTCCTTTTTCTCTTTGGTAGCTGGAAATAATAATAATTAATAATAATAAATAAAACTACTGTACCTGTAAATATGTAGGGCTGCAGAACATCTGGTTAACAGCTGCTTTCACAGACAGTTATTCAAATAATCTCCACAGTATAGTTTTAGTGGCTGGCTAGCAACAAATGGCAGAATAGACCTTATTATGGCTTAGCCTTATTTATAGCAAACTTATCTCCTCTCCCTTTTGTTTTTTTAACACCCAAAAATATATACTTGGGGACTTCCACAGTGCACCTCCGTAGCATTAACACTTACAGGCCTAATGTCTGTCAAAACTGTCTCTGGCATCCATTTGCAAAATTGCTGTTCATTAAGGGTCCTATGTTCTCTTTGGCTACTTGCCATGGAGGGAAGCAGCAGGTCAAAAGTTATGTGCAAAATTGGTAGTAGACCCCCTGCAGAGGAAATAAATGCTCACATGGCATGCTGCCAGTAGTATCTGGAACCCTGCAAGGCACCTGCATGCAATGTCTTCAACAAACCGAAGGAAAAACACTAGGGGATCGGGGATGGTCAGGTGCAAAATAGGGAGAGTTGTCTGTCAGTTGCACCCTAAGACCCCACTTTGATACTGTAGTGAGGTGGGGGTGGGATGTGTGTTTCACATTATGTCCCTCACTTTACAGTTAAATCATTTCTTTAAAATCATGGACCAGGTCACAATGTCAGACATTTCCATCTGTGACTTGACAGTTCTATAGCTTCAATCTTAGTGAGCACCCAAATCTACCTTGTGTTTCTTAAATGTAGCATTTTAGGGCATGCCTACACAGCAAGCAGGACCCCGCTGCAGCAACTCTCAGAGCGCGGGTCTATGGGCTCATGCTACAGTGCTAAAATCAGCAGTGTACATGTAGTGGCTCTGAAAGCCATCCCGGCCCGGGCTTCAGAGCCTGAGCTCCACCCTGAGTTGGAACATCTACATGGATACTTTTAGCGCTGCAGTGCAAGCGTGAGTCTGTGGACCCAGGCTCTGAGGTTTGCTGCTGCAGGTTTTCAAATGTAGTGTAGACACACCCTAGAACAGCGTTTCTCAAATGCGGCCACCATGGCCGCATGCGACCACCAAGGGGTTTTCCTGTGGCCACGACAGCCTCCTGGGCAGATATGGGGGAGGGGGCAAAGTTTTGGATGTATAAATACGGTTGTCTTTATATGAGCATTCTGTATGCAGCAGATTTGAATCATTCCTTATATACCAGTCAGACACCAAGTCATTAACCAGTCTTTATTTCTGCATGCTGCATCACACCCCACAGCATAGCATTTCTTCTATGATCTAAAACCGCCTGTATGTTCAGTTAAACAGAACTTGTAAGGTTATCTGTAACACCATCTGTGATGCTGGCAGACCAGGTGCCAGTTCATGCCCAGGCCCCTAGGCTCCACTGAACACTGATAAATGCATAGCCGGAAACGAGTCTGGCTTACCTGGGTGTTAGCATTGTTAAAATAGATGTTAAGTTGATAAGAATGTGTTTAGATCTGAGGAAATGCCTGTAGGATGCTGCATGTATTGATCTCACTTATAACCTCTGTAGGCAATAATATAAGGTTATATTGAGTGTTTGCATTGTAAACCTCTCTAACCGTAACTCAAAGAGGAGAGAAGCCTTCTCTAATGCAAATGCTGGCTTCCTATAGAAGATGTTAAGTCCTGCCCAACAAGAAGGCCTTTGACACCAATTGAGTCATTGTGAGACATCAAAGAACAAAGGCTTTGTTAATTATATTCCTCACCCCTCCAGGAAGAGGAGACCTGCACATGAACTCATCAGCTTGGATTCTGGGGAGAAGGAGATAAAAATCCCTGACAAGGAGAAACAGGGTTCTTTTCTGGTGCTTGGGCTCTAAAGGGGCAAGAATCACTGAGCATACGCAAAAGATTCTCAGCTGTTTAGCTTGGGTTAGCCCTAAAGGACATATAAAAACTTGCATATTATAGCAGCTACTATCATGCTTTGGAACCTAAGACTGTATCTCATTTGTGTGTGTATGTTTACCTGCTTTAATCTTGTTGTCACTCTGTCTGGAGTGGTTCATGATGGTGAGTGCCAATCTCAGGGCAGACTGTCCAAAAAGGAGGGCAGACACCCCAAACTGCTGGTATGTTCTATCATTAGATTTCACCAACCCAGTAACAAGTGTGAACTTCTGGTCACTGTAACAGTCTTACCAGGAGTCACAGACAGTCCCCTGGGACTTTCCAGTCTATCTTGCCACCGAGGCAAGCTGGAAATGGTCACTTACACCAAAAATCACAAAATATTCAGGTTGCTTCCAGTCCTAAGAGACCAGTCACTTACCCCAGATCAATTTGTACCTTAGATCTCACATCAAAGACATTGCTGGTAGCCAGTCCTATAGTAACTTAACTAAGGATTTATTAACTGGGAAAAAGAAATGAAGAGAATTATTTACAGGTTAAAGCAGGCAAAATATAAGCACAAATGAATTACAGCCTATGGTTCCAAAAGGTGACAGAGATGTAGTAATCTGTCCACTGAATGTCTTTTAGGGTCGGGATAACCCAGGTTGACCCTGGGCATCTCTGCTTTGTTTCCTAGCTCCACCCCTATGAGAGTTCAAACAGCTAGGAGATAACTATTTCTTCTTGTGAGCATCTTTATATGCCCTTCCCCCAGCTTTCAAACCAATGGGACAGGCACTCCTGCACGTAACATTTTCATTGGTGGATGGGACAATCGCAATCAACAAAGATTTTGTCCTACAATGGCCTGTGACGGTACATGCTTGTCCTGCACTGGTGCAGTAGGGGTTAATCCCACGCTGTGGGTCAAGGAGGCCACGCCTCCTCTGCCCTGCTGGGCATGCTCTGGCAGGAACCCAAGTATAAAAGGGAGCAACTCAGCTCAGTTGGGGCTGACCGCTGAGGAGGAAGGATGCAGGTTGTCATCTCTAGCCTGGGAACTGTTGAATCTCCAGCTCGCAGAAGCCAAACCTGCTGAGACTCGGGCAGACACCAGGACAATGGAGGACACCCCAGAGAGGACAGAACTGGCTGGAACTGCCCCAGCTGAGGAATCCAGAAACCCCGGAAATGTCTGGACCGCTGCACGACAGGATAGGGTAGGAAGTTGCCCAAGGGGACTGGCCATTGGGCTGAGTGGCATCAGCATGTTTCAGACGGATCCCTGCTGACTCAATGGCAAATATCCTCGCCACTGACAGGACCCTGGATTGGGACCCACTGGAGCAGGGAGGGTCCAGGTCCCTCTTCCCCAGCCGCCACCCACCCTAGGTGGCAGCCCACTTCTCCCCATTGGTCATTAGGCCACACAGCCCTGAGGGAGAGGGCAGCTATATTGATTTTGGCCCCTAGGCCGCACCACCACAGGCTAAGGGTGGGGGGGACTTGGTCGTGGGACTGTGGTGACCCCTACCCCACCCCAAAGGGGGGATGGGGAGTGCTTGCCCTTAAACATGGCCCATTTGATTTTGATAGTACTCTTTCATGGGCAGGGGAGACACTCTTTGTGCTGAAGTTCACAACGTCAGAGTGGGTATTTTTACACTTAAAAAGCAAAACTTTCATACTACCTTATAGAACGGGATACAGGCATTGCAAGATTAATGCATGCAGAAACTTACAAGCATTTTATAGAGGCAAAACGCATCCTTACAAGTCTAACTCCTCAAACAATACTAGCATACAGGTGAGCTGGTCTGGTTGCAAGCTATGAATTTGTCAGTGCTCAACTAATGCCTACAGCCATGGCAAGAGCTGGCACCTGGTGTACCAGCAGCACACTTGTAAATAACTCGTATTTCTTTTCTTGGTTAATAAATCTTTAGTTAGATTATTACAGGATTGGCTATAAGTGTTGTCTTTGGTGAGATCTGGGGTGCATTTAATCTGGGGTAGGTGACTGGTCCTTCGTGAATGGGAATAATTTGAATATCGTTGTGATTTTTGGTGTAAGGGACCATCTATCACAAAGAGTTTTCTGGCTGGCAAGCTAAACCAATGTGACCAAGGGGACTGTCTGTGACTCCAGGTTAAGGCTGTTATAGTGCTTTAGGCAGGGCCGGTGGAAGGATGTTTCGCGCCCTAGGCGAAACTTCCACCTTGCGCCCCCCCCATCCCCGAGTCCCCGCCCTGAGGCGCCCCCCCGTGGCAGCACCCCCCCGCCCCAGCTCACCCCTGCCCCGCCTCCTCCCCGAGCATGCCGTGGCTGCTTCACTTCTCCCGTCTCCCAGGCTTGTGGCGCCAATCAGCAGGAGTGAGCTGGGGCGGGAAGTTCCCCTGCGTGCCGCACCCCCACCTTGCTGCAGGCGGCCCTCCCCGCGCTCCACTGCCCCAGCTCCCTCCGCCTAAATGCCGGCGGCGACCTGGGCGGCCGAAGATCCGGCTGCCACGGTTGCTGCCGAAGAAAATGGCGCCCCCCAAATCCTAGTGCCCTAGGCGACCGCCTAGGTCGCCTAAATGGTTGCACTGGCCCTGGCTTTAGGAGTTCACAGCTGTTACTTGGTTGGTGAAATCTAATTCTAGAACAGCGTTTCACAAACTGAGGTCTGCAGGCCGGTGAGGGTCCATGAGTGAACTCCAGGGGGTCTGCAGCCTCGCTGCTCAACTCCTCCCTCTCCCTCCCTGCCAGGCAGGCTCCCTACCTGCCCTGGTTCTGTGTGGCTCCCGGAAGCGACCGCCACGTCCCTGCGGCCCCTAGGCACGGGGCGGCCAGGGAGGCTCCGTGCGCTGCCCCTGCCCGAGTGCTGGCTCTGCAGCTCCCATTGGCAGGGAACCGTGACCAATGGGAGCTGCGGGGGCGGCGCTTGTGGGCAGGAGGGCAGCGTCTGGGGTGTCATTGGCCACTCCTCTGCCTAGGGGCCGCAGGGATTTGCTGGGCGGCTTCCTGGGAGCCGCGGTAAGCGCCACTGGAACCCCGAACCCCCTCGCACACCCCAACCCCCTGTCCCAGCCTACAGTCCCCTCCTGCACCCAAACTCCCTCTCGGAGCCTGCACGCCCTCCAACCCCAGCCTGAAGCCCCTCCTCCACCCCAAACTCCTCATCCCTGACCCCAGCCCAGAGCCTGTAACCCCAGCCGGAGCTCTCTGTCCCCCGCACCCCAACCCCCTACCCTAGCTCAGAGTTCCCTCCCAAACCCCTCAGCCCCACCCTAGAGCCCGCACCCCCAGCTGGAGCCCTCAGCCCCCTCCCGCATCCCAGCCCCCTGCCCCAACTGGTAGCCAATCCTATAGTAACTTAACTAAGGATTTATTAAATGGAATCAGTATTGTTAACATATCATGTGTGCAGCTTATTTTATTACCACTCTTCTCTTCAAATTCCACCCTCCCTCTTTCATAATTGCTGCTCACATTATGGCACTTCCCCCCCCCCCCCCGCCCAGTTTAGAGGTAGGAGCATTTAGATGAATCTGAAATGGCGAGAAGTACAGAAGGTATCCACATATTGGGCAAAAACATATCCTGTTACAGTTATGCAGAGAGGCCAGATTTATTTAGGTACCTACAGATGCAGATAGATGTCTAGGTGGATTTACTAAAGTACCTAAGTGAATTTATTAGGTGCTTTTGTAGATCTCATTAGGCACTTATCTGCATCTTTAGGCCCCTAAATGCCTTTTTAAAATCTGGCCATGATGCCCTCTGCCTCTACTTTTCTGAAGAGTAAGTGCATAATGTGCTTCTGAACCCAAGTCTTCTGGATAGTTGACTTTAATCCTGACATCAGGCTGGATTAACAATGTGTGTTGCTCTCCATTAACATCATGAACTGGTATTCCAAAAGGGTCAAATTCAGCCTTTGGATGTTTTGACATCAATGGGAGCTGCATGCATCTGAGGGGAGAAATTGGCTCAGAACTGCATTTTACATATGAAACAATCCTCCCACAACATGAATTCACAACCCCAAGTGGGGCCTGCCTCTGGGTCTGGGGAAAGGGGAATGAATGATGCCTCAGATGCATTATACCTGCTTTCTCCAATGTCCCCGAGGCAGAGGGGACAATTTGAAGCTATGTATAGAATTCAAGTACTGTTCCTAATGACTGTCAGTACCAAACGGTGTGGAAAAAGATCCTTTGTCTTCTTGTGGAAGCATACTATGTTACTTCTTACATAGGTGTTTCGTTACTATGGAAATGGGCACAGTAAAAGAAGCTGACTAGAACCGAATCCTTCATCGTGCTCACTATCACGATCTCAGTATCTTCCCCTCTGAATGGATGTATGTCATTTATGTTAAAGTGAATAAGAGTTATTTGCACTCATCTAAAGGAGAATATAACTCTCCATTAATTTAAAGTGAAATTGTACTTTGCCTACTTATTGGTTCTAATGCCTCACAACCAGTAACAGATTTTAGCCTTACAAGAACTCTGTGAGGTAGGGAAGTATTAGCCCCATTTTACAGGTCAGGGAAATGAAGCATACAGTAATTTGGCTCCAAATGAGTCTGTAGCAGAAACAGGAACTGAACCTAGAACTCCTGAGCCAGGTGCCTAAATCACAAGATCATCCTTCCACCCTATTCCTGGAAAGAGTCTCTGTCAAACTAGTATTATCTTTACCATGGTATTGCCAGCTGCTAAATGAAATAATAACCTATTTCAGTTGCTAAAATAAGTTGATATTACTCTGAATACATATGGAGAGCCGTGCAGATGGAGTAAGAAATTGCTTCTTGTATATATAGTCACTTTTCTGGCCAGAACCGTGTGCAACGTCCTGCATTTCAATGAAATAGAGGGAAGGAAACGTGTAGATTAATGTTAACTCTGTGTCTTTGATCATTTTTACAAGATACAATATAATGAACAAGTAGGATTTCCGTACTTGTTATCACAGTGCACAATGTTAACAGCTTGAAAAATAATGAAAACCAGGACCTCGTCCCATTAAAATAAAACGTTTTTGGTTCAAAGTCATCTCAACAATTTGTGTGACATCATGCTCATTTCAGCTCCTAAGATGAAGAAAAAATCGTATATGATTTCTGTCGTTTTTCCTTCAGTGTGGTGTTTCTGTTTTGTTTGGGGGGTTTATATAATTTCCTGGTATTTTGTATCGTTTTCACAATAGACACTCAAACTATTAAACCAAGAGATGTTTGGAAATGGAAGTCTGCTGACATTCTGTCTTATAGGCTCCCACAATATTCAGCAACAAGTGCTGTGACTGATCTTTGATCATACTTCCAGTCGAAATACTTTTGTTACTTTTTTACAATATGAAATATTAATTGAACAATGATGCTTGAAAAATGTGCATATGGAGAAAATTAGATCCACCCATGTTATTGCAAAGTGACTTGTTTGATGTTTTGTGCTGTTCAGCACAAAAACATCATTAGAATATCCTGTCTGGCAAGAAGGGCTGTCATTTTGAAAATGAACCTTCAGCTCAAATTTAAACGTGCTTTTCTTTTTTTCTTTCCTCTTTGTTCTTAATCTGAATCTGAAACTCCCTGACTTTCCTGATGAATTGAATTCACTAATCTTGTTTTAGAGCACTTTGCTGGTCCACCTGGGCCAAACATAAATTCAGCCACCTTTCACCAAAACTGGGAGACAGAACCATAGTCAAACAAAACACACCCTTTGTTTGTAAAGGCTTCACACGATACAAATTAATGAACATTTATAAAGGCGGCAGTAATGAATGTAGAACAGATTATTAACATATCATGGGTGCCATTTAAATGATAATAGGCCATCACCTCAGTGCGTGTAAATTAATGGAGCATTGATTTACACCAGTGACCTAACATTTGCTAACAATTACCATACAGAGGTTTCCTGAGATGCCACAGTATGTCCTTATACTTGGACTAGGAAATAACTGGAAACAGCTGGGGTGTCTTAAATAACAGTGTATGCAAAATGTTGGTAAATGTTAGCTTTTTAACTGAGACTACTGTAAGTACATACAGAGGGTAAGACAATAACTCCTAAACTTAGGCCTGGTCTACACTACAGAGTTAGGTTGATATAAGGCAGCTTATGCCGACCTAACTCTGTTAGTGTCTACATTAAAATGTAGCTCCCACCGATGTTACTTGCCCACTACATCAACTTAATAACTCCACCTCCGTAAGAGGTGTGGTGCTTAGGTCAATGTAATTTGGTTGATGCAGTATCAGTGTAGGCACTAAGTTGCTTATATTGACTGTTGCTGCCTTTCAAAAGTCATCCCACAATGCTCCACGCTGAGAATTTAATCGGTGCAAGTGCTCCTGGTGAGGATGTGCACTGCCGACACAAGGACCATAGTGTGGATATGCAAAAGTGATTTAATTAATTACTGTGGTGGCTATCTGTTGATGTAACTTAGGTTGACTTAATTTTGTAGTGTAGACAATGACAAGTTTTGCTTGGCCATACATAGGTGCCTGGAATGCAGAGAAGACATAGGGAGCCGCCTTTTCTCCCTACACAGTAGGTATCCATATTGTAAATGCAAACGTCACAGGAGGGGAGAGAGACTGGAATTGCTTACTGCTCCAGATAGGGCATGCCAATGCAGTGCAGGGAAAGGGTGATGGCCCCCGCACCTATCCCAGGCCCCAGCTGGTCCTGACATGGCACCATTACCTGCCAATGTGATACTACTCAGAATTCCTGGAGGTGTCTTTCCTTACATCATCATAATGCCTCCAGCTACATTAGCAGTGCATCTTCACCCCTTTCCCAGCACAGCTCAGGCTGTACAAGTCATAACAGAGCCCTGGGGCCAGATCCTTCCCAGTCCCCAGCATGATTTTAGAAAATAAATCTAGTTTACTGAATGAGTGAAAATAAATCTAGTTTACAGTATACACTGCCAGTGCTGGAAATTTTTGTTAATGGTTCTTCCAGTTAGTTTCAGCATACTTTAACTGTGGATTATATATATACACAGAGAGAGAGAGAGAGAGAGAGAGAGATGCATTGTGTTTCTTTTTATTAACCATTTCTCAACTGGGAATGAATGTAATGTACTTTCTTCTGACAGTGTTGGCTCTATTTCCTTGATTCTTCAAATCTTAAGGAAACATCCCAGATTGGCTTTAACTAATGCCTCAATTCAAAATCAATTACAGTACAGTGGCACTACCATGGTGAGCTTTCTGAAACATTCCTGGCTCTTGTCAGTGCTGTTGATTTAAGCTTACAAACGCAGCCTTGCCCTGAGGTCAGGCTTTGAAAATTAGACATGTTTTTGCTGTAACCCCTATTAGAGCTTTTCTAAACCCATTCTGAAGATTTATGGAATCTGGGGTTATATTTGTGAATAACACTGCTCTACAGCCAAAATGCTTCTGAAATAAATGTAGTCAAACTTTACTAATTCTGGGTCACTGAGAACGAAAATGATGCTTAAAATTGTTGATTGGCTCTAGTTTTCAAGATATGCTATTGGGTCAGTATATACGACCCTTGACTTGGGAATGGCGGAGGATAAGTGAGTTATAAAGGGAAGGGATCTCAATTTAAACCAGAAATGACTAAAATACATCTTTGACTGGATCTATGAATAAATCTCTGACTGGGTTTGGACAGTACTTGCTTTTTAGGCAAAACAATGAATGATGCAATCTGAAGCTGGTATTGTGTCATACATGATATGAATTGCATCATGTTATTCCTAGAAGTCATGGGTGATGCAATCATAACGAAGCTTACATCACTCTGCTGAACAAATTGCCCTATATCAGCTCTAGAAATCATACAGTGTCGTGCTCTCTTATTTGTCAGTGTTTGATTTTGCAAAGGGACACATTTCTGTTTAGCCAAAGTGAGCAGAGATGCCTCGTACTTGTGTGAACAGTGCAGATAACTTCTGCTGTTTGTGGTGAAGTAACTTTTGCATCACAAAAGCGCAGTATAACCACTATGGTTAAGAAAGCCTATCACCTTTATTTTGGCTGCAAAATTGGAGATCAGGACAAGAGGTGGGCCCCACACATATGCTGAAACACTTGTGCAACAAATCTTCGCCAGTGGTTGAACAGGAAAAGGAAATCTATGCCTTTTGCAGTATCAATGATTTGGAGAGAGCCAACAGATCATACCAGCAATTGTTACTTCTGCATGGTGTCTCCAGTTGGGAAAGGTGTGTCAAAGAAGAAAAAGTGGACTGTGCATTATCCAAACATTCCATCAGCTATACGCCCAGTACCCCACGGAGAAGGACTGCCGGTTCCTGATGCACCAGAATCATTCTCACTTGAGTCAGACGAGGAAGAGGGAGAGGATAAAACTTCTGGTCCTGAACCATCAATGTCACAGGACCCACATTTTCTCCCATCCTGTTCCTCTGAACCACACCTCATAACACAAGGTGAACTGAATGACCTTGTCAGGGATTTGGAACTACCCAAGAGTAAGGCAGAGCTGTTGGGCTCCAGACTACAGCAGTGAAATCTCCTGGCAGGTGATGTTAGGATTTCCATGTTCCGTGACCGTCAAAAGGATCTTGTCCCATTCTTCTTCATGGAAGGTGATCTTGTAGCCTGCAACAACATCGATGGTGTGATGGCAGCCCTCAACATCGTTCACGATCCAGATGAGTGGAGACTGTTCATTGATTCATCGAAGACGAGTCTTAAAGCTGTTTTACTGCATAATGGCAATGTTTTGCCATCAATTCCAGTTGGTCATGCAGTCCATATGAAGGAAACCTATGACAACATGAAACAACTTTTGAGGTGCATAAACTATGACGAACATCGGTGGCAGCTTTGTGGCGATTTGAAGGTTGTTGCTCTCTTGCTTGGTCTGCAGACTGGATACACAAAGTACTGCTGTTTTCTCTGCGAATGGGATAGTCGTGCAAGAGATTCCCACTACATCAAGAAAGATTGGCCACTCCGACAGTCATTGGAGCCTGGGAGGAAAAGTGTTCAGCATCCACCACTTGTTGAATCAAGGAAGATTTTGTTACCACCCTTACACATCAAGCTGGGTCTGATGAAGAACTTTGTCAAGGCCATTGACAAAACACAAGCAGCTTTCAAGTACCTCCGTAGAAAATTTCCAAGGTTAAGTGAAGCTAAGATAAAGGAAGGTGTCTTTGTTGGTCCTCAGATTCGTGAACTTCTTCGAGATGATGCATTTGACCATGCACTGCGTGGCAAGGAAAAGATGGCATGGAAAGCCTTCCAGTTAGTGGCAATAAATTTTCTCGGAAACAACAAGGCAGACAACTACAGGTTGTTGGTGGAAAACCTCCTCAAGGCATACAAAAGCCTTGGTTGCAACGTCACTAAAGATACATTTTTTGCACTCTCATCTAGATTTTTTTCCACCGAACTGCGGAGCAGTGAGCGACGAGCACGGCGAGCGATTTCACCAGGACATTGCAACAATGGAGAAACGCTATCAGGGCAAATGGAGCCCATCAATGCTTGCAGACTATTGCTGGACAGTGACAAGAGATGCTCCATTTAATGAATACAAGAGACAAGCCAAGAAGCGCCGAGTAGACACTGAATAGGACTAAACTATGTACAGAATAGTTTTTTGCCTTTTGTTTCATAATAAATTTTATTTATATAACCCTTTTGCTGATTTTTAAAGTGTTATATAAACAGGACAGGTGAAATATTATCATGTAAAGCAACCATAAACACATGAAAAGACCTAGGTTTACAATTTATGATTAAAACTCTACTATCTACACAATATACATAGACATAAAATGTAAAAACTTAAATATCTTAGAAACGGTAGCCAATCAGTTGTTTTAATTGTCATATTTGAATTCAGCACATCAAAATACATAATAAATAGCACATTTTATCTCTGAAGCAGACGACTTCTCAAAAATTGTAGACCAGTGTAATTATTTCATTCTGGAAGGAAGTCAAATAATCATTTGGCAAAACTAGATTTTTTTCTAAATGAGACTAGTAGAGGTATCTGGGTGGATCTTCTGTATGGCTCAACAGCGTTGTTGCAAATAATAAAACAAATGTTCTCTCTCTTGCAAATAAAAGTTAGTGATAGTCTGTCATGGGATACATTCACTGCTAGAACAACAAGGAGTCCGTTTGGCACCTTAGAGACTAACAAATTTATTTGGGCATAAGCTTTCGTGGGCTAGAACCCACTTCATCAGATGCATAAAGTGAAAAATACAGGAGCAGGTATAAACACATGAAAGGATGGTGGTTGCTTTACCAAGTGTGAGGTCAGTCTAATGAGATAAATCAATTAACAGCAGGATACAAAGGAAGGAAAAATAACTTTTGAAGTGGTAAAAGCAGGAGCGGCACCAGGGTTTTTGCTTCTCTAGGCGGCAGCGCTCCTCCTCTGAGCATTCAGGGGGCCTGCGGTCTTCGGCGGCGGGGGTCCTTCCGCTCCGCGTCTTCGGGGCACTTCGGCGGCGGGTCCCGGAGCGAGTGAAGGACCCGCCGCCAAATTTCCACCGAAGATTGGAGCGGAAAGACCCCCGCCGCCGAATTTCCACCAAGGGTAGCAAAATGCCGCCCCCCAAATCCTGCCGCCCTAGGCGACCGCCTAGGGTCGCCTAGTGGAAGCGCCGGCCCTGGGTAAGAGAGTGGCCCATTACAGACAGTTGCCAAGAAGGTGTGAGTAACAGTAGGGAGAAATTAGTATTGGGGAAATTAAGTTTAGGTTTTGTAATGACCCAACCACTCCCAGTCTTTATTCAGGCCTAATCTGATGGTATCGAGTTTGCAAATTAATTCCAGTTCTGCAGCTTCATGTTGGAGTCTGTTTTTGAAGTTTTTTTGTTGAAGAATTGCCACTTTTAGGTCTGTTATTGAGTGACCGGAGAGGTTGAAGTGTTCTCCTACTGGTTTTTGAATGTTATGATTCCTGATGTCAGATTTGTGTCCATTTATTCTTTTGTGTAGAGACTGTCCGGTTTGGCCAATGTACATGGCAGCAGGGCATTGCTGGCACATGATGGCATATATCACATTGGTAGATGTGCAGATAAACGAGCCCCGGATGGTGTGGCTGATGTGGTTAGGTCCTATGATGGTGTCCCTTGAATAGATATGTGGACAGAGTTGGCACCGGGGTTTGTAGCAGGGTTCGTTTCCTGGGTTGGTGTTTTTGTTGTGTGGTGTGTAGTTGCTGGTGAATATTTGCTTCAGGTTGGGGGGGCTGTCTGTAGGCGAGGACTGGCCTGTGTCCCAAGGCCTGTGAGAGTGAGGGATCGTCCTTCAGGATAGGTTGTAGATCCTTGATTGACACGCTGGGGAGGTTTTAGTTGGGGACTGTAGGTGATGGCTAGTGGTGTTCTGTTACTTTGTTGGGCCTGTCTTGTAGTAGGTGACTTCTCTGTACCCTTCTGGCTTTGTCAATCTGTATCTTTATTTCACCAGGTGGGTATTGCAGTTTTAAGAATGCTTGATAGAGATTCTGTAGGTGTTTGTCTCTGTCTGAGGGATCCAAGCAAACGCGGTTGTATCTTAGAGCTTGGCTGTAGACAGTGGATCGTGTAATGTGGTCTGGATGAAAGCTGGAGGCATGTAGGTAAGTATAGTGGTCAGTAGGTTTCCAGTATAGGGTGGTGTTTATGTCACCATGGCTTATTAGCACTGTAGTGTCTAGGAAGTGGACCTCTTGTGTGGACTAGTCCAGGCTGACGATGGTAGGACGGAAATTGTTGAAATCTTGGTGGAATTCCTCAAGGGCATCCTTCCCATGGGTCCAGATGATGAAGATGTCATCAATGTAGCGCAAGTAGAGTAGGGGCGTAAGGGGACGAGAGCTGAGGAAGCATTGTTCTAAGTCAGCCATAAAAATGTTGGCATACTCTGAGGGGCCATGCGGGTACTCATAGCAGTCCTGTTGACTTGAAGGTATAAATTGTCTCCAAATCTGCTAGGGCTCTGCTCCTGACTGCTCTGGGGATTAGCTTCTTCCAGGTCTGATGCCCCCTTCTGTCACTCATTCATGTGCCATGCGCCTCCCTTCATTCCCCCCCCCCCCCCAACTCCAGGTGCTCTCCCGTCATGGCTTGTCCCTCTGGCCAGGTCACTGCGTGTTTTCCCTTTCTGGGGGAGTTATCAAAGTCTCACAGGACAAACTATCCCAGGCAGTCTCCAAATCCACTGCCCTGACCGTGCCACTTTCGCAGTGGCTGGTAGAGGAACCCAGCCTGCCCCCTACTCTGGGTTCCAGCCCATGGACTTGCTAATCAGCAGCCAAGGTCTACACCATCTTAAAACTTGCTGCCATGTCCCTGAGCCTTTTCCTACACCCTCTCTCCTTAGGTAGGTAGGTATCTTCCTTCCTTCTTTAATGTCCAGAGAGTGGCTGCAGGCTTCCTTCTGGTGCTAGCTCCCTGGCTTTATACTACACTACCTGATCCTTCTCAGCTGGGCTCCATCATCATTCAGGGTTTACTTAGGCCACCTAATTCCCTTCAGTGGTGGCCTATCCAGTTAATTGGCCCCTTTCCAGCTTCATTAACCCTTTCTAGGCCAGTGCCAGGTAAACACCACATCACACAATCACAATTTTGGCATGCATAAAAAAATCTTTTGAGAGTCTACCTTTTAATCCATAAGCAGTTCACTCAAGTGGAATGTGTGTGTGAAGTAGATTCCAGGTTTTAATCATTGATCTTTTTAGCAGGCTTCCATTACATTTTAAAAGTGAACCATTTTTCACCTTAATCATCCAATCATTCCAAACATATCCCTCTCTTTCTTGGTGGACATTGTGGCCAATACTTGGGGAGCTAAAATGCAGCCCTTGGACCTCTGATTTTATTGAGGTGAGACCTGAAGTCTCTAGGAAGACCCAACAATTCATTTGAAAGACATGGAAATGGGAAGCCCATGTTACTTCCTTGGTGCACGTCCTATTCAAATTCAGCCAAATAAGTACGCATAAGGGATTTGTCATCTTCTGGTTTTATTTTAACCCTGAAGAGCTATTTTAACTTTTCATTTACTTAGCTGCAGGGACAATTCTGCAATGGTTGTCCATCGTGGAAGAAGCAGGGGAGAAAAATGTGTAACAAAGATGTGGTTACTGAATTAACAAGTGGGCCATAGGCATATTTTTATGACTCGGGGGAGGGGAGGCAATTTCCTAACAGAAAAAGAGTATTTAAAATCTCTGTTTATTTATCATTATCAACCAAATGTGTCCATCTCAGATTTTACACTGGTTCCCCTCTACACCGGGATAGGACTTGATGAGTTTAGTTATCGTAAAATTGTATATGTACTAGAGCTGGTTGGAAAATTTTTAGATTTTTTTTTAACAAAAGTTTTCTATGCAAATGAAAAAAAAATCAACAAGTCAAAAATTGAAATTTTTCAGCCAAAACTTAAAAATGTTTAGTAGAAAACTCACAACTGAAAACCAAACATTTCAATTCAGAAACGGCACCATGCCTCACAGGATTTGTAGCTTGGGTGTATCATGCTCCCATTCTCTATAGGCCACACTCCCTGATTGGACTTCATCTCCCATAATACCGTATGCTGTCACTGCTGGCTGAGCTGCAGGACTACATCATAAGATTCCCTGGCCATGGTACATTACAGGAAATGTAGTCCAGTCAGAAAACCCAGGCCAGAGAGGAGAAAAGGGAATGAAGCACTAGGACTACAACTCCCAGAAGACACTATGGCAGCACTTCTGGAATGAAATTTTTCAATTTTCATCCAAAAACTGAAAAATTCAATTTTTGATTAAAAATCATTTTTTCTGCAGATAGCAGACACTTTTCACAAAAAAATATAATAATCAAAAACCCAATTTTCCAATGAAGAATAGTTTTGGCAGAAAATTTTCAACCAACTCTACTTACTAGGTACCAACACAACGTTGACATATTCAATGAGTAGTTAAACCTTCAATGATAGTGAATCCCGTTGATATCAAGTGTTATAACCAATTTATATGTCATTTATACCCACAAAGCCTTAATTACTTCATCAGTTTGTACTGATACAGGTGGGAGCAGAATTTGGCCCACAGTATTTAATTAAAGAAGTGTTCTGTAGCCTGGGAGTCTGTAGGATCATGGGATTTCCACTGTCTCATTCCTAAGTAATGAAATTCATTTCAATGCAGAGGAATTGCACATGGTTTTATGCACCATTTAATCCCCTAACACAGATGTAAGAGGGCCTTATGTGTGGTGTAGGGCTTTCTACAAACCCTCTGTGCAGGGGTAAATTTCACCCTATGCAAATTTCATCTGGAACTTTCCCTTCATTTTCTTTCTCTGTCTTCTTCAGTTTCTCTTCCCATCTTGACGACATTGTTCTGTGGCCAGCCTGGTGATCTTCCACCTCATTCAACTTACATTTCATTTGTTTTGTGTGTCCATTAAATGAACAGCTTGTGCTCTCAAATCTGATCAGACAATTGATGCATAGGAAAGAGGCATATTAAAGCAGAACCTTCACCTTAAACCCCAAATGAACCTGAACCAAATCTCTTATGTGATCAAAAAAAGTTTGGCTAACTTTAAATCTATCATGTCAAGCTCTGCTGACTCCATCACACACTGATTGATCACAGTGCAAGTAGTTTCTTCCAAAGTTTAACATCAGAGTGTTTCTGTTTCCTATATTCCATACACCACTCCACTACAAGCCCTATAAGTTTGATTCCCTTCCTTTACTCCCACCCCTTAACTTCCTATTCCTTTTCTGTCTTATCTACATTTTAGCCATTCTGTGCCGTTCTTGTTCACACCAATACTACAGTTCTTATCCCCTTCCAATACAGTGTGCCCTCATACGCATCCCTTCATTTTGGCTCCATATCTCATCAATAAGAACTGTAGGAAAAATGATCTCATCCAAATGATGCATACTGGATGTGGCTCAGTTTCAGTTCAGGTCTAGTCTGGTAGGTAATGAAGCCCATCTACTTGAAGTTTCCTGCTCACAGGGTGTTAGCACATGCCATCAAGTACTGGCATGAAAGGCAAATTATCTCATTCTTCTTCTCCGCCAATAAATAACAAACTGGATTGAAATAAAATGTCAAACACATTCAAACTTAGCTTATTTTGTTAGACATGAAGAAAGTCACTTCCACTCTTTTCTTTCCCTGAAATTAATGATTTTTGGATGGGACTGGAAGCAGAAGTGCTGAAATACCACAAAAGAAGCTGTTCTCACTGTATTTCTGACATAGTTGGAAGCTGGAAGGACCAAAATCTTGTGAGATTTCCAGCCCAAATTTGCATACTCAAGAAATTTGGATGATCTGCTAATTTTGGGGTGCTTATCCCAAATGAATCACTGAACGTTTTGGAAGGTTTAGCCTGACTACTACAAAATGCATGTTCCATTCCCACACCTCCCCTTTTAATTTTCTTAGTCTTTTCTAGAATAAAAGCATGCACTGATTGTAAGAAAAAAAATCCCTATGATAAAGAAATATAAAGGACCTTCTTCATCATTGTGTTACTCCTGTTTTATACTGTCTCAAGCCCATTGCAATCAATGGAATTATACCAGCATAAAGCTAGAATAACACAGAGCAGAACTGGGCCCTAATTTTGTATATTAAAGTTTGAACAGCAAGAAATTCAGTATTGAAGGCACTGCTCAACTTCTAAAGTGTGGTTCACATCTAAAAAGTGGCTATTAAAAATGCAAGTGCCTTGCATAATAAATCTATTACTCCCTATATATACTCAGAGTAGTATCTGCCATTTTTAGTGACTAAATAGTTTGGACTTATCTGTATTTGTAAACTTGCAGAGCCAACACAACTCTAGGAGAGAAAGCTAGAGTCTATATTGGTTTGTGCATCAGCAACAAAACTTTTTGTAAACTACATTCTACTTGCAGAATTTTTATTGGGACTGTATGAGCCATAAAGTCCCCAGCCTAACTTTCAGATCCCAGGTTGAGTTTGTGTAACCCATTGGTTACTACTGTTGTTATGCTCACTGCCCAATCCACAGAAGTTATCCGTGTGTTACAGCTCCCAGGTGAGTGCCCAGTTCTATAGCTCAAGCTGTAGAGACTAGAGTTGTGTGAATAACTGATTTTTCAGTTTACTGGCCATTCTAAAAAATCAAAATAAGAAAAATTCATCTTGGATCAAGCCAAACATTTTTTTAATTTCTGGTGAACCGAAAAGTTGAAAAAATAATTTGGCAGGATACATTTTCTTTCATTTAGTTTTTGTGATATCTTTAAAACTTGTTATAATTTTTTCCAATAAAATTGAAGTAAGTTTCAAACAAAAGTTGTTTCAAATAAAAAACAGTCAAAGTAAAATATTTCAATTCTTTCAGAACTTTTTTAGGTACTTTTTAAAATTTAACTAAAACAATTTGGTGAAATCAAGACCAATTCATGGAATATTTCATTCAACACAAATTGGCTTTTTTGGGGGCCAAAAAAAAGTTTTGATTTACAAATTTTGCCCAGTGTTAGTAGAGACTTGCATTTTTCAGCGTGGAGGGCGAAGAGGCAAGATGGTAGTCATCACATCAGAGGGATCTATAACAGACCCAGGTGCGTTGTTGATTGAGCACAGTAGTGGATACATAATACACACTGATTAGCTGGTTACATTTTCAGATTTGATGTGCAACTAACTGAAGGGTAATAAGCATGAAAACCACCCAATGCTTATTTACAGGGTAATTTTTCAAAGTAGAACCTCACCGGAAGTATTGCAGAGTTCTCCCAGCTGTAAGTGTTGTATCTGTTATATAAAGGCCTTGATTATTAAGGGGCCTTAATCTGATCTGATCTTTACTGTAGGAACAATTATGGAAGGATAAAGAGGAAAAATCATACTGTTGTCTATGGGGGACCAATTGCAGGCAAAGGCAGCAGCCAGGCCTAGATTCAGGGGCAGGCAACCCAAGCGACTGCCTAGGGTGCCCGGCTGCACGCCGGACTCGGGGTGCTGTTTTTGTTGATAGCAACCAAAGGGAAAATAGAATGTTTGAAGTAACATGTTTCAGGTATTCTATATGTGGATTCAGTTTTCACTAACCTCCTAGAATGTTCTGGACCTTTGTAGAATCTTGTGGAACCTTTCAGACTTTGAGAACTACATTTTCCTCTAACCTCCTAGAATGTTGTCAGCCATGCCCTCACAGGTATGTAAGGGGCGGGGCATTGCCAGTCCGTCAGTGAGACATAAATATAGTTTTATGGATCCTAGCATGCAAATTTATCATCGTATATGACAAGGATAAATCATGCATGCAATTGTGAAATGGGCTACAAATGCAGTAAAAAAATATTCAAAAAGTTTAACAAATGGAGAGGGGGCACTGAAGATGCTCCTTGCCTGGGGTGCCATTTGGTCTAGGGCTGGCCGTGGCAACAGCATTCATTCCTCTTTTAGGCAAACAAGCACCACACACTCTGAAGCAGTCTTCTGTTCTCTGCCAGTGAGGACTTGTTTCAGTATCATGTGACTAGTTCAGGAATTGTCACATGTGACCAGACAATTTACATGTCTCTGGGACTGGTTCTGAAAGATGGCTTTTATTTTTGAAAGCTTACAGCCATTTAAGGATATGTTTACAGCTAAGAGCACAGGGAGTCAAACTCATGGCTCTTGCTATTGTTAACAGGAATTTGGCATCTAAGTCCCCATGAACCCATTTGATAATTTACCACTTATTGTTTCAAGCTGACAATATATTTGTGGCAACTTAAACTTCCAGGGGGTCAATTTTCAGCAGGTTGTCCAGGGATCTTGCCACAGAACTCCCATTAATGTTAATGCAACTCACATGGCAAGGCACCCCACACACTGCAAATTTACCCCAGTGCTTGTGAATAGTTGTTAACTGCTATATAGGTTGCGCAATGCTGGTGAATTGTTTCCTTCATGCAGACAGATTTCCCAATAAAAATGTCTCTCTTCTCTTTTATGGGATCTTTAAAAATGTTCTTCGGTGCAAAATGCTGTAGATACTATGCATCGGCTCAGTAGTTTTTTTTCTTGTTTGAAAACTTCCTTGAAAACTCTCAAAGGTCTCTTCTGATATTAAACAGCTCCACTAGGGATATAAAGTTTCTGTCCCACATATTGATATTTCATATACTGTGTTTGTTAAGTATTCTTGCACTCTAAAAGCTCTACCAGAAACTTGGACATAGTTACTGTTGCCTATAAAAGAGCCTGACATTACATCACATGGCCTACATGGGTATAGTTTTCATATGTCGATGTGTGTCTTTTTATATAATGCCATTACTAGAGAATTTTATTTTTCTGTGATATAAGGAAAACATCACCGCATACACCTGCTGATCACATGCAACAAAAATGCATATAGGTATCAAAGGAAACATGGGAGCTAGTATTTTGTTACAGTCTATTCTTTGTTCCAAGAGAATATTAAGTTTTCCCAGTTAAAAGATTGTGAGTCGAATATGCATGACACAAAAGGATGTGCTCTTGACACAGAACAATCTGCATTTTCATTCAGTATGGAAGGACTAACTATTATTCATTATGGAAAGTTACCACAGGCAAATAAAATGGCTCCAATGAATTCATTATTAATTATAACACTAGAAACTGATTTAACACCAAAAGGCTTTTGCTATTGACTTAAAAATGAGATATAATTCTCTGAGCGGGTTAAAAGACTGAACTAGGTTTCAAGTCATGATTTCATTACTCATTCTCTGAAACAAAAAAGGTTTACTCGCAACATTTCAGGCCAAATTTTCAGTAATCAGTTGTTTATTTTTGAACCCACAGTTTTGAAGGGGCAAATAATTGTTTAAATTTGTGCCAACAATTATTCAAGGATGCAGTTTAGGCCACTTTAGACAGATAAATATCTGATGGCACCCCAAATCAGTTGGTGAGACCTCTAAGCAGCCTCACAGACACATAGACTCTAAGGTCAGAAGGGACCATCGTGATCATCTAGTCTGACCTCTGGCACATTGCAGGCCACAGAACCTCACCCTTCAGTACCTCCTGAAATAGACCCCTAACCTCTGGCTGAGGTACTGAAGTCCTCATGGTTTAAACACTTCAAGTTACAGAGAATTCACCATTTACACCAGTATAAACATTATATTTACAAGTGTCCCATGCTGCAGAGGAAGGCAAAAACACCCCAGGATCTCTGGCAATCTGACTCGGGGGAAAATTCCTTCCTGACCCCAAATATGGCAATCAGTTAGACCCTGAGTATGTGGGCAAGACCTGCCAGGCAGATATCTGGGAAAGAATTCTCTGTAGTAACTTGGAGCCCTCCCCATGTGTAATGTCCCATCTCCAGCAGTTGGGGATTTTTGCTACTGGCAATTGCCCCTGGGTCACATGCCACCGTAGGCAGTCCCATCAGACCATCCCCTCCATAAACTTATCAAGCTCAGTCTTGAAGCCAGTTAGGGGTTTTTTTGCCCCCAGTGCTCCTTTTGGAAGGCTGTTCCAGAACTTCACTCCTCTGATGGTTAGAAATCTTTGCCTCATTATGAGCCTAAACTTGTTGATGGACAGTTTATAGCCATTTGTTCATGTGTCCACATTGGCACTTAACTTAAAATACTCCTCTCCTGCCCTGGTTTTTATCCCTCTGATGTATTTATAGAGAGCAATCATATCTCCCCCCAGCTTTCTTTTGGTTAGGCTAAACAAGTCAAATTCTTTGAGTCTCCTCTCATAAGATAGGTTTTCTATTCCTCGGATTATCCTAGTAGCCCTTCTCTGCACCTGTTCCAGTTTGAAGTCATCTTTATTAAATATGGGCGACCAGAACTGCACACAGTATTCCAGATGAGGTCTCACCAGTGCCTTGTATAATGGTAGTAACACTTCCCTGTCTCTACTGGAAATACCTTGACTGATGCATCCTAGGACTGCATTAGACTTTTTCATGGCAGTATCACATTGACGGCTCATAGTCATCCTGTGATCAAGGCTCATAGTCATCCTGTGATCAACCAATACACCCAGATCTTTCTCCTCCTCTGTCACTTCCAACTGAAAAGTCCCCAGCTTACAGCAAGAATTCTTGTTGTTAGTCCCTAAATGCATGCCCTGGCACTTCACACTATTACATTTAATCCCATTTCTATGATTTCAGTTTACAAGGTCATCCAGCTCTTGTATGATTTCCGGTCCTCCTCCGCATTGGCTATACCTCCCAATATACCTTTGCAATTATTTGTGCCTGCAAACTGCAAGAAAAAAAAAATAGAGGCCAAGCTTTCAAATTCTGGCCATTTCTGTTCTACATACCAAATGATGCTCCTTAGGCTCAAAGAAGTGAGTGGGAGACTCCTCTAGGAACTCCCCACTTGTTGTTATCTCTGTCTATTACCTGTCCCATTCCTGCCACGTCTCACAAATCTCCCACCAAATTTCTCCTTTAGGATTTGTCTCGCTCTTTCACCTTGTCATCTTTGCCCATGCTGACCCTTAGGCCTGGAACGCTTGTTTTGATGTGCCAGTCAACTTCTCTTGAAATCACACTTTTAAACACACTTTCCCCATGAAGCCTGTCACTGACAATCAGCCAGAGATGCATATCTAAACAATATATAAACAAATACAACCCTGTTTCAATGTAACTAACTTCCCATACAGGCCTGGTGGTAGCAAACTAGAGTGTGCAAGAGCATTTTATCTTCCCATTTCTTCCTTTCCCAGCCCTCTCTCCTATGCTGATCTGCTGTCATGATACTGTGTTTTGATTTTACTTAGAATGTAAGATCCTCAGGGTGGGTCCTGTGTATTTTTTTTTTAACCTGTAAAACACTCCTTATATCTAGAGTGAAAACACCTAATAATAATAATTAATAACCTCCATTAAATCTGTGTGAAATATTTCACTTTCTGCATGGAACTTGGGGAGCTAAGCTTCTAGGAAACATTAAAATCTGCTTTTGTTCTATAAAGGTGAAACTAATATTTTGGCCTCTGAAGTTTCTAATTCCAGCACAGCACTCGGTAAAACAAATAATCAGGTATGGCTTCATCCTGAGTCTTTTGACTTTAATAGAAGTTTTCCCACTTACCCCAATTTATAATAATAATAATAGGCTTGAAGGGCCAAGTTTTGCTCTCAGTGACACACATGCAAACTCCCCTGCTGAATATGGGTTGCACCTGCATAAATGTGAACAGAATCTGGCCCCAATTTTTGTTGGTATCTGTGGGGCAACATTTCGTATGAAAAAAGTCACCTTAAGCCATTGAATTAATAATGTCAACAGGAATCAGGATAAATAGTGCTGTTGCTATAGTAATGCATTCGTGCTGTGAAGAAATGTCTAGTTCTTTAAAAGTTTAAATGCATCCATATGCAAGCAGCTTACACACATATATATGATTTAAAAGGTATCCTTGGTCTTTTTCTCTGGTAAAATTATAAGGCACCAATCAGGACTGTTGCTTGAATTTCTCTAATGGAAACCAAACATACCAGAAAACGGCATATAAATTGCCTGGACTACATTGTAGCAGTGAGGAAAAGTATAGCTAGGGACTAATTTAGGTCACATAAGAAGAAAAGGAGCCAGAAGTGCAGTCTAGTCCGCTTGCCTGCACGTATTTTGACTAGAGCAGAGAGAGCCTGGGAAAATCCATGTGGTGAACAAGAAGCTGTTTTCATAAATGAAGCTTGCCAGGCTCATGGGGCTAGGGAAAGAACAATGTCTCCAGGGAAAGCCGAAGTGAGAATAACAGAAGTGAGGAAATGTAGTGAACTAACTGAACAATGACTATTCCTTCCCTAGAATACAGCCCACCCCAGGCAAAAGAACTGACAGACCTGTGACACTCCAAATCCAGGTCATCAGTGTGCCCATTTGCTATGGAGCGATCTCGTTTTAGCTAGTCTGAAAGAGACAGGTTTGTTGAAGCATTGTCTATCATTGTACTAAGAGAGAGTAGGCCATGAATAACTCTCATCCACAGCAATCTAAGTTCTTGGTCCTGAACAGCTATTTCCTAGTTTTACTGCTTCTTGGGTCACGTTCTCTGCACTTGTCACAGCTAGTGATTCTACTGTCTGAAAGTAGGTGGGTAAAGACATTGTCTTACTACTCCCTGCCTTCACAAAGTACCTGCACTCCCATAATCCTTGGTACATGCCATTGAAAATTTTCAGTTCATTCATTGTGGCCTGACCCTGCACATCCTTATTCACTTATGGACATTTATGCAAATAAATAGTCTGACTGAAGTCAGTGGCACTTCGATAGGCCAGACCTGCCATTGGCTCAGCAAAAACCCCAAGAAAAATTTCCATGTACATGTGCATATTTGCATAATAGTCCCCAAATGGGAGCCCCACTTGACAACTCCCCACAAAATACTTTCCCCACCCATATTTATCAGTCATTCCCACACCAAATAGGTCAGTCCTCCCCACCACAATCAATTCTCCCTTCCCCCACAGTACTTCAATTATTTCCCTCCCCCCAAGAATTCTATCCTGCAATTCTCTATCCCCTCCCTTTTTCCATATCACTCCTTCGCATCAATTTTCCTTTCTCCTTCCCTCCCTCATCAGTTCTCACTCTCTGCTGCCCTTTCCCCACCAGTGCCTCATACACACTGGGCTCCTCTTCTTAGGAGGATTGGGCTCAGAGCAGGCTTTGGTGGAAGTGCTCCATGCCTGCTTCCTGGAAGTTACTTGCTGAAACACTTAGGAGGCTGAAATTTCATGTAAATAAGATCCCTGCCCTGAACAGTCCTCCATGAGTCCCTGTAATGAATTAATAGATTTTAAGGTTAGAAGGGACCATTATGCTTACCAATCCCTCTCTACTGGCATCATACCCTGGTGGCAATAATCCTCACCCTCACCTTGCAACTACAGAGGGATGGAGAGGAAGATGAATGAGTAGCATCAATAGAGAATCTTGGCCCTCACTCCATGATCTTGTGTTGAGAATTCCTTCCCTGCCTAATTCCTATGGAAACCTCCTCACCAAACCCAGCTACGTGGGTGTGAGACAGTGATTTGGATTCAGAACTTCATTTTGCTTTTTCTGAATAGACAATAGGGTCTTGCAGTTTAAAATGAATGCATTTCAGAGCTTGATTATTGATTGAACAGCCTAATATCCACTGGAGCAGTTTCTCAGGCCAGATGGCCATTTAGATAGCCTCAGTAGATAACCCTGTCCTGGGCACTCATAACTATTACATATACACATCTTGCTGCTTTCACAAACACTTGTCAATTTAGAAGTCAGACAGTGACTGATCATCATGAATTGGCTGAAGCTTTGCTCTAGGACGTAAGTGGCAAGCAAGGCATGTGGGCAGCCTGTTTAATGCTCCAAGAAATATCTTTCTGCAGGCATAGAGCAAAATTGTATTGGGCTCAGTGCAGGGTACGTAGGTGAAATATATAGGAGGTAGGACTAGAAGATCTAATGGTACCTTCTGGACTTAAGAAGTATGAAGCTTCAAAAACCTCATAGAGCATTATATTATTTAACATGTTTATTGTTATAGTGCCTAAGGACCACTCAAGATTGTATAGTGCCTAGCACAATGGGGACCCAAACACAGATTGTAGATGGTCCCTACCATGGAGAGCTTACGATCTATTCTAAATTTACAAGACAGAGTGCAGGAAGGGGTAGAACACAAGCTGAGTGAACATTATGTTGGAGGTAAACGGATTGTTAGGTATCCAATTTTGGAGAGGGATGAGGATTACTTAGATGGGGATTAACTAAATGCTAAGAAAAGGAGTATTCAGTTTTCAAGCATAAAAGAGAGAGAGAGAGAGAGAACATGTGACCACGAGGGTTGTTCTTTCACTCCTTGGTACTGTACACAGCCCTATCTTTGCCTTGCATGCCGTTTGATGTTGAAGTGAGTCTTTCTTGGGATGACAGCAGACAGCCTTGCATTGGGTTCTTCTCATGGTATGGTGTTTTGAGAGTCTCTTCCGCTAACTACTGGTTGCTCATTGTCCTGTGTTCCTTCCATGTCCTGATTATCATGTCTCAGCAGAGTGCCTTTCATGGTCCTCCATATCTGTGTTTTGTGTTTGTAAAGGGCATATGTATTTGTGGTTTGGGTGACATATATGCCTATCCACTGCTGTGTTATATGAATGAGGATTTAATCTGTTGAACACATGTAGCTTGCTTCCAAGTGTATGATTTGTCCTTAGAAAATAGGGTCTCCTGTTTGTAGTCCTGGGAGGTCTTTAGCTTTTCAGTCATTGGTGGTATCTCTTCTCTTTTGTCTGTTGCTCCTTCCACCACTGCCAGTTGTAGTAATGCTGGCGCCATAGGCACCAAGCTAAACATGTGTCTTGATATCAAGCATTGTACTAGGCTGCTGTCAATGCCTTCCCTGGGGTGTTTTTCCATTCAAAAATGGCTTGCATTCTCTGATAGGGTCTTAGCAATTTAACTGCTGATTCGGCTTTGCCATTTGACTGGCTGTAATATGGTATAGATGTGATGCAACTGAACTCCCATTCCCAGGTAAATGGCACAAACTCATAGCAAGTGAGCTGGGGTCTGTTGTCTGAAACTACAGAGTTTTGGACATAGACAAAGCAATGAAGCATTTCAATAGGCACTATGATGGCTGCTATGGTAGACTGACACTTCATCTAGTTCCTGGAAGTCTGAATAGTAGTCCACAATAATGAAGTGGTTTGTGGTGAAAAGGTCCTTTCTGTCTCTGCTCAGGGGTTTTTAGGAACGCTGCATATTGTCATTGTCTCCTTTTGTTCCTTGGCCTACATTTCCCCACATATATGACAATTGCTCATCAGGTCTCTGATATCCTTGGTCATGTTTGGCCAGTATAAGGTGTCTCTGGTTTTCCAGAGACATGCTTCTGTTCCAGAATGGCTCAGAGGTATTCTTGAGAGGCTGTGTTCTCAGTGATCTGGGTGCTAGGATTTGAATCCCTTACATATGATGCTATCTTGAATGCTCAGCTCATCTTGATCGCTGTAGTATTTTTGGGAAGCAGGTGGGGCTTCTCCCCAGGTGTCTGGGCATCCTGACAAAACAACATACACAGGCACTTACTTGTAAATCTCTGCCTTGTTTTGTTCTTGGATTCCTTCCTTGAACTGGCACTTGGATGAAGTGGTTTTCTATAGCCGTCTGTATTTTCTGTATTTCTGTCAGATTGAGGATCTCATTGTTCAGTTGCCATATTTTCATGTTGCAAGGCTGCTCTGGTTAAGAACTCAGCTATATACATCTCAGGGTCTTTCTTGTAATGTACATCTCAGTAGTAGAATTGCAATTTGGTAGCATGCACTGAAGGTGTTTGGGGACCGTCAGCAGTGGCTTTTTAATAATATTCTTTAATGGTTTACGGTCACTTCTTACTCAAATGGCTTAATGTCCTTGAACATACTGATCAAAGTTTTTACCTGAGAACACTATTGCAAAATATATATTTTTTTCAATTTTGAGTGCAACTTTGTTCCATTGATGATAGTGGCCTTGATGCAAAAGGTACCAGCTGTCCCTTTTGTAGTAGTAATGCCCAATACCTGTCTCAGTGGTATCACATTGTATGGTTGCCTCTTCATTCCTGTAGTAGTATTTCAGGATGGGATTGTTGGACACCAGCTCCTTGATGTGTGATGGCTGAATCACGTTGAGGTAACCATATCCATGTTACATCTTTGACCAGTAGTCACCTCAGGGGTTTGCACACATCTGAGAGGCTTTGAAGTAATTGTCAGATAGTTTCTGAACAGATTTAATATCTTTAGATATAGGCATCAGCTGTCTCTCCAGGCTACCCAGGGAAAGGAGTTTTATCTTTTAGGGGCTGGCTCATAGGCCTTGGAGATCAGCAAATGTCCATTGTATGGTACTCCAGACAATTGCAATTTAATCTTATTTTTTATTTAATTTTAGATTTCCTTCTCTGGCTTTTTCTAGCAGATAGGAGGTTGTGGCTGTGATCCACCACAGCTTCTGCCCTGCTGTCTTTGTATTTGTACACCAAGATATGATCCTGCAAGTCCTGTTAGTACATCTTGTTGGCAGCGTTGATATTCTTCTGCTATAGGTTTACTTGTGGCACCTTAGAGACTAACAAATTTATTTGAGCATAAGCTTTCGTGGGCTACAGCCCACTTCTTCGGATGCATAGAATGGAACATATATTGAGGATATATACACACACACACACACACACACAGCATGAAAAGGTGGGAGTTGTCTTACCAACTCTGAGAGGCTGTCATAGGTTTCACCCCTACTCTGGACTTTAGAGTACAGATATGGGGACCTGCATGTGAACACCTAAACTGAATTACCAGTTTAGATCTGGTTTTGCTGCCACCACTCCCAAGTTCTAACTCCTTTCTCTGGGTAGCCTTGAGAGACTTCACCAATTTCCCGGTGAACACCGATCCAAACCCTTGGATCTTAACACAAGGAGAATTTAACCATCCCCCCTCCATTCCCCCACCAATTACTGGTGAGTCCAGATCCAATCCCCTTGGATCTTAAAACAAGGAAAAATCAATCAGGTTCGTAAAAAAAAAAAAAAAAAAAAAAAAGGCTTTTAATTAAAGAAAAGAAAGGTGAAAGACAAACCTCTGGGAGATTAGCATACCAGCTACTCTCACAGACAACAGATTCAAAACACAGAGGATGTTCCCCTGGGCAAAAAAAACTTAGTTACACAAAAGAATACCCAATTTGATTAACCCCCTAATGCCAAGACAAGTTACAAAACGAAAATAAACAAAACCTATTTATTCCTTTTCTAATACTCACTACTCTGATAAGAGGCTGATTCCTTGATCTTTTCCACTCCGGCCAAAACTGAAACTGACCCAGACAAAGGGAACTTCCCTCCTTCCTTTTGAAACATTTTGTCCCCCCATTGGTTCCTCTGGTCAGGTGTCAGCTAGGCTAGGTGAACTTCTTAACCCTTTACAGGTAAAAAGAGGTATTAACCCTTAACTATCTGTTTATGACAGAGGCCAATTAAGTAAGAGAAAAAACTTTTGAAGTGATAATCAAGATAGCCCAGTACAGACAGTTTGATAAGAAGTGTGAGAATACTTACATGGGGAGATAGATTCAATGTTTGTAATGGCTCAGCCATTCCCAGTCTTTATTCAAGCCTAAGTTGATTGTATCTAGTTTGCATATCAATTGAAGTTCAGCAGTTTCTCGCTAGAGTCTGTTTTTGAAGCTTTTCTGTTGCAAAATTGCCACCCTCAGGTCTGTTACTGAGTGACCAGACAGGTTAAAGTGTTCTCGTACTGGTTTTTGAATGTTACGATTCCTGATGTCAGATTTGTGTCCATTTATTCTTTTGCGCAGAGACTGTCCGGTTTGGCCAATGTACATGGCAGAGGGGCATTGCTGGCACATGATGGCATATATCACATTGGTAGATGTGCAGGTGAACGAACCCCTGATGGCATAGCTGATGTGATTAGGTCCCATGATGATGTCACTTGAATAGATATGTGGACAGAGTTGGCATCGGGCTTTGTTGCAAGGATAGGTTCCTGGGTCAGTGTTTTTGTTCAGTGGTGTGTGGTTGCTGGTGAGTATTTGCTTCAGGTTGGGGGGTTGTCTGTAAGCGAGGACAGGTCTGTCTCCCAAGATCTGTGAGAGTGAGGGATCATCTTTCAGGATAGGTTGTAGATCTTTGATGATACGCTGGAGAGGTTTTAGTTGGGGGCTGAAGGTGACAGCTAGTGGTGTTCTGTTATTTTCTTTGTTGGGCCTGTCTTGTAGGAGGTGACTTCTGGATACTCATCTGGCTCTGTCAATCTGTGTTTTCACTTCAGCAGGTGGGTATTGTAGTTTTAAGAATGCTTGATAGAGATCTTATAGGTGCTTTTCTCTGAGGGATTGGAGCAAATGCGGTTGTATCTTGATCTAAGCTGAGATCAATGGATTTATGTATAATGGTGTAGAGGGCTTCTACATCCATAGTGGCCACGATGGTGTTTTCTGGAAGATCACCGATGGATTGTAGTTTCCTCGGGAAGTCAGTGGTGTCTCGAAGATAACTGACTTCCTGAGGAAACTACAATCCATCGGTGATCTTCCAGAAAACACCATCCTGGCCACTATGGATGTAGAAGCCCTCTACACCAATATTCCACACAAAGATGGACTACAAGCTATCAGGAACAGTATCCCCGATAATGTCACAGCTAACCTGGTGGCCAAACTTTGTGACTTTGTCCTCACCCACAACTATTTCACATTTGGGGACAATATATACCTTCAAGTCAGCGGCACTGCTATGGGAACCCGCATACCCCCACAGTATGCCAACATTTTTATGGCTGACTTAGAACAACGCTTCCTTAGCTCTCGTCCCCTAACACCCCTACTCTACTTGAGCTACATTGATGACATCTTCATCATCTGGACCCATGGAAAAGAAGCCCTTGAGGAATTCCACCATGATTTCAATAATTTCCATCCCACCATCAACCTCAGCCTAGATCAATCCACACAAGCGGTCCATTTCCTGGACACTACTGTGCTGATAAGCGATGGTCACATAAATACCACCCTATAACGGAAACCTACTGACCGCTATACTTACCTACATGCCTCCAGCTTCCATCCAGGACACACCACACGATCCATTGTCTACAGTCAAGCTCCAAGATACAACTGCATTTGCTCCAATCCCTCAGAGAAAAGCACCTACAAGATCTCTATCAAGCATTCTTAAAACTACAATACCCACCTGCTGAAGTGAAAACAGATTAACAGAGCCAGACGAGTACCCAGAAATCACCTCCTACAAGACAGGCCCAACAAAGAAAATAACAGAACACCACTAGCTGTCACCTTCAGCCCCCAACTAAAACCTCTCCAGTGTATCATCAAAGATCTACAACCTATCCTGAAAGATGATCCCTCACTCTCACAGATCTTGGGAGACAGACCTGTCCTCGCTTACAGACAACCCCCCAACCTGAAGCAAATACTCACCAGCAACCACACACCACTGAACAAAAACACTGACCCAGGAACCTATCCTTGCAACAAAGCCCGATGCCAACTCTGTCCACATATCTATTCAAGTGACATCATCATAGGACCTAATCACATCAGCTATGCCATCAGGGGTTCGTTCACCTGCACATCTACCAATGTGATATATGCCATCATGTGCCAGCAATGCCCCTCTGCCATGTACATTGGCCAAACCGGACAGTCTCTACGCAAAAGAATAAATGGACACAAATCTGACATCAGGAATCATAACATTCAAAAACCAGTAGGAGAACACTTTAACCTGTCTGGTCACTCAGTAACAGACCTGAGGGTGGCAATTTTGCAACAGAAAAGCTTCAAAAACAGACTCCAACGAGAAACTGCTGAACTTCAATTGATATGCAAACTAGATACAATCAACTTAGGCTTGAATAAAGACTGGGAATGGCTGAGCCATTACAAACATTGAATCTATCTCCCCATGTAAGTATTCTCACACTTCTTATCAAACTGTCTGTACTGGGCTATCTTGATTATCACTTCAAAAGTTTTTTCCTCTTACTTAATTGGCCTCTCAGAGTTGGTAAGACAACTCCCACCTTTTCATGCTCTCTGTATGTGTGTATATATATCTCCTCAATATTTGTTCCATTCTATGCATCCGAAGAAGTGGACTGTAGCCCACGAAAGCTTATGCTCAAATAAATTTGTTAGTCTCTAAGGTGCCACAAGTACTCCTGTTCTTTTTGCGGATACAAACTAACACGGCTGCAACTCTGAAACCTGCTATAGGTTTGATTCCCAACATCATTCTCAACCATCTGTAGCTACCTGCTGGTGTCCAGAATGTGGTGAAGCAGCTGCTTGGTTATCCAATAGCACTTGTGAATATCTGTCTGTCACCAAGTATTGATAATATGCCATTTTGGGTAATATTTCTTCAGTTGTAGGCATTTGATAGTGAATTCTTTTTAGCGCTTTGTTTAAGTTTCTTGGATTTATGGAAGTGTGCAACTTGCCTGACTTCAGTGGTTCCCATGCCACTTATTCATCTTTTTGGTCTCTTTGACTTTAGCAATGATGCCTCTTTTCTCATTTGTTTTATTGCTCTGGCATTTCAAGGTGCAATCCAGACCAGTAAGGGTCTTTGTCACCCCGGCCTTGCAAGCCTCTCAATGCTTTGCTGTTGTAGTTCCCACCTGGGCTGCTCACAACCTTCCAGCCTGCTGGTAACACCCTGAGTGTCTGTGTATAGCTGAAGCCTGCCTACACTCTAGTCACTCTGACTTCCACCAGCCTTGGGTACCACATGCAGGGTGACCCCAACACACTCCCAGTCCTGGATTTCCCCCCAAAACATGTGTTTAACACTGTCCAGTCCTCTTCTGGACAGTCCAGATATATTAGGTCCATTACCCGTCTAAGGGGATCAGTATTCAACAGCTTGCCGCCTTAAATGGAGTTACCCACACACTTCACAAGACTGGATTAGTTTTGATTAAAGAATAAAACAAGTTTATTTAACTACAAAGAGGTAGGTTTTAAGTGAGTACAAATATTAAGACATTAGTGTCAGAAATGGTTACAACAAAGATAAAAATGCTTCCTAGTACTAAACTTAGCTAACTTGACTTGATTTAAGGTGAAATTCTTACCACAGGTTTTCAGTAGCATTGCTGACAAAGTTTCATTTCAGGATCTGCTCCCAAGGCCCAATGGCTGTTTCTTTTGTCTTACATGAAGAAGAAAAAAAAAACAGACAGGGAGAGAGAACTTGGGGTGTTTTTGCCCTTGGAAATGCATTTCCCTAGATAAAGTTCTTTCCAACTGAGAGCAAGGAGACATGGTGTCTGGTGGAGAAGAGGTGTTGTGCTGTTGCTTTTCCCCTGTTTGCTAAGACGCAGATTTGTTTGTCTCTCACCTTCCCCCATTTCCATGCCAAAGAACAGTCACTTGATAGGTTATGGCCCATCAGCTTTAATGATCTCTGTCTTGGGGCATCCTTTGCCTTTGAGAAACAGGTTTACCCACTTCCCAGTCTTATCTGATAAACACACTTCAGCCATGATTTCAGCTTATGTTTATAACTTTACATATGGTACCTACATTTCACCAGGATATTATTAACTAGCAAGTAATAAGTTTCAAATAATACCCTTACAAGGCACATTTTGCACAAAGATTATTGCTGCATTCTGTCACATGTTCCTGTTATTTTTCTCTCAATGCAATGAGCGCTGAGGCAGGTGCTGTACTGGCAGATTCATTTTATCCATTTCATGAGTCCACCATTTTGCATAGTGTGGATATACATTTTTGTTTCTCCAAAGTCTTGATTACAATTGTTGAAAAAAATATATACCTTTTGTATAAGACATGATTTGTAGGCTTAAAATGCTTTTGGAGCACTTCTAAGATTTTACATGGGTCCTCCTGATCTGCTGCTGACATAGCTGGATGCTGTTGGAAACTATGGCAGCCTTTGTCAATTACAGCTAATAGTGTGTATGCTCTTATTCTGTTTTTCTTTTAATCTAGCCCCATTGCAATGTCATAGTGTTCCCACTGTGATCTAAAGAATATCCAGTTGCTAAACTCATCACCTTTCATGTCCAGCTGCTTGGGGACAGGAATCTAGTATGAGGCCATAATTATTGTGTTCTCTTTAGTTTGTTTGTGGCAATATTCTTAGTTTCTGATTTCACATACCTGTAGGAGCCGACTCATTTCTGACACCATGTCCAGTGTTCAAGCAGAGAGAGAGACAGACAAAACAGTACAACATTCAAGCTTTACTCCTTCCTCCACATATGCTGTTCTCTCTCATCAAGCACTTCCTTGAAGTAAAGTTCTCTACATTCCTTTATGTAAGCATACTATAGTGCCCTCTATTGGGAAGCTATTTATTGTAACACCCTATATGTACCCCACAGGGGAGTTTGTGGCTACTGGAGGTGTATAATCAAAGACCTTGTGGCCACATTCCCCACCCCCTTTCCTGAGTTGCCCTGAAATCCTTCCTCCACATTGGACTAGACAAAGCTGGCATGGACCACTGCTCTAGCACCTATGAGTGTGCTGTCCCCATTCACTTTGAATGAAAAGTTAAAATGAGGCTAATGCACTGGGACTTTTCTGCAGCCTCTATTCCCATGGGGTTAAGTTTCATCCTCTGAGCATAATCATTTCGGCCTTATGAAAAACTATGTTGGCCACACTCCATATATAGGCATGCAAATGGAGGTACAACTCTGTTAGTCAGAATGATATTCCCAATCCCCAGAATATGATTTCTTAGAAGCTGCTTTAGGCCCCTAAATTAGGATTAGGTTTTGCAGAGGCTATGCAGCCAAAACACTAGAACCCTTGTACTGCAAAGATAATTGGCTCTGATTTCCTCCCTCCCGACAAACAAACTAGAGTGTGGTATGAAAGACAGGCATAAAGCTCCCAGCTGCTGTGCTCTGATCCTGATCCACCATCCACTGTGTTAGAGCCACCCTCAGAGAGCTCTGAATTATGTTAGTCTAACACCCACAGTGGGTCTGAAAAACCTAGCCCAGGATTAGTGTAGTTTTTTTTTGTTTTTTTTTTTTTGTTAAAAAGTTTGTAGCAAAAATAACTGAGTGCTAAACATTTCTGACTGTCATTTTAAGAGCAAAACAATTTATAGTAACCAAGTTCACCTATAACTTTTATCCTGAAAACAAACCATGCATATCTGAGCCATTTACATTGTCTGGTTTTACACTCTCCCCTAGAGTTTTGGCTCAAAATAGATAGAGATCATTGTGGAAGACACTGAGTTTTGGAATGATTACTTTGATGGTAAGGATTCCTAGTTCTTGGCCTAGCTGATGTGATTTTCAGCAGAGTTTTTAAGGCTTGCTTTTTGTTTTCTTGTTAGCTATACAATTAATTATCTTGTGATTTTTTGCACGTATTTTTAGGCTTGTTCTTTATCACAAGCTCCAGGGCAATAAGCTTGGAAGAGTCTTCTAGTGAGATTTGGAATCTCGGGTTTACAACTCACTGACAATAGTTTTGATCTCAGAGCTTTCTGGGTAGTTCAAACTCAGACACACAGTATTTGTTTAGAATAGATGTATTCCAACTGCCTAAACAAAAAAAATAGCCACCTGTGTATTAAGACAGCCAGACCTAAAGTGAAAATAAATATTCTGGGCCAGATCCTCAGCTGGGGTAAACCGGCATAGTCAATGCAAGCAATTAAAGTTAATGGAGCTATACTGATCTACCCTAGCTGAGGATATTAGCTGACTCATGGATATGTGCTGAAATGAAGTGGGCTTTTCAATAAGTGATTTTTCAGTGCATTTCTTTTTACCTTTTATCCTCTCTCATTATCTCTTGTTTACAAGAGACATGAACGCACTCACTGTCTCTTGTTGTGGGACAGCAAAGGGGTTAAGCGTTATTCCCTCTTTCAAAATCTTGATTAATGAAGAATTAATTCATTGCTGATAGCAGAAAAACAAGTCACCTAATTAACCTACTTAAGGCATAACCTACTTAAAATTCTTAATACAACACTTTTTCAAAGAAGAACGTTTACCTTCCCTCCACCCCCCCCCCCACCCCCCCAATTTCAGGCACTGTTATTCCAAACAGTTTACAAAGAAATAGGCTCAAAAATCACAAAATTTGGATCCAGATCTGGTTTAGAGCCTAAAGTTCAGGGATATTCAGATCTGAGGTACTGGGTTAGGTCACTCTTTGCAAAGAAGCAACATGAGACAAAAGTATGAGAAGTGATGATTACAAATATTATATAAAATAATGAATGGTATAAAGAAAGTAAGTGGGATGTGACATTGTCACAATACAAGAACAAGGAGACATCCAATGAAAATGAGGCGACAAATTTAAAGCTGCAAAAAATACTTTCCTACCTGATTAACCTGTGAAATTCATTGTCACAAGATATCACTGAGGCAAAAAGCTTTGCAGGATTCAAAAAAGGGCTAGACACTTATATGCATTAGATAGGAGAAAATCCCCCACATGCTTCAGGTCATCAGCCAGCCACTGACTGCTGTGGGTTAGAAAAATATCTTTGGGCAGGTTATTCCATAATTTCCCACTATATCTGCACATTCCTCTCAAGCATCCAACAGAGTGCGGAGAGATGACACCACGCTAGTTGGACCATGGTTCTGCTCTGGCATGGAGATTTCTATATTCAGATTCCAAATGTCCATGCTTAAAGATAGATTATACTTTTCTTTTGTAACTTTTTTTCCTATCAACTTCAGTAGACAAATATTGCTTAGCACTTATATTGTGCTTTTCTTCCATATATAAAAATGCTTTACAAAAGAAGGTAATTATTACCACCCCCATTTTACTGATGTGGACACTGAGGCATTATGTTTCACAGCAGTCAGTAGCGCAGCAGGAATATAATCCAGGTCTTTTGATTCACAATCCGGTGCCCTATTCACTCCTCCATGCTGCTTCAATGTAAAAGATGGACTGGGGGGGGGGGAGAAATCACATGTCCTCTTAAAACAACTATGTTTCTAAAAGCCATGTTGCTTCAACAAAACTGATCTAAAGTCAATAAAGTAAATATTCAAACAATTGTTAAAATATTTTCAACTAACTCTTTTTACAGCATGAACTATAGCAAACATAAAGGTCTAATTTTATAATGGGAAGAAGTTTGCATAAGACAAGTATGTATTACTCTAACAACCATTTGTTAAAGGGCAACTCCCAGTGACATTAGATATCTAAAAGATTTATTTACTAAGGCTCTGGTCCAGCTCTAATATTGAAGTTAGTGGGAGTTTTGACTTTGTCAATGGGAGCAGCAACAGACCCTAAGTAAGGGTTAGATCCTGCCCTTGTTGCCAGTGTTGTATGTACAGATGCGTAAATGTATGGGATATTCTGGCCCCTCTGGAGTCAATGAGAGTTTTGTCATTGACTTCAATGGGACCAGGATTTCATTCCCAGTGTTCCACTTTGGACCTTGCTAGCTACCCAGATTTTCAGGGGAGATCATCAACAAATGCGCTATGTAGTGTTGTCCTTGCCCAGTGGCATTGATGATAATAAAAGTCCTGTTCCATAACAGACAATACTTGAGAAAGAGACATAACTTGTGCTTTCACCCTTTTTGGGCTATCAGAATTCATACCATTCTCCACAACTGGAATTTTGGAATGGAATTTATTCAGGCTGAAATGTCTCACACACAGTACCAGTGGCTGCATGCTCTGTAGTTTGTGTTGGTCGTCGTCATTTTGTCCTTTCACACTTATTTTAAGGGAGGAAGAGACAACTGGAGTGGTCTTCTTGTTGGTCAGTGGACTCTTGGGTTCTGAGGCTGCGATTCAGTGCTAATGCCATAACATCAGGATGGAGACGATGTTCTCCTGGGAAGTTTCCTAGTGATGCTGAATAGAACAGTCACCAAATCAACAGATGTGGCAGCAATTCCCAAATACAAATTTGCTTTACATTACAGCACATGTACAGCCTATGGGAATAGATCTCATAATAGTTCTGGCCAATTCTCTTTTTTGAGATTCCCACTTTTGTCTTTAATGTTGATCCTCCACGCATGTCAGAATTCAGAAAGTGATTCTCTGGACTATGTGCTGAACTTTAGTCTAGTCACAGATTCAAAAGTGTCTCCTTTTTATGCTGCTCTGATCAGGGCCGGTGCAAGGAAGTTTCGCGCCCTAGGCGAAACTTCCACTTTGCCCCCCCCCAGCCCTGCGGCAGCTCCCCACACCCCCCCTCCGCCCTGAGGTGCCCCCCTCCCCCCCCGCGGCAGCTCCCCCCTCCAGGGAGCCATGCGGCAGCTCCCCCCCAGCTCACCTCTGCTCCGCCTCCTCCCTGAGCACAGCACCCCAGATCTAATGCTCCTCCCCCCCAGGCTTGCGGCGCCAAACAGCTGATTGGCGCTGCAAGCCTGGGAGGCGGGAGAACTGGAGCAGCGACCGCGTGCTCGGGGAGGGGGCGTAGGAACGCTGTAAAAAAAATTGGGGGCACTGCTTTTTGGTGCCCCCAAATCTTGGCGCCCTAGGCAACCGCCTAGTTTGCCTTAATGGTAGCACCGGCCCTGGCTCTGATACAGTCATTTCCTAGAAAAAACAAAACCTAGCCGTGTCTTAAACCCCTTAAAGATACATTAACACTTAGAGCTGGACAAATACTGCATATTTTAATGTAAATATTCATTTGACATTTTAAGTGGTGCTTGGACCAAGCTTGCACTCCTTGTATGTTTACAGAAAGCAAACATACAAGTGATGGAGTTTTAATTACACTAATGTTTGAAGGAAGCATTTTTCAAAAATGGAGTATTCACAGAAACCAAATTACATCCCGACTGTACAATGGGGATAATAGCACTTCCCACTCTCACTGGGGTGTTGCGAGGATAAATACATTAGAGATTGTGAGGCGCTCACATACTAGTGTGATGTGGGCCATATATTTAAAATAGATTGGTAGATCACTATTCTGCAAGTGGAAAATGAGATGAAATCAGGTAAATTATTTCTTGTAAATTATTCACTCATTACTATTTGGAATGTAAACGTACCATTGTGTAAAATGTCCACTCTCCCCATCTTGTTTCAGGATACTTTAAAACAAGAACAAAAAAAATAAAACTCCCAAAACAGAATAAAGTCCCTAATTACTTACCTATGCTTTTCCTGGCTCAGAGAGAGATTGCTGAGGCTGGCTCTCATTGGTTTTTCAAACTGTGGGCTTTGCTCTTCCTGAGGGCCATGATGTGATTATCGGGGAGGCATGAAGTGAGGTGCAGGGCTGCATCTGGCCAGGTCTTCAGGCCAGGGCAGGGCAGCACAGTAGTGGAGAGAATGCATAAGGGGTCCCCAGCAGTTGGGTGGAGTGATATTATTGGGAGTGTCCTGATATAGGGGCTTTGTCTTATATAGGAAACTATATTCCCCCCCCCCAAAAGTGTCCTGATTTTTTATACTTGCTATCTGGTCATCCTAGGGAGCGCAGCCCTGCCCAGCCCTGTCCTGACCTACCAGTCTACTGCTGTCTCCTCTTCCCCTCCCTGACCACTGTGGACTCCCTGCTGCTGTCCTGCCCTAGGGTCAATTCTTTTTGGGGGGGTGGGGGGAGAAGAGAGAGGGCTAGTTGTGTATACAAGACAAAGCCACTAATATTGGGACATCTGGTGACCTTGCCATGGGCACCTGTATGGCCACAGCCCCTGATATTTTAAACTCTCCAGAGCTTGTAGGAGTCAGAGGTTCTGGGAAGGTAGGAGGGAGGGAGAGGGCCCTGGTCCACTCTGCACTGACATGGGCTCCGCTGGGATAGAGCCAGCTGGGTCCTGCCACCACCCCAGGCTTGAGCTGCCTGCTGCCCTCTGTGACTTTCTGCCTCAGAAGGGCAGGAGCAGTGGGGATGGGGCTGTTGTGGGACTCCTGTGGAGAAGAGAGATACAGCAAAAAAAGTTTGGGAACCCCTGCTCTATTATGTTCCTGTGCAGCCCATGCTTTAACTGCAATTGTCAAAATGCTCCATGCAGTTTGATGAGCCAGTACTATCCAGTCAGCCACAGCAATTGCCAAATGCCAAAAAATCCACACAAAAATGAAGGAATCCATGATCACTTATCTAGTCCATGACTCCTGTGACGCTAATGATTGTGCTTAAAAAAATATAGGTGACTTAAGTCTATTTCTCGATTTGTGTGTGGGTGACAAGTAGCTGAACAAATTTTATTGAGAGCGGAGACTAAAGTGTCAGACCCTCCTGTTTGGCTAAACTGTACTCACTGCAAGACTGGAAAGGTGGATGCGGGGGAGGTAGTGGCAACAGTGGCTTTAGGCACAATCTGTGCCCTCTGGAAACCCTGGTGTAAATTAGAAGACTGCTCTAACTTATGCCAGTTGTCTAGAGTCCCCACATTTTTCATCCTGCAGCCAGCAGTCCCCAGGACATGAGGGCACCTGGCAGCCCTCCTCTGGCTGAGAGGGGGAAGTCGCATAGGAGTCACAGTTGTGGCTCTGTGCTATCTAACGATTCCCAAGTGCGGGGGGAATCCTTAAGGGGCTTGTTAAGATGATCACAGGACAGCTTTGTTGAGTTGAGGATCAGACAAACCCTGGCTAAATGATTTGACAGAGCAGGAGTTCAACAGCTCTACATAAAAGATTATGCTAGTCGACTTTGCAGAGACCTTCATCCACCAGCAGGTCATACGTTCTCCCCTTCCTAAAATACAAATATTTTTTCCTTATATAGAGCTGGATTGGGTTTGCTCACAGGCAAATCCTAATGTGTATTCAAAACTGTTCAGATAGCTTACTTAATGCTTTTGCTATTAGCGCTGAAATGGGACAGTCGTTACAATACCAGATACGAAACAGGACCGGTGACTTTTACTGTTTTCTTTTCTTGTGGTTCCCTATTTTTGTTCTTTTCACTATGACCACCCCATGGCTTTCCCTAAAAATTGCTATGACCAAACCACAACCCTCTTCATCATCATAATTATTCTTACTTCATAATTCAAGGATGTGGTCAACTAAACATGCTGTTCAAATCATGGAGCCATGGGAATAAAATGAAAGAGGAAAAAAGTTTACTTGAAAGATGGCTTTTAAAATGGTACTTTAACTGTAGTAAAGCATCAGAATTTCTAATTCTCTGGAAAAATATTACACAGCCTATATAGGGCCAAAACTGTAGAGGTAATGAGCACCTGTGACCGTCATTGACTTCAGGGGGAGTTGTGAGTACTTAGAATGTCTCCAGGATTTGGTCTAAAAACAGTACTCCGAATCCTAGCTATTCAGATGGGTGGAATCCCATTGACAAAACTGAGTCCAATGGAGCCAGAATTTCAGCACAGGAATGTAATCCAAGCAGAGAGGGTCACTTGAGTTGCTGAGCCCATAAAACTGATCCTGAGTTTTTAAAACTGGACAGCTGGCAGTATATACTGAGCACACATGAAGATGTCTCTGGATAGCTACCTGAAAAGGGGACAATTCTGGGAAAACCTGGACAGGTGGCAACACTAGTGGGCACCCAAAGGCCCTGACTAAGAGATCTAATGGCTGATCCTGCAATATGCTGAGAGCTGTCTCCAAGGTCTTCACTCCGATTGGCTCACAAGAGTGTCACCTTGATGGATTGAACCCTAAAACTAGAAAGAAATGTGGTTCTTATTAACTAGAGAGAAGACCCAGTCCTGCTTCCTTTGATGTCAGTGTGGTCATTGGCTTACATAGGAAGGAGGGAGGGAAATTAAGACAGAGCAAATTCATTAAGACACTTAAAGATCAGAGTCAGAATTTAAAAAACCCAACCCTGTTGCACTCTGGTGGGGTGTACAAACCCCACTCTGGACCTGAAGGGGTTAAAAGGTAATACTGAGCCCAGGTAACCCCACCCCTCCAGGCCTACCTATTATGCTCCCACTGGAAGAGTGGGTTAAAAGGAGCGCAGAAGCCCAGACAAAGGGTGGTGGACAGGCTGGAGGAGTGAGGAATCCTTTTCCAGGAAGCCAGACAGAAGAGTGAGCCTGAGAGAGACTATGGAGCAGTAATGCGCTCAGGCAGAGCCTGCTCCAGCCACCACCCCTCTTTGAGAGCCAGCAGGTCCTGCAGGGCTCTGCATATTTGAACTCCTTTTGTTGTTGAGTGACTGACTTGACTGTTTGAACTATAGGGGCCATGCCCCAAACTGAAGGGATCTATAAGTAGGACATAGCCAAGAGAGGCGAACTTACACTTGCTGCAGGGAGGACCCTGCTGGTGTTGCTTCCACACAGCCTTGGGCTGGGACCTGGTGGAGAGGGAGGGCCAAGGCCCAGCTGTGGGAGGAGAGCCAAAGATTCATGGCTCAAGGTCAGGAACACACCCCTCTACCATCCGGACAGGGAGGCAAACGGCTGGAAGTCAGGTGTGCTAACCCCTAGGCTGCTCAGCCTCCCAAGCTCCCTATCACATGCACCCAAAGCTAATGGAGTTAAGAAAGAACAGGAACAAACATGATCTGTAATGGGGGGGGGGGGTGTCACATTCACCTCTCGTGAGCAATCCCTGGCCAAGTGTGTGTGCCTGCTCTCAATCTATTTGTGGTGGGTCTTCAGTGACTCAGCCCTCCGACCAAGTCATACACAATCTGTGAGATAAAAGCAACACAAACCCCTTTTGGGGTACAAGTCCAACAGGGGCCTCTCAGTGCCCTCTGTGATGTCTCTCTGTTTGTCCCACTCTGGACTAGAGCAGTGTCCCAGGGCTGCTTCCCTGGAAATAATAACTTTGCCCTCTCAGGGCCTTTCTGGGCCCAGCTCTTCAACTGGACTACTACAGTTCAGCCCCCCCTTCTGGGGTACCTCAAAGTCCAGGCCACTTTCCCAGTGGCTGGCAGGGGTGGGGGAGAGGGGACAGACCCAGGCCCACCCTCTACTCCAGGTCCCAGCCCAGGGAGCCTATACATAGCAGCCATGCACAATGTCCCTTTAAATAAACTGCATTGCTGCTATAATTCCCTGGTTCACTTCCCCATGGCTCCCACACATTCTTCACCCTTACCTGAGGGCCCTGTCCTTGTGGAGTCCCAGAAATCAGCCTGGAGCACCATCCACTCTCCTCTAGCTAGGAACTGAACTTGCTTTGGCCCTGCAGCTCTTCTTATACTGACCTGCTGGGCCCTGATTGGCTGCTTCCCACACTGGCTGCTTCCCACACAGCTGTTCAAGGCAGCTTGGAGGACCTCTCTACTGCCCTTTTCTGCGAGGGGTGGGTGTGTGTGTGGCAGGGCCACAAGCCCTCCAGCAAGGGGCCTCAGGGCCTGGTCCACCCCATCAAATGATCATCAAGGTCCTAAGAAACTCTTATGTGTGTGAGGATACACAGGTGAATAGCAACTATTCATGGGAATAAGGCTCGGTCCCTAATTTTGGAATGAGTTAATGAAAATGCTGTAACATTCTGGGCTGAATATAATTGTCAGATAAGAGTCTGAGGGAGGCCAGTGAGAAGACATGAATAATAATCAAGTTTAGAAGCCCTGCATGCATGGATCAATAACTCTGTGTTAGAAGAAGAGAAGCTGCTCTGGAAACAAGCAATATTCAGGATAGGAGAAAGCAATTCTAAACATGTCTTTGAAGTGTCCCACCAGAGACCGGTTTGAATCAATGAAAAGCAATCGATGGATCTGTTCTGTCATCTTAGAAATGAAAGGGAGTGATGCATCAAAGTTCCAATGAATATCCAGGACAAGCTGAAGAGACCAAGCAGAGCCAGAAATTAATAATTCAGACTTGGCAGAACTTAGATGTAAACATTTTAGCCTCAGCTATTGTTTGACATTCGGAAGACAGGACAGCAAAATAGCAACTGTTCTCTCAGATGAGACACAAGAAAAATAAATGTGTTATTATTCAGCATAAAGTTGGAAATAGTTCCATGATTAAAATAGCATGGCAACTCAAAGAAATACTGTATTGTATGTAAGGAACATGAAATAAAGTCCAATGTAATGCCTATATCCTTACATTTTTTATACACATGGTAAGATTACTGTTTGCAGAAGACGTCACCATTAAAAACGAATGAAACTTGTCATATGACATATTATCTTTATACTAGGAGTTTTGTAGTACTTATCATTTGAGGTACTTTAATTAAACTCACAACACACTCTTGATGCGGGGAAGCATTATTATCCCCAGTCGAGTGATGGGTAAACTCACTCACAGAGCAGTTTCTTCAGTCCTTCATCCTTCCTCTCTGCAACCAGACACTCGCCAGAGATCTGGGGTTTATCATAGGCTCAGGGGAACACTTTTGTGGGAGTCCTTTTGTAAAGTATTGGCAGCACATCACTAATTTGACCCTGGTTATTCAATGGTTATCAGAAACCATGAGCTGTCCTGGGAGATGCATGCTAATGTTACCTTCCCTAATCTCATTTGGCTTCAGCATTAGCCACAAGGGCCAGCAGCTAATCTTTATCTGTCAGGAAAAGATTGATCAGAATGACAAACTGCAAAGTAGGTTTACAGATTTCCCCCCCTTTTATAACAGGACCAAATAGCGCAGAGGTTTTTTTGGTTAGACTTATTATGATCAGTTGGAATACTCATTGGAAAAAGCAGCTGAACAAGTTGCATTGAATTGCTGTGAAGATGCATCAAAAGTAACGTATTGGCAAACCTAATTTGTCTCTGAAAAAATATTGTTCAGAGAGTGGAATTATGACACTTTTTGTTCATTTTATTTTATAGAAACTTGATTTGCCAAGAATTGCATCTCAGGAGAAAAAGCCTCAGTTACAGAGAGTTCAGGTTTGTATCCATTTAATGGTTTCTTCTATCCTCCGGTTGCAGTTCTAAATGCCCTCCTCGGCACTGTGTTTGTATTCTTGAGTAATGTCTAGGAACTTTTAAAGATCACACTCACTATTCTGGGTCAGCCATAGGAAACGGTAAAGGAGATGGTCACACAGGGCAGCAAAATTAAAAGG